>NC_141873.1:96892295-97513128 GCF_056163025.1 Triticum urartu | reverse complement strand
GCCACACCGCAGGCCGCAGGCAGGCAAGTCTGGGGACCCCCGTTCCCAGAACGCTGACAGCGTTTGACGGGAATAGCCTCGTGGCGAGCTATAGACTAGTATTTTTTCCACACGCATTACATCGACACATATCATCTCTCTCCCTCTTTCCCACACACACCTAGTCTCTCGGGACTTCTCGCACGCACTATCTCTAGCTCCTTAGGTCGATGCCAGCCACATACACTTCTACTCTGAATTTAGTATGTTACACACGAAGAGAAGAGGTGCACGCATGCACTCGTCCTCTCTCACACACGCATATGTAGCTATGAATTGTAGTGTTCTCAACCATCCGACTAGCTCTATCATAGGTTCCCGTTGCTCCTTGGCCTTGAGATTGAGAACTTTAAAATGCGGAGGCACTAGGTTTTGGTTAATGTGCGGACCGCACATGACACCAACACGACACGAGCTTCATCTGCCTGGTGCGCAGTTGGGTGAGTAATACTAGTAGTACTACTACTTTGATGTGTCGCGTCAACTCGCACAAGTATGCAACACTTCCTGAAACAAGCATATAAGCTACTTATACTTCTTACCAAAGGATCTTTATATCCAACAAACACAAAATATCCGTTCGACTGTTGGAAATTACTTTAACTACTGATATGATGTCGAAGTAATTGCTGCATCACCACCAAAACCCACCATCTCTTAAGCTAAATTAGACCGAGCTAACCCCTATATTAGCATATTACTAAGATAAACAGAAGGCAGTGTAGAATCATTTAGGAGGCGAGCTTGTCAATCTGAATGCGGAGGGACACTGTCCTCGACAACCCATCCCCGGCCAGCAGCTTGGGCAAAACTGTGAAGAAGGTCAGCTCCTGCACGGCGATGTCACTGGGATCCTTGCTGCTTGTCACCTCGATTTTCAACTTGACGGTGTCGGTCCTGCCTTTGGGCTCCCCCTACGGGCCGTTCGCCCACATCTTGGCCGCATAGTGCGGCAGTGGGGACGCCCCCGCTCTAATGCAGATGACCGACACGGTGATAGGCGCACCGATGTCGAGCACGCTGCTGACCAAGAAAAACGCGCGACCGTCCTCCTCTGCGAACAGCAAGAGCCGTGGCTCCGACACTGGCACTTGCAGCTGGAGCACCTTGCCGTACTGGATTTTGTGCACGGGCATGGGATGCAAGATGCTGATGTGGTGGGAGAGCGCCAGCGGCGGGCCTTCCTAGCTGTAGACAGGCACGGGGCATTTGCAGGGCGTGAGCGGACACACGCTCTGGTGATCGGCGAGCTTGTGGTAAGTGACGTAGAGCCCACAACCTTTGTGCAGGCACTCCACCATCATCGAGGAGAGGACGGTGTCCATCGCTGTGTTCCGCACATCGAAGCTGCTGTCGTGCTTGCACTTCTAGCACTGCCGCGGGTTCCCGGGGCGCTCGCCGCGACAGTCCGTGCAGGCCATGTGCCCTCCCTTGCACTCCACAAATCAATCGAATAGCACATCAATCAAAAAACCTGCACCTTGGTCGATTAGCCGAACGGACGAGGTGTATTGGAACCTCATACACTGGAGGCTTCAAGGGGCGGAGGCATAAGGGGTAGCGGAGCAAGGTGAGGTCCATAGAGACCATAGAGAGCTCCATCGTCGGGTCCTATTCCGTCGGCATGATCTCACCCTCCTCGTGCACAACCATCTCTCGCTTTAGGGCCGGGGCATTTAGAAAGTTTTACCATCACATACGAATACTACTTCAAGGTGCATTAAATCAACACATGCAAGTATGAAAACAAAAGTCACGGCATGCATGCATGCATGCATGCATTGTAATTAATGCATCGGTAAACGCAAATTATTGAAATATATCAAGTGCACTACTTTGATGTGCCGCGTCAACTTGTACAACAATGAGAAGTTTGATTACAATGCCCTCTCCCTCGCCCATGAGCATGGTGGCTCGCAGGACTAGGAGAAGCTTTTGCTACACGCTCTCCCTCCCGTACGCAGTGGACATGCAGCAGTTCATTCAGACATGTAACAGTTCATTTGGTGTCAAATGGCCAGAAGAATACTAGTATTACTCCACTACAGTAGTACCATCATTGTTCGACTTCCTGAAGAGGTGAAGAGCCAAGCGCATCCCAGACGCTCGTGTGGCAGTTTCATGTGTAGGGGAGGTAGTGTAGGGACATAGTCTAGGATAGCGTGTATCATGCCTCTAAGCTGAAAATCATTGGAGTCGGCTCCATGCTATGAGGCTGTGTTGAACCATTTTTTGATTAAAATAATCTTCTGGCCCTACCTGTCATGCTGGTGATTGTAGTTTGCACGCTCATCTGGTCAAGACTGGAATATATATATATATATTTGTGGTGGGGTAAATGTTAGAGGTTGCAACAAATATATTGTACACTGCAGGTCTTTTAGCCAAGTTTTTAGAGGAAAGCGTGTGGGGCCAGTGCTATGATGTGTCGTGTCAACTCGTACAACAAGGAGAAGCTTCATTTTACTAATACACGCCCTCTCCCTCACCCATGAGCGCGGTGGCTTGCAGACGAGGACATGCTTTTGCTTACTACAAGCTATCCCTCCCGCATGCCGTTGACGGACATGCAGTAGTTGATTCGATATTGTAGAAGTAGTAACATCATTGTTCGTCTTCTCGAAGAGTCAAAGTTCCAGGCGCAACCCGAATGTGGCAGTTGCAAACACTCGCATGGCAGTCTTTGTGTAGGGGTGGGGCGTGGTGCGGATCCTTGAAGCACGCATAGAGCCAGGCTCTTGCATGAGAGCCCACTCCCCTTACTTTCTCATATTCTCTCTATCTCTTTCCTCACGCTTATTGGAGAAGCAGAATGGAGCGAGCACGATGTGAATGCAACACAGTTTGGACTCTCATAAAGACGCCCCACCACTCCAATCCATCTACTCCTAGTCTCTGCACAACACTTCCCACTCCAATCCAAGTCCAAGACCAAGGCCAAGTGACCAGAAGCCACAAGCACCCATGGCATTTTTTTCCAGTCCTAAATGACATGTGTGATCCCTTGCTAGCTGGTTGTAATGGGGAGTATCATATACTAGCTATTGGGGAATGTAGTATTTCAAATTTTTTGCCTACGATCACACAAGATCTATCTAGGAGAAGCATAGCAACAAGCGGGGAGAGTGTCTCCATGTACCCTCGTAGACCGAAAGCGGAAGAGTTTAGTAACACGGTTGATGTAGTCGAACGTCTTCGCGATCCAACCGATCAAGTACCAAACGCACGGCACCTCCGCGATCTGCACACATTCAGCTCGGTGATGTCCCTCGAACTTTTGATCCAGTTGAGGCCGAGGGAGAGTTCTGTCAACACGACGGCGTGGTGACGGTGATGATGAAGTTCAACGGCGCAGGGATTCGCCTAAGCACTACGACGATATGACCAAGGTGTGTAACTGTGGAGGGGGCAACGCACATGGCTAAAAGGTCAACTTGTGTGTCTTTGGGTGCCCCACGCCCACGTATATAAAGGAGGGGGAAGAGGAGGCCGGCCTAGGAGGGGCGCGCCTATAGGGGGAGTCCAACTAGGATTCCCAATCCTAGTTTGGAGTCTCCTTCCTTTTCCAAGAGGGGAGAGAGGGAAGGAATAGGAGAGGGAGAAGGAAAGAGGGGGACGCCGCCCCGTCCCTAGTCCAATTCGGACCAGCCCATGGGGGGGGGGCGCGGCCTCCCCTTGTGGCCCTTCTCTCCTTTCTACTAAGCCCATGAAGGCCCAATACTTCCCCCGGCGAATTCCCGTAACTCTTCGGTACTCCAGAAAATAACTGAACCACTCAGAACCTTTTCGATGTCCGAATATAGCCTTCCAATATATCGATGTTTACTTCTTGACCATTCCTAGACTCTTCGTCATGTTCGTGATCTCATCCGGGACTCTGAACAAACTTCAGTCATCAAATCACATAACTAATAATACAAATTGTCATCGAATGTTAAGCGTGCGGACCCTACGGGATCGAGAACTATGTAGACATGACCGAGACACATCTCCGGTCAATAACCAATAGCGGAACCTAGATGCTCATATTGGTTCCTACATATTCTACAAAGATCTTTATCACTTAAAACTCACAACAACATACGTTGTTCCATTTGTCATCGGTATGTTACTTGCCCGAGATTCGACCATAGGTATCATCATACCTAGTTCAATCTCATTACTGGCAAGTTTTTTCACTTGTCACATTGCTTGCAAGGCTTATAATGATGTGCATTACCGAGAGGGCCCAGAGATACCTCTCCGACAACTGGAGTGACAAATCCTAATCTTGATCTATGCCAACCCAACAAACACCTTTGGAGACACCTGTAGAGAATCTTTATAATCACCCAGTTATGTTGTGACATTTGATAGCACACAAGGTGTTCCTCCGGTATTTGAGAGTTGCATAATCTCATAGTCAGAGGAACATGTATAAGTCATGAAGAAAGCAATATCAATAAAACTCAACGATCATAATGCTAAGCTAACAGATGGGTCTTGTCCATCACATCATTCTCTAATGATGTGATCCCGTTTATCACATGACAACACATGTCTATCGTCAGGAAACATAACCATCTTTGATTAACAAGCTAGTCAAGTAGAGGCATACAAGGGACACTCTGTTTTATCTATGTATTCACACATGCACTAAAAAATTTCCAGTTAATACAATTCTAGCATGAATAATAAACATTTATCATGATATAAGGAAATATAAATAACAATTTTATTATTACCTATAGGGCATATTTCCTTCACTACCACTACTGCAGGATACTGCTAACGCGACACTACGATCAGAGACTCTTCGACGAAACTGTGTGCGATGCAATAATCGCAAATGATGATGAAAAAACCCATCAAAAAAGATGCAAAACATTTGCGATGACAGATGCATCAAACATGGTTCAGAAGTTAGTTGCATGTGTGATGATGGGCATACGTTTTAGTTCATTGAACTATTTGCGATGAGGTAAAAGAACAGAAATGGGCAACCAGATGAAGTTGTGTGCGATATACAGCATACGGTTCACTTGGATGAACTATTTGTGATTAGGCAACACAAAAGAAATGGTCAGCCATATCAAGGTATGTGCAATATATGGCATACTATTCACTCGGATGAACAGCGTTGAGCCAAGAGAACAGAAACGGTTCAATTTAACAAGGGTGTAATACGCGGCAAACAGGTCTGTAATCAGAAATGTGTGCGAAGACCAATAATAACACAGACGATTGCTGCTAATAAGACGTGTGTGTTGTGCATTGGGATTGCATATAGAACAACAACACACACACACACACTTATAAGGACATGCATGGTTGCATAACCAAATTAAACATCCAATTACATATGTGCCTACTACACACATGACATTTCCACACACCAAAGTAAACTATATATTACATGAATGATTAACTAGGATAAACGATCATCTGATCATCATCTATTTCTTGTGACGCTTGCTTTGCTTGTGGCTCGACCCGACCTCGTTGATTTGGGTAACGAGGCACTTCCTCATGTCAATGATCCGCCTGTGCATCTCGTAGCATGTGTACACGCTCTTGGCCATGAACCTGAGGTGAGGTTCATCCAATTGCCGCATCCAGCCCCGTGCCAGGATACAGGATGCGTTCTGTTGGCATCCTGCTTCATCTTTTTGTAGTATGGGTTGATGATGGCCGAGGCGAGTTCAACCAGGGAGTCCTTCTTCGTGCTGCACTAGACCCTGTAGTGCTCACGAATTTTACATGGTTCTCGCGGGTCAAGCCCGTAACCTAGAGCGATTTTACATCGTCGGTGGTTTCCACCATAGCGAACTTCTAGTTAGTGCTATTGACGAACCTGGTGAAATGGTCGCAAGGCTCTATGGCCATGCAATAGTGGTAGACTAGGACATGATGGCGCACGCACAACTAGGCGACGACAACCTTCTGATCTATGTTGGGACGATCGGTGGTGTACTGGAGGTCGGTGCCGACCACCTTGTACTTGTCTCCAGCAAGCAACTGCTCAACGGTGTTGATGTAGTCATCCACCATGGCCGGGTCGATGGTGTACACCAACGAGAGATCCGTCTCCCTCACGTGGGTTTCCACTTTATGCTCGCTGAACTCCGTTGGACCGTAGATACACATCCCCTCTCTATATGTCGTCGTGGGTGTGCTTGTTGTGTCGCGGGGCGCGATCGAAAGGTTGAAGAGAATAAGGTTATAATGGCCACGGGAACTAAAAGGGAAGTCAGACGGCCTGGAAAATCGGCATGCCCTGATGGCAGTTCTAATTTGCAGCACGTAACTCCATCGTGCCACACATAACTGCATCGCGTGGCAACGCGCGCGGCGCAACCGCATGCATATGGGGCCCCCGACGTGATCGTGCGCATGCCCAACCGCTGGCAAAGCACACACGGATGCATACGAGCAAAGCGCTCCACGGTCTCCTCAATGGCGAGCAACCATATATATGCATATAGCAGTTGAACAGGCAAGGAAAAGCTGTCCACAAGCCGAGCGCGCCGACAGACGCGGGCAAAGCGCGCTGCGACACCTAACAACGACCAGAGCTTGTCGAGGAATGCGAGCAGAGGCCAGCACAGTGATACCTGGCAAATGGCAACATACCCAATATGACAGATGCAAATCTTACCGAATTGTTTGTACGTGGTTGCACACGGGTCATCCAAAACAACCGTTTGCGTTGAAGGGATGTACAAATCCTGCTCGACACATTTTCGCTTGGTTTAGTGCCGAAATCTGGCGTTGCAAACCATATTCAATCTGAACCATTTGCGTTGAAGAGCTGCACAATTCGCGCGTTGAATAGCTTGCACGCTTCCCGGTGAGCCTGCACATTGAATTTCAGACAAGTTTTGGATTTAGTAGAATTGAAAAACAAAGTATCTCAACATTTTGCCGGAAATAAACAGTGCCCTCGTGTTTGAAATGCATTCCCATTTCTTGCATGGGACCTAAGCATGCACCCAAGGACACAGGTTTGATTTTTCAACCAACTTATATGCACTGGAGCATGTGCATGTAGTTCAAATTTGAATTATGCACATAAAATGCCTATAAAACCCAGTTAATGTTTAAAAATGTCCAAACGAACCCCGAAAAATTCCAAAATTTAACACAACACTCCTGTTGTTCTATGTTGACACTAGAATTTTTTTTGAAAGCAATAAGAGGTAACAGATATCATTTCGTACCCAAAGGTGAAACGTTCCCTACCGAAACCATCAGGCTTGTTGTGAGAAGCTCTGGTTTGTGAGAAACTTATACCCAAACCTATCCCAAATGGGACAAATTTTTTACCATGGAATGTTGATGCCGCTCTATGATAGCATGCCAAGTTTCATGAATTTCACACGAGTTTTGGATTTACTAGAATTTAAAAACCAGGTATCTCAATGTTTGCGGCCGAGTGACGGTGGCAGGGTGTTTGACATTCATTCCCATTTCTTGCATGGGACCTAGGCATGCAACCAAGGACATGGATATGAATTTTCAGCCAATTTATATGCATTAGAGCATGTGCGTGTAGTTCAAATTTGAATTATGCACATAAATGCATTGAAAACTCAATTGATGTATAAAAATGTCCAAACGAATCCAAAAAAATTCCAAAATTTAACACAACACTCCTGTTGTTCTATGTTGTACACTAGAGACAAAATTGAAATCAAGAACAGGCAACGAATATCATTTCGTCCAGAAAGGTGAAACGCTCCCTACCGAAACCATTAGGCTTGTTGTGAGAAGCTTTGGTTTGTGATAAGCTTACACCCAAACCTACCCCAAATGGGACAAAAAATTTACCACGGCATGTTGATGCCCCTCCATGATAGCATGCCAAGTTTCATGAATTTCAAACGTGTTTTGGATTTACTAGAATTTAAAAACCAGGTATCTCAATGTTTGTGGCCGAGTGACGGTGGCAGGGTGTTTAACATTCATTCCCATTTCTTGCATGGGACCTAAGCATGCAACCAAGGACACATATTTGAATTTTCAACCAATTTGTATGCATTAGAGCATGTGCATGTAGTTCAAATTTGAATTATGCACATAAATGCATAGAAAACTCAGTTAATGTATAAAAATGTCCAGATGAGCCCCAAAAAATTCCTAAAATTAACACAACACTCATGTTGTTATATGTTAACACTGAAAAAATTGAAATCAAGAAGAGGCAAGAGATATCGTTTCATCTAGAAAGGTGAAACATTCCCTACTGTAACCATGAGGCTTGTTGTGAGAAGGTCTGGTTTGTGAGAAGCTTATATATGCCAACATGCCCCAAATGGGACAATATTTTTACCACTGCATGTTGATGCCATTCCATGCTAGCATGTCAAGTTTCAGAAATTTCAGACACGTTTTCGATTTACTAGAATTTTAAAACCATGTATCTCAATGTTAGCGGCCGAGCGACGCTGGCAAGGTGTTTGGCATTCATTCTCATTTCTTGCATGGGACTTAAGCATGTAACCAAGGACACACATTCCAATTTTGAACCAATTTATATGCACTGGAGAATGTGCATGTAGTTCAAATTTGAATTATGCACATGAATGCATAGAATACTCAGTTAATGTATAAAAATGTCCAAGCGAACCCCGAAAAATCCCAAAAATTGACACAACACTTGTGTTGTTCTATGTCGGCACGAGAAATATTTTGAAAGTAAGAAGAGGAAACAAATATCATCTCGTTCCCTAAAGTGGCACGTTCCCTACCGAAACCATCAGGCTTGTTGTGAGAGAGGTTGTGGTTTGCGAGAAGCTTATACCCAAACTTGCCCCAAATGGGACAATATTTTTACCATGGCATGTCGATGCCGTTCCATGATATCATGTCAAGTTTCATGAATTTCAAACGAGTTTTCGATTCACTAGAATTTTAAAATCATGTATCTTAATGTTAGCAGCCGAGTGACAGTGTCAAGGTGTTTGACATTCATTCTCATTTCTTGCATGTGACCTAAGCTTGCAACCAAGGACAAACATTTGATTTTTCAACTCGTTTTTATGTACCGGAGCATGTGCATGTAGTTCAATTTTGAATTATGCAGATAAATGCCTAGAAAACTCAGTTAACATATAAAAATGTCCAAACGATCCCCAAAAAATCCAAAAATTGAACAACACTCCTGTTGTTCTATGTTGACACGAGAAAATTTTTGGAAGTAAGAAGAGGCATGATACGTCTCCAACGTATCTATAATTTTTGATTGCTCCATGCTATATTATCTACTGTTTTGGACTATATTGGGCTTTATTTTCCACTTATATATATTATTTTTGGGACTAACCTATTAACCGGAAGCCCAGCCCAGAATTGCTGTTTTTTGCCTATTTCAGTATTTCAGAGAAACAGAATATCAAACGGAGTCCAAACGGAATGAAACCTTCGGGAACGTGATTTTCTCACCGAACGTGATCCAGGAGACTTGGACCCTATGCCAAGGCATCAGAGAGGCGTTCACGAGGGTGGGGGGCGCCCCCCTAGGGCGCGCCCCCTGCCTCGTGGGCCCCTCAGTGCTCCACCGACATACTCCTTCCTCCTATATATACCTACGTACCCCCAAATGACCAGAATAGGAGCCAAAAACCTAATTCCACCGCCGCAACTTTCTGTATCTACGAGGTCCCATCTTGGGGCCTGTTCCCGAGCTCCGCCAGAGAGGGCCGTCATCACGGAGGGCTTCTACATCATCATAGCCTCTCCGATGAAGTGTGAGTAGTTTACCTCAGACCTTCGGGTCCATAGTTAGTAGCTAGATGGCTTCTTCTCTCTTTTTGTATCTCAATACAAAGTTCTCCCCCTCTCTTGTGGAGATCTATTCGATGTAATCTTCTTCTTTTTGCGATGTGTTTGTTGAGACCAATGAATTGTTGGTTTATGATCATGTCTATCTATGAATAATATTTGAATCTTCTCTGAATTCTTTTATGTATGATTGGTTATCTTTGCAAGGATCTTCGAATTATCTGTTTGGTTTGGCCAACTAGATTGGTAGTTCTTGCTGAGGGAGTCCTGGATTAGGGGGTGTTCGGGTAGCCGGACTATACCTTCAGCCAGACTCCAGGACTATGAAGATACAAGATTGAAGACTTCGTCCCGTGTCCGGATGGGACTTTCCTTGGCGTGGAAGGAAAGCTTGGCGATGCGGATATTCAAGATCTCCTACCATTGTAACCGACTCTGTGTAACCCTAACCCTATCCGGTGTCTATATAAACCGGAGGGTTGTAGTCCGTAGGACATCAACTCCATATACAACAATCATACCGTAGGCTAGCTTCTAGGGTTTAGCCTCCTTGATCTCGTGGTAGATCTACTCTTGTACTACACATATCTCCAATATTAATCAAGCAGGAAGTAGGGTTTTACCTCCATCAAGAGGGCCCGAACCTGGGTAAAACATCGTGTCCCCTGCCTCCTGTTACCATCTGGCCTTGACGCACAGTTCGGGACCCCCTACCCGAGATCCGCCGGTTTTGACACCGACATTGGTGCTTTCATTGAGAGTTCCTCTGTGTCGTCGCCTTTAGGCCCGATGGCTCCTTTGATCATCAACAACGATGCGTTCCAGGGTGAGACTTTTCTCCCCGGACTGATCTTCGTCTTCGGCGGCTTCGCACTGCGGGCCAATTTGCTTGGCCACCTGGAGCAGATCAAAAGCTACGCCCCTGGCCATCAAGTCAGGTTTGGAAGCCTAAACTACATGGCAGACATCCGCGGAGATTTGATCTTCGACGGATTCGAGCCACAACCAAGCGCGCCGCACTGTCTCGCGGGGCATGATCTAGCTCTGTCACCGAACAGTATCCCGGAGGCCGCAAACGCACCAGCTCTGACCCTTAATTTGGAGCCAGTTGTGTCAATCGAGGATGAGCGGTTGGACATCACCTCGGGGGCTGCGATCTCAAAGGCAATCGAGCCGAACGCCGGCCCCACGCTCCGCGTGACTTACGACTCCGAGGATCCGGACTCCTCTCCGGACTCCGAACCCCCCGCGCCCCTGCCGATCGAATCCGATTGGGCGGCAATAATGGAGTTCACCGCTGCGGACATGTTTCAGCACTCGCCTTTTGGCGATATCTTGAATTCCCTCAAGTCTCTCTCTTTATCAGGAGAGCCTTGGCGAACTGCGGTCAGCAAGGATGGGATACGGACAATGAAGAAATTCAAAGCCCACCCACCACCCACTTGGTAGCCACTGTCGACAATTTAAACGACGTGCTCAACTTCGACTCCAGAGAGATCGACATCATGGATGATGATGCAGGAGATACCGATGAACCAACACCCATAGGGCATTGGACAGACACCTCATCTCACGATGTGTACATGGTGGATACCCCTAAAGGAAGCGACAACGAGGAAAAAGGGGATGGAACGGGAGATCGACCCCTCGAAAAGCAATCAAAGCGTCGGCGTAAACGCCGACCCAAGCCCCGCCTCGATAAAAACCCAGCCATAGAGCAAGACGGGCCGGTACACGACGAGCAGGCCTTAGAGCAACCGTCCGAACAGGGCAACACGGATAGAGAAACCGAACATCCCTCCTCCGGCGAAAACGGCATTCCGGACGACCTCACGCCGGATAAACCCATGGAGCAGAAGAATCTCCACGAGAGGCTCGTTGCAACTGCATGCAGCCTGAAAAAGCAGAAGCGGAAGCTAAAAACAGCGGAAGATGCACTCCGGATTAGATGGAGCAAAGTAATCAATACCGCAGATAAATACGGTAACGGTAGCCGCACTAAAAGCTATCCGAAAAGAAGGCTACTGCCTGAATTCGACGAAGAGGCCCTAGAGCCCTCGCATTCAAAAAATAAGAAAGCCACACGGTCGGATAGACGACCCCATAAAGCGGCAAGCGGTGCCGCACTTAAAGTGGCATGCGACCCACCTAAGGATTCGCATCATGGCCCAGTTAGGTCCATTTATGGGCCAAGAAAGCAAGCTCTCGCAAGCAATGCAATAAAGCCATCATCAGAATCCGGCACACCCAAATACAGGGGCGCCGCACACCCCCTATGTTTCACTGATGAGGTCCTGGACTACGAATTTCCAGAGGGATTCAAACCCGTAAACATAGAGGCATATGATGGAACAACAGACCCTGGAGTCTGGATCGAGGATTATATCCTCCACATACACATGGCTAGAGGAGATGATCTCCATGCCATAAAATATTTACCCCTTAAGCTTAAAGGGCCAGCCCGGCATTGGCTTAAAAGCCTTCCTGAAAACACAATCGGAAGTTGGGAAGAGCTCGAGGATGCTTTCCGAGCAAATTTTCAAGGGACCTATGTCCGCCCTCCGGATGCAGACGATCTTAGTCACATAACTCAACAGCCCGGAGAATCAGCTCGGCAGTTCTGGAATAGATTCCTCACTAAAAAGAATCAGATAGTCGACTGTCCGGACGCCGAAGCCTTAGCAGCTTTCAGGCATAACGTCCGAGACGAATGGCTTGCCAGACACCTCGGCCAAGAAAAGCCAAGAACAATGGCCGCACTAACAAGCCTCATGACCCGCTTTTGTGCAGGAGAGGATAGCTGGTTGGCAAGGTGCAGCCCCAGCGACCCAGGTACATACAAAACTAGGGATGGAAACGGAAAACCGCGATGCAACAAGGACCGTCGCCGGACTAAGGAAAAAAGTCCGAAGAGCACGGCAGTCAATGCCGGATTCAAAGGCTCATGACAAAATCAGACAAAACCGCCCCTCCAGGATAACAGGGACGATCCATCCAACTTAAATAAAATCCTGAACAGGATATGTCAGATACACAGTACTCCCGGGAAGCCTGCTAACCATACCCACAGAGATTGTTGGGTTTTCAAACAATCCGGCAGACTCAATGCCGAACACAAGGGGCTCGACATACCAAGCGAAGACGAGGACGAACCCCAAAAGTAGAGCACCAGGAAACAAAAGAACTTCTCATAAGAAGTAAAAACAATGAACTTACTTCACATAACAAAACATGCGGCGCCCATAAAGGTACGCACCACACAACCTATCCCCAAAGGGTCCCGCCACTGGTTGTCAAAACCAATCATCTTCGATCAGCTAGATTATTCTAAAAATATCAAGAATGCAGGCTGGACTGCCTTGATACTCGATCCAATAATTGGCCGACTCCAGTTTTCAAATGTCCTTATGGACGGCGGCAGTGGACTAAACCTGATATATCAGGATACAATCCATCACATGGGGATAAACCCAGTAAGAATCCGCCACAGCAAAACCTCCTTTCAAGGGGTAACACCTGGTCCGGACACCCATTGTATGGGTTTTCTCCGGCTCGAAGTTATATTCGGCTCTGCCGATAACTTCCGCCGCGAAAAGCTGACCTTCCATATCGTCCTGTTCTCAAGTCGCTATCAAGCACTACTGGGACGCGAAGCTTTCACTCGCTTTAACGCAATACCACATTATGCATCTCTCACGCTTAAGATGCCTGGTCCACGAGGCATCATCTCTTTGAAGGGGAAGCACTAAAGTGCGCCTCCCCAAGCGTAGGACTGTGCGGCCACTTTGACAGCCCCACAGTAAAATGGCCTCACCGGCCAAAAAACTTCGAAATAGGTCATTAAAGACCACGAACGCGGATAGACGAGTTTGGTACAAAATCATCATTGATGCAGGCTTAGTGGCCATATACCCCCGCACTAGGGGCTCCATGCATATACAATAAGAGACAATAAAGCTCAATTTTATATATTTCACTTTACACTTTGTTTATTTTAAACTTTTGTTCGGGACGACCCGTTTTCAACTCAGTTCCTCTCTTTTACAGATGAACGTCGTGCGGCGCCCGTCCAGGATACGGCACAACAGAGACACAAGCGCAGACATGTAGTAGGGACCCGTCCTAAAGGATTCTTTTTAGATTAAGACCCTGTGTAAACCTTTTTTACTGTATCTTGTTGCTACACATCCCCTGGTTTTTTCTGATATAACCAAGGAGGAGGCTGGTGTCTTGGCATGTGGCCACGTCAGAATTTTTGCACGTACCTGGACACTAGGGGCTTTTTTAATAAAGAGTGTTGTTTCGCCCGCACTCATAAAGACCGAACACCTTAGGGAGTGTTCGGCGTCGCGAGTTTTGGCATTATATGCATCAGCTCCGAATCATGTCTTTGGTCAAATGTTGGGTTGCCTGGCTCCTGAGTTCGGCTACCTTACGTTCCGCTCTATCGGTTAAGGTAGCACCAGGAGAACTACTGCGATTGTGCCCCGGTTCGGCCGGGCGAGCACCTCAGTAGAGAAAGCCGAAAACTGACTATCATGATGTAGCATGAGACTGGTCAGCCACTCGATGACCTATCGGAATCTATCGGATTCCTCCGCTTTAATGAAGGGCCGCTTCCCGGTCAGGCACATGCGCGCCCCGAACCCGGGCGAGCGCAGTCGCCACCAAGGGGCTACCTAAATAGTCTCACTGTCAAGCTCCTATGGCTAAGTGAAAGTGTTAAAGCATTATAGTCCGGTTGCCTGGCCCGCTGCGCTATCACCTCCTTTGTAGGACCAAGACATTGGGTTAAGTGTGAAAATGCGTCTTCTGCGAGCACCCCCGCACTATGTGCGTGGGGGCTGAAGCCAACGACTGCCATCTTTCAGATTTTGTATATATATATATATATATATATCTTAAAATGGCCGCACAGGAGGTGTTCCCAATACTTGAAGGCACAAGTATAAAAAGGCCACTACAGTTTATCAAAATATTACTTTATAATTACATATGCTATCATAACATAGCATCTTTCGAGCACTGCGTCTCTATTACACGAGCGCCTTCAAGGACTTCCTGAAAATAGTGCTCGAAGGGTACTCGGCTTTTGACCGAATCTCGGGACGCAACAACGGTGGTCTCCATCTCTGTCCAGTATGTCTTGAAACGGGCAAGAGCCATCCTTGCGCCCTCTATGCATGCTGACCTCTTCATTGCATTAATACGTGGCACCACGTCAAGGAATTGCTGCACCAAGCTGAAATAACTCTTCGGCTCCGATCTCCCCGGCCACAGATGACCCATGACGTAATTCATGGCGAGTTCGGACAACCTATTCAGTTCGTCCCATTGAGCCAAACGATCGTCCACTGCCAGTGGACGTTCTGGATTGTGAAACTACGACCAGAAAAGCTTTTCCACTTCGCGATCTTTCTGATCTCGAAAGTGTTCGGTCGCATCAGCAGCACTCGCTGCCAAATCCAGATAGGTATCCTCCACACTCCACATCCGGTCCAACGGAGCAAACTTTGGATCGCAAAATTTCCTTCGCAGCATAAAGGGCTTTCCAGCCGCAATCTGTTCGGCCTGACGCAGCTCCTCCTTCGCAGCTCTCATCGCAGAGCGCGCGTCCTTGGCATTGGCAACGTCCTTCTCTAAGTCAATCTATTTCGCCTGGTCTTCTTTCTCAAGAAGTCTGCAACAGTCTGCAGCGCTCTTTAAATTTTTGGCCATCTCGGCCATCTCTTCCTTGCTTCGGCAATGAGCAGCCTGTTCGGCTCTCAGCTCTTCAAGGGCTCTCTTGGCAGCCGCATCACTTTCTCTGGCTTGTTCTTTAGCTCAGGCAAGTTCTGCCCTAAGACTCTCCACGGCGGCCGCACCATCTGCGTCAAGCACACACATCGTAAGACACGGGCATAAAACTCTTCTTACCTGATGCCACCCGAGGAATTACATACCTTGAGCCTCATCATGCCGCTTGTTGACAAGCGTGATGTCGGCATCTGCCACGTCTAGTTGCCGCTTTAGTTCGGCAAAATCATCAGTTCGGCTTGATCCCGGACACCCTGCCGCCTACATTCGATTATGATCCTCCGCGTGCCGTCATTTCTTGACGACGCGCAGAGTCTCAGGGGCTACTATCTACACAGGGCGCATCTTATTCATGCGCAACTAACAAAAGTGTACATTATCTAATGTACCTCAAAACCCGTCAGTAAACTTTTGACGGCCTCATGCAATCCGCTCTCTGCGGATGAGATCCTTTCAATCACTGTGCCCATCAATACACGGTGCTCCTCCGAGATAGAAGCTCGCCCCAGCAGAATCTTTAGCTCCTCCGACCGAGCACCAGACGGTGCCGGACTTGTCCCACGACCTCTTTCGAAGGCCGGACGCGGAGAACCTCGGGGGGCCACATAGCTATCTTCCGCCCCTTCCGGATTCGGAGAAACCCTTTGCGACGACACCTCAGGGTCGCCCGCCTCGCTAGGCGGCATGGCAGGGGAGGCGTCCCGCTCTCCATCATCTCCAGAAGGAGATCCCCCGAAGACGAGCTCTGCTGAGAAGGGCTGAGGTCCGAGCTACAAGGTAACAATTAGGTTAATCTTCTCAGATATAAATCAAGGATTTCCCTCACCCCTCAAAAGGAAAATATTTCTCTACTTACGGCTTGCTGGAGGGCTGATCCCCTTGAGGGCGTAGTCCGGCCGAGGAACTCCCCGGCGTCGGACCCTCTGACGAGGATTTTTCCCCCCGCTTCGAGGCCATGGTTTCCGGGTCGTCAGAGGCGGCTCTCTTCTTCCCCTTAGGAGAGGAATTGTCGGTTCCTCCCTTCGGAGCAGCCTCCTTCGAGGAGGCCATAGTTTCCTTGTCCTCCCCCTTGCTTCCCTCCAAAGGCATTATCTCCAGCATCCTGACCAGCACGGGATCCGGCCTGGTTTCGGGAAGGGGAGCCGGACACCTGATCAGCTTTGCCTTTGCTATCCACTCCTGTTTAAAAGGACGGCTCTTTTAGGGGCAAGTTTATGACAATTATACGGATAGAAGGTCCGGGCACAGGGTTGCTTACTTGAGTATCCGGGCGATTGCAGCTTAGGCCTGCGTCCTCGGTTAAATCCAGACACATCTCTTGTGATCCGAAGAACAGTTTATACATCTCCGCGGGCGTTGCGCCCATGAAATTCTGGAGAGCTCGCGGTCCCTCTGGATTAAACTCCCACAGGCGAAGGGAGCGACGTTTACCGGGCAATATTCGGTGAATCAGCATGACCTGCGTCACCTTGACCAGGCTGAGGTCTCCTTCCAAGAGATCCTTAATGCGGCCCTGTAACAAGGGCACGTCTTTGGGCAAACCCCAATCTAACCCTCTGTTGACCCATGACGCTAGCCGTGGTGGGGGACCCGAGCGAAAGGCAGGAGGCGCCACCCACTTGGTGCTCCGGGGAGCGGTGATATAAAACCACTCCCGTTGCCACAAGCCTAGCTCCTCTTGAAAAGAGCCCTCGGGCCATGGAGCGTCAGCATTTTTGCTTATAACCGCGTCTCCGCACTCTATGTGCCGTCCCTTGATCATCTTCGGCTCCACTTTGAAGGTCTTGAGCCATAATCCAAAGTGAGGGGTAACACGGAGGAACGCTTCACACACGACAATAAACGAGGAGATATGGAGGATGGACTCCGGGGCTAAGTCATGGAATTCCAGCCCATAATAAAACAGCAGTCCCCTCACAAAGGGATCCATCGGGAAGCCCAACCCCCGAAGGAAGTGAGACATGAACACCACGCTCTCACCGGGCTGGGGACTGGGAATGACTTGCCCTTGAGCGGGCAACCTATGCGAAATTTCGCCGGTCAGGAACTTAACCACCCTCAACTTTAGTACGTCCTCCTCCGTGACGGAGGAGGGCGTCCATCGGCCTTGAAGGTCAGAACCGGACATTGTCGAAGGTCCGAAGCGCCTGGAATCCGAAGCCTGGGGTGTTGGAACTCGAGGCGACGGGCGAACTCGCTTGAGATTGAAAAAAAAGGAGTAAGGCCTTGGTCTCTTTATAAGAGGTTGAATACCAAGAGCCCTCCCCGTAACCGTTCGGGACTCGTCTTTAATCGAGGAAAGGTGCTAACGGGCGCGGTTGGGTTACCCACGTCCGTATTGATGAGAATCCCATAGAAGGGGGTACACGATCTCTGCTTTGACAAGACGTGCCAAGGAAACCGCCTCGCAAAATGTGCTGAGGTGGAAAAGTTAAAACGATTCGAGTAAAGGACTTGGACGTTGTGTGATGACGCACTGCGGAATACGTCAGCATATTTGATTTGTGTTAATATTATTCTCTCTATGGAAATATGTGGAAACTTATTTTGCAAAGCCGGACACTACTCTTGGTGTTTACAATTTTCTATGAAGGACTTGGAGGAGGAACCCGCCTTGCAATGCCAAAGACAATCTGCGCGCCGGACTCGTCGTCATTGAAGCCTGGTTCAGGGGCTACTGAGGGAGTCCTGGATTAGGGGGTGTTCGGGTAGCCGGACTATACCTTCAGCCGAACTCCAGGACTATGAAGATACAAGATTGAAGACTTCGTCCCGTGTCCGGATGGGACTTTCCTTGGCGTGGAAGGCAAGCTTGGCGATGCGGATATTCAAGATCTCCTACCATTGTAACCGACTCTATGTAACCCTAACCCTATCCCGTGTCTATATAAACCGGAGGGTTGTAGTCCGTAGGACATCAACTCCATATACAACAATCATACCGTAGGCTAGCTTCTAGGATTTAGCCTCCTTGATCTCGTGGTAGATCTACTCTTGTACTACACATATCTTCAATATTAATCAAGCAGGACGTAGGGTTTTACGTCCATCAAGAGGGCCCGAACCTGGGTAAAACATCGTGTCCCCTGCCTCCTGTTACCATCCGGCCTTGACGCACAGTTCGGGACCCCCTACCCGAGATCCGCCGGTTTTGATACCGACACTTGCCATGGGAGAAGTGCTTAGCTTTGGGTTCGATCTTGGGGTGTCCTTTGCCAGTGACAGAAGGGGCAGCAAGGCACGTACTATATCGTTGCCATCGAGGATAACAAGATGGGGTTTATTTCATATTGCATGAATTTATCTCTCTACATCATGTCATCTTGCTTAAAGCGTTACTCTGTTTTTAACTTAATACTCTAGATGCATGCTGGATAGCGGTCGATGAGTGGAGTAATAGTAGTAGATGCAGAATCGTTTCGGTCTACTTGTCATGGACATGACGCCTATATACATGATTTTTCTAGATATTCTCATAACTATGCTCAATTCTTTCAATTGCTCAATAGTAATTTGTTCACCCACCGTAGAATACTTATGCTCTTGAGAGAAGCCGCTAGTGAAACCTATGGCCCTCGGGTCTATTCTCATCATATTAATCCCCATCACTTTAATCTTGCTTTGCTTTTTTACTTTGCCTTTACTTTTTACTTTGCATATCTATACCAAAAATACCAAAAATATTATATCTATCAGATCTCACTCTCGTAAGTGACCGTGAAGGGATTGACAACCCCTAATCGCGTTGGTTGTGAGTAGCTATCGTTTTGTGTAGGTACGAGGGACTTGAGCGTGGCCTCCTACTGGATTGATACCTTGGTTCTCAAAAACTGAGGGAAATACTTACGCTACTCTGCTGCATCATCCATTCCTCTTCGGGGAAATCCAACGCAAGCTCAAGAGGTAGCAAGAAGGATTTCTGGCACCGTTGCCGGGGAGTCTATGCAAAAAGTCAACATACCAAGTACCCATCACACTCCCTATCTCTCGCATTACATTATTTGCCATTTGCCTCTCGTTTTCCTCTCCCCCACTTCACCCTTGCTATTTTAGTCGCTCTCTCTCACTCTCTCTCTCTATCCTCCCTCTCCTTTCCGCTTGCCTTTTGTTTGCTCGTGTGTTGGATTGCTTGCTTGTCGTTATGTCTGAAATTGGGGAAGTTATCGCCGATATGAGCGATAACAATATCATGGAAAATTCTAATGCTCCTGCTGAAGAACCCCCTACCTACCATACAAAAAGATTTCGAATCGGTAGTGGTAATATTATTGGAAAATGAGTTATTCAAGATTTCTTTACTTGTGTCGGTGCTTTTCCCTCTATGGGCGGTTCTATTCTCCATAGAACTAGTAGTCTTGCGAACGCTATTGCCATGCTTATCGTTGAACTTGAAAGGCAATTTATGCATATGCACCCATCTATACAAAGAGTTTTCCTAGAATTTTCTAATATCGAGCATCCTTCTGTTAAGCGTGCTGCTACTATCTTTTTGGCTCATGAATTCAGATTTATAATAAAAGAAGCCAAACAAATCTTTGCGCACTATAGGGTGGACACTGATCGTCCTCCCATAGAATCTATCCTCTTCATCAAGAAGAAATTATGCGCTTTCAATCTCCTGACTATGTTGCTTTTAATGAAAACCTTAGAAAAAAGGTGCCAATCAATATTTTAATTGATATAATCTCTGAACTTAATGATGATTTGGCTATTCGAAATAATGAGCTAGGGTGCTCTCTTGAGTTTAGGCTCACAAGGTTCTGTCAAAAGAATGCTTATAATGATGATTTGATTGTACAATACGAAGGGCCGAAAGAGGAACCTATACCTCCTAAAATTGATCTTGGGGACTTCTGTCCTATTAAATTTAGCCCTTTTGATTACTTTTGCTTTCCTCAAAGAAAACTTGCTGCCGAACGTAGAGAATATGAAATGAGTTTCACCGATCTATCTTATTACTACGACACTACCTAGATCTATCCTCGCTTTTATGCCTAGCTAGGGGCGTTAAACGATAGTGCTTGTTGGGAGGCAACCCAATTTTATTTTTATTCCTTTCTTTTTGCTCCTGTTTAGTAATAAATAATTTATTTATCCTCTGTTTTGGTTGTGTTTTTTGTGTTTAATTAGTGTTTGTGCCAAGTAGAACCATTGGGAAGACTTGGGGAAAGTCTTGTTGAACTTGCTGTAAAAAACAGAAACTTTAGCACTCACGAGAACTGCTGTCATGTTTATTTGAAGAGTGCTATTTAGTTAATTATTTTTGAATATGATTAATAGATAAATTCCTCACGTCCATAAATTTATTTTAGAATTTTTGGGGTTCCATATATTGCGCTAGCTACAGATTACTACAGACTGTTCTGTTTTTGACAGATTCTGTTTTTCGTGTGGTGTTTGCTTATTTTGATGAATCTATGGTTAGTAAAATAGTTTATAATCTATAGATAAGTTGGAATACAGTAGATTTAACACCAATATCAATAAAGAATGAGTTCTTTACAATACCTTGAAGTGGTCTTTTGTTTTCTTTCGCTAATGGAGCTCACGAGTTTTCTACTTTAAGTTTTGTGTTGTGAAGTTTTCAAGTTTTGGGTGAATTCTTTTGATGGATTATGGAACAAGGAGTGGAAAGAGCCTAAGCTTGGGGATGCACATGGCACCCCCAAGATAATTCAAGGACACCAAAAAGTCAAAACTGGGGGATTCCCCGGAAGGCATCCCCTCTTTCGTCCACATCCATCGGTAATTTACTTGGAGCTATATTTTTATTCACCAACATGATATGTGTTTTGCTTGGAGCGTCTTGTATTATTTGTGTCTTTGTGTTTTAGTATGCCACAATCATCCTTTCTGTACACACCTTTTGAGAGAGCCATAGACGAATTAAAATTTGATAGAATACTCTATGTGCTTCACTTATATCTTTTTGAGCTAAAGTAGTTTTGCTCTATGTGCTTCACTTATATCTTTTTGAGCTAAAGTAGTTTTGCTCTATGTGCTTCACTTATATCTTTTTGAGCTAAGTAGTTTTGCTCTATGTGCTTCACTTATATCTTTTGAGCTATGTAGTTTTTCTCTATGTGCTTCACTTATATCTTTTGAGCATTATAATTTTTCTCTATGTGCTTCACTTATATCTTTTAGAGCACGGTGGTGGATTTGTTTTAAAGAAACTATTGATCTCTCATGCTTCACTTAAATTATTTTGAGAGTCTCTTAATAGCATGGTAATTTACTTAATAATAATATGCTTGGTATTCAAGATTTGTGAAACTTTCTTTTGAGTGTGTTGAATACTAAGAAAAGATTGAAGCATGATAATTGTTTTGAGATATGGAGGTGATAATATTAGAGTCATGCTAGTTGAGTAATTGTGAATTTAAAGAATACTTGTGTTAAATTTTGTGATTCCCGTAGCATGCACGTATGGTGAACCGTTATGTGACGAAGTCGGAGCATGATTTATTTATTGATTGTCTTCCTTATGAGTGGCGGTCGGGGACGAGCGATGGTCTTTTCCTACCAATCTATCCCCCTAGGAGCATGCGCGTAATACTTTGCTTTGATAACTTCTAGATTTTTACAATAAGTATATGAGTTCTTTATGACTAATGTTGAGTCCATGGATTATACGCACTCTCACCCTTCCACCTTTGCTAGCATCTCTAATACCGCGCACCTTTCGCCGGTATCATACACCCACCATATACCTTCCTCAAAACAGCCACCATACCTACCTATCATGGCATTTCCATAGCCATTCCGAGATATATTGAAATGCAACTTTCCACCGTTCCGTTTACCATGACACATTCATCATTGTCATATTGCATATCCCGGTACACCGCCGGAGGCATTCATATAGAGTAATATTTTGTTCTAAGTATCTAGTTGTAATTGTTGAGTTGTAAGAAAAATAAAAGTGTGATGATCATCATTTTTAGAGCATTGTCCCAAGTGAGGAAAGAATGATGGAGACTATGATTCCCCCATAAGTCGGGATGAGACTCCGGACGAAAAATAAATAAAAGAGGCCAAAGAAGCCCAAATAAAAAGAGGCCATAAAAAAAGAGAGAAAAGGCCCAAATAAAAAAATGAGAGAAAAAGAGAGAAGGGACAATGTCACTATCCTTTTACCACACTTGTGCTTCAAAGTAGCACCATGATCTTCATAGTAGAGAGTCTCTCATGTTATCACTTTCATATACTAGTGGGAATTTTACATTATAGAACTTGGCTTGTATATTCCAATGATGGGCTTCCTCAAATTGCCCTAGGTCTTCATGAGCAAGCAAGATGGATGCACACCCACTTAGTTTCTTTTTGAGCTTTCATATACTTATAGCTCTAGTGCATCCGTTGCATGGCAATCCCTACTCACTCACATTGATATCTATTGATGGGCATCTCCATAGCCCGTTGATACGCCTAGTTGATGTAAGACTATCTTCTCCTTTTTGTCTTCTCCACAACCACCATTCTATTCCACCTATAGTGCTAAATCCATGGCTCATGCTCATGTATTGCGTGAAGATTGAAAAAGTTTTGAAAAAGTTAGAGTATGAAACAATTGATTGGATTGTCATAGGGGTTGTGCATGATTTACATACTTTGTGTGGTGAAGATAGAGCATAGCCAGACTATATGATTTTGTAGGGATAACTTTCTTTGGCCATGATATTTTGAGAAGACATAATTGCTTTGTTAGTATGCTTGAAGTATTATTATTTTTATGTCAATATAAACTTTTGTCTTGAATCTTTCGAATCTGAATATTCATATCACAATTAAGAAGATTTGCATTGAAATTATGCCAAGTAGCACTCCGCATAAAAAATTCTCTTTATTGTCATTTACCTACTCGAGGACGAGCAGGAATAAAGCTTGGGGATGCCTGATACGTCTCCAACGTATCTATAATTTTTGATTGCTCCATGCTATATTATCTACTGTTTTGGACTATATTGGGCTTTATTTTCCACTTTTATATTATTTTTGGGACTAACCTATTAACCGGAGGCCCAGCCCAGAATTGTTGTTTTTTGCCTATTTCAGTATTTCGGAGAAACATAATATCAAACGGAGTCCAAACGGAATGAAACCTTCGGGAACGTGATTTTCTCACCGAACGTGATCCAGGAGACTTGGACCCTACGCCAAGGCATCAGAGAGGCGGTCACGAGGGTGGGGGCGCGCCCCCTGCCTCGTGGGCCCCTGGGTGCTCCACCGACATACTCCTTCCTCCTATATATACCTACGTACCCCCAAACGATCAGAACAGGAGCCAAAAACCTAATTCCACCGCTGCAACTTTCTGTATCCATGAGATCCCATCTTGGGGCCTGTTCCGGAGCTCCGCCGGAGAGGGCCGTCATCACGGAGGGCTTCTACATCATCATAGCCTCTCCGATGAAGTGTGAGTAGTTTAACTCAGACCTTCGGGTCCATAGTTAGTAGCTAGATGGCTTCTTCTCTCTTTTTGGATCTCAATACAAAGTTCTCCCCCTCTCTTGTGGAGATCTATTCGATGTAATCTTCTTCTTTTTGCAGTGTGTTTGTTGAGACCGATGAATTGTGGGTTTATGATCAAGTCTATCTATGAATAATATTTGAATCTTCTCTGAATTCTTTTATGTATGATTGGTTATCTTTGCAAGTCTCTTCGAATTATCCGTTTGGTTTGGCCAACGAGATTGGTAGTTCTTGCCATGGGAGAAGTGCTTAGCTTTGGGTTCGATCATGCGGTGTCCTTTCCCAGTGACAGAAGGGGCAGCAAGGCACGTATTGTATCGTTGCCATCGAGGATAACAAGATGGGGTTTATTTCATATTGCATGAATTTATCTCTCTACATCATGTCATCTTGCTTAAAGCGTTACTCTGTTTTTAACTTAATACTCTAGATGCATGTTGGATAGCGGTCGATGAGTGGAGTAAGAGTAGTTGATGCAGAATTGTTTCGGTCTACTTGTCACGGACGTGATGCCTATATACATGATCATGCCTAGATATTCTCATAACTATGCTCAATTCTGTCAATTGCTCAACAGTAATTTGTTCACCCACCGTAGAATACTTATGCTCTTGAGAGAAGCCACTAGTGAAACCTATGGCCCCCGGGTCTATTCTCATCATATTAATCTCCATACCTTTAATATTGCTTTGCTTTTTTACTTTGCCTTTACTTTTTACTTTGCATCTCTATACCAAAAATACCAAAAATATTATATCTATCAGATCTCACTCTCGTAAGTGACCGTGAAGGGATTGACAACCCCTAATCGCGTTGGTTGCAAGTAGCTATCGTTTTGTGCAGGTACGAGGGACTTGAGCGTGGCCTCCTACTGGATCGATACCTTGGTTCTCAAAAACTGAGGGAAATACTTACGCTTCTCTGCTGCATCATCCCTTCCTCTTCGGGGAAATCCAACACAAGCTCAAGAGGTAGCAAGGCAACATATATCGTTTCATCCCCCAAGGTGGCACGTTCCCTACCGAAACCATCAGGCTTGTTGTGAGATAAGCTCTGGTTTGCGAGAAGCTTATACCATAACCTGCCCCAAATGGGACAATATTTTTTTTACCCCAGCATGTTGATGTCGTTCCATGATAGCATGCCAAGGTTCATGAATTTCGGATGGGTTTTGTATTTACTAGAATTACAAAAGTAAGCACATCAACGTTTGCCGGAGAGCCACAGTGCCGTGGTGTTCGAAATCCATCCCCATTTCTTGCATGGGACATAAGCATAAACCCATGGACACATAATCATTTTACAACCCATGTTGGTGCACCGGAGAAGGGATGAAAACAGAGCGGAAACGGACAGAACTGGGTGCTATCATATTTGTTTTCACATTTTTTTGTAGAAGCAGAAACGAATACAGAAATCTACCGAAAATGAATACGAAAACAGATACTACCGAAAATGGACACGGAGCGAATACAAATTGTTTATGTAAACAGAAATAGGCATTGATCAGAACATTAAAACCCCTTGAATCGTAGAGAAATACACACAAAAACAAACAAATTTAATGAGTTGTTAACATGGCTACAAAATAATATCATCATGTTAGCAACTTCACGTAGTATTGTAGTAGTACCGGACAATTGCATATAGGGTCAAGCTGAGTACATGTGTGGTAGTAGAAGTTGGGCCTCATATCCATTCTACTAATTGTATCACTGTGTTCTCTTTGGTGGTTGGGCTGCAAAGCAGCTATAGGTCTATAGTAAAAACAGAAATTCCATATCCATGGAAAATGAAAGTTTTGTTTCCATGCATGTTCCACCGGAAAACACTGTTCCGTTTTTGTTTCCGTTTCTGCGTAAAAAATTCCATTTCCACTTCAGTTTTGCAAATTTCTGTTTTCGTTTTCATACTTCCTTTCCATTTCCGTTTTCATACTTAAGTTTTCACTCCATTTTCATCCTTACACCGGAGCATGTGCATATAGTTTAATTTTGAATTGTGCACCTAAAATGCCTAGAAAACCAAGTTAATGTATAAAAATGTCCAAACGAACCCTGAATAATTCCAATTTTTTTGACGACACACCTATAGTTGCATGTTCACTGCAGATAAAAGTTCTAGCAATTCAAGCACCGTCCATTGCAGTTGTGACCCCATTATGTAATTCAAATCAAGACGAAAAATCAAGAAGATTGCACACAGTTTATTATCACCAGCCGTGTGAGATGCAGTACAAAATACCCTGGAGCGCCGTCAGTGTATAGTACGCCTTGGCTTACGCGAGAAGGTGCATCGGCTACACTCCACAGCCGGTGTGTCAAGCACACTAGCTTGCTCCCCAAATACTCCCACCTATACATCCCTCGCAATCTCAAAAATATCTGCTCGCTCTTGATCCAAATGTTCAGTAGCCCCGCCTTGTTACTCCCGCCTAGTAAAATTTTCAGTTGTCGCGGTATTTGCTCAAACACCACCTTGCCCCGACCCCCCTCTGCACACACCACACACTCACATAGACACAGACTACATCCGAAACCATTGGTAGGTCACCGCCATCGCCGCCGCCTCCATCCTCAACCTCCGCATGTGTGCCGGGGAGCTCGAGGAGCCAATGGCCCAAAAGAGGTTTATCGCGGCCTCTTCGCCCAACACCGGCGAGGGGGCTGCCGAGGTGTCCCCGTTGTCCTCCGTGGGCTCTTTACCGATCCGTCTTCGCCGGTCCCCCGATCCGCCTGCCGTCGCGCCCCTATGCCGGTTCGAGGACTTCCCAGTCCTCCTTGGACCCGGCAGCCGATGAGGTCCTACCTCGGGGTCCGGCAACGGCGGTGGGGGACGTGGGTCACTGAGATTACAGATCGGGAGACCCACACCTGCTGGTGGCTCGGTAGCTTCCACACGGCCGAGCTCACGGCCATGGAGTACGACCGTCGGCATGTGTCGGTGTCAAAACCAGCAGATCTCGGGTAGGGGGTCCCAAACTGTGCGTCTAAGGATCGATGGTAACATGAGACATGGGACACGATGTTTACCCAGGTTCGGGCCCTCTTGATGGAGGTAAAATCCTACGTCATGCTCTTGTTTATATTGATGGAGTATCAAGTACATAGTTGATCCACCTCGAGATCATATGTTGTGGTCTAAAACCTGAGGGTATGATGAATAGCCTCGGCTTATATAACATATTAGAGGCCTAGGATAACAAGAGTCCTAGTCGAATACGTCAGTGGAGAGGAGTCCTTGTCTTGATCACCAAGTCTTGTGGAATCTTCCTCGTATATGTCTTCGGCTGTCCGAACTGGCCCATGAGTAACTGGCCATGGGGGTCCTCGGCCCAATCCAACTTATCGGGAGACGATGTGGTGAGTACCCCCTAGTCCAAGACACCGTCATTAGCGCCCTTAACTGATCTTCAAGTTGGGGACGCTCCTCGTTTCTTTCGAACTGTTCTTCGTCTTCGGTCGTCAGCCTTGAAAACTGGTTCAACAAATCTTCCCATCTTCTATCTTGAGGATTGCCGAGCTAAATCTGAAGATCTCACACGTCGGGTATCTGAGGAGCCCTTTAAGTCTTCGGCCTTTATCAATGCCTTGTTATTTTTATGCCACACCTCGGGTTTGAAGTTGTTCCCGGATGGCAGTGTCCTATTGCATCCGAGCTCCAACGTCGGACTATATTCGAGGTATCTTTTGCAGACGAGCACCAACGCCGGACCGCTTCCGAGCTCCAACGCCGGAATGTATCCAAGCTCCAAAGCTGAACTATGTCCAAGCTCCAATGCCGGACTATGTCCAAGCTCTAACGCCGGACTATATCCGAGGTGTTGTAGATCACCTTGGTTTAGAAAAGTTGAAGGAGTTCAGTCGAGCTTAATGCCAGAATTGCCCTCTATGGAGCCAGCCACTGGCGCCCGAGCTTTATGCCGGACTGCTTCCAGGTGGTGCACCACCCCGACTGTGGGCCGATTTTTTGTCAATATTTTTGATTGGTGCAATTTATTCTCTACCGAGATATATAGCCAGTAGCCCTCAAGGTGTGTATCGGTCTAAAACCCGAGATGCACCGGAAGGATGACATAAGACCGCTGATCCCAGTAGCCGCTGAGACTCAGGTTGATTTGCAAAATCGGCCTGAGGTGTTGGGGATCATAGCAGAAATTTAAAATTTTCTACGCATCACCAAGATCAATCTATGGAGTCATCTAGCAACAAGAGGGAGAGGAGTGCATCTACATACCCTTGTAGATCGCAAGCGGAAGTGTTCAAGAGAATGGGGTTGATGAAGTCGTACTCATCGTGATCCAAATCACCGATGATCCTAGCGCCGAACGGATGGCACCTCCGCGTTCAACACACGTATGGAGTGGAGACGTCTCCCGCGCCTTGATCCAGCAAGGAGGGAGAGGTTGAGGAAGAGAGCCCCAACAGCAGCACGACAGCGTGGTGGTGGTGGAGCGGCGGTACTCCGGCAGGGCTTCGCCAAGCTCTTAACGGAGGAGGAGAGGTGTTGGGGAGGGGAGGGGCTGTGGCTTTGATGTGGTGTGCAGCCCTCCCCTTGCCCCTCTATTTATAGGGGAAGGGTGAAGGGGGCCGTCCCCCTCTAGATGAGATCTAGAGGGGGGGGGGCGGCCAAGGGGAGGGGCTTGCCCCCCAAGCAAGGGGGGCGCCCCCTCTAGGGTCCCCCCCAACCCTAGGCGCATGGGCCCAAGGGGGGGATGCGCCCAGCCCTCCAAGGGCTGGTTCCCTTTCCTCTACGGCCCATGAGGCCCTCCGAGAGAGGTGGCCCCTCCCGGTGGACCCCCAGAACCCCTCTGGTGGCCCCGGTATAATACCGATATGCCCCCGAACCTTTCCGGTGACCGTATGACAACTTCCCATATATAAATCTTCACCTCCAGACCATTCTGGAACTCCTCGTGACGTCCAGGATCTCATACAGGACTCCGAACAACATTCGGTAATCACATACAAGTCTTCCTAATAACCCTAGCGTCATTGAACCTTAAGTGTGTAGACCCTACGGGTTCGGGAACCATGTAGACATGACCGAGACAACTCTCCGGCCAATAACCAACAACGGTATCTGGATACCCATGTTGGCTCCCACATGTTCCACGATGATCTCATTGGATGAACCACGCTGTCGAGGATTCAAGCAATCCCGTATACAATTCCCTTTGTCAATCGGTACATTACTTGCCCGAGATTCGATCGTCGGTATCCCAATACCTCGTTCAATCTCGTTACCGGCAAGTCACTTTACTCGTTCTGTAACACATCATCCCGTGACCAACCCTTAGTCACATTGAGCTCATTACGATGATGTCTTACAGAGTGGGCCCATAGATACCTCTCCGTTCATACGGAGTGACAAATCCCAGTCTCGATTTGTGCCAACCCAACAGACACTTTCGGAGATACCCGTAGTGCACCTTTATAGTCACCCAGTTACGTTGTGACGTTTGGCACACCCAAAGTATTCCTACAGTATCCGGGAGTTGCACAACCTCATGGTCTAAGGAAAAGATACTTGACATTAGAAAAGCTTTAGCAGACGAACTACACGATCTTGAGCTATGGTTAGGATTGGGTCTTGTCCATCACATCATTGTCCTAATGATGTGATCCCATTATCAATGACATCTAATGTACATGATCAGGAAATCGTAACCATCTATTGATCAACAAGCTAGTCAACTAGAGGCTCACTAGGGACATGTTGTGGTCTAGGTATTCACACATGTATTACGATTTCCGGATAACACAATTATAGCATGAACAATAGACAATTATCATGAGCAAGGAAATATAATAATAACCATTTTATTATTGCCTCTAGGGCATATTTCCAACAATCTCCCACTTGCACTAGAGTCAATAATCTAGTTACATTGTGATGAATCGAACACCCATAGAGTTCTGGTGTTGATCATGTTTTGCTCGAGGAAGAGGTTTAGTCAACGGATCTGCGATATTCAGGTCCGTATGCACTTTACAAATATCTATGTCTCCATTTTGAACATTTTCACGAATGGAGTTGAAGCGACGCTTAATATGCCTAGTCTTCCTGTGAAACCTGGGCTCCTTGGCAAGGGCAATAGCTCCAGTGTTGTCACATAAGAGAGTCATCGGGCCCGACGCATTGGGAATAACTCCTAGGTCGGTAATGAACTCCTTCATCCAGATTGCTTCTTGTGCTGCCTCTGAGGCTGCCATGTACTCCGCTTCACATGTAGATCCCGCCACGACGCTTTGCTTGCAACTGCACCAGCTGACTGTCCCACCATTCAAAATATACACGTATCCGGTCTGTGACTTAGAGTCATCCATATCTGTGTCGAAGCTAGCATCGACGTAACCCTTTACGACAAGCTCTTTGTCACCTCCATAAACGAGAAACATATCCTTAGTCCTCTTTATGTACTTCAGGAGATTCTTGACCGCTGTCCAGTGTTCCATGCCGGGATTACTTTGGTACCTTCCTACCAAACTGACGGCAAGGTTTACATCAGGTCTGGTACACAGCATGGCATACATAATAGACCCTATGGCCGAGGCATAGGGGACGACACTCATCTTTTCTCTATCTTCTGCCGTGGTCGGGCATTGATCCGTGCTCAATCTCATACCTTGCAATACAGGCAAGAACCCCTTCTTGGACTGATCCATATTGAACTTCTTCAATATCTTGTCAAGGTACATACTTTGTGAAAGACCAATGAGGCGTCTCGATCTATCTCTATAGATCTTGATGCCTAATATATAAGCAGCTTCTCCAAGGTCCTTCATTGAAAAACACTTGTTCAAGTAGGACTTTATGCTTTCCAAGAATTCTATATCATTTCCCATCAATAGTATGTCATCCACATATAATATGAGAAATGCTACAGAGCTCCCACTCACTTTCTTGTAAACACAGGCTTCTCCATAAGTCTGCGTAAACCCAAACGCTTTGATCATCTCATCAAATTGAATGTTCCAACTCCGAGAGGCTTGCACCAGCCCATAGATTGAGTGTTGGAGCTTGCACACGTTGTCAGCATTCTTAGGATCGACAAAACCTTCCGACTGCATCATATACAATTTTTCCTTAAGGAAACCATTAAGGAATGCCGTTTTGACGTCCATTTGCCATATCTCATAATCATAGAATGCGACAATTACTAACATGATTCAGACGGACTTTAGCTTCGCTACGGGTGAGAAAGTCTCATCGTAGTCAACCCCTTGAACTTGTAGATAATCCTTAGCAACAAGCCGGGCCTTATAGATGGTCACATTACCATCCGCGTCTGTCTTCTTCTTAAAGATCCATTTATTTTCTATGGCTCGCCGATCATCGGGCAAGTCAGTCAAAGTCCATACTTCGTTTTCATACATGGATCCTATCTCGGATTTCATGGCTTCCATCCATTTGTCGGAATCTGGGCCCGCCATCGCTTCTTCATAGTTCGAAGGTTCACCGTTGTCTAACAACATGATTTCTAGGATAGGGTTGCTGTCAGTGTCAAAACCGACGGATCTCCGGTAGGGGGTCCCGAACTGTGCGTCTAGGCCGGATGGTAACAGAAGGCAGGGGACACGATGTTTTACCCATGTTCAGGCCCTCTTGATGGAGGTAAAACCCTACGTCCTGCTTGATTAATATTGATGATATGGGTAGTACAAGAGTAGATCTACCACGAGATCAGAGAGGCTAAACCCTAGAAGGTAGCCTATGGTATGATTGTATGTTATCATTGTTGTCCTATGGACTAAAACCCTTCGGTTTATATAGACACCGGAGAGGGTTAGGTTTACACAAGGTCGGTTACAAAGGAGGAAATATCCATATCCGTATTGCCTAGCTTGCCTTCCACGCCAAGTAGAGTCCCATCCGGACACGAGACGAAGTCTTCAATCTTGTATCTTCATAGTCTAACGGTCCGGCCAATGGAGATAGTCCGGCTATCCGGAGACCCCCTAATCTAGGACTCCCTCAGCAGCCCCTGAACCAGGATTCAATGACGATGAGTCCGGCGCGCAGTATTGTCTTCGGCATTGCAAGGCGGGTTCCTTCTTCGAATACACCGCAGAAGAATTTGAATACGAGGATAGTGTCCGACCCTGCAAAATAAGTTCCACATTCCACCGTAGAGAGAATAATATTGTTGCAGATCTAATTTGCTTGCTTGTTTTGGAAGCATGACGTTATGTCACGGCTCGGCGATTATTCGAACCGTTTCTTTTAACCAGCCCCGCGCATAACGCGAGGCAGTTTTTCGACACGTCTTGTCAAAGCAGAGATCGTGTCCCCTTATTACGGGATTCTCATCAATACGGGCGTGTGTGACACCCCAAAATTTTAACCTTGTTTTATTAATTAAAATTTTGCCAGGAAATTTAAACTTTTATTTTCTGGATTTTCTTTTGATTTCAGGACCATTCTTTTCCTTATTATTATGAAGTTTTTACCTCAAATGAAAAAAAACTTTCCAAATGTATTATTGGACTTGTTTGCCCTTTAAAGAAAAACATTCCTATTGTCAGTGGATTTATTTGCATAATTATATCTCTCTGAGCTTTATTCCTTAAAGTGAATTTTCATTAGTTTTGGAGCCCTATTTGAACTACAACCATTTGATAAATTTATCTAATGTTCCAACCAAAATTTAGAGATGTCATGTGATGTTTTTAAATCACTTTTATGCAAAAATATATTTCATTCATTGGATATTTTGAGTTCTACACCAAGTTTTCAAATCTGGTCCAGTGGGCAATTTTGCACTACAACCTATTTAAATATTCCTGTAAAACCTCCACCAAAATTGTGGGATGTTAGTAGTAGTATGTAATTCAACCTTATGCAAAAACCCAGAGTTGCCCTTTGAAATATTTGAGTGAATCAACCTCATTTCCATTCTGACCCAGTTGGATGTTTTCTACTGCATCACTATTCAATTTTGCTCTAGTGACCATGAGCTTTCTCCTGCTTGTAGTACACCATACAAAACCCGTAAGTCCAGAAGATTGGACCCATTAGAGGATTTTAAGTGCATGCAACAGTGCCTTTTACTTTCTGTCCAGAATTAGTTTTCTCACAAACTTGCACTAGCAAATTTTTGTTTTTGGCAAACTAACCTTACCACCCTCTCATTCATCTAAAGAGACTATGATCTGGAGATTTGGGCCACCCCAAGAGTTTCCTAGATGCACATGGCATTTTGTCAAACACCCTGTGTGCATAGCCAGATTTGGCATGATTTTTAGTCTGCTATATGAACTTGATCCCCTGACCAGACCAGCATGTCCCATGGGTTTGCCCTAGCCGATAGCCCCACCCTGCTAACCCTCTTGTGGATTGGAGCCCCCTAGCATGCCTTGGCATATTGCCGAGCACGTAGCGTGCGTGCTCTGGGCGCGCCCAGAGCGCGCGTTTTGCACGTGCGTGCGCATGGGTCGCCGCGTCGCGCCCCGGCCCTAGCTCGCCTGCAAAGCCGCACCCCGACCTCATCCACTCACCAGAACATGCCAGCTCGTCCCTGGCACCCTACAGCGCCGCCGCCAGGGCCCTCTTGGCAGCAGGCCGACGACCATAGTACGCCCTGCCATGGACGGCGCCGCCCAAGCCACAACACCTCGCCAGCTGCCGTCGTGAGCAGGCCGCCCTTATCCCCAAGCCCGTCCACTAGCACCGACCCTACTTCGGCCATCGCCACGTCGCTTTGCCACAACAGAAGCGGTCGGCCAGCGATCTTATCCCCGGCCGCCGCGGAACCGCCATTGCTCGCATATTTAAGGGGGCCCCGAGCTCGTCAGGCCCTCAAGCAACCTCTCTCGCTCCCTCACTGATCCTCCCGTAGCAGTAGAAAGACAGCCGCCGCCACTGTCTCGATCACTCCGGCGCCACCAGGGCCTCCCCCTCTCCACTCTCTTCACCAAAAGCCCTCTCTTCATCTCGTGAGTCCACCCCCATGCCCAATTTTGATCGGGAGCCACCGGAGACAAAAGCCCACTCTGCCCGACGGCCACCGTCCACTTCGAAGCTCGCCGCCGACGACTCCGTCCACCCCAGGGACCATAGAGAGCACCGAAAGGACCGCCTCGACCCCCTGAACCCGTGGATGGCCTTGGTTTCTAGAACGGTGCCGCCGTTCGCCGGCGAGCATCGCCCGAGTCCCGCCCCCGCTCGGGCAGAGGAAAAGGAGGGAGAGGCGACTGGTCAAACCTGACCAGTGGGCCCCCTGGACCCACTGTCAGTGACCACGAGCTGGTCCACGCTGGAATAAGTGCAGACATAAACCCAGAGTACGCCTTCGACGTGTTTAGTTTTCGAAACGTTTTCTTTTTCTGTTTTATTTTGAAAACAGAATTTCACTAAACTTTGACTGGCTATAACTTTTTAAATATAAATCCAAATGACTTGGTTCTTTTTATGTTGTTTCCCAAATATAGTCTAGTTTATTTTCATATTTATTTCAAAATTTTCCAAACAACTTTTTTGTATTGTTTTTAAAGTATGTGTTATTTGAATATTTTGAAAAATAGGAGTTTGAAGAAGGAGAAAACTTTCAAAAGTTTTGGAATGCACCCTGCCTCTCCACACCTTGAAGGCAAGCATTCTGAACCCTGGCATAATACTTTGTGTGTTGTTTGATACGGTTATAACACCACCTCGACAGAAGCATTAGTTATTTTTATGTGATGATATGATCATACGCTTTGAGTGCATACTGAAAATTCTTGCTGTTGGAAATAGATATGCTTGTGATAGCAATCACCCTCATATGCCTCTCATGCCTACCGGGAAGGATCCGGGAAAGTCTCTGTCTTGGGTAGACACGAGGTTGTCCCTCGTCGAGACGGTTATGAACAGTGGGGCAGGGGGAGGTATGATGAGTGGTGGTTGTGTCTGATGGATGTGAAATATAATTCTTGAGCTAACCATGCAGGAAATACTTAAACCTCCTGAGTCGACCATAGATCGAGTCTTGTTCTAGTAACCCCCATACTTGTTTCGTGCTGCCACTTGTCCCTGCCGTAGGTGGGGTACGGTTCAGTAAGTTGTCAACCTCTGTCCTAGCACACACCGTACAGAGAGGCCATGGTGGAAGATACCGGCTGCATCCGGTAGGCATGCCACCTGGTCTGGGGGCATGGTTGTTTCCGGTTCGGACCGAGAGGGGGCACCCCTTAGAGCGCCCGGTAGAAATTTGATCCCATGCTACGCGAGGTTGTAGCCTCCCCACTTAGAGTTTTGCTTAACAGGTGTCGTGGGTGATTCCAGACACGAGTAAAGTTAAGCTGGTGTGTGCAAGTCAGGCGTGTTTTCGACTAAAAGACCGTAGACGGAATTAGTTCCGATGGACTAAAGAAATCCGTTACTCGGGGGTAAAGAGTACACCCTCTGTAGAGATATTATACCTATTCGAATAGCCGTGTCCATGGTTAAGGACTACAGTCCGGGATGGGTCAAGTGTCGGTCTTAGTGTCGGTCTTCGGAGGAAAAACTACTAAACCAGAACATTGATTATGACCTATGACGTATGATGATTATGATTATTATTATTATGGACTAACCATTTATGTTATTTGAATTATTGAGTATCCCTGGGACGGTTCTACCTCCCGGATATTCACTGTGATTATTCTTATATAAGCCCTTTATGTGGTGTCGCTCAGACGCCCGACTGTGGCAGGCTCGTCATTTCATTTACTTATAAGCCCTTTATGTGGTGTCGCTCAGACGCCCGACTGTGGCAGGCTTGCCATTTCATTTACTTATAAGCCCTTTATGTGGTGTCGCACAGATGCCCGACTGTGGCATGCTTGTTATTTCATTTACTTATAAGCCCTTTATGTGGTGTCGCACAGACACCCGACTATGGCATGCTTGTTATTCCTCTCATATATAAGCCCTTTATGTGGTGTTGCTCAGACGCCCGACTAAGGCGTGCTTCATATTACTATCCCTTCGAGGCATCGCTTCAGATACCCGATCGGTGCTTTTCATTTCTACACCCTGATTGTTTACTCATGTTTTATTTGAATGATCTGCTTGCGTGCATCATGAACCTTATGTCATAACTGACGAAGTGATCATAGAATATTTTTAAAACATGATTATCAGTGGCTATATTATACCTGTGTTCTTAATGTTTGCGAGTACATTCAAAGTACTCACTGGCTTGTCCCTGGCTATTGTCTTGGCCAGATTTCCTGCGTGGAGAGGAGCGTTGCGATGACAGCCCCGGAATCTACGCAATGGAGATAGCGGCCTCGCGAAGATAGGAGTTATCCTGGTCAGCTGTTCCTGTGGGAAATGGAGCCCATAGACGCTGACGATCCGCAAACCGCTTCCGCCATCAACCACTAGAAACCAATTGTTGTACCCATAGGCCAGAATGGTCTTGTACTACATATTTTGTATTTTGCTTGGAGTTACTGTAACAAGTTGGTGTCTCATCAGCTAACAGTAATCCTGGGGCTGGTGAGCACAAGGGCCGCTTTTGGGAAATTAATATCCCAAAAAACCGGTCCTGACAAACTTGGTATCAGAGCTAGGCTGACCATTGGCTAATCCTATCTTAGCTAGGTCGAAAACCTAGGTAAACCAACCCACCAGACCTTAACCAAACCCCGGGCAAGCTTCTCGTGTAAGATAGCCACACAGTGACCTGACACCTTTTGGCAGTCGGTGCCCAACCTATTAACCTAGCCTGTCAATCCCGCGCCGGTGACCGACTCCTAAATTGTCTTATTCACAAGCGTGCGAAGGAAGACTCCGTCCCCTTTTTCTATAACAAGGGCGCGCTAGCCTCAACCCAGCATAGCACAACCTCTACCCAAAACCAAGCTAAAATGCCAGGACCCATTGTTCACAATGAGACCACAACAACCAACCTTGGAGGTTTTGTGACCATGCTAGCGAACCTCACCCGTCGTGCCTTTGCATTAGAAGAGCCCCCAGAATATGTTGTGTACCAAGGGTCCATGAGCGGTGAAAGCCATCAATTTTGGGCCACTGTGCACGTCTATGGTAGGTGTCTATCGCCAGAACGCCCCTACAGGTTCACCGGAAGGACAACTTCCTTTGAGCCACAAGCCGTCCAACTAGCTGCCCGAGAAGCTATAGTTCAACTCCGGCACTTGTTGCCCAGAGTTAACTGTCGCTCATTCTACTACTACCCCCGGCCGTCACGGGTATGGTAGACCACCCCAGGTTGCCAACGGAGATCACGAGACGGATCCTGCATTATTGCATCTGGTGCGCTATGTAAGTGCACTAGAGGAACTGTTCGATCAGATCACCCTTGATCTAATTGCAGCTCGTGGAGAACTGATCCGCCAAGCCCCAGCAAGAAGAGAAGATGAGCCCAACGCCGACAATCCAGTCGTGCTGTTCGGACAACCTATCGAGACCTTGAGGTCAGCCCCAGCCATCAACCAAGGTGCTTTGATGACCCCAGAAATGCTTCGTCGCCTTTTGGGAACACACTCCAACGGGATTGTAGCCAACAATCCCCGCGATGGTCATCATCGCTACCCCGACCCTGTAGTTCCTCAACCCCCTCCAGCTAACCCCGACGGTGAGGCCAATGGAGAAGCCTCGACATCCACAAGGCACGCACGCTTAGATATAAACGAGGTAGACTAAGTCACTCGAGTAGTACCAAGTCTTAGCATGTCCACACCTTGGAATTGTGTGATCTTGTAGCGCCACAATGTTGCCTGCATGTGCGCCCCTATTTTAAGGGTAGCTGTGCATAAGTGTGTTGATGTACGGTTGCATTTTTAATTCCGGGCGTAGCTACCAAAACCAACCCTGACGGCGCCCACAGTAACATGCCACTTTTGTGAGGTGTGTTTATCTGTGGCATTGACCCCGACCCCATGAGAGCAGAACCAGCAAACTAGTGCCCCTCACCGCGGTAAATAACCCAGCCCAGTTGCTATATAAAAGGCCACCTCGTGACCTTGCCGAGTACCTCTCATCTTGTGCGCAACCCTCACAACCATTTCTTGCCATGCCGAGCCCTAGCATTTATCTGAGAACCCCGGGTAGTTTTGTTAAAATATTGTGGGACTTTACCTGCAGTACCATGGGTTCTACCCAGCCACCCCAGTACGAGCTACTCAAGTCGAGGATCGCCTCATCCACCTTGAAATATTGGGCAGCAGTGCACATTCCTCCCGTAGACTCAAATGAAGACCCAACGGAAGTCTCCTTCCTGGAGAAATCTATGCCGACTCCGCAGATGGCCATAGAAGCGGCTGCACACGAAGCGATTATTTGCCCGTGCAGCACCCGGAGAAGTAGCACCCTTTCCCGGTGGACGAATTGAGAGAGACCCAGTACTGGCCAACCTTGTCCAGTATGTCATCGCTCAAGAACGTTTGACCCAGCGAATTATGGGTTATCTCTAGAGCCTCACTGATTTAAATCCTCAGATCACCATCGCCAGACCACTGAGGCCCGACCAAGAGAGACGCGTCCATCAACTGGTCAACCCGCTTCCCCCGATAGAAGAAGAGTGTGTCCCAGTACCAGAGACATTTTCTCGGGATCCTGTCCTTTTACCGTTTTCATTGTAAACGTCATAGCTATGTTTATTTATGTGTTGCAACTTATGCGATGTACCCAAGTATGTGCTATGAGTAATCTGTTTGGTTTCAGCTGATAGGAACAATATTTTCAAAACGACCCTTAGCAAATCTCGAGGACGAGATTTTTTTCTTAAGGGGGGTAGTGTTGTGACACCCCAAAATTTTAACCTTGTTTTATTAATTAAAATTTTGCCAGGAAATTTAAACTTTTATTTTCTGGATTTTATTTTGATTTCAGAACCATTCTTTTCCTTATTATTATGAAGTTTTTACCTCAAGTGAAAAAAAAACTTTCCAAATATATTATTGGACTTGTTTGCCCTTTCAAGAAAAACATTCCTATTGTCAGTGGATTTATTTGCATAATTATTTCTCTCTGAGCTTTGTTCCTTAAAGTGAATTTTCATTAGTTTTGGAGCCCTATTTGAACTACAACCATTTGATAAATTTATCTAATGTTCCAACCAAAATTTGGAGATGTCATGTGATGTTTTTAAATCACTTTTATGCAAAAATATATTTCATTCATTGGATATTTTGAGTTCTACACCAAGTTTTCAAATCTGGACCAGTGGGCAATTTTGCACTGCAACCTATTTAAATATTCCTGTAAAACCTCCACCAAAATTGTGGGATGTTAGTAGTAGCATGTAATTCAACCTTATGCAAAAACCGAGAGTTGCCCTTTGAAATATTTGAGTGAATCAACCTCATTTCCATTCTGGCCCAGTTGGATGTTTTCTAGTGCATCACTATTCAATTTTGCTCTAGTGACCATGCGCTTTCTCCTGCTTGTAGTACACCATACAAAACCCGTAAGTCCAGAAGAGTGGACCCATTGGAGGATTTTAAGTGCATGCAACAATGCCTTTTACTTTCTGTCCAGAATTAGTTTTCTCACAAACTTGCACTAGCAAGTTTTTGTTTTTGGGAAACTAACCTTACCACCCTCTCATTCATCTAAAGAGACTATGATCTGGAGATTTGGGCCACCCCAAGAGTTTCCTAGATGCACATGGCATTTTGTCAAACACCCTGTGTGCATAGCCAGATTTGGCATGATTTTTAGTCTGCTATATGAACTTGATCCCCTGACCAGACTAGCATGTCCCAGGATTTGCCCTAGCCCATAGCCCCACCCTGCTAACCCTCTTGTGGATTGGAGCCCCCTAGCATGCCTTGGCATATTGCCGAGCACGTAGCGTGCGTGCTCTGGGCGCGCCCAGCGCACGCGTTTTGCACGTGCGTGCGCACGGGTCGCCGCGTCGCACCCCGGCCCTTGCTCGCCTGCAGAGCCGCACCCCGACCTGATCCACTCACCAGAACACGCCAGCTCGCCCCTGGCGCCCTACAGCGCCGCAGCCAGGGCCCTCTTGGCAGCACGCCAACGGCTACAGTACGCCCTGCCATGGACGGCGCCGCCCAAGCCACAACTCCTCACCAGCTGCCCTCGTGAGCAGGCCGCCCTTATCCCCAAGCCCGTCCGCTAGCACCGACCCTGCTCCGGCCATCGCTGTGTCGCTCTGCCACAACAGAAGCGGTCGGCCGGTGATCTTTTCCCGGGCCGCCGTGGAACTGCCATTGCTCGCCTATTTAACGGGCCCCCGAGCTCGTCAGGCCCTCAAGAAACCTCTCTCACTCCCTCTCTGATCCTCCCGTAGCAGTAGAAAGACCAGAGATGGTCTTCTTCTTCTTCTCCGGCAACCACAGCCGCCGCCACTGTCTCGATCACTCCGGTGCCACCAGGGCCTCCCCCTCTCCACTCTCTTCACCGGAAGCCCTCTCTTCATCTCGTGAGTCCACCCCCATGCCCAATTTTGATCGGGAGCCACCGGAGACAAAAGCCCACTCTGCCCGACGGCCACCGTCCGTTGCGGAGCTCGCTGCCGATGACTCCGTCCACCCCAGGGACCATAGAGACCTCCAAAAGGACCGCCTCGACCCCCTGAACCCGTGGATGGCCTTGGTTTCTCGAACGGTGCCCCCGTTCGCCGGCAAGCATCGCCGGAGTCCCGCCCCCGCTCGGGCAGAGGAAAAGGAGGGAGAGGCGACTGGTCAAACCTGACCAGTGGCCCCCCTGGACCCACTGTCAGTGACCATGAGCTGGTCCACGCTGGAATAAGTGAAGACGTAAACCCAGAGTATGCCTTCGACGTGTTTACTTTTCAAAACGTTTTGTTTTTCTATTTTATTTTAAAAACAGAATTTGACTAAACTTTGACTGGCTATGACTTTTTAAATATAAATCCAAATGACTTGGTTCTTTTTATGTTGTTTCCCAAATATTGTCTAGTTTATTTTCATATTTATTTCAAAATTTTCCAAACAACTTTTTTGTACTGTTTTTAAAGTATGTGTTATTTGAATATTTTCAAAAATAGGAGTTTGAAGAAGGAGAAAACTTTCAAAAGTTTTGGAATGCACCCTGCCTCTCCACAACTTGAAGGCAAGCATTCTGAACCCTGGCATAATACTTTGTGGGTTGTTTGATACGGTTATAACACCACCTTGACAGAAGCATTAGTTATTTTTATGTGATGATATGATCATACGCTTTGAGTGCATACTGAAAATTCTTGCTGTTGGAAATAGATATGCTTGTGATAGCAATCACCCTCATATGCCTCTCATGCCTACCGGGAAGGATCCGGGAAAGTCTCTGTCTTCGGTAGACACGAGCTTGTCCCTCATCGAGACGGTTATGACTGGTGGGGCAGGGGGAGGTATGATGAGTGGTGGTTGTGTCTGATGGATGTGAAATATAATTCTTGAGCTAACCATGCAGGAAATACATAAACCTCCTGAGTCGACCGTAGATCGAGTCTTGTTCCAGTAACCCCCATACTTGTTTCATGCTACCACTTGTCCCTGCCGTAGGTGGGGTACGGTTCAGTAAGTTGTCAACCCCTGTCCTAGAACACACCGTACAGAGAGGCCATGGTGGAAGATACCGGCTGCATCCGGTAGGCATGCCACCTGGTCTGTGGGCATGGGTGTTTCTGGTTGGGACCGAGAGGGGGGCACCCCTTAGAGCGCGCGATAGAAATTTGATCCCATGCTACGCGAGGTTGTAGCCTCCCCACTTAGAGTTTTGCTTAACAAGTGTCGTGGGTGATTCCAGACACGAGTAAAGTTAAGCTGGTGTGTGCAACTCAGGCGTGTTTTTGACTAAAAGACTGTAGACGGAATTAGTTCTGATGAACTAAAGAAATCCGTTACTCGGGGGTAAAGAGTACACCCTCTGCAGAGATATTATACCTATTCGAATAGCCGTGTCCATGATTAAGGACTACAGTCCGGGATGGGTCAAGTGTCGGTCTTAGTGTCGGTCTTCGGAGGAAAAACTACTAAACCAGAACATTGATTATGACCTGTGATGTATGATGATTATGATTATTATTATTATGGACTAACCATTTGTGTTATTTGAATTATTGAGTATCCCTGGGACGGTTCTACCTCCCAGATATTCACTGTGATTATTCTTATATAAGCCCTTTATGTGGTGTCGCTCAGACGCCCGACTGTGGCAGGCTCGTCATTTCATTTACTTATAAGCCCTTTATGTGGTGTCGCTCAGACGCCCGACTATGGCAGGCTTGTCATTTCATTTACTTATAAGCCCTTTATGCGGTGTCACACAGACGCCCGACTGTGGCATGCTTGTTATTTCATTTACTTATAAGCCCTTTATGTGGTGTCGCATAGACGCCCGACTATGGCATGCTTGTTATTCCTCTCATATATAAGCCCTTTATGTGGTGTCGCTCAGACGCCCGACTGAGGCGTGGTTCATATTACTATCCCTTCGAGGCGTCGCTTCAGATACCCGATCGGTGCTTTTCATTTCTACACCCTGATTGTTTACTCATGTTTTATTTGAATGATCTGCTTGCGTGCATCATGAACCTTATGTCATAACTGACGAAGTGATCATAGAATATTTTTAAAACATGATTATCAGTGGCTATATTATACCTGTGTTCTTAATGTTTGCGAGTACATTCAAAGTACTCACTGGCTTGTCCCTGGCTATTGTCTTGGCCAGATTTCCTGCGTGGAGAGGAGCGTTGCAATGATAGCCCCGGAACCTACGCAATGGAGATAGCGGCCTCGCGAAGATAGAAGTTATCCTGGTCAGTTGTTCCTGTGGGAAATGGAGTCCCATAGACGCTGACGATCCGCAAACCGCTACCGCCGTCAACCACTAGAAACCAATTGTTGTACCCATAGGCCAGAATGGTCTTGTACTACATATTTTGTATTTTGCTTGGAGTTTCTATAACAAGGTGGTGTCTCATTAGCTAACAATAATCCTGGGGCTGGTGAGCACAAGGGCCGCTTTTGGGAAATTAATATCCCGAGAAACCGGTCCTGACAGCGTGGGTAACCCAACTGCGCCATCAATTGTGGCGCTTGGGGGATAAGCGAGTTTTACCAGGCAAGTGGGGACGCTTAGTTTCGTCCGCCCATATAAAGGGATAAGGATTCACGTTTCTATCCACGCCTTCTTCCTCCCTTATCCATCCGTTTTCGCACACTCGAGCTCTAGCGCCCAAGTCCGCACTTCCCACCTCGACCTTCTCCAATCATGTCCGGAGCGGGAGGCAAGTGGATGGTCTCCTCCTTCATGGAGGGAGACATCAAGAAACTGAGGAGAGCCGGATTCCTGCCCGACGACATCGGGCACCGGCTCCCAGATGAGGGGCATCTCATCCCCACCCCCATGCCCCATGAGAGGGTAGTATTCCTCACCCATTTCCTCCGCGGACTAGGGTTCCCTCTCCATCCCTTCGTCCGGGGGCTCATGTTTTATTATGGCCTGGATTTCCACGATCTGGCCCCGAACTTCATCCTCAACATCTCGGCGTTTATCGTCGTGTGCGAGGCCTTCCTTCGCATCAAGCCCCACTTCGGCTTATGCTTGAAGACCTTCAATGTCAAGCCGAAGGTGGTGGGCCGCCGCCAGGTGGAGTGCGGAGGCGCCATGGTGGGCAAGATGCCCAACATAACATGGCTCGAGGGATCCTTTCTGGAAACCATAAAGGGGTGGAAATCGGGGTGGTTCTATATCACCGAGCCGCACGACCCCGCATGGGTAGCGGCCCCCCGAGTTCCGATCTGGCATCCCCATGCGGCTCACCTCCTAGAAAGAGAAGGGCCTGTCCTGGGGTAATTTGAAAGAGCTGACCGAACTCCAAACATGTATTCAAAACATGGTGCACAAGAAGCTCAAGCTTGTCAACATAGTCCAAGTTATGCTCATCCGCCGGATACTCCCGTGCCAACAACGGGAGTTCAACTTGTGGGAGTTCAATCCAGCGCAGCACCAAACTCTGAGTAGGCTCTTCGACACAACTCATGAAGACGCCTGGAGGGTGCTGTTCAAAAGCGCCAAGGTCCCCCCCCTATTACTGAGGATCGCGGATTCAGCGCAAAGCGCCATGCCAGTGCGGTAAGCTATTTTACCTTTCACATGATAATTATTATTTTTTATAGTTTGACTCTATGCGGGATCTAAACTCCCGTACCTTTGACAGGACTGGCAGAAGATGGCCGAACAAATCGACTGTCCAGCTCCTTTGCCCGAAGGTCTCGCAGACGCTCTTCTGGCGAAGATGCTGACTCCGGCCCCTTATAAGGTGCCGGAGAAGACCAAGAAGGCCAAGGGAACCCGAAAGAGTTCTCGGCGCCAGGCGTCGTCGGACTCACCGTCCAATGACCCTGCGGCGCTCTCTTCCCCCGAAGACGAGGAAGAAGAAGAAGAAGATGCTCCCCCACCGACTGGGGGAGACAAGAAAAGGAAGGCCGCCCCAACCGGGGAGGCCGGAGGGTCCAAGAAGGGAAGGACACTCCTTCCGGACAGTTCCACCGCCGCCAACGAAGGCGAAGGCGAGTGGTTGCCCAGGGTCAAGCCCCCGGGGAGATCGTAAGTATTCGGATATTAGAGTAACTCCTAGGATTCCTTTGTCGCGCTGCTTTCCCTAACGCCGAACGCAATTATGCAGGCCGTCACGAGCCAGTATCGATGTATCATCAGACGGCTCCTTGGGGTTGTCGGACATGGATAGCGATCCAGTCCCGACCGCCACCTCCCCTCATCCTGCCGACGACGCCGAGGTGTTGTCACAAGAGGCACCGGATCAAGGGGAGACAGTCCTGGAGGCGCCTCAAGGCGACCTTCCGGACTCCGGGAGCCGTGGGGACAGGCCCCCCGAGAGCTCCGAGTTCGTCCCTCAGCCGAACACCTGCCGGACCCTCCAGCGGTTCCGGGCTCGGGCAGGCGGCCTCCTTCTAAGAGGGGCAAGACGCCTGTGCCGGTGACCTTTGTCCATCCAGAGGCATCGGACAATTTGCTGGAAGCGCTTCGCAGCGCTTCCATCGACGAGTAGCACCGCACTATCATGAGTGCGGTGATCCAGAAGGTTCAATCCGCCAAGAGCAGATTGACTGAAGCCTGTGCCAGCCTTCTAACAGGATTTGAGGTAAGTGTTTTAAAATGTAGTAGAAATATTACCGCATAGACAGTAGCCCCTGATGCTTTGTTCGGTGTTCACAAAGAAAAGCCGAACAGAGGATCAAATAATATCGCAGGAGTCTAATATAAGTATGTCAATATGCATATGCAGGCTTCGCTGCTGGCGTCCGCCGCACTAACTACGGAGGTCGCCATACTGAAGCAGGACCTCGAGGGGTCCAAGAAAGAGCTCGGCCTTGCCAAGAGGCAGCTCGAGGAGAACATGGGTAAGTAATACCCCGTCTATAGATATGTATATATAAAAAAGGACGCGATTGCAAAATGACAGGATCATTGTATGTTTGCCAGGGGCCACGACTGAGGTGGCGACCCTGAAGATACAACGGCCAAGGAGCGCACCGAGCGAGAGAAGCACGAGGCTCGCGTGGGCGAGGTGCAGCAAGAGCTCCAGGCTCTTGTGGCGAAGCACGAGCCGTTGGAGCTTGACTCCAAGACGCGGGAGTCTGAGCTTGCCGCGGCCCTCGAGAGTGTAAAAAGTGCCAAGACCGAAGCCCAAAAGGCCCTCCAAGAGATCGACGCGATGAAGAAGATAGCGGTGGGTAAGGCTTTCTATATGCAAAGCAAGCATGTAAAAGTAAATTACCGATTACTTACCAGGATCCGGAGCTCTTCAGGAGCATTTGCAGATTTGCCCCGCAGTGTGTCCGATGCCGCACAATTTTACCAGGCCGAGGACGGAAGCTCGACGGAGAAGCTGTTCTGGTCTCAGTATGCTGAGGCCGAACATCCGGTGCCAATGAGCGACCAGCTGAAGCAGATGGTCGAGCTACATAAGGCGGCCGATCAGGTCATGAAGAGCTTTATAGTCCGGTTGTGGCCTAGCGACGCCCTTCCGAACAGCTTCTTTGGCCTGGTGAGGCGGTTCGTGGATGCCTGCCCGCGGCTAGAGGTCGTCAAGCGATATGTCTGCATTGAAGGTGCACGCCGGGCTTTCGCCCATGTGAAATTGCAGTGGGTCAAGCCAGACGTCGTGAAGCTGATCAAGGAGGGGCCGCTAGAGGGCAAGGAGCACTGCCACCCCGAGATGTACTACGAGGGTGTTCTGCCGGGCGCCCGTCTCATCGCGGATGAGTGTTCGAAAGATGTAATATTTGAATGAGACTTGCTAGTTTTATCCTGTATGTATGAAAACTTGTTTCATATGCGCTATGCAACGCTTGTTTGAATTTAAAATATTACCTTCTTTTTGGCTGTTTATCCAATCTGAGAGATGGCTAGTCCTCGGCTTCTGCCCCCATGCCACGAGTGATGGGGTGTTCGGGATAAACCTGAGCACTCTTGTTCCCATGTTTGGGTCCTTCGAGGGAGGTGCTCAGCACAACGAACAAGGCAACCAGACTAATAATGCTTTATCACTCTCACTTAGCCATAGAATTTTATAATTTTAAATTTCGGTGAAGCCCCTTGTATTCGGAAGGCCGAATTCGGGGTGCGATACACGCCTGTAAGCCGGACAGGGCCGGCCCCTCGCCCTAAGCGGCATATGTCTTTAGGGACTCGAAAAATCTCGCCGAACAGTGACCAGTGTCTCGCCTTATCATGACAGTCAGTTTTAGCTTTCTCTACTGAGGTGCTCAGCCTGGCAGAACCGGGGCACAATCGCAGTAGTTCTCCTAGCGCTACCTTAGCCGATAGAGCGGAACATAAGGTACCAAAACATAGGAGCCGGGCAAACCCAACATTTGACCAAAGACATGATTCGGAGCTGATGCATATAATGCTATAAATTCGGGGTGCCGCACTTGTGAAAGTGTTCGGACTTTTCACACCGCATTGTGGGGTACGTAAGCCCCTGGTGTATTGGCCGTACCAGAGTGTACGGTTGCAAGGCGTCATTAATGAACACACACACACATATATATATAGCCGGTCTATTCTGATAATATTATAAGAATAACTATTCTGATAGCACTTCCGCACTGCACGCTCAATGCAGGCGCACTGCACTTTCTGTAGCAAAAGCACTGCAATACACACTAGTGAACTTCATGTCGTAAAAAACTGTACGCAGTATTTTTTCAGTACTGTTTTTGCTCTAGTTTTTTAACTGTTTATCGGAACGAGGCATATGATATACCGTTGGATAGCTATGGATTATACGCAAGTTCGCCATGTTGAACACTTTTCGAGATTCCTCACGGTTTAAGAGCAGTTTTGAAAATGGTGCGGCCCATGATGAGTGGCAGCGAGCGTTTTTTCGCGTTTTTTTCTAAACCGTTCGTCAGAATGTAGCAAACGATACATCGTTGGATAGATATCGTCGAGGAGCATCTTTTACATATCTATTATTTTCTTTAATTCGTTACGGTTTAAGAGCAGTTTCAAATTTACTAAATTACGGAATTCTGTTTTTTAAATTTTTTGAAATTTTCGGTACTGTTTTCGCTCCAGTTTTTGAACCGTTTGTCCAAATGAAGTATATGATACACCGTTGGAAAGCTACGGACAAGGCGCAACTATCATATGTTGAAATGTTTTTGATATTCCTTACGGTTTTTAGTTAATTTTGAAAATCGTGCGGCTGATGACGAGAGGCAGCGACCGTTTTTCGTGAGTTTTTTTCAAACCGCTTGTCGAAATGATTCAAATTATACGCCGTTGGATAGATATTGACGAGACGCAACTTTTTCATGTAGAACACTATCTCCGATTCCTTACGATTTGGAACAATTTTGATTTTCAACAAAATGCGGACACTTTGTTTTTTCGCGACCCAAAATCATCGTGTGTACTGCATCAGACTAAAAACCGCACTTCATCATATCAACAAGTGCACTACATGATTTTTTTTGTGGGACGTAAATTTTCCCAAACGAGTTTTGGTTTTGTTGTCTTTTTTTCAACTTTTTTTATGAACTAGAGTGGACCGCAAAGATAAGGGCAAGTGAGCCGCGACATATATCAAAGTGAACCACATTACCATCTTGTAGTTTCGCTGTTTTTTTTTCCATTTTCATGTTGGGGGCAAGTGAACATCATCACTCTCAAAAGTGAACCACATCCGAGGACCAAACGCATTGCAAACGTTAGTGTAGTCGACTGAATTTTGAGACAGACGACGCACTTCATACAGAGGGGTAATGAGCCGCCACACAAAATGACCGATGAGGGGTAATGAGCTGCCACACAAAATGATCAATGGGGGTGTACTGCACACATACACACACCGCATTGAAGCATATACAAAAGGAACTGCATGCGCATGATACTTGTGGATTGTTGTCTCGCCGGCATTAGGTTCAATTTCTCATCCCTGGGAATTTGGAAAACAAAAAGAACTGGACCAATCGGCAACAAAAAGAACGGCATTACACAGCTGAACGAACTTCTCAAATACAAACAAAGGACTTCACAATACACACAAACGGCATCTATTTTACAATTTGTTACATTTTTTCTCACATATCCAAGAACAAAGTGAAACTTAAAAAAATCCAGGCGCCCTGTAGCACCATGGCAACGGAACCCCGTCAAGAAGTGGGGAGAACTGCAATTCAGAAGAAAAATATTCAGGATGGCGACCCTAGGCTCGATGTGGAGAACTGACTAGCAACTAGGGAGTATTCACCACCACTATCGCTACACAGAATAGCAACAAGAAAATATTCAGAAGAAAATTTGGGCAAGTTCGGCCATGAATGGGAAGAACATAAGAAATTGACCAGCGGAAGCAGCCATCGCGGTGGCTGTGCTAGGCTTGATGACCTCTTCCATGCCACTGATGTGCCGTCATGGTAGTCTTTGAACTGTGCAACAGGATCTCCAGTGCCTCTTCCATGCCACTTATCTGAAGAAACAACACCGACACTTCACACACCGCAACTGACCAAGAATAGAGACAGAGCACAAGGGAACAAGTGGCAAGCCATCACACACCTCTCATGCATCCAGCCCAATGCATCGCTCCACCAGCATGTAGGAACTGTAGGACACACGAACGCCATCTTCACGAAGTTAGGACTGCACTAAAAAAAGAAGCACACTGTACTTGAACATAGCCAAAATAAAAAATAGAGAACTGCACAAAATCAGTTTTTGGGGAAGATGATGCACGAACTGCATTTATGTTCCTTTTAGTCTCATCCAGGCGTGCAGTGCACTAGCTTTCCTATTTTCTTTTGTTGGTCCTTTCTTGTTTCCGCAAAAATAACAAAACTGAACAACAGCAGACTGCAGTGCACTATGAGTTCTTTTGACTGTTGGCGGGCGACTCAGGAAAAATAAGCAAACTAAATAGTGAACTCCAGCGGCAAATGAACTGCAGCATAGCGCCTCACCCATGGTGCTTAACTGCTTACGACGGCATGGTCAACGACCCACGGCCACTGGTAGAAAAAGGGCCTTTAGTCCCGGTTCTGGAACCGGGACTAAAGTGTCGGTACTAATGCCCTGACCCTTTAGTCCCGGTTCAATCCAGAACCAGGACTAAAGGCCCTCCACGTGGCCGGTCCACCTTTAGTCCCGATTGGTAACACCAACCGGTACTAAAGGAAATTTTCTATTTTTTTTTTTGAATTTTTTTTGAATTTTTTTTATTTTCAAATTTCTAAATTATTTTAACCTCTAATCTCTAATCACCCCTCATCACTGCTCAATTTAATCTCTAATCACCCCTCATCATTCCAAATCATCTCACTTCCCGAACGGTCACCCATCCTCTCACTACTCCAGCCTGAGCACGCTTAACTTTCGGGTTCTATTCTCCCTTGTTTCCAAGTCTGCACTTGTTGTTTTTCTGACAATAGTAAGATGTCAATCCTATTAACCCTCAAGAATTTAGCTTGAGCATGAAGTCACATATTTCACTGTTTGAGTTTAAAACTATTGTTCTAAAAAACAATAATTTTTTAGTAACACTAATATTTCTTGAATAAGTAGTTTGACCATAGTTTGACCACAGTTTGACCATAGTTTGACCAGATTTGACCAACATTCAAAAAAGGTGAAATAATTATTTAATAACACTAATATTCTTGAATAATTATTTAGTAACACTAATACTTCTTGAATAAGTAGTTTGACCAGATTTACTGAAAATTTAAAAAAACTGAAATTTGAGCATAACTTTTTTTCCTTTTGGAATTTGAGGATTCTAGATATTTGCAAACAGGCCGTAAGCGGTCTCCATCGGATGTAACTTTTCGAGTAGATGATTTTTCATATAAAAAACTTTTTAATCCAAGTTCGTATGCAAAAGTTATGCCCATTTTACAAATTCTAGAGAGATTTTGCAAATAAAGTCAAAATTCACATTTGCAAATTTTCCCAACAACTAGACCACATATCACATGGAAACTTATTTTCTTTTATTTTTTTGACATTTCCATCATTTTCTTTTATTTATTTTTTAAACTGAAAAGGCGATCCGGGGGAGGGGGGGTTATAGTTTGAAAATGGGACCTTTAGTACCGGTTCGTGGCACGAACCGGGACTAAAGGTCTCATCCCCATTAGTCCCGGTTCGTGCCTCAAACCGGGACTAAAGGTCTAATCTTCAGTCCCGGTTGGTGGCACGAACCGGGACCAATGGTTGTGGGCCAGGAGCGAGGCCCATTGGTCCCGGTTCATCCCACCAACCGGGACCAAAAGGTCTAAATGAACCGGGACTAATGCCTTAGCCGCACGAACCGGGACCAATGCTCACATTAGTCCCAGTTCTAGACTGAACCGGGACTAATGGGCTGAGCCGGCCTGGACCATAGCCCTGTTTTCTACTAGTGGGCGGAGCTAATGGAGCTGCTCACCGGCCATCAAGGTGCAGGCAGAGAGAGAGAGGAGGGGATGTGAAGGTCGTGGTCATCAGGATGGGGGACCAACACAACGACTTGGGGGCTATAGCCATCATGGATCTCGTAGGGACTAGCTACTAGGAGAGGAGGAAGTGGTGCACCAGTAGGGGGGAACGTTGGCCGCCCCAAGATCCGGTGGGCAATGGTTGTTTGGCGGCCATCGGCATCTCCATAGGAGCCGCTGGTCGGAGCTGGCCTAGGGATGGGTGGCGTAGCCGGGGGCCTGGGGATGGGGATGGGGATGGGTCACAAAGTGGAGGATTTGGAGGCATGAACTTGACCGATGTTGCTCGCGAGGGTGCCCGCACGCCGGGGCAGGGGTCGAGCTACACACCGGGGTGAGGTGAACTGCACGCCACAGTTGCCCGCACTGCCTGCTGTACAGTTCAGAGGAGGGTAGAGGGGAGTCCGGTGGGGGGAGCCAGGGGTGCGGCGCCGGCAGTGGCGGCCCGGATCCACCCGCGGTGTAGAGCGGAGGTGGTGGTGGCGATGGTTGGGATCCGGGGGTGGTTGGTCCGCGCCGGAGGGGGGGGCGCCCAGGCCTCGTCGGGGAGGAGGAAGAGACCCGGCTGCTCTCCTCCCTCGGGCCTGGCTGGATCGAGTGTCGCCATGGAGAGATGAATCTGATGGTGTGGGGAGGGGAGGTAGCAGGGACGACACGGCGGCGGGAGCTGTTGGGGAGGAGGCCTGAGCCCTCTCCCGAGCGCGGGATCCGACGCTTCTCGTCGGCGCGCGTCGTATCCAACGGCGGGGCGCCGCTGTGGAGGACTGCGATGGGCGGATCCGGTGGCTGGCCTGCGCGGGGGCAGGTGGGGCGGGGAGGGTAGGTGGTTCGAGGTGGTGCGGCGGCGCAGGGGGGTGGAGGTGGCGCGGAGGTGCAGGGGAGGGAGGTGGCGTGGCGGTGGGAGGTCGCCGGCCTGGGGATTCCGCTCGTTACTGTAATCAACCTGGGAATTCCGTGGTATAACGTAGCTGTCTACCTCATTGGTTGCTGCATCATGTGTTCGGCAATAGTGCTGCCGGACAGTGTTTCCAAAGATTAAGGTCCTGAAAGAAAAAGAAAAATGTCCAAACGGGAAGCCCCTAGTGTGGTTTAATTAGGCCGCGTTTTGGGGCGTGCCGCAGTTGTGCCCCCTCCCCACATGTGCCCATGGTATTTTTAATGCGTAATTATGTACGTGCGGCACGAATATCGCTGTTGGGCTGGGATTGGGGTGGCCGCCATATTGCTACGCGAGCTCAGATCGCGCCAGGCGGTCTATTTGCCGATTGCCCCGAGCGCGCTTGAAGGTGTCCGGGCTTTGAAACGCCGAACTGGTTGATTACCTTGAGAGGCTGCTTTGCGCTTCTGCTGCGAGGGCCGCGGTGTGCTCCTCTGTTCGGAGAGAGCGCTATGTGTTTCCATTGACTGTAATAACTCCGCAAGGTCCTGGCATATTGAGCTTGAGGTATGCATAATGCGGTACCACATTGAATCTAGCAAATGCGGTTCGCCCGAGCAGCACGTGATAACCACTACGGAACGGTATCGAAGATTAACTCTTCGCTTCGGAAGTTATCCGGGGATCCAAAGACCACTTCCAGTGTAATTGAGCCTGTGCAATGGGCCTCTACGCCTGGAATGACGCCCTTAAAGGTCGTTTTTGTGGGTTTGATCCTTGAGGGGTCTATACCCATTTTGCGCACTGTGTCCTAATAAAGCAGGTCCAGGCTGCTTCCGCCGTCCATAAGAACTCGAGTGAGGTGAAATCCGTCGATGATTGGGTCTAGGACCAGTGCGGCGAATCCGCCATGACGGATACTAGTGGGGTGGTCCCTGCGATCGAAGGTGATCGGACAGGAGGACCAAGGGTTGAACTTTGGGGCGACTCGCTCCAACGCATATACGTCCCTGAGCGCACGCTTCTGCCCCCTCTTGGGGATGTGGGTTGCGTATATCATGTTCACCGTACGCACTTGCGGGGGAAACCTCTTCTGTCCTCCAGTGTGTGGCTGCCGGGGCTCCTCCTCGTCATCGCTATGCGCCCTTGTCCTTGTTTTCGGCAATTAACTTGCCGGCCTGCTTGAACACCCAACAATCCCTGTTAGTGTGATTGGCTGGCTTGTCTGGGGTGTCGTGTATTTGACACGAGCAATCGAGTATATGGTCCAAGCTAGACGGACCCGGCGTACTTTGTTTGAATGGCTTTTTCCGCTGACCGGGTTTAAAGCCTTTGAATCCTGCATTGACTGTCGTATCCTCGGTATTTTAGCTGTTAATGCGGCGCTTATGCTTGTTGCGACGTGACCTGCTATTGCCGTCCTTGGTATCTGAGATACCATGGTTCTTTGATATGTTATTACTGCGAGCCAGCCAGCTGTCTTCTCCCGCACAAAAGCGGGTCATGAGCATCATGAGAGCTGCCATAGATTTCGGCTTTTCCTGACCAAGGTGTCGGGCTAGCAACTTGTCTCGGATGTTGTGCTTGAAAGCCGCTAAGGCCTCCGCATCCGGACAGTCGACGATTTGATTTTTCTTTGTAGGGAACCGAGTCCAGAATTGCCTGGCCAACTCTTCTGGCTGCTGAATTATGTGGCTTAAATCATCGCCGCCTGGTGGTCGCACATAAGTGCCCTAAAAGTTGTCGAGGAATGCGGCTTCCAGATCTTCCCAATAGCTAATGGAGTCCGCTGGCAAGCTATTAAGCCAATGCCGTGCTGGTCCTTTGAGCTTTAGCGGGAGGTATTTGATGGCGTGTAAGTCATCGCCGCGGGCCATGTGGATGTGGAGGAGGAAATCATCAATTGATACTGCGGGATCTGTTGTGCCATCGTATGATTCAATATTTACAGGTTTGAAACCTTCTGGGAATTGTTGTTCCATTACTTCGTCTGTGAAGCATAAGGGGTGTGCGACGCTTCTGTATTGGGCTATATCGCGACGCAGCTTGAATGGGTCTTGCCCACTGTGTACGGCCCGGCCGGATTTGCTTTTACTGTATCCGGCGTGACGTTTGTCGTCTCGCAGAGTGGTGCACCCTCGTGATCCGTAGATCGATCTTGAATGCTTTGCCTTGTCCTCCAATATGTCTCGCAGGTCTGGCGTATCTCCCCATGCCTTTTTATTTGATTGGCGTTGGGGTGGAGGCTGAGCTTTTGGCTGGAATGCCTCTCTATCGCGGCCACGAGGTGGCCGATCAGCCGTATCATACGCTTATTCCTCCAGTCAGGGTAGTAACATGCGCCTTGGGTAACTCTTGGAAGGACGCTCGAGTTTATATTCCTCGGCCGCGAGGACTTCAGTCCATTTGTCAGCTAGCAGATCTTGATCAGCTTGAAGCTGCTGCTGCTTTTTCTTCAGGCTATTTGCCGTGGCCATAAGCCGGCGCTTGAAGCGCTCTTGTTCGACGGGATCCTCTGGTACGGCGAATTCATCGTCTCCGAGGCTTGCCTCGTCTTTGGAGGGGGCATGTGATCATCCTCCTCCTCTCTGTCTGCCGCTCTCTCAGGAGAGCTGGCTCCTTCATCCTCCTGCTCTAAATCTTGCTGGAGGGGATTGTTGTTGTCTTCGGCACTATCCCGAGTGTTATTATCTCCTGTGCCGGTATCACCACTTTTGCTTTGGCGGGACTTAGAGCGGCGCCGCTGACGTCGGCACTTGGGTTGCTTCTTGGAGGGGTCATCCTCCGCTATCTCGTCGCCATTGCCTTCGTTGGGTGTATCCACCATGTATATGTCATATTACGAGGTGGCTTTCCAGTGCCCTATAGGTGCTGATTCATGTTCGTCTCCTACATCATCGTCCATACCGTCGATGTCTTCGGAGTTGAAGTCGAGCATGTCGGTTAAATCATCGATAGTGGCTACGAAGTGGGTGGTGGGTGGGCGTCAAATTTCTTCGTCGTCTGCATCCCAATCCTGTTGGCCATAATCCGGCTAGGGCTCTGCTGACAAAGAGAGAGACCTTAGTGAATTCAGAATGTCGCCAAAGGGCGAGTGCTGAAAGATATCCGCGACAGTGAATTCCATGACCGGCGCCCAACCGGATTCGATTGGCAGGGGCACGGATGGTTCGGAGTCAGAAAAAGAGTCCGGCACCTTGGAGTCACGGGCTGCGCAAAGGATTATGTTGGTGTTTGGCTCGATCGCCGTTGAGACTGCAGCCCCTGAGGCGGTGTCTAACCACCCGTCCTCGATTGGCGCAGTTGGCTCCGAGCTAAGGGTCAGAGCTGATGCGGGCGTGGCCTCTAGGGTACTGTTCGGCGGAAGAGCTAGGTCATACCCGTCGCGACAGTGTGGTGCGCCCGGCTGTGGCTCGAATCCGTCGAAGATCAAGTCTCCGCGGATGTCGACCGTGTAGTTCAAACTTCCAAATCTGACCTGATGGCCAGGGGTGTAGCTTTCAATCTGCTCTAGATGGCCAAGCGAATTAGCCCGCAGTGCAAAGCCACCGAATACGAAGATCTGTCCGGGGAGAAAAGTCTCACCCTGGACCGCATCACTATCGATGATAGTAGGAGCCATCAAGCCTAACGGCGACGACAAATAGGAACTCTCAATGAAAGCACCAATGTCGGTGTCAAAACCGGCGGATCTCGGGTAGGGGGTCCCGAACTGTGCGTCTAGGCCGGATGGTAACAGGAGGCAGGGGACACGATGTTTTACCCAGGTTCGGGCCCTCTTGATGGAGGTAAAACCCTACGTCCTGCTTGATTAATATTGATGATATGGGTAGTACAAGAGTAGATCTACCACGAGATCAGAGAGGCTAAACCCTAGAAGCTAGCCTATGGTATGATTGTATGTTATCATTGTTGTCCTACGGACTAAAACCCTTCGGTTTATATAGACACCGGAGAGGGTTAGGTTTACACAAGGTCGGTTACAAAGGAGGAGATATCCATATCCATATTGCCTAGCTTGCCTTCCACGCCAAGTAGAGTCCCATCCGGACACGAGGCGAAGTCTTCAATCTTGTATCTTCATAGTCTAACAATCTGGCCAATGGAGATAGTCCGGCTGTCCGGAGACCCCCTAATCCAGGACTCCCACAGTTGCCATACCACTCTGGTGCGGAACGTGTCCTTGTTGACCTACGAAGTTCAGTAGCAACTTGATCTGAAGTTTCATGATCATCATCATTAACTTCCTCTCTAGTCGGTGCAGGCACCTCAGAAACATTTTCTTGAGCTGCGCCACTCTCCGGTTCAAGAGGCAATACTTCATCAAGTTCTACTTTCCTCCCACTTACTTCTTTCGAGAGAAACTCTTTCTCTAGAAAGGATCCAGTCTTGGCAACAAAGATCTTGCCTTCGGATCTGAGGTAGAAGGTATACCCAATAGTTTCATTAGGGTATTCTATGAAGACGCATTTTCTGATTTGGGTTCAAGCTTTTAAGGTTGAAGTTTCTTGACATAAGCATCGCATCCCCAAACTTTCAGAAACGACAGCTTAGGTTTCTTACCAAACCACAATTCATACGGTGTCGTCTCAACGGATTTCGACGAAGCCCTATTTAAAGTGAATGCGGCAGTCTCTATAGCATAACTCCAAAATGATAGCGGTAGATCGGTAAGAGACATCATAGATCACACCATATCCAATAGAGTGCGATTACGACATTCGGACACACCATTATGCTGTGGTGTTCCAGGCGGCGTGAGTTGTGAAACTATTCCACATTTCCTTAAGTGCATGCCAAATTCGTGACTCAAATATTCTCCCCCACGATCTGATCGTAAGAACTTGATTTTCCTGTCACGTTGATTCTCAACCTCACTCTGAAATTCCTTGAACTTTTCAAAGGTCTCAGACTTGTCTTTCATTAAGTAGACATACCCATATCTACTCAAGTCATCAGTGAGGCTGAGAACATAACGATAGCCACCGTGAGCCTCAACACTCATTGGACCGCACACATCAGTATGTATGATTTCCAATAAGTTGGTTGCTCGCTCCATTGTTTCGAAGAACGGAGTCTTGGTCATTTTTCCCATGAGGCATGGTTCGTACGTGTCAAATGATTCATAATCAAGAGACTCCAAAAGTCCATATGCATGGAGTTTCTTCGTGCGTTTGACACCAATGTGACCAAGGCGGCAGTGCCACAAGTATGTGGGACTATCATTATCAATCTTACATCTTTTGGCATTCACACTACGAATATGTGTAACATCATGTTCGAGATTAAATAAGAATAAACCATTGACCAGCGGAGCATGACCATAAAACATGTCTCTCATATAAATAGAACAACCATTATTCTCAGATTTAAATGAGTAGCCATCTCGTATTAAACGAGATCTAGATACAATGTTCATGCTCAAAGCTGGTACTAAATAACAATTTTGAGGTTTAAAACTAGTCCCGTAGGTAAATGTAGAGGTAGCGTGCCGACGGCGATCACATCGACCTTGGAACCATTCCCGACGCGCATCGTCACCTCGTCCTTCGCTGGTCTCCGTTTATTCCGCAGTTCCTGTTTTGAGTTACAAATATGAGCAACTGCACCGGTATCAAATACCCAGGAGCTACTACGAGCATTGGTTAGGTACACATCAATAACATGTATATCACATATACCTTTGGCATTGCCGACCTTCTTATCCGCTAAGTACTTGGGGCAGTTCCGCTTCCAGTGACCGTTTCCCTTGCAATAAAAGCACTCAGTCTCAGGCTTGGGTCCATTCTTTGGCTTCTTCCCGGTAGCTTGCTTACCGGGCGAAGCAACTCCCTTGTCGTCCTTCTTGAAGTTCTTTTTACCCTTTCCTTTCTTGAACTTAGTGGTTTTATTCACCATCAATACTTGATGTTCCTTTTTGATTCCCACCTCCGCTGATTTCGGCATTGAATATACCTCAGGAATGGTCTTTTCCATCCCCTGCATATTGAAGTTCATCACAAAGCTCTTGTAGCTAGGTGGGAGCGACTGAAGGATTCTGTCAACAACCGCAACATCCGGGAGATTAACTCCCAGCTGAGACAAGCAGTTGTGCAACCCAGACATTTTGAGTATGTGCTCGCTGACGGAACTATTCTCCTCCATCTTACAACTGTAGAACTTGTCGGAGACTTCATATCTCTTGACCCGGGCATGAGCTTGGAAGACCATTTTCAGCTCTTGGAACATCTCATATGCTCCGTGTTGCTCAAAACGCTTTTGGATCCCCGGTTCTAAGCTGTAAAGCATGCCGCACTGAACCAGGGAGTAATCATCACTACGCGTCTGCCAAGCGTTCATAACGTCTTGTTCTGCTGGGAAAACAGGTGCTTCACCTAGCGGTGCATCAAGGACATATGATTTCCTGGCAGCTATGAGGATAATCCTCAGGTTACGGACCCAGTCCGTGTAGTTGCTGCCATCGTCTTTCAGCTTGGTTTTCTCTAGGAACGCGTTGAAGTTGAGGGCAACATTAGCGTGGGCCATTTGATCTACAAGACATATTGCAAAAGATTTTTAGACTATGTTAATGATAATTAAGTTCATCTAATTAAATTATTTAATGAACTCCCACTCAGATAGACATCCCTCTAGTCATCTAAGTGATACATGATCTGAGTCAACTAGGCCGTGTCCGATCATCATGTGAGACGGACTAGTCATCATCGGTGAACATTTTCATGTTGATCGTATCTTCTATACGACTCATGTTCGACCTTTCGGTCTTTCGTGTTCCGAGGCCATGTCTGTACATGCTAGGCTCGTCAAGTCAACCTAAGTGTATTGCATCTGTAGATCTGGCTTACACCCGTTGTACGCGAACGTTAGAACCTATCACATCCAATCATCACGTGGTGCTTCGGAACAACGGACCTTAGCAACGGTGCATAGTTAGGGGGAACACTATCTTGAAATTATTGCGAGGGATCATCTTATTTATGCTACCGTCGTTCTAAGCAAATAAGATGTAAAACATGATAAACATCACATGCAGTCAAATAGCTACATGATATGGCCAATATAATTTTGCTCCTTTTGATCTCCATCTTCGGGACGCCATAATCATCATTGTCATTGGCATGACACCATGACCTCCATAATCATGATCTCCATCATCGTGTCTTCATGAAGTTGTCTCGCCAACTATTACTTCTACTACTATGGCTAACGGTTAGCAATAAAGTAAAGTAATTACATGACGTTTATGTTGACACGCAGGTCATAAATAAATTAAATCAACTCCTATGGCTCCTAACGGTTGTCATACTCATTGACATGCAAGTCGTGATTCCTATTACAAGAACATGATCAATCTCATACATCACATATATCATTCATCACATCCTTTTGGCCATATCACATCACACGACATATGCTGCAAAAACAAGTTAGACGTCCTCTAATTGTTGTTGCAAGTTTTTACGTGGCTGCTATAGGCATCTAGCAAGAACGTTTCTTACCTACGCCAAAACCACAACGTGATATGCCAATTTCTATTTACCCTTCACAAGGACCCTTTTCATCGAATCCGATACGACTAAAGTGGGAGAGACAGACACCCGCTAGCCACCTTGTGCAACTAGTGCATGTCAGTCGGTGGAACCAATCTCACGTAAGCGTACGTGTAAGGTAGGTCCGGGCCGCTTCATCCCACGATGCCGCCGAATCAAGATAAGACTAGTAACGGCAAGTAAATTGACAAAATCGACGCCCACAACAACTTGTGTTCTACTCGTGCATAGAAACTACGCATAAACCTGGCTCATGATGCCACTGTTGGGGATCGTAGCAGAAATTTAAAATTTTCTACGCATCACCAAGATCAATCTATGGAGTCATCTAGCAACGAGAGGGAGAGGAGTGCATCTACATACCCTTGTAGATCGCGAGCGGAAGCGTTCAAGAGAACGGGGTTGATGAAGTCGTACTCGTCGTGATCCAAATCACTGATGATCCTAGCGCCGAACGGATGGCACCTCCGCGTTCAACACACGTACGGAGCGGAGACATCTCCCGCACCTTGATCCAGCAAGGAGGAGGGAGAGTTTGAGGAAAAGAGCCCCAACAGCAGCACGACGTCGTGGTAGTGGTGGAGCGGCAGTACTCCGACAGGGCTTCGCCAAGCTCTTAACGGAGGAGGAGAGGTGTTGGGGAGGGGAGGGGCTGCGCCTTTGATGTGGTGTGCAGCCCTCCCCTTGCCCCTCTATTTATAGGGGAAGGGGGAAGGGGGCCGCCCCCCGATAGATGAGATCTAGAGGGGGGCGGCGGCCAAGGGGAGGGGCTTGCCCCCCAAGCAAGGGGGGCGCCCCCTCTAGGGTTTCCCCCCCAACCCTAGGCGCATGGGCCCAAGGGGGGGATGCGCCCAGCCCTCCAAGGGCTGGTTTCCTTTCCTCTACGGCCCATGAGGCCCTCCGAGAGAGGTGGCCCCTCCCGGGGGACCCCCGGAACCCCTCCGGTGGCCCCGGTATAATACCGATATGCCCCCGAACCTTTCCGGTGACCGTATGACAACTTCCCATATATAAATCTTCACCTTCGGACCATTCCGGAACTCCTCTGACATCCGGGATCTCATACGAGACTCCGAACAACATTCGGTAATCACATACAAGTCGTCCTAATAACCCTAGCATCATCAAACCTTAAGTGTGTAGACCCTACAGGTTCGGGAACCATGTAGACATGACCGAGACAACTCTCCGGCATATGACCAACAGAAGATATGGATACCCATGTTGTCTCACATGTTCCACGATGATCTCATCGGATGAACCATGATGTCGAGGATTCAAGCAATCCCGTATACAATTCCCTTTGTCAATCGGTACGTTACTTGCCCGAGATTCGATCGTAGGTATCCCAATACCTCGTTCAATCTCGTTACCGGCAAGTCACTTTACTCGTTCCGTAACACATCATCCCGTGACCAACCCTTAGTCACATTGAGCTCATTACGATGATGTCTTACCGAGTGGGCCCAGAGATAACTCTCCGTTCATATGGAGTGACAAATCCCAGTCTCAATTCGTGCCAACCCAACAGACACTTTCGGAGATACCCGTAGTGCACCTTTATAGTCACCCAGTTATGTTGTGACGTTTGGCACACCCAAAGTATTCCTACAGTATCCCGGAGTTGCACAACCTCATGGTCTAAGGAAAAGACACTTGACATTAGAAAAGCTTTAGCAGACGAACTACACGATCTTGCGCTATGCTTAGGATTGGGTCTTGTCCATCACATCATTCTCTTAATGATGTGATCCCGTTATCAATGACATCTAATGTCCATGGTCAGGAAACCGTAACCATCTATTGATCAACAAGCTAGTTAACTAGAGGCTCACTAGGGACATGTTGTGGTCTATGTATTCCCACATGTATTACGATTTCCGGATAAAACAATTATAGCATGAACAATAGACAATTATCATGAACAAGGAAATATAATAATAACCATTTTATTATTGCCTCTAGGGCATATTTCCAACATGAGGATCAACTCCTAGCTCGCTAGAATACTTCGGGACCCAAAAAGCGGTGTGCAGAGTCCTCGAGACTCAGGTTGGGTGCGACCGACCAACCTCAGGATCATAATCTCCTCGAAAACTATGTTGCACTTAAATTTTCTGCCCTGGCTTGCCAATGCAGTAGCCCCCGAGACACTGGTCGGGTGGCAACACCATATCAGGGGATCGATGTACCCCTTTAATATTAGTAAATGATAATCCCGAAGCCCAGTAGCCCCCGAGCCTTAATGTGGGCATGGGTGGCCGAATTAAGGATCGATATCCAGAGTAAAATCACAAATTATGTGTAATGATTCTTATGTATCCAGGTACTTTACATCATTAATGCTCGGATCCGCATTGTACAAAACTTTGTTGACCGACCATCGGCTTCCACCTCCTCGGCCAGTAGCCGAGGAGTGTTTGTCCTACTTTATAAAGACTTTGTGAGGGCAAAGATTTATGACAAACAAGGCAATCTGGCCATATGGTTTTATAAACAAAGGTAGGCAGAGAGATATGTTATATTATTGTTTAACATAAGAAATTCCATCCAAAGAAAATAGTCCCGATGTCGGTTCCTTTCTTTTGGTTGTCATGCTAATCATGATCATGAAACCTCAGCTCTAATGTAAGAGCAAAATATTGAGGATTTAGTTTGGGAGGCCGGTTACTACCCCCGGTAGTGTTCGGCGACAGTCGAGGTCAAGCCGTAAACACTTAGGCCAATGTTATGAATGGCCCGTCAATTAACACGGGGTGACCTCTATCGATCTTATAGTTTAACACAATCATCGGATCGCTGAACAGTTTGTGCTTATTGTGACAGTCAGTTTTCGGCTTTCTCCACTGAGGCGCTTAACCATGCTAGCTGGAAGCACAATCGCAGTGTTTCTCCCTTTGCGCACCTAGCCGAACAAAGCGGAACGTAGGAGGCAAGCACAGGAGCCGGGCAACCCAACTATTGACCGAAGACACAATTCGAAACCGATGCATATATAGCAATATCCGAGAATGTTTTTGCCTAATCTCTAAAGGTGTCCAGCGTTGCACTGCGAGACTTGTGCTGAAAACACACAAATAGTTTAAAAGTGTCACAAGCTTGGAAAACCAAAAAAACGTCAGTAAAAACATGACGTCCGAACAAGATCAAGTGTTCGGTGCCAATCCGAAATTGGAAAAAAAATTGTGCTTATGTCGTGCTTTAACATGACACATCCGATCTCAAGACTTCATGCGGGTCAGCCTACGGCTTGAAGCTCCTTATCCCAAAGGCGGAGTACTTCTCCGAGGTCAGTTTAGCAAACTAAACTTAAGCGGCTTTTTAGAGAGAAGATAGGCTATCCGGCTATTGACCATACACTCGAGTCGAAAAAGGATCGGTAGAAAAAGACTTTGCAACGACCAAGAAGAAAACACATTTACTATAAAACAGCTCATATAAATTTTAAGAGCCCCCAAGTGACTTGGGTAAAAGAATTTTATGTATAATGATTGTATGTACTGCAGTACTTATATCATATATGTGTTCACCTAAACTTTAAACGCGTCTTAACCGACCATCGGCTTCTCCCTCTTGGGCCAAGGGCCGAAAAGTGTCATGTACTCCACCTATCGAGAGTATCGACGGTGTTTCTGATGACCAGGCAACCAGGCCATAAGGCTGTAATAGACAAAGCGCGCTCAGGGAACTTATGCTATATTACTGACGAAGTGTAAGAAGCATCTTTGAAGAAAATAGTACCCCCAACGATACCTTTCTTCGGTGCTCATTATTACTATGAGACTTGTGCAATAGATTTTTTGTACTCATGAGTTCCGTTGTGTGCCGACCATGATTGAAAACAATAAGAGTGCTAGCTTTCGGCTTCACCCAGTCTGAGGTCAGAGCTCGGATGACCCGGTCGTGAAAATCGCAGAGGTGCTCCCTTTACTCCCTAGCCAAACAATCGGGAACGTAGGGGTAAGCACAGGAGCCAGGCAACCCAGCTTGCAAATCGCTTAGGTCAATATGGTGCATATTGTGGCGTAATACACGAACAAGGAACGAAGCCGTACAAGTATAATCATATGCAAGAGGAAAAGCTCCATCAAGGGAGCCCCCAAATAAATGGGGTATTTGAATATGCGCATCACAAACAAAGTTTTGACAAGGAACTTTGTCACAAACAACTTTGTGCCAAAAATTATAATGCTTGGTCGAACCGAACAAAATTTAAAACTGAAAGTTTTTGAGCATGAAAGCAACTTAGCTGGTTAATGTGCTCGGTGTTGATGACGCGGTTCGGGCTTGTGGTGGGACGAAGACGCCCATTGATCTGTGACAGATCTGACAAGGTTCGCAGTCCTCAGCATGGCCGAGGTCCCAGCCCCCAGGCCCGAGGTGTCCGAGTAAGGAGTTCGGCACTCCAGAGTAGTGACCACCTAACACAGTCAAAATCGATTACTGAAGGCGTGACAAAGCCTGAATTGGCAGGGCGGTCCGGACCCCAGATGCGGTGTTCGCCGAACTATGTACGAAAACTGGCCGAACCACCACGCGACCGTTTTTAATGTGGCCGCCGTTTGATAGACCTATGTACAGATGATGGAACAAACTAGAGTAATAATTCCTTAAGAAAAATAAACCCAGGAAGCAAAAAATGTTAGGATTAATAGCACCTGGTTTATTTGTTGTAGCATTCCGAAGACAAGCTACTCCCAAAATCGGGAATCGATCCGCACACCCATTGCCCGATGGGTGATAAAGCGCCAGCATGGCTTGCCAAAATGATGATCGAAGGAGTTGAGCTCGACTCAATAAAGCGGCAACGTGTCTAGCGCAGGTCGGGCAGCCATGGAGCAATACTGCCGGACTGGTTTGACACCAGCGTGATGGTCAAGATTACCTCGGAGGAGGCTTAAAATTTTATGGGTACGTGTTTAAAAACAATGCGCAATACCCTAAAAAAATTCCTTTAGAAGGGGTGTCCAATATCCCGTTCATGAAGAAACATGAACTCGGGCCAGATTCGTATTCGCGTAGAAAACGGATCCGAAAATCGTTACGCTCATCGGAGCTTTCCCGGAGTTTGAACGGTCGGACCGAGCTGAAATTTTTAGGGGTGGTAGATATAGGAATTCCACAGCCGATCAACGGTTGGATCTTCCAAAGGACGTCTGAGCTAGATGCTGGACGCCACGCTCCAAACTCATCCAGATTCCCGTCCAGATTCAAAACGGCCCCGGTATATCATAGATTGCCGGAGATTCCTCCATAGGAACTCGATGAAATTTTGCATGGTTGCTGTAGACTCAATTCCGCACAATCCCACCAAAGCAATCGTCAAAGCGATACTCGAGGAGGCGGTGGCGGAAGATAAGAGTTTGCTGTCCAGAAAAACAACATGGTCGCTCGAGGGCAATGTTGACGTTGAGCCCCCGAGCTCCATGGATGATTCCTCCATGATCTTGGTAGAGATCAGAGTTGATGTTTGATGAAGGCCCTTGTACGAACATGGTGATCCGAACAAGGGGTGCAGTTCTTGGTCGAACCAAGGTGACTAGTCGAGCTGGTGATGAAGATGCCAAAGTCGCAGTTGATCTACAGGCGAGCCATCGATCTTTTGCCGAACACACAACGGAACTCTCAGTGAAAGCACCTTTGTCGGTGTCAAAACCGGCAGATCTCGGGTAGGGGGTCCCAAACTGTGCGTCTAAGTATCGATGGTAACAAGAGACATGGGACACGATGCTTGCCCAGGTTTGGGCCCTCTTGATGGAGGTAAAACCGTACGTCCTGATCTTGTTTATATTGATGGAGTATCAAGTACATAGTTGATCCACCTCAAGATCATATGTTGTGGTCTAAAACCTGAGGGTATGATGAATAATGTCCTTATCTATCGACTAGCCTGGCCTCGGCTTATATAACATACCAGAGGCCTGTTGGGGAACGTTGCAGAAAACAAAAAAATTTCCTACGGTTTCACCAAGATCCATCTAGGAGTTCATCTAGCAACGAGTGATTAGATGCATCTACGTACCTTGTAGATCGCGAGCGGAAGCGTTCAAAGAACGGGGATGATGTAGTCGAACACGACGTGATTCAAATCACCGATGATCTTAGCACCGAACGGACGATGCCTCCGTGTTCAACACACGTACGGAACGGATGACGTCTCCTCCTTTCTTGATCCAGCAAGGGGGGAAGAGAGGTTGATGAAGATCCAGCAGCACGACGGCGTGGTGGTGGATGCAGGGCGTCACAGTAGCAGGGCTTCGCCTATACTACGAGAGAGAGACGTAACGGGGAGAGAGGAAGCACCAAAGGCTGAGGTATGAAATCCCTCCTCTCCTCAACTATATATAGGAGGACCAAGGGGGGGTGGTGCGCCAGCCCAGGAGATCTAATCTCCTTGGTGCGGCGGCCAGGGGAGGGTTTCCCTCCCCCCCAAGGCACTCAGGGGTGCCTTCCACCACTTGGACTCCTCCTTGGTGGAAACCCTAGGCGCATGGGCCTAGTAGGGCTGGTGCCCTTGGCCCATGTAGGCCAAGGCGCACCCCCTACAGCCCATGTGGCCCCCCCGGGACAGGTGGCCCCACCCGGTGGGCCCACGGGACCCCTCCGGTGGTCCCGGTACAATACCGATAACCCCGAAACTTGTCCCGATGGCCGAAACAGCACTTCCTATATATAATTCTTTACCTCCGGACCATTCCGGAACTCCTCGTGACGTCCGGGATCTCATCTGGGACTCTGAACAACATTCGGGTTACTGCATATACATATCTTCACAACCCTAGCGTCACCGAACCTTAAGTGTGTAGACCCTACGGGTTCGGGAGACAAGCAGACATGACCGAGACGACTCTCCGGTCAATAACCAACAGCGGGATCTGGATACCCATGATGGCTCCCACATGCTCCACGATGATCTCATCGGATGAACCACGATGTCGAGGATTAATCAACCCCGTATACAATTCCCTTTGTCAATCGGTATGTTACTTGCCCGAGACTCGATCGTCGGTATCCCAATACCTTGTTCAATCTCGTTACCGGCAAGTCACTTTACTCGTACCGTAATGCATGATCCCGTGATTAACCACTTGGTCACCTTGAGCTCAAAATGATGATGCATTACCGAGTGGGCCCAGTGATACCTCTCCGTTATATGGAGTGACAAATCCCAGTCTCGATCCGTGTCAACCCAACAGACACTTTTGAAGATACCTGTAATGCACCTTTATAGTCACCCAGTTACGTTGTGACGTTTGATACACCCAAAGCTCTCCTACGGTATCCAGGAGTTACACGATCTCATGGTCAAAGGAAAAGATACTTGACATTGGAAAAGCTCTAGCAAACGAACTACACGATCTTTGTGCTATGCTTAGGATTGGATCTTGTCCATCACATCATTCTCCTAATGATGTGATCCCGTTATCAATGACATCCAATGTCGATAGCCAGGAAATCATGACTATCTGTTGATCAACGAGCTAGTCAACTAGAGGCTTACTAGGGACATATTATGGTCTATGTATTCACACGTGTATTACGATTTCCGGATAATACAGTTATAGCATGAATAAAGACAATTATCATGAACAAAGAAATATAATAATAATGCTTTTATTATTGCCTCTAGGGCATATTTCCAACAGTCTCCCACTTGCACTAGAGTCAATAATCTAGTTACATTGTGATGAATCGAACACCCATGGAATTCTGGTGTTGATCATGTTTTTCCCTAGGGAGAGGTTTAGTCAACGGATCTGCTACATTCAGGTCCGTATGTACTTTACAAATCTCTATGTCTCCATTTTGAACATTTTCACGAATGGAGTTGAAGCGACGCTTGATGTGCCTTGTCTTCTTGTGAAACCTGGGCTCCTTGGCAAGTGCAATAGCTCCAGTGTTGTCACAAAAGAGTTTGATTGGCCCCGACACATTGGGTATGACTCCTAGGTCGGTGATGAACTCCTTCACCCATATTACTTCATGTGCTGCCTCCGAGGCTGCCATGTACTCCGCTTCACATGTAGATCCCGCAACGATGCTCTGTTTGCAGCTGCACCAGCTCACTGCTCCACCATTCAACATATACACGTATCCGGTTTGTGACTTAGAGTCATCCAAATCTGTGTCGAAGCTAGCGTCGACGTAACCATTTACGACGAGCTCTTCGTCACCTCCATAAACGAGAAACATGTCCTTTGTCCTTTTCAGGTACTTCAGGATATTCTTGACCGCTGTCCAGTGTTCCTTGCCGGGATTACTTTGGTACCTTCCTACCAAACTTACGGCAAGGTTTACATCAGGTCTGGTACACAGCATGGCATACATAATAGAACCTATGGCTGAGGCATAGGGGATGATACTCATCTCTTCTATCTCTTCTGCCGTGGTCGGGCATTGAGCTGAGCTCAATCTCACACCTTGCAAAACGGGCAAGAACCCTTTCTTGGACTGATCCATTTTGAACTTCTTCAAAATCTTATCAAGGTATGTGCTTTGTGAAAGACCTATGAGGCGTCTTGATCTATCTCTATAGATCTTGATGCCTAATATATAAGCAGCTTCTCCAAGGTCCTTCATTGAAAAACTCTTATTCAAGTAGGCCTTGATGCTGTCCAAGAGTTCTATATCATTTCCCATCAAAAGTATGTCATCTACATATAATATGAGAAATGCTACAGAGCTCCCACTCACTTTCTCGTAAACGCAGGCTTCTCCATAAGTCTGCGTAAACCCAAACGCTTTGATCATCTCATCAAAGCGAATGTTCCAACTCCGAGACGCTTGCACCAGCCCATAAATCGAGCGTTGGAGCTTGCACACCTTGTCAGCATTCTTAGGATCGACAAAACCTTCCGGCTGCATCATATACAACTCTTCCTTAAGGAAACCATTAAGGAATTCCGTTTTGACGTCCATTTGCCATATCTCATAATCGTAGAATGCGGCAATCGCTAACATGATTCAGACGGACTTTAGCTTCGCTACCGGTGAGAAAGTCTCATCGTAGTCAATTCCTTGAACTTGTCGATAACCCTTAGCGACAAGCCGAGCTTTATAGATGGTCACATTACCATCCGCGTCTGTCTTCTTCTTGAAGATCCATTTATTTTCTATGGCTCGCCCTCCAACGGGCAAGTCAGTCAAAGTCCATACTTCGTTTTCATACATGGATCTTATCTCGGATTTCATGGCTTCTAGCCATTTGTCGAAATCCGGGCCTGCCATCGCTTCTTCATAGTTCGAAGGTTCACTGTTGTCTAACAACATGATTTCCAAGACAGGGTTGCCGTACCACTCTGGTGCGGAACGTGTCCTTGTGGACCTTCGAATTTCAGTAGGAGCTTGATCAGAAGTATCTGGATCATCATCAATAACTTCCTCTCCAGTCGGTGCAGGCGCCTCAGGAACATTTTCTTGAGTTGCGCCATTTTCCGGTTCAAGAGGCAATACTTCATCAAGTTCTACTTTCCTCCCACTTACTTCTTTCGAGAGAAACTCTTTCTCCAGAAAGGATCCATTCTTGGCAACAAAGATCTTGCCTTTGGATCTGAGGTAGAAGATATACCCAATGGTTTCTTTAGGGTATCCTATGAAGACGCATTTTTCCGATTTGGGTTCGAGATTTTCAGGTTGAAGTTTCCTGACATAAGCATCGCATCCCCAAACTTTTAGAAACGACAGCTTAGGTTTCTTCCCAAACCATAATTCAAACGGTGTCGTCTCAACGGATTTTGACGGAGCCCTATTTAAAGTGAATGCGGCAGTCTCTAAAGCATAGCCCCAAAAAGATAGCGGTAAATCGGTAAGAGACATCATAGATCGCACCATATCTAATAGAGTGCGATTACGACGTTCGGACACACCATTACGCTGAGGTGTTCCAGGCGGCGTGAGTTGTGAAACTATTCCACATTTTCTTAAGTGTGTGCCAAATTCGTGACTCAAGTATTCTCCTCCACGATCTGATCGTAGAAACTTGATTTTCTTGTCACGTTGATTCTCAACTTCACTCTGAAATTCCTTGAACTTTTCAAAGGTTTCAGACTTGTGTTTCATTAAGTAGACATACCCATATCTACTTAAGTCATCAGTGAGGGTGAGAACATAATGATAGCCACCGCGAGCCTCAACACTCATTGGACCGCACACATCAGTATGTATGATTTCCAATAAGTTGGTTGCTCGCTCCATTGTTCCTGAGAACGGAGTCTTGGTCATTTTACCCATGAGGCATGGTTCGCATGTGTCAAATGATTCATAATCAAGAGACTCTAAAAGTCCATCTGCATGGAGCTTCTTCATGCGTTTGACACCTATGTGACCAAGGCGGCAGTGCCACAAGTATGTGGGACTATCGTTATCAACTTTACATCTTTTGGTATTCACACTATGAATATGTGTAATATTACGTTCGAGATTCATTAAGAATAAACCATTGACCATCGGAGCATGACCATAAAACATATCTCTCATATAAATAGAACAACCATTATTCTCAGATTTAAATGAGTAGCCATCTCGTATTAAACGAGATCCCGATACAATGTTCATGCTCAAACTTGGCACGAAATAACAACTATTGAGGTTTATAACTAATCCCGTAGGTAAATGTAGAGGTAGCGTGCCGACGGCGATCACATCGACCTTGGAACCATTCCCGACGCGCATCGTCACCTCGTCCTTTACCAGTCTCTGTTTATTCTGCAGCTCCTGCTGTGAGTTACAAATATGAGCAACGGCACCGGTATCAAATACCCAGGAGTTACTTCGAGTACTGGTAAGGTACACATCAATTACATGTATATCACATATACCTTTTGTTTTGCCGGCCTTCTTATCCGCTAAGTATTTGGGGCAGTTCCGCTTCCAGTGACCCTTCCCTTTGCAATAAAAGCACTCCGTCTCAGGCTTGGGTCCATACTTTGACTTCTTCTTCCCAGCAGCTTGCTTGCCGGGCGCGACAACTTCCTTGCCGTCCTTCTCAAAGTTCTTTTTACCCTTGCCCTTCTTGAACTTGGTGGTTTTATTGACCATCAACACTTGATGTTCCTTCTTGACTTCTACCTCTGCTGATTTCAGCATTGCAAATACTTCAGGAATGGTCTTTTCCATCCCCTGCATATTGAAGTTCATCACAAAGCTCTTGTAGCTTGGTGGAAGCGACTGGAGGATTCTGTCAATGACCGCATCATCCAGGAGATTAACTCCCAGCTGAGTCAAGCGGTTATGTAACCCAGACATAGTGAGTATGTGCTCACTGACAGAACTATTTTCCTCCATCTTACAGCTGAAGAATTTGTCGGAGACTTCATATCTCTCGACTCGGGCATGAGCTTGAAAAACCATTTTCAGCTCTTCGAACATCTCATATGCTCCATGTCTCTCAAAACGCTTTTGGAGCCCCGGCTCTAGGTTGTAAAGCATGCTGCACTGAACGAGGGAGTAGTCATTAGTACGTGTCTGCCAAGCGTTCATAGCGTCTTGGTTCTGTGGGACGGGTGGATCACCTAGCGGTGCTTGTAGGACATAATCTTTCTTGGCAGCTATGAGGATGATCCTCAGGTTCCGGACCCAGTCCGTATAGTTGCTACCATCGTCTTTCAGCTTGGTTTTCTCTAGGAACGCGTTGAAATTGAATACAACGTTGGCCATTTGATCTACAAGACATATTGTAAAGATTTTAGACTAAGTTCATGATAATTAAGTTCATCTAATCAAATTATTAATGAACTCCCACTTAGATAGACATCCCTCTTCTAGTCATCTAAGTATAACATGATCCGAGTTGGCTAGACCGTGTCCGATCATCACGTGACACGGACTAGTCAACGTCGGTGAACATCTTCATGTTGATCGTATCTTCTATACGACTCATGCTCGACCTTTCGGTCTTCTGTGTTCCGAGGCCATGTCTATGCACATGCTAGGCTCGTCAAGTCAACCTAAGTGTATTGCGTGTGTAAATCTGTCTTACACCCGTTGTATGTGAACGTAAGGATCTATCACACCCGATCATCACGTGGTGCTTCGAAACGACGAACTGTAGCAACGGTGCACAGTTAGGGGGAACACTTTCTTGAAATTATTATGAGGGATCATCTTATTTACTACCGTCATTATAAGCAAACAAGATGCAAAACATGATAAACATCACATGCAATCAAATAATAATAGTGACATGATATGGCCAATATCACATAGCTCCTTTGATTTCCATCTTGGGGCTCCATGATCATCCTGTCACCGTCATACTCATCGACATGTAAGTTGTGATTCCTATTACGATAGCATGAACATCTCATACATCACATATAGATCATTCATCATTCATCACAACTTTGGCCATATCACATCACATAGCATACCCTGCAAAAACAAGTTAGACGTTCTCTAATTGTTGTTTGCATGTTTTACGTGGCTGCTATGGGTTTCTAGCAAGAACGTTTCTTACCTACGCAAAGACCACAACGTGATATGCCAATTGCTATTTACCCTTCATAAGGACCCTTTTCATCGAATCCGATCCGACTAAAGTAGGAGAGACAGACACCCGCTGGCCACCTTATGCAACTAGTGCATGTCAGTCGGTGGAACCTGTCTCACGTAAGAGTACGTGTAAGGTCGGTCCGGGCCGCTTCATCCCGCGATGCCGCCGAATCAAGATAAGACTAGTAACGGCAAGCATATTGAACAAAATCAACGCCCACAACTACTTTGTGTTCTACTCGTGCAAGAGAACTACGCATAGACCTAGCTCATGATGCCACTGTTGGGGAACGTTGCAGAAAACAAGAAATTTTCCTACGGTTTCACCAAGATCCATCTAGGAGTTCATCTAGCAACGAGTGATTAGATGCATCTACGTACCTTGTAGATCGCGAGCGGAAGCGTTCAAAGAACGGGGATGATGTAGTCGAACACGACGTGATTCAAATCACCGATGATCTTAGCACCGAACGGACGATGCCTCCGTGTTCAACACACGTACGGAACGGATAACGTCTCCTCCTTTCTTGATCCAGAAAGGGGGGAAGAGAGGTTGATGAAGATCCAGCAGCACGACGGCGTGGTGGTGGATGCAGGGCGTCACAGTAGCAGGGCTTCGCCTATACTACGAGAGAGAGACATAATGGGGAGAGAGGAAGCACCAAAGGCTGAGGTATGAAATCCCTCCTCTCCTCAACTATATATAGGAGGACCAAGGGGGGGTCGTGCGCCAGCCCAGGAGATCTAATCTCCTTGGTGCGGCGGCCAGGGGAGGGTTTCCCTCCCCCCCAAGGCACTCAGGGGTGCCTTCCACCACTTGGACTCCTCCTTGGTGGAAACCCTAGGCGCATGGGCCTAGTAGGGCTGGTGCCCTTGGCCCATGTAGGCCAAGGCGCACCCCCTACAGCCCATGTGGCCCCCCCGGGACAGGTGGCCCCACCCGGTGGGCCCACGGGACCCCTCCGGTGGTCCCGGTACAATACCGATAACCCCGAAACTTGTCCCGATGGCCGAAACAGCACTTCCTATATATAATTCTTTACCTCCGAACCATTCCGAAACTCCTCATGACGTCCGGGATCTCATCCGAGACTCCGAACAACATTCGGGTTACTGCATATACATATCTTCACAACCCTAGCGTCACCGAACCTTAAGTGTGTAGACCCTACGGGTTCGGGAGACAAGCAGACATGACCGAGACGACTCTCCGGTCAATAACCAACAGCGGGATCTGGATACCCATGATGGCTCCCACATGCTCCACGATGATCTCATCGGATGAACCACGATGTCGAGGATTAATCAACCCCGTATACAATTCCCTTTGTCAATCGGTATGTTACTTGCTCGAGACTCGATCGTCGGTATCCCAATACCTTGTTCAATCTCGTTACCGGCAAGTCACTTTACTCGTACTGTAATGCATGATCCCGTGATCAACCACTTGGTCACCTTGAGCTCAAAATGATGATGCATTACCGAGTGGGCCCAGTGATACCTCTCCGTTATATGGAGTGACAAATCCAAGTCTCGATCCGTGTCAACCCAACAGACACTTTCGGAGATACCTGTCATGCACCTTTATAGTCACCCAGTTACGTTGTGACGTTTGATACACCCAAAGCACTCCTACGGTATCCGGGAGTTACACGATCTCATGGTCAAAGGAAAAGATACTTGACATTGGAAAAGCTCTAGCAAACGAACTACACGATCTTTGTGCTATGCTTAGGATTGGGTCTTGTCCATCACATCATTCTCCTAATGATGTGATCCCATTGTCAATGACATCCAATGTCCATAGCCAGGAAATCATGACTATCTGTTGATCAACGAGCTAGTCAACTAGAGGCTTACTAGGGACATATTATGGTCTATGTATTCACACGTGTATTACGATTTCCGGATAATACAGTTATAGCATGAATAAAGACAATTATCATGAACAAAGAAATATAATAATAATGCTTTTATTATTGCGTCTAGGGCATATTTCCAACAAGGCCTAGGATAACAAGAGTCCTAGTCGAATACGTCGGTGGAGAGGAGTCCTTGTCTTGATCACCATGTCTTGTGGAATCTTCCTTGTATATGTCTTCGGCTTTCCGAACTGGCCCATGAGTAACCAGCCATGGGGGTCCTCGGCCCAATCCAACTGATCGGGAGACCATGTGGTGAGTACCCCCTAGTCCAGGACACCGTTAGCAGGTCCGCTACCACGGTGCGGTATCTAGGCTCAATTTCCCCTTCGGCACACATCCGGTCGACCTCGTTCCGCCGGAGCCAAGGGTGGTGAGCTTGGCTATGGCGCGGGAGGACCGCGAGGCATTTGAGCGCCTCAAGGCCGAGGCTGCCGACGAGGCCTACATGCAAGAGCTTTGCCGGCAGCACCCGGAGCTCGTGGAGGCGGAGCAGGTGATCTTTGCCGGTGTGGAGGGCGGCGAGGTTATCGCGCTCTCCTCCGATGACGAGGTCGAAGGTGGCGAGGACGGTGGCGCATAGGGCGTCGAGGTGGGCGGCGAGGACGAGGAGATTGGAGTCGACGAGTGGAGGAGTGTCTTCCCCAACAACCCCGACAATGGCACTGGACCGGACCCGGCTCGCGGCACACCGTACCTGACGAGGAAGGATTGGCTCAACCTCCACTTCGACCAAAAGTAGTTTAGCTTAGTTTAAATTTATGTTTTATGTTCGGTTATGCAAAACTATCTATGTTTATGTTTGAATGCATGCTACTTTCAGTTGAACCTACTTTGAACTTGATCAAATTGAAGTTTACAACGTTAAGTTTAGGGGATCGACTAGAAACAGCCAAACATTGCTTGAGTATATATATTTCCACTAAGAGTTTTAGTCCTTTAACTTTTAAAGGATCGGCTAAGATGGCCTTATGCCTTGTTTATTTCAGTTCCTCAAAATGTGATGCTCTATATGTGCAACTATTTGTCGTGCAGTTCAATTTCATCAATAACAGTTTCAACAATCCCACTATGAATTACGACATTTGGTTGTTGTTAAGGATATTGCAGTTAACATGCCTTTTTGTTTTTTTATCAATAACTAGTGTATTTTAGACCTGCACAATACTAGTTTGAATGACGATTTGCTTGTTTTTAAATGTTATGCCTGATGTAGTTAACACACCTTTCCACTTCTTGTTTTGCTTAACTAGCATGCTTAAGCCTACACGCTGAAGCTATGATTTGTAGATTTTGTTGTCTACCATGGATATATTTGGTTGACGTTTAGCCTGTTGTGCTTAACATGCCTTTATATGTACTCATTCAGGACAATATTGAGAAGAGTGCTGTTTTCCATCGAGGTTAGTTTCATTGCATTGCTTATATGTACTCACTGTTCAGGATATCGGTAGCTGGTAGCATATAGCCTGGGGGCTGATAAGGGGTTAATCATCGAATCGGACATTTCACGGAATATATTTGTAACCCATTTATCTGTAGGTTAACTAGGGCCATATTTAATATATCTAAGGCCACATAACAACATGCATTGTACTGAATGACTAAATATGCAATCCCAGGCTACATAGCAACAAGGAAGAGTGTTACCTTAATGTTCTGGTGATGTATAGATATACATGTAATAAAATCTTATATAATGGGATGGAGGAAGTGTTGTACTACATTGATAACCCACAAGTATAGGGGATCACAACAGTTTTCAAGGGTAGAGTATTCAACCCAAATTTATAGATTCGACACAAGGGGAGCCAAAGAATATTTGAAGGTATTACCAGCTGAGTTGTCAATTCAACCACACCTGGAGATTAATTATCTGGAGCAAGTAATCAGTAGCGAAGTAATATGATAGTTTTGATAGTAGTGACAGTAGCAACGGTAACAGTAACGGTAACAGTGATAGCAGTAATTTTGTAGCAAGTATAACAGTGATGATAGAAGTAGTAACTTAGCAGAAATAGTATAAGATAAATTCGTAGGCATTGGATTGGTGACTTGTTGGATGATATTCATCATGTGACAGTTATAACCTAGGGCGATACATCACTAGCTCCAGTTCATCAATATACTGTAGGCATGTATTCCGTAAATAGTCATACGTGCTGCTACCTCTTGAGCACTGCGTTGGTTTTCCCTTGAAGAGGAAAGGGTGATGCAGCAAAGTAGCATAAGTATTTCCCAAATTTTTTGAGAACCAAGGTATCAATCTAGTAGGAGACTACACGCAAGTCCCTCGTACCTACACAAACAAATAAGAACCTCGCAACCACCGCGATAAAGGGGTTCTCAATCCCTTCACAGTCACTTACGAGAGTGCGATCTGATAGAGATAATAGTAATAAGACAAATATTTCTGCTATTTTTATGATATAGATTGAAAGTAAAGATTGCAAAATAAACGGCGCTAGCAATAGCTAGTTGAACGGAGATTAATATGATAGAGAATAGACCCGGGGCCCACAGGTTTCACTAGTGGCTTCTCTCAAGATAGCATAAGTATTACGGTGTGTGAACAAATTAATGTCGAGAAATTGATAGATAAGTGCATAATTATGAGAATATCTAAGCATGATCATATATATAGGCATCACGTTCACGACAAGTAGACCAAAACGATTCTACATCTACTACTATTACTCCACACATCGACCGCTATCCAGCATGCATCTAGAGTATTAAGTTCATAAGAATAGAGTAACGCATTAAGCAAGATGACACGATGTAGAGGGATAAACTCAAGCAATATGACGTAAACCCCATCGTTTTATCCTCGATGGCAACAATACAATACTTGTCTTGCTGCCCCTGCTGTCACTGGGAAAGGACACCGCAAGATTCAACCCAAAACTAAGCACTTCTCCCATTGCAAGAAAGATCAATCTAGTAGGCCAAACCAAACTGATAATTTGAAGAGACTTGCAAAGATAACAAATCATACATAAAAGATTTCAGAGAAGAATCAAATATTGTTCATAGATAATCTTGATCATAAACCCACAATTCATCGGATCTCGACAAACACACCGCAAAAAGAGTTACATCGAATAGATCTCCAAGAAGATCGAGGAGAACTTTGTATTGAGATCCAAAGAGAGAGAAGAACCCATCTAGCTAATAACTATGGACCCGAAGGTGTGGCACCCCGGCTCAGAGAAACCGGAACGCCCCGTATTCCAGCCAAAGATCAAGGAGAAGTCTTTTGGAATACGGCACTGCTTAGCATAGAACAAACCAGCTTCCTATTATTACATGAATATGAATACAAGGTCTCCGATATTACAATGAATAACATCGGCACGATGACACTACGCCATCCTTAGTTGCTCTATGTGAGCAGCAAAACAAGTCGAAGCAGCGGAAAAACTACTGGCAGCAGAACAACGACGACGGTGGTGAGCTCCAATCCGCAGGGACTCTGGCTGGAACGTTTATCCTAGCTCGCACGAACGGAAACCACTACAAGCAATCAAGTAATCACGGCATGACATGCAAACTAGCATGACACGCCAGGTCAGTACATTGAATGTACTTGCAAGCTCACAATAACCAGAAGCATTCAAGACAAACAACATCATGGCAATTACAGATTAAGCAGGAATTACCATGAGATCATCAGAATAACATGACATGAACAACATGAACATGATACAACTAGAGCAATATGAGCATGGCATGAACATATAAATCTGACAATACTAGCATGCAACATGATGACACTATATGCACCATTTATTCTACTCGGGTTACTTCCTAACCATCACATGCCTCACTTACCAACCTCGGACATCACACGATCATCTCAGGATCAAATCAAGCTTGGTATAGACAATATCGTAGTAATCATTAAATGACCACAGGAAGCTTGATCTTTACCCATGATTCTCGCACAACATCACGAATATCCAACAACTCGATATCCTCGATACCACGGTGATCATCTCATGATCATGAACGGAACCACTCTTGGTTCAATGGGCTACCTCGTAACCAAACGGTGATCTTTCCGACGATCACAACCATGACCGACACTTGGTCTCAAACGGTGATCTTTCCAGCGATCACAACCAACTTATCTCCTAATCGAACAGTGGTTGTTATTAAGCACATTATTATTATTACTGTTGACTCATAGTGTGACCAACTACGAACTGGGCCCTTATCCATGGGCATGGCTATCGATAGATTTAATATACACACTTCAGAGGTTAGTACACTGTACCCACACCACGGAACCCATGGCCTCACACTCCCATTCGGGTGGACCAACGTCGTTCTGACAAAACCGATCTACTGCCATGACACTCTCCCGGCCACTCCTACTCACTCCCCACTGGGCTAGTCCTGGGTGGCCCTGTGTCTACTGAAGACACCAACGACCACCATCGTGGCCAAACAGAAACGGTCCCAAACGGGGACCCGGATCCATAACAACAATAACGGGCACACAAGGCTTATGTTCGCCTACCTGATCAGGGTAGCGCACGCCCATAGCCTTCCCTCGTTGGAGGCACCGACGAGAGGCACGACAATAGATCCAGTTAGGACCTTCCCATAAAGGTGAGCATGATTGCACTGGTCAGTTTGATATGGTGTCACCATGACTGAGCCAACAGTTGTTCAAGTTCAATTTAAGCTAGTTAAACTTGAATGTAGTATGCTGAGCCACGATAAACTTAACATGATGCAATTACAAAGCATGAGCATGATATCAACATAAGCATGGGTGTGCAACATAACTATCCACCATACCAATAATGAATCATATCCAACTGGGTATATCACAAGTACACACTACTCATAGCATAACATGAACATCAACAATAAATACCATGCAATAGCACATCAATCATATTACCGAGTAAACACTTAACCATCTAACAACAAAGGAACAATGCATTTTAACAGTACTCGGTAACCGACGTTAGTCATGCACCGAAGAACATGACCAACCCAACATGTACTACTATCAAGCATGGCAATATGAAAGTAATACTAGCAAGTAGCTCATGATAACAAAGTGCAAGAAATCATATCATGACGGTAACCACCAATCCATAAGCATAACCGAAATAACGACAGGAGTAGCAAAACAATCATACAATTATTAATGATTCAAGTTGAAAAACCAATGCTACTGCATGTCTATCATGCAAATGGTGGTTGTGGCTTGCCTGGGGTGACGGAGACTTCGGGAAGAAGTGCAGTGAAGCCGCGGAATGAAACGCCGGGCGGTTCTTTCTCAAAGGGGCTGATTGGAGACAAGGGCAAAATGGTCATTTTCACTGTGATACCATGATAACCCACAAGTATAGGGGATCGCAACAGTTTTCGATAAGTAAGAGTGTCGAACCCAACGAGGAGCTAAAGGTAGAACAAATATTCCCTCAAGTTCTATCGACCACCGATACAACTCTACGCACACTTGACGTTCGCTTTACCTAGAACAAGTATGAAACTAGAAGTACTTTGTAGGTGTTGTTGGATAAGTTTGCAAGATAATAAAGAGCAAGTAAATAAAAAGTAGGGGCTGTTTAGGTAAAGACACAACTAAGTTAGTTTTAGTATAGAGCTTTTTGTTACGAAAAATTTATTTGTCCCTAGGCAATCGATAACTAAACCGGTAATCATTAGGACAAAACAGATCTACTCAAACATCATAGGATAGCCATACATCATTGGGAAATAATATATAGTGTTGAGCACCATGTTTAAGTAGAGATTACAGCAGGTAAGAGAGAGGTTACACTGCTGCATAGAGGGGGGAAGAGTTGGTGATGATGGCGGTGAAGTTGTTGGTGAAGATTGCGGTGATGATGATGGCCACAGCAGCGTTCCGGCGCCACCGGAAGAGAAAGGGAGAGGGGGCCCCTTTGTATTCTTCTTCCTTGACCTCCTCCCTAGATGGGAGAAGGGTTTCCCCTCTGGTCCTTGGCCTTCATGGCGTGGGAGGGGCGAGAGCCCCTCCGAGATTGGATTTGTCTCTCTGTCTCTCTCTGTTTCTGTGTTCTGTTCTGCTGCCCTTTCACCGTTTCTTTTATATCCGGAGATCCGTAACTCCAATTGGGTTGAAACCTTCGCCCGGATCTTATTCCAAAAATTAGCTTTCTTGCGGCCAAAGTAGAGCATCAACCGCCTTACGGGTGGCCCACGAGGGTGGGGGGAGCGCCTGCCTATAGTGACCGTGGGCCTCACCCTCGTGGCCACCTCGGGCACCATCTCACATTGATTTTCTTCCCAAAAATCACAAATATTCCAAAATAATTCTCCGTCCGTTTTTATCCTGTTTGGATTCTGTTTGATATGGATATTCTGCACAACCAAAAACATGCAACAGACAAGAACTGACACTGGGCTCTAGATCAATATGTTAGTCCCAAAAATAGTATAAAAAGTTGCCAAAAAGTATATGGAAGTTGTAGAATATTGGCATGGAACAATAAAAAGTTATAGATATGACGGAGACGTATCATACCACCTAGTGAAAATAATACCAAAGGATAGGGCTCGACGAGACAAAGAAGTGAGCGCTGGTTTCACATCGATCGGAGTTACGGTTGAAAAGTTGTGAGGAGTTGAAGATCAGGGACCAATCTGTGAATATTTTCATCACCAACAGGTCCCTGGGAGGAAAAACTGAAAGCGCATAAGGGGTAATACATTTTCTGAAACAGAAAGCGTATTCCGAATCGAAGTAGATTGAAAATACGTTTACGAAATAGGAAAGCGTACCCGGGAGAAACCCGTCTCCACTTATCCACGTGGACCCGTGGCTGGAGCCACTTCCAGGCGGGGCCCAGGCGCAGGGGGAGGGGGCACGGGTGTTCGTCTCCTTCCTCCCACTCCTGTGCTCCCGTGCAGGACAGAGGAGGAGCAGGGGAGGAAGCGGCGAGGGGGCCGGCCAGCTCCGGCCATCTCTGGCCGAGCCGAGGGCACCGGAGGGAACGGGACAGCGAGGGGGTCCCGTTCAGAGGGAGCACGACCGCCAGGGAGGAGAGGGGTCGAGGGGAGAGGTGGCGCTAGGAGGAGGCCCGGGACGGGCGGGCGGTGGTGCTCCCCGGCGAAGCAGGCACTCCGGCTCCGGGACAAATGGGTGGGGCGGCTGAGTGGAACGACGGGGACTCAGTGTACGTGGCGGGAGGAGGAGAGGAGGCTTGGGTTGGCCGGAATCATGCCGAGGCCGAGGCAGCCATGGTGGATGACGGCGGACAACTGCGAGATGAGGAGACTCCAAAGGGCAGATGAGGCGACGGAGAGATGGTTGAGGTGCGGAGGGACTCGGGGGTCCTTATATAGGCGTGGAGGAGGGCTCTAGAGCTCACGGACGAGCTCCCGACCAAGCTTTAATGGCGGGCAGAGGCTGGACACGGCACGGGCGCGGCTCTAGCGGCACATTGATGGCGAACAATGATGAAGCAGCAATGCAGGGAGATGCAGTCAAGCAAGGGCGAGCTCCTGGACAACGTTGGAGATCGATACGAGGAGGGAGGAGACGAGCACAGTGGCCGGACCTAGCCAGAGCTTGCACTATGTGTGACACCAGCGTGATCACCACGGGCACTGGTGCAAACGGCGCGTTCTGGCCGGGCCTACCATGTCCAGTAGATAGACCGTCGTGTTCTCAGTCAAAATGAAGAAAGAATTGGATCCAGGGGCAAAGAAGAGATTTCCAGATGGCCCCAAAGCAAGCCAGCAACCAAGTGTTTGTGCTGCGCAGTGGGGACACCAGCTTGGTAACGCTGTAAATAGTTTGTCCAGTGATGATCACTCACTAAGGTGATGTTAATCACCAAAAATCATACTAAGAGGAGGAGTTTAGATGAGGGTTGCTGTAGAGAGTGCAAAACTGGCCAGAATTAGGGATTTGGATGATACACTCACATGTTGATGCCACCTGAGCTCAAATTTGGCAAGGCTTAGTGATTTGGTCATAGTAAGATTCTGTAAAACTTTCATACCAATTGGACAAGCCAAAGTGGTACTTGCTTCACAAATATCTCGTCTGGACAGAAACTTGCAAAAAATCTATAGGACTATTGGCTAGGTTAAATGATGCAAATTTTGGTGGAGAGAAGTTATTCGGGTAGGAGAACAATCTAGTAATATATCTGGATTTTTTAAGCAATATAAATTATACTTGCTTCACAACCTGAAAATATTAACAGAAGCAAAGATTTGATACTGTGCTCACACAGGTGATTGGATGGGGCTGAAATTTGTTGGAGTGTCATAATATGTGCAATTGAAGTAGTGTGCAAACTGTCAACCTATTTGGGTAAACCTAGCTAACACTTCCTTCACAAAGGCTTCCCTCAGATAGGAACTTTGAAAAATCACTGAGGAAGTTTGGCTGGGCAAATACAGTTGAATTTTGGCACGGGTCAATTATTTGTACAGGAAAATATGTCCAAAAAGTTTGGGGTCAATTTGGCAAAGGTAAATAGCACTTGCTTCACAATGTGCCATTTAGGACAGAATAGGAAATGAATTTATTGAGCATGATGAGAAGTATGGCCAATGAAATATTTCGCCATATTTGAGGAATACATGACCCAAAAAATTTATAAGAATTATTTGGGGATTTTTAGATGGGCAGAAATATAGGTTGCTTCACAACCTAGGGCAGATAGGGTTATCCCTTTAATAGGAAAAGGAATATTCCTGAGAAAAAGAAATTAGGGTTTTGTCAAGCAGTGGAGTGACATGATCTTGGCAAAGTTTTTAGGAATGATGAGCCACTTGGGAGGGGGAATGAGGAGGATTTCCCAGGTGGCAAAGCCACAGAACCACTCCAAAAAGAAAAACAGAGCAAAAACCAATTAAATTAAAAGAAAAAGAAAAGGGCCAAAAACTAGGTTGTTACAGAAGGTCTGAGGTAAACTACACACACATCATCGGAGAGGCTATGTGTAACACCCCGGATGTAACTTTCCCAATTTGTACTCCAACTCTTGCCGTTTTCGGCTTTAAGTTATTTTATTTTCTCGGGTTCGGGTCTTTGTCTCCGTGTGTTGTTGTTGTTGTTGTCATGCATCTCATATCATGTCATCATGTGCATTGCATTTGCATACGTGTTCTTCTCATGCATTCGAGCATTTTCCCCGTTGTCCGTTTTGCATTCCGGCGCTTCGTTCTCCTCCGGTGGTCAATTCTACCTTTCTTTCGTGTGTGGGGATTAAACATTTCCGGATTGGACCGAGACTTGCCAAGCGGCCTTGGTTTACTACCGGTAGACCGCCTGTCATGTTTCGTATCATTTGGACTTCATTTGATACCCCAACGGTTAACCGAGGGACCGAAAAGGCCTCGTGTGTGTTGCAGCCCAACACCCCTCCAATTTGGTCCAAAACCCACCAAAACCTTCTCCATCATCTAGAGCGTTCGATCACGATCGCGTGGCCGAAAACCGCACCTCATTTGGACTCTCCTACCTCCCTCTACCTATAAAACTAGCCCCTCCTCCAAAAATTCCGGGTCTTCTCCTACCCTAACCCTAGCCCTTTCTTCATTCGCGCGCCGGACGTGTCCGCCGGCGCCGGACAAAGTCGCCGCAGCCAGCCACCGAGCGCCATGTGGCAGCCCCTCGCCCCCGCGCCACGCGGTTCGCCGGAGCCCGCTTCGGGCCCCCGAGCCCGTTCCCCGCGCCGCCGCCCTTCGCCTCCTCTTCTCCGCCTGGGAGCCGCCACCCGACCCGGCCATCCTCGCCATGTCACCTCTCCCTCCGCCGTGCCGCCACCCGCGCCGGCCGGAGCTGCTCCCCGGCCGAAGCACCTCGCCGCGCCACCGCGCGTCCACCACCGCGCCGCCTCTCGCCGGCGACGCCCGAGGCCGCCCCGTCCTCCCCCCGGATCCGGCGACATCTCCAAGTCCGGCGACCCCTCCATCTCCGGCGAGTTCTTGAACCCCGGCGATCCTCGATCCGTGCGCCAGATCTGGAATCGGAGCTACAGTAACCCTAGGGTTGACCCCGAATTTTTCCCAAGTCTGCATATTTTTTTGCATTCTTGTTCATGCCGTAACTCCACATCCGTAGCTCCGTTTTTGGCATATAGCATATCAAAATGTTCATGTTAGAGAGTACATCATTTCATTCCATTGCATCATTTTCATTTGAGTTCAGCTTGATGCCCAAAATGCTGTTAGAAGAGGGCTACTTGAGATAATTGTCAGATCTGCTACTTCATTTAGCTTTTGTCATTTTTGCCATGATTAATGTGTGCATGATATGCCCATGAGCTCTACATATGTTTTGTTAAGGGTTTTGTCATCTTTCGAGAGGTGCAACCCATGTATTTTTGTGATGTGTGTGGTGACTAGCACGAGCTTGCAAAGTGGTGCACTTGGTAATGCTGATTTCAGGGACTAAGCAATTCTACTAAGTCCTTGAGCTGTTTATCTCATATGGCCATATGTTCATGTTGTTTCCTAGTGACCCGTGCCTCTTTTGAGGATGATCAGTAAGGATGTTTTGTTAATATTGTAGTGCTCTATCCATACATGTCTTTGTTTGTAATTATGGAGCACCCTAGCTTGAGTCAATCGAGCTCTACTTTTGCTACTTCGTGAACCTGGGCAGATTGTCAACTTGTTTGCAATTTTGCCGATGATGTTGTAGTTGATCCATGCATGCTATGCTATTGTTCTTGCCATGTCTAGCTTGCATTTTGTGTATTCTTGATGGGTGTATGCTTAGTTTGCCATGACTTGCTCTGTAGTGAGTGCATCGAGCTCGTAAACATGCCTACTTGATATCTGTTTTCAGCATGTGCCAGTTTTCACTAAGTCTGAAGACTGATTATGTTTTTGCTATGTTCACATGCTTGCAAATGTGTTTTCTGATCCCTTTTGGCTCAAGGTCACTAAGGGACTTTTGTTAAGCTCTTTGAGTAGATCCATTCCATGCTTTACTTTGCCATGTTCACGTCCTGTAGCATGTAGTTTTGTTGCTTCGAAGAGTGCTACCTGATCTGAAATTCCAGACAAGTGTTAATTTCACTAAGTCTGAGATCTGTTTGTCATATGCATTTTTGCCATGCTTGTTTGAACCTGTTAATGGATGAATGTGTCGTAGCTCAGTGCTAGACTTTTGTTAAGCATCATGAATGCATCCCTGCCATGTATTTTTATGCCATGTTTGGGTGCTGTAGCATGTTCATCTCATTGCATTTAGATGGCTACTTGCTGTAAATCGCAGACCGGTGTCATATTTGAATCGCTTGCCATTTCCAAACCGTAACTCCTATTCCGGCGTTCTTTAAATCGTTTTCAAGCGATTTCATCTCATCTTTCCAGTGGCACACTTGGATTTCCATGTTGAAGCCAGGTTCATGCATTCCTTGTCACATCTTGCATATGCATCCCGCATCGCATCCCGCATAGCATATCATCTTTGCATCATCTTGTTTGAACCTTGCACGTGGTTGATTGTGTCCTTGTTGCTTGTTTGTCTTGTTTGGGTAGAGCCGGGAGATGAGTTCGCTAACGAGGAGCCCGTTGAGTTTGCTTTCGAGAATCCAGTCAACTCTGACAACTTTACAGGCAAGATGATCATACCCTCGAAATCACTACTATCTTTGCTATGCTAGATTGCTCGCTCTTTTGCTATGCCAATGCTACGATGCCTACCACTTGATTTCAAGCCTCCCAAATTGCCATGTCAAACCTCTAACCCACCATGTCCTAGCAAACCGTTTACTAGCTATGTTACCGCTTTGCTCAGCCCCTCTTATAGCGTTGCTAGTTGCAGGTGAAGATTGGAGGCCGTTCCTTGTTGGAACATTTATTTACTTGTTGGGATATCATTATATTGCCTTGTTATCTTAATGCATCTATATACTTGGTAAAGGGTGTAAGGCTCGGCCTCTCTCCTAGTGTTTTGTTCCACTCTTGCCGCCCTAGTTTCTGTCATATCGGTGTTATGTTCCCGGATTTTGCGTTCCTTACGCGGTTGGGTTATAATGGGAACCCCTTGATAGTTCGCCTTGATTAAAGCTTTTCCAGCAATGCCCAACCTTGGTTTTACCATTTTCCACCTAGCCTCTTTTCCCTTGGGTTTCCGGAGCCCGAGGGTCATCTTATTTAAACCCCCCCGGGGCCAGTGCTCCTCTGAGTGTTGGTCCGAACTGAGCTGCCTGCGGGGCCACCTCGGGGAAACTTGAGGGTTGGTTTTACTCGTAGCTAGTCTCATATGAGTGTGCCCTGAGAAAGAGATATGTGCAGCTCCTATCGGGATTTGTCGGCACATTCGGGCGGTGTTGCTGGTCTTGTTTTAACCTGTCGAAGTGTCTTGAAGAACCGAGATACCGAGTCTGATCGGAACGTCTTGGGAGGAGGTCTATTCCTTCGTTGACCGTGAGAGCTTGTCCTGGGCTAAGTTGGGACTCCCCTGCAGGGATTTGAACTTTCAAAAGCCGTGCCTGTGGTTATGGGTAGATGGGAATTTGTTAATGTCCGGTTGTAGATAACTTGAACCTTAACTTAAATAAAATGAATCAACTGAGTGTGTTACCGTGATGGCCTCTTCTCGGCGGAGTCCGGGAAGTGGACACGGTGTTGGATTAATGTTTGCGCAGGTTGCTCTCTAGTTTCTCGCTCGCGCTTTGCCTCCTCTTCTCGCTCTCTTTTGCGAATAAGTTAGCCACCATATTTTGCTAGTCGCTTGCTGCAGCTCCACATATTTACCTTGCCTTACCTATAATCTTAAATAGTCTTGATCGTGAGGGTGCGAGATTGCTGAGTCCCTGTGGCTCACAGATTACTATTACACCAGATGCAGGGCCTGATGATTCCGCTCCAGGTGACGCGCTTGAGCTCAAGTGGGAGTTCGACGAGGACTCTCAACGATACTATGTTTCTTTTCCTGATGATCAGTAGTGGTGCCCAGTTGGGGGTGATCGGGACCGTGTCGCATGTTGGGTTATCTTTTATTTTGGCGCCGTAGTCGGGCCATGAGTGTTTGGTTGATGTAATGTTATTTATGTACTTGATTGACGTGGCGAGTGTAAGCCAACTATGTTATCTCCCCTTTATGATTTATATTACATGGGATGTTGTGAAGAATGCCTAACTTGCGACATATGCCTTCAATGCGATTATGTCTCTAAGTCGTGCCTCGACACGTGGGATCTATAGTCGCATCGAGGGTGTTACACTATGGTCTTGATGTAGAAGCCCTCTGTGATTGATCCCCCCCCCCCGGCAGAGCTCCGGAAAAGGCCCCAAGATGGGATCTCTTGGGTATAGAAGGTTGCAGCGGTGGAAATAGGGTTTTGTGGTGCTCCTGGATGTTTTCGGGGTATGTGGACATATATAGGAGGAAAAAGTAGGTTAGTGGAGCCACGAGGGGCCCACAAGGGTGGCGAGCGCGCCTCCCTGCCTCGTGGCCTCCTCGTTGATTTCTTGACGTCCATTCCAAGTCCCCTGGATCACGTTTGTTCCAAAAATAACTCTCCCAAAGGTTTTATTCTGTTTGATATTCCTTTTCTGCGAAACACTGAAACAGGCAAAAAAACAACAATTTGCACTGGGCCTTGGGTTAGTAGGTTAGTCCCAAAAATAATATAAAAGTCTATAAATGTAACATCCCAAAATTCTAAATTTTGGAATGTTATATTAAATAGATAGATAGATTGATTGTTTGATTGTTGTGTGATTGATTGAGTGAAATTCGAATCTTTTTGGAAAGTTAAATGAGAGGGAATAAAAGGACTTTCCCAAACTTTCACCTTTTGCATTTTGATCTCCGTGAATTCAAATTCTTTTCAAATACAAAACCCTCGAGAGAAGATGACATGACTTCTTCCATTTAAATAAATGAAAAGGGTTTTTGAAAAGATTTGAATTTCATTTGAAAATATTTCAAATTCAGAAACTTTAAGCAGCTCAATGATTTTCAAGAGCGAAGATAAAATGACTTCTTCAAAACTTATGAAATATGAGTTGGGAGTTTCAAAGAAACTCAAATTTTAAAATCCATTTGAGATAATTATTTTTTTAATTTGGGTTATCTGAGTTTTATTCAAATTATTTTTCACCAAAAACAAAATATATGGAAAATAGGGTAACATGATTCGCTACAATAGAAAATTGGAGAAAAATTTATTTGAAATCATTTTGGTATTTTTAAAATGATTTTTTATTGGATTTTATTAGACCAGTAGCACTCTTTGAATTATCTGATTTTGGGCGGATTTTATTTGGCATTATAAAAATGTTCATGTCGTAGAGAATCTTTTTCTGAAAATTTTGATATATTATATGCCTATATAATATTTTTATTTTTGCCGTTATTATTTTATTTGTCTGGAAGATTTTTTTTTTAAAAAACTCCTAGACCGACCGAACCGGGCCGGCCCAGCTAGCCAGGCCACGGCCCAGCCGGCCCGACGCCGAGCCTCGCCGTCTTCCAGCTCAGGACAGAGTCCCGAGCGAGCACGCATCGCCGCCACCGTGCTTCGCCCTGCCTCCTCTGCCCCCTCCCGCACGCCACCGCGCCACCCCTCCCCTCCTATAAATAGCGCGGGCCCAGGCCCCGTTTCCCCCTCTACCAGCGCCGCCTTCTCCCGCATCTCGCGCCGCCGGCGAGATCCGCCGAGCTCTGCCCGAAGCCGCCTCTCTCACCGACGACGACCACCGCCGTCGCCACCACCGCACCCGCCGCCCAGTGCCGCCCCTCCCCGACGCCTTCGCCGCCTCCCGCGACGCCCGGAGCCACCGTCCCCGAGTTCACCGAAGCCGCCCGCCATCCGCCGTTCGCCGTCCCGTTTCGCCGGCGGTTTTCTCCGCCTAAAACACCGAGTCGGTATAACCCGTAAACCCACTCAGTTTTTCTAGTTTAGATCGGTTACTTTTTTTAGGTTAAGTTATTTTGTGAACGTTCACTGGTTAGGTATACTCAGCGAACGACTTTCGTTCTTTAGCGTTCTGTAATGAACGTTCGCTTTTTAGTTTTTCTTTTTCTGATATTTTTCAGTCAGGGACCTATTGGTAGTATTTCTTTTACACATTAGTCCCTCTGTTTCAAACGTCTACAACTTTTCGCTCGTTTATCCAAATCCAACGAAACCAACGCTCACTTCTTCGTTACGATCTCCTCTATCCAGTAGTTCAACTCAAACATGTTTTTGAACAGTTTAAAATTTGAATTAGATCAGATTTGAATTCAAACTCCGTTTGATCATAACTTGTGTTTCGTAACTCCGATTTAGTTGATTCTTTTTGCAAATCGAAGCTCCTTACCTAAACTTCCTGATAAGGCCAAATTAACATAATTTTGGTACTGTTAGAAATTGTTTTATTTAGCAAGAGTTATTTTCTTGGTTTTGATGTTTTCCGAATTGTCTTCTTCGTTCTTTCTGATCTTTTGAGTGATTGCTTATGTGTGGTTACTATTGCTTGCTTACGATAGATTGACCAGAGCGTGACGAGTAGAGCTATCAAGAGTTTTGAGTATGAATCATCTTCATCAACATTGCAGGCAAGTTGACACTTTGATCATATCCTTTTCATACCCAGTTTTTATGCATTAGTTTCACCCTCAAACATTGCATGAGTAGGATTGATAACATGTGGGTACTTGGAAGTAGTTGATGAGGTAAGAACCTATTGCCCTGCATTCAAACCTTGGGAGTTACTTTTACGTTATGCTTATATTGCCATGCTATGCTTGTAGACGTGGATTGGGTTGAGAGTATTCATGACAGATGTGAGATTGTTAATTAATGGTTTACTTAAGGTGGCAGCTTTAACACACATCTGGGTGGATTGAGGCACCTGGGTATTCCAGCGATTGCCTATCTAGGCACCTGGGTATTCCAGGATTGCCTTTTTTTATGGACCGCCACCCAGGCTCAAAGGGATCATGAGATTATTCATACTAGAAACTTTTGTGTGCAGCCACAAGCTATTATGGGCTCTAGCATAGTTGATTAAGTCGTGTGAACTCTTACAGTGGTAGACTAGCACATGTAGGGGTTATAGGTGGTACGGTCTACCCATCGTAAGGTGCAAACGCTTCTGAAAGACTATGTCTCGGTCATCCGTTTCTCAAACACCATGTAGTGCGAGAAATCCAACGGAGGAGATCGAGTCTTGTGGGGAAAAGTGCGCAAACCTCTGCAGAGTGTATAAACTAATCATGATTAGCCGTGTCCACGGTTATGGACGTCTTGAGTATCTAGTACTTGGATTATCATGTGAATCTCATCATGTTACTTTAAATTAAGTTTGCTAGGTTTAATGATGTTACTTAATTGGGATTGAGAATGCTGTCAACCATTCTCAATGTTCAACAACCACCATGATAGTTAAATAAAATTTATTCCTTTGCAGTAGGGAAAAATTGGCTTTTCGCAAAAACCTTATAACCATAGAGCTTTTCCACCAGCCATATATGCATGTAGTGATAGCCATTGTTCATCATTTCTCTCTATGGTGTGAATTTGCCAGTACATTCAATGTACTGACCCTTTGTGGCTGCAACGTCTCATGTTGCAGGATTATCTTACGACGAGTAAGTGATACGTTAGGGTTACGATTTCTACACTCAAGTTTGCCATTGGTGTTGATGGAAATCCACAACCTTGTTACTTCCGCTATTTTGGATTGAGGTAATAGTATTTACGTTACTTATACATGTGATTTACCTCTGTTATAAATCCTCGAGTACTGTGTGTGTCAGCATACCGATCCAGGGATGACACTTAAGCACAGAGACTTGATCCATTCGGGTCGGGTCGCTACAAGATGGTACCAGAGCACATGTTGACTGTAGGACGTGACCCTAGAAACTGGCAAGCCCATAGGAAAGATTTTTCTCTACAACTTTCCCTTTCAAAAAGATCTTTTACCTCTCTTCTCTTCTGAGCTTATTCAAAAATTCCCTTTAGTGAGACCATACCCCTTTCCCTTTTGACCACATGATGGTTCGACTAATGAGACCACTCTAAGAAGTACAAGATATCGGACAACTAAGACCACTTTTGAATGAAGAGGAATTTTATCGTGCATTATAATAATGGAAACTACAACAGTTGAAGGCTCCGAAGACTAGGAGAATTGGAGGATCCAAAGAACTCCCAGATTTGTATGAAGGCTACCCTTATGGAACTTGGCAGACTATGGAAGTTGTCAATACCCGAGATCAAGGTGTATCGGAGAAAGACTGAAATAAGGAGCATGAGAACTCGGAGTTTTGTCAAAGAAAACCCTAAGGCAGGAGATATCAACTATGGAATGATAGATCATGGGAATGACAAGAGCAGAAACACGGTTATCCGTGATGTCATCGCCCACTGATGCTATTGTCACCGTGCTGAGTTAAGGATGCATTTCTTCATAATGGATTTGATGGAAGAAGATTGATGGAGCACCTATTAGTAAGATGAAGTTTTAACTTTAGCCGGTGTATCACCAGGATCTGGGGTAGTACATCAAGAAGTTTAAGGTGGAGCTCCATGAAGCCGTATTAGACAAGGAGCATTTCGTGAAGAACTTAGTACCCAGAAGTTGAAGTAGCCAAGCTGGAGGAGCTACGACCTCGAGATACTGGAGATTTGTCAGGAACAGAAGGACAGTATGACCATGGATCATGCCAAGGATGTTGAAACCCAGGAGTTTGGAATGCAACTCCAGAATATTCAAGGATGTCACCAGAGACTTTGCTACAGCAGAGATGAGCTAGCAAAAGGACTTGAGAAAGACAAGTATGACCGAAAGAAGCCATTGGAGGCATGAACAAGACTTGAAGAGTTATACGACCTTGAAGATGTATTGACCTTTAGAAGAACAAACCCTTTTCATATGCCTACGTTAGATGCGATGATTGTGAGCTGTCATTTGTTTGATGTTTTCCGACAGCCACAATAAAATCTGTCTTTTCAAAACTTTTGTTTGTATTGTGTGTATCCCTCTCTATCTCTCTTATCTCACCCCAAACACATGGACCCAATATAGGATGAATGAAGATGAGCTTATATTTTCTGGACCCTGAGTCAATTGGAGACAGACCGATGGATTCAGAACATGGAGGATCACATGAAGAATAACCCTATAGTCGGAAAGGATATGACCCAGCATGCTCTTCAGTGCTTTGAAAGAGGTGCCGCTACTTGGTGGAGGATGTACCAAACTATCAATGGATGGCAAGGAGTAACCACTTGGAAAGAATTTAAGTTGACTTTGCCAAAGTCTCGTTTGTGTCCCAGAAGTTGAAGCCTTATGGAAAGGATATGAAGAAACCTTGTGCATGCAAGATTTGTGGAGAAATCGGACAGACCCATAAAGAACACAAGGATGAGTGCCCTAATTGTGAAGGAAGTCACCCAGTTGAAGAATGCCCAACTAGGCAGATTACTTGTTTCTTGTTTGAAGGGACTACCCACTATCCTGCTCAGTGTCACATTTACCCCATGGTACAACGAACCATCCAACATAAGAAAGAAGTAATGAAAGGAGCCCTCATGGAAATTTTAGAAGAAGCTGTGATGAAGGAAGGGATGGAGGACACACCTAAAGAAGACCCGAGTAAACCCTGCACTAAGTCTTGCTATTCATGTGGAGAAGAAGGACACATCTCCCAAAATTGTTTGAATGGGGATCTAGTAGAATTCCCGACAGAGGAAGTAGAATATGACCCACAAGAAATAGAAGCCATGATTGGCATGGAAAGGTCCAGGAAGATAAGCAGATTGGATTCCAGGAAGGACCTGTGTCATATCACCTGTTACAGGTGCAAGGAGTTAGGGCACTACCTCAACAGTTGCCCAAAAAGGAAACCTCGATACTTGCCAGAAGTAATATGTTTTAGTTGTAATGGAGCAGGGCACTTTGCTAGAGAATGCCCCAAGGAGAAGGAAACTTGTGCTAGATAGTTGAGTTTACAACAAAAGAAATGGAGTAGTAGAAGTGAGAACATTTTCTTTTATATTGAGGTGTTGAGTTGAGACATGTAATGGAAAAGCAAGAATAAAGTTAGCATCGTTGGTACTGATATGGATTTTATGAGTTGTTACTCTATGAAGAAGAATTTTGGCCATTCCGAGGATATGAGAAATATGGTCTATGGAAGATTTGTGCATTTTAAGGGTGGTAGTACCCTGTAAGAACCCTTGACCACTGGAAAAGATAAGGATACACCGCTGAGTGGATTTCGGACAAAATGAATACAAGTTTTGTCTCGATATGTGTGATACCCCAAGAGTGTGTGGGATGAAGTTGGAGACCGTCAGTTGTTTGGACCAAATGTGATCAAGGAGTCAGAAGAGAATGTTAAGTTTATTCGAGATAGACTGAAGGTAGCTCAGTCCAGGCAGAAGAGTTATGTAGACTCAAAAAACTCAAGGAGGTAGTCTATGAAATTGGAGACAGAGCATGTCTTCGTGTGTCCCCTCTGCGAGGAGTTAAACTATTTGGAGTTAAGGGAAAGTTAGCCCCGAGATTTGTAGGACCATACCGAGTTTTGGAGTGTATGGGAGAAGTGGCCAACAAGTTGGAGTCACCGAAGGACTGTCAGGAGTTCATGATGTGTTTCACGTTTCCCATTTGAAGAAGTGCCATGCAGAGATGGCCAATATTCCCCTGTAAGGACGCTTGACCCTGGAAAGGATAATGATGCTCCACGAAGTAGAGTATGGACTCCACAAGTATAGTTTTTATCTCGGTATGAGGGATATCCCACGAGGATGAAGAGATAAATTCCTATTGGATATAAAGGAGGTATGATGTCGGAAATATGGATCAATGGAAACTCCATGATGAGTCTGAGTAATCATGTCCTAGTTTGTTGCCAATAGAAGGAAAGAAGACAGTACAATTGGATGGATTTAAGAATACTAGGAAGTTGGAAGTTGGAATAATGATCAGTTGCCCAGAGGAGGAGTTCAAGGTTTACAAGTGATGAGATGAGCCATAACCCACAGGCCCCAGGACCTGCCAAGAAGCAAGCACACTCTTGCTAAAGGGAAAACCCTGGAAGAGGATATGCCCTTATCGATATACGATTTTATAGGAGTAATGCAAAACCTGAGGGTTGTGAAGGAACTATAGATGTTTGTTTGGCTTGCAGAATCAATGGATTATTCTGAACGCAGTTCATGGACAAGAGAAATTCTGCAATGCTTGTGAGGATGACCAAGTGTTAGAATGCGAGATTCGCTAAACCGTATACAAGGTAATGATTTGGGTGCGGGATGGATTGATCACCATACCGACTTACTCTTATTGTTCGTCTTGCTATGTGGGATGGTAAATCTAAGTGACTTGCCTATAGTAGAGAGACGACGATATTACACCTTGTTAAACCTTAGAATGGTATAAGAATTTTTCCCTTGTACACGGCAGCTTTTTGCCAACCGTAGGTTATACGGTGAGGATCAACCCGGACCCATTTCCTGCAGGAGAAACCATAAATTGTTGACCACCATGAGATATCGATAGTTGATTAGTATTGGCGCCAGACCCGTCAGCTAAGAAGACCCAGTCACAGAAGAACCTTACCTAGATGAAAGACACAAGAATTGAGGAAAAGGTTATGCCACTACCGAAAGAGCCCAGATAAGGAATTATCCTGAAGATCTGAGAAGACTGACACTATTAACAATATGGATGAAATATATGAGTTTTGATGGAACCGTAACCATGCTTCTAAGGGTGGTAGCACCCCAAACCCCCCTACAACGACAATCAATGGATTTTGAGGAGACCCCAAACCTAACCTATTGTGACGCCCCCGATTCAATCGTACACTAATCATACACACAAACGTGTACGATCAAGATCAGGGACTCACGGGAAGATATCACAACACAACTCTACAAATAAAAATAAGTCATACAAGCATCATATTACAAGCCAGGGGCCTCGAGGGCTCGAATACAAGAGCTCGATCATAGACGAGTCAGCGGAAGCAACAATATCTGAGTACAGACATAAGTTAAACAAGTTTGCCTTAAGAAGGCTAGCACAAACTGGGATACAGATCGAAAGAGGCGCAGGCCTCCTGCCTGGGATCCTCCTAACTACTCCTGGTCGTCGTCAGCGGGCATCATGTAGTAGTAGGCACCTCCGGTGCAGTAGGAGTCGTCGTCGAAGGTGGCGTCTGGCTCCTAGGCTCCAACATCTGGTTGCGACAACCAGGTAGAAGGGATAGGGGGAAAAGAGGGAGAAAGCAACCGTGAGTACTCATCCAAAGTACTCGCAAGCAAGAAGCTACACTACATATGCATGGGTAAATGTGTAAAGGGCCATATCGGTGGACTGAACTGCAGAAAGCCAGAATAAGAGGGGGGATAGCTAATCCTTTCGAAGACTACGCTTCTGGCAGCCTCCGTCTTGCAGCATATAGAAGAGAGTAGACTGAAGACCTCCAAGTAGCATCGTATAGCATAATCCTAACCGATGATCCTCCCCTCGTCGCCCTGTGAGAGAGCGATCACCGGTTGTATCTGGCACTTGGAAGGGTGTGTTTTATTTAGTATCCGGTTCTAGTTGTCATAAGGTCAAGGTACAACTCCAAGTCGTCCTGTTACTGAAGATCATGGCTATTCGAATAGATTAACTTCCCTGCAGGGGTGCACCACATACCCCAACACGCTTGATCCCATTTGGCCGGACACACTTTCCTGGGTTATGCCCGGCCTCGGAAGATCAACACGTCGCAGCCCCACCTAGACCAACAGAGAGGTCAGCACGCCGGTCTAAACCTAAGCGCACAGGGGTCTGGGCCCATCGCCCTTAGCACACCTGCACGTTGCGTACGCAGCCGGAAGCAGAACTAGCCCCCTTAATACAAGAGCAGGCTTACGTTCCAATCCGGCGCGCGCCACTCAGTCGCTGACGTCACGAATGCTTCGGCTGATACCACGACGCCGGGATACCCATAACTACTCCCGCGTAGATGGTTAGTGCGTATAGACCAAATGGCCAAACTCAGATCAAATACCCAGATCTCGTTAAGCGTGTTAAGTATCCGCGAACGTCGACCAGGGCCAGGCCCACCTCTCTCCTAGGTGGTCGGAACCTGCCCTGTCGCTCCGACTCAAAGATCCACTCGCGGGTGCTCCTCAAGCCGACCCGTCTTTAGTCACCACATGTATCAGTATAGGATTAACGGGAAGCATTAGGATTGCAGGTAAAGGTAACAGCAGTAGTAGCAAGGACAGGCTATGCTTCAGTATAGGATTAACGGGAAGCAGTAACATGGTACACTACTCTAATGCAAACAGTATAGAGAAGAGTAGGCGATATCTGGTGATCAAAGGGGGGGGGCTTGCCTGGTTGCTCTGGCAAGAGAGAGGGGTCGTCAACTCCGTAGTCGTACGGGGTAGCAGCGGCGTCGGTCTCGGTGTCTAGAGAGAGAAGAGGGGGGAGAAAGAATAAGTATTTAAGCAAACAGATGCATAGCGATGCATGACATGACAAGTAGCGGTGCTAGGGGTGCCCTATCGCGGTATGAGGTGATACCGGTGAAGGGGGGGAAACATCCGGGAGAGTATCCCCGGTGTTTCGCGTTTTCGCACAGATGAAACAGAGGGGGAAAGTTGCGTGTTCGCTATGCTAGGGATGCGTGGCGGATAAACGGGCTGCGTATTCAAATTCGTCTCGTCGTCATGAGCAACTTTCATGTACAAAGTTTTTCCATCTGAGCTACGGTTTATGTTCTATGATTTTTCAAAGTTTTAAACAATTTCTAAAATTTCCTGAATTTATTTATTATTTCAGAATTAAAGGTGAAATTGCTAAGTGTACCCACAGCTTGTACACAATAATGTACTAAAGGGGCTGACAGGTGGGGTCCAGTTGACTCCCCAGTCAACAGTCAACTGGGACCGTTGACTGGTCAAAGGGGTCTAGTGGGACCCTCCTGTCAATGACTAGACTAGTCCAGTCAGCAGTTTGACTTGGTCAAACTGGACAGCAGGCCCACCTGTCATTGGCTATACTGTTAATTAACAGTAGTTAATTAGGTTAAGTAGTTAATTAGGTTAATTAAATTAGGATTAATTAAGTTAATTAATTAATTATTATTTTTATTTTTTTTATAACACACATTTTTTTTGTTCTGGGCGTGGGGCCTGCATGCCATTGGCCCAGGGGGGGTCTTAGCGGGCCCTGGCGCTAGCGGTTACGGGCGGGACCCGAACGAGGGGCGAACCGAGCCCCGACGAGGGCACTGGCGCCGGCGGCCAGGGCGGGGCTCACCGGCCGGCCGTTTCCGGCGGAGGAAGCCGACGCAGCAGGGGGCGCACTACGGCCCCGCGCGAGGCGGCAGAGGCGAGCAGGCGCGGCAGCAGCACAGCAGCGGCTGCAAGCAAAGCAGGGGCCGCGGCAGGGGAGGAGGCAGCGGCCCGTCGGGCTACAGGGATGAGCGCAGGAGGAGGAGTCGGGGGCGCGGCCGAAGCGCGAGCAACGCGCTGCTGCAGGCGCTGGCGTGGAAGGGGGCGCGTGGACGCGGGCCAGTGCGCGGGGCAAGGCGCGTGCGCAGGCGCGTGCAGGGCGTGCGGGAGAGCGGCCGGAGCATGGGATGCGGCGGAGGGGGCGCCGCGAGCGCGGGTGCAGGACGCGCGCGAGCTCGGGCGTGGGGTGGCAGGCGTGTACACGAGGAGGGGCAAGCAACGGCGGGAGCGCCGTCACGCGTGCTCTCGACACGGGCGGCGGACGACGCATAGGGACGGCAGAGGCGAGATGCGAGGGCCGCCGCGGTAAGGCACTAGGCGGGGGAAGGAGGACCGGGGTCCTCACCGTCCGTTGGAGGGAAGGGGCGTCGAGGCGCGGTGAAGCCTTTGGGGAGGAGGATGGGGACGCGTCTTCGGCGAGGAGGAGACGAGGAGGACGAGGCAACGGGCAGTGGCGGGTTCCGGCGAGGAGGAGGCCGTGGCACGGGCGCGCGGGAGGGGGTCGTCGCCGGCGGGCAGCTTCAGGCGATGGCGTCGAGTGGCGGCGGGGCGGAGTCGAACGCCCCCGTTCCCGATCTGGATCGGGGAGGGAGAGCGAGGAGTGGGGGGGAGTGGGGAGTGGTTAGCGCTAGGGTTTCGGGGTCCAGGGGGATCGGATAAGGGAGTGGGGGGTGCATGGGGGGGCGGCTGTGCTGGGGGGGCTTTCTCTTTTTTTTTGTTAGTTTAGTTTTTTTTCTTTTACTTATTTTCCTTTTCTATCTTTATTTATTTTAAAATACTTAGGCAGTCTATAAAATTGTGTTTATTACACCATATTGACCTATGTAAAATATGGCATCTCCCGAACACTTTTGTTTTAAATTTTGAAAAACTTTTATTGTTTGCTTTGATTTTGAAATTTGAATTCGAATGGGATTGAATCATCGCGAGGTTTACAACAGTAAGAGTGGTGACGAGGCATCATTAGCAGAGGTTACTGTAGCTTGATTATCCGGGCGTTACAAATCTCCTCTACTATAAGAAATCTCGTCCCGAGATTTAGGAGGTAGGAGGAAACAGTGCAGGGTATTCATCGCGAAGACGATCCTCGCGTTCCCAGGTGGCTTCGTCCTCAGAGTGATTCGACCACTGGACTTTGAGGAATTTGATCGCCTTCTGACGTGTGCGGCGTTCAGCTTGGTCAAGAATGCGGACCGGATGCTCTTTATAAGAGAGGTCCTGTTGCAATTCGAGCTCTTCATGATCCACCGCTCGGATTGGATCCTTGAAGCAACGGCGGAGTTGTGACACATGGAACACATCGTGAACCTGAGAAAGGTTCAGCGGAAGCTCCAGTTGATATGCCACCTTTCCACACCTTTCGAGAATAGTGAAGGGACCAATATAGCGGGGAGCTAACTTTCCTTTGATCCCGAAGCGGTGTGCACCCTTCATTGGTGTAACTCGAAGATAAGCCTTTTCGCCAGGTTGATAGACCATGTCTTGGTGATGACGGTCATACTGACTTTTCTGACGTGACTGAGCAGTCTTGAGATTCTCGCGAATAATGCGAACTTGTTCTTCGGCCTGTTGGATAATATCCGGACCGAAGAGTGGACGTTCCCCAGTTTCTGACCAGTTCAGAGGGGTTCGACACTTTCGTCCATATAGCACTTCGAAGGGGGACATCTTCAGACTAGCTTGATAGCTATTATTATAAGAGAACTCGGCATATGGAAGAGATTCCTCCCATTTCTTGCCGAATGATATTACACAAGCTCGAAGCATGTCTTCGAGAACTTGGTTGACACGTTCAACCTGTCCTTGCGACTGAGGATGAAATGCAGTACTGAACGACAGATGAGTTCCCATAGCTTCTTGGAAACTCGCCCAAAACCTTGAAGTGAATAAACTGCCACGGTCTGAACTGATAACCAGTGGGATACCGTGAAGTGAAACAATTCTGGCCATGTAGAGATTAGCAAGCTGACTAGCAGTGATTGTCTCTTTGACCGCCAGAAAATGGGCAACTTTGGAAAGCCGGTCAATGACTACAAGAATAGCATCATTACCTTTCTGCGATTTGGGAAATCCAGTGACGAAGTCCATTTCAACATGGTCTCATTTCCATTCAGGAATAGAGATAGGTTGCAGAGTCCCAGCAGGCCTTTGATGCTCTGCTTTGATTCGGCGACAAACGTCACACTCAGCAACATAACGAGCAATGTCCTGCTTCATATTAGACCACCAGAATCTTTGACGAATATCCTGGTACATCTTTGTACTACTAGGATGGATGGACAGAGGCGTATCATGGGCTTCTTGGATAACCCTTTTAGTCTTATCCAGGTTTTTCTTCGAACATGGTACCACTAGGCGGCCTTTGAAATACAAGGCGCCATCGTCAGCAACAGTGAAGAATGAGGGCTTTCCTTTTTTGAGGTCGCGTTTAATCTTGAGGACTTCATCGTCACATTTCTGTATCCATTTGATGGTGTCCACCAGATCTGGTTTCGCAACCAGGGTATTGAGAGAACCCTTGGAAACAACATGGAGGTTCCGTTTGGGGAAACCTTCGGGAGGGGGAGCGAGTGATCCCGGAGGAACAATATGGAGGTTTAGCCTTCTAAATTCTTCGGCAAGCGAGGGCTGAACTTTGTGGACCTGGAGGTGGTTGCAGTAAGACTTGCGGCTCAAGGCATCAGCCATTACATTAGCCTTGCCGGGGGTATAGGATATACCCACGTCAAAGTCTGCAACAGTCTCCATCCATCTTTGCTGGCGTAGGTTCAAATCTGGCTGAGTAAACAGATACTTCAGACTTTGATGGTCGGTGAAGATCTCGCAACGATTACCGAGAAGGTAATGTCGCCACTGCTTCAGTGCATGAATGACAGCAGCAAGCTCGAGGTCGTGAACCGGGTAGTTTTCTTCGTGAGGGCGCAGTTGACGAGAGGCATAAGCAATCACTCTGCGCTCTTGCATTAGGACACAGCCTAATCCTTGGCGGGAAGCGTCGCAGTAAATGACGAAGTCCTTCTTAGTATCAGGTGGTGCAAGCACGGGGGCAGAAGTCAACTTGTCTTTGAGCTCCTGGAAACTTTCCTGACACTTGTCTGTCCAGTCAAACTTGACACCCTTATGCAACAGATTAGTCAGGGGCCTGGCAATCTTGGAGAAGTTCTCGACGAATCGACGGCAATAGCTGGCGAGACCGAGGAAACTTCGGACTTGCTTCACATTCTTCGGAGGAGTCCAATCGAGAATAGCCTGAACTCGTTCAGGGTTGACGGCAATACCATCTTTGGAGATGACATGCCCAAGATAGGTTACTTCGGGGAGCCAGAATTCACACTTGGAATACTTAGCATATAGCTGATGTTCTCGAAGCTTCTCCAGCACAAGACGCAAATGTCCAGCGTGTTCTTCCTCGTTCTTGGAAAATACAAGGATATCATCCAGGTAAACCACGACGAACTTGTCGAGGTAATCCATGAATATATAATTCATCAGATGAGAGAAGGTGGCGGGAGCATTCGTTAAGCCGAATGACATGACGGTGTACTCGTATGACCCATACCGAGTCACGAAGGCGGTTTTTGGGATGTCCTCCTCACGAACACGGATCTAGTGGTAACCCAACCTCAAGTCAAGTTTGGAGAACACTGATGAGCCAGCCAGTTGATCATAAAGATCATTGATTCGAGGAAGAGGATATTTATTTTGAATGGTAGCTTGGTTTATAGGACGGTAGTCTTGGACTAATCGGTTTGTCCCATCTTTCTTCTTAACAAAGAGAGAAGGTGCTCCCCAAGGAGAGAAACTTGGGTGAATGAAACCTTTGTCAAGAGATTTGTCGATTTCCTCCTTAAGCTCAATGAGTTCATGCGGCGGCATCTTGTAGGGTCGTTTAGCTATAGGGGTAGTGCCGGGTTTCAAGTCGATGATGAATTCGACAGCCCTAGCAGGAGGAATCCCTGGAAGTTCTTCTGGGAAGACGTCTTGGAATTCATGAACGACGGGAATGTTTTCAATGCCCTCGAGTGGTGCAGCGTTCAGCGCATTCAAGGCATAAAGTCATGCCTCGGCGTTCTGAACTAGATGAGCTTGGTAAGCTATTATTTCGTCAGAAGGGTGTAGCAGATGGACGACCTTAGTGGCGCAAACTATAGAAGCAGTATGCGCTTTCAACCAATCCATTCCCAGAATGAGGTCGATGTTAGACGACTTCAGGATAATGGGAGAGGCATAGAATTCCAGCCCTTCGATTTCCACGGGGACATCGATGCCAACCAGTGAGGTTTGACATTGTCCCACGGGGGTTTTTACCAATACCGAAGTGTTCATCTCCTCACATTTAACGTCATGCTTGTATGCAAAATCTTCTGACATGAATGAATGCGATGCCCCTGAATCGAATAAAACAGATGCAGGTACTGAGTTTACGAGGAGTGTACCCATCACGGTAGCAGGCTGGTCTAGAACTTCATTGAGATCAACATGGTTGGCATGAACACGACCATAAGACTTGGCACTGTTGTTGCGAGGCTGGTTGCTTCCACGGCCAGTTGCTGGGAGGGCCAGTTGATTCTGGTTTTGATTGCAATCCCTAGCATGGTGACCTGGCTGACCACACTTGTAGCAGAGGCCATTATTGGGAGTGGGAACAAGAGCTTGTGGTGGTGGAGCTGGAAGTCTTGTCTGCCTAGTTGGAGGAGCAGGCAGACGAGGTGCAGCATAGGACTGCCTTGGGGCAGGTGCATCCGGCTGGTACATGCTGTTGGGGATCCATATCTTGCGCTTCTGCGAGGACGGGCCCGAAGATGAGCCCGTGTCACGGCTGCGCTTGTGAGAGCTCTGGTATTCCTACAGACCAGTTTCGACGTTGATGGCTTTGTTCACCAGAGTGGCGAAATCAGCAAAGTCGTGCACTAGAAGTGCGAGCTTGATGTCAGCTTGAAGGCCATCACGGAACTTCTCCTGTCTGCGTGCATCAGTTGCGATGTCTTCTTCAGCATAGCGGGACAAGTCAAGAAACTCCCGCTGGTAAGCTTCCACAGTTTTATTGCCTTGGGTGAGGTTGCAGAACTCACGCTTCTTCCGGTCCATAACTCCCTGAGGAATGAAGCGAGCACGGAAGGCAGCTTGGAAGTCTGGCCAGGTGATGATTGTTCCAGCTGGTAGAGTACGCCTGTGGCTATCCCACCATTGAGCTGCGGGTCCTTTCAGGAAGAAGGAAGCAAAGGTGACATAGCTGGCAGGGGCTACATCAGCAGACTCCATCTCATAGGTGATGTCACGGAGCCAGTCATCAGCATCCAGAGGCTGAGTTGAGCTGCGGTACACGGTTGGGTTGAGGCGCATGAAATCCTGCAGAGTCACTTGGGTTGGCTGCTGGTTCATATTGGGGCGAGGAAACTGAGCCATAATATTCTCCATGAACTGACGGTTCAGCTCAAACTGTTGCATCATCCCAGCCATGTACTCAGGCGGTGGTGGGGCGTTGCCACCACGACCACGACCACGACCACCTGGTCTAACCATCCTGCTAATATATAACAGGGGTAGTTCAGTATTGAGAAATGTGCAAAGACGAGAATCATTCATGATGAAACATGCAAAACGAAAGCAGCACGATAGATACTACATAGTAGTCGGCATATCTTACAAAAGAGATCATGCATGGAGTTCGTTACACAGAGTCTGGTACATAGACTAAGACATCACAGGCGGCACGTAGGCTCGCGGCGAATGCATCTAACACTAACAAGCAAGTCTACATCAGTCCCACGCGGTACTGCGGAGGTAGCTGTAGCCTGAAAGCTGGTAGTGTGGCATCGGGTACACCACGTCGGCAACCTGGGGTCCGCGGGTACTCTGGTGCAGAACCTGACGCTCAAGTGGCAGAAGAGGACCAAGTGCGGGAGAGTAGCCTCCCACCTCTGGCCAACCGACACCCTGGGGCATCACGGTCCTGGCTGGGTAGATAGCAGAACGCGACAGCTCCCCAGATCCGACGAAGGGGTGCAACATCGTCAGAGCACGGTAGAGGTGCTAACGAGTGGTGTACAACTCGTGGCGAAGAGCTCGGTTAGCTCGATCCAGCCCATCAGCATGCAGAACCAGGTTCTGATGGTAGAAGGGCTCTCGGGTGACAGTGGAGTAGGCAGCAGTGTAGTAACCCTCCGCACCAACATCGGATGCGATAGCAATGTGCCTGAAGGGGGAGGTATCCAACTCCTGATACTCTCCACGGAGACGTGTCAGAGCAGCATAAGCAGCATCGTGGACCGCCATATCGATAGTCACTCCAACACCATGAGCAGTGTGCAGCACGGTAGTGGAGTCATACTCCCGAGAGTAGAGGTGGACGATGGCACGGTACTGCTCCTGGTTGAAGTCCTGATACTCCTCATAGACGGTGTACTCAGGGTGCCAGCGATAACCCAGATAGGTCATCATCTCAACCAACACAGCAGGTGATCCTGAGGCACCAATCGCCGTCGTGTGGCGCACGACCTGCCTCGTGGGTTCCATCTGAAAACAAAGATGTTTTCACAGGAGTCAAATGACCATGTGGATAATGTTCAAGTACTACTCTAAAGAATAACTAGGGCTTATCCAACTTTGGGGTGAATGTCGTAAGGGGATCCTAGTGTCAGAGTTGGTAAATTCGTTTAACCCAAGTAGAAGAGAGTTCAGAGTCCCAGAGTAAAGGTCGAGGAGTAAAAGATCCTAGTATCACTCGATGGCGACGTGGGCCCGTAAGGCACACAGCCAAGTTAGTAAAAGTTTTAGCAATGTCTAGACTCGACTTCGGCCAAGGAGTGTGGAAGGGGAATTCCTACAGGCAGTCGGCTCTGATACCAACTTGTGACGCCCCCGATTCAATCGTACACTAATCATACACACAAACGTGTACGATCAAGATCAGGGACTCACGGGAAGATATCACAGCACAACTCTACAAATAAAAATAAGTCATACAAGCATCATATTACAAGCCAGGGGCCTCGAGGGCTCGAATACAAGAGCTCGATCATAGACGAGTCAGCGGAAGCAACAATATCTGAGTACAGACATAAGTTAAACAAGTTTGCCTTAAGAAGGCTAGCACAAACTGGGATACAGATCGAAAGAGGCGCAGGCCTCCTGCCTGGGATCCTCCTAACTACTCCTGGTCGTCGTCAGCGGGCATCACGTAGTAGTAGGCACCTCCGGTGCAGTAGGAGTCGTCGTCGAAGGTGGCGTCTGGCTCCTGGGCTCCAACATCTGGTTGCGACAACCAGGTAGAAGGGATAGGGGGAAAAGAGGGAGAAAGCAACCGTGAGTACTCATCCAAAGTACTCGCAAGCAAGAAACTACACTACATATGCATGGGTAAATGTGTAAAGGGCCATATCGGTGGACTGAACTGCAGAAAGCCAGAATAAGAGGGGGGATAGCTAATCCTTTCAAAGACTACGCTTCTGGCAGCCTCCGTCTTGCAGCATATAGAAGAGAGTAGACTGAAGACCTCCAAGTAGCATCGTATAGCATAATCCTAACCGATGATCCTCCCCTCGTCGCCCTGTGAGAGAGCGATCACCGGTTGTATCTGGCACTTGGAAGGGTGTGTTTTATTTAGTATCCGGTTCTAGTTGTCATAAGGTCAAGGTACAACTCCAAGTCGTCCTGTTACCGAAGATCACGGCTATTCGAATAGATTAACTTCCCTGCAGGGGTGCACCACATACCCCAACACGCTTGATCCCATTTGGCCGGACACACTTTCCTGGGTTATGCCCGGCCTCGGAAGATCAACACGTCGCAGCCCCACCTAGACCAACAGAGAGGTCAGCACGCCGGTCTAAACCTAAGCGCACAGGGGTCTGGGCCCATCGCCCTTAGCACACCTGCACGTTGCGTACGCGGCCCGAAGCAGAACTATCCCCCTTAATACAAGAGCAGGCTTACGTTCCAATCCGGCGCGCGCCACTCAGTCGCTGACGTCACGAAGGCTTCGGCTGATACCACGACGCCGGGATACCCATAACAACTCCCGCGTAGATGGTTAGTGCGTATAGACCAAATGGCCAAACTCAGATCAAATACCCAGATCTCGTTAAGCGTGTTAAGTATCCGCGAACGTCGACCAGGGCCAGGCCCACCTCTCTCCTAGGTGGTCGGAACCTGCCCTGTCGCTCCGACTCAAAGATCCACTCGCGGGTGCTCCTCAAGCCGACCCGTCTTTAGTCACCACATGTATCATGTATAAAGTATATAGTATATACCCGTGATCAACTCCCGAGTGATCACGGCCCGATAGTATAGCATGGCAGACGGACAAGGATGTAGGGCCACTGATGATAAACTAGCATCCTATACTAAGCATTAGGATTGCAGGTAAAGGTAACAGCAGTAGTAGCAAGGACAGGCTATGCATCAGTATAGGATTAACGGGAAGCAGTAACATGCTACACTACTCTAATGCAAACAGTATAGAGAAGAGTAGGCGATATCTGGTGATCAAAGGGGGGGGGGGCTTGCCTGGTTGCTCTGGCAAGAGAGAGGGGTCGTCAACTCCGTAGTCGTACGGGGTAGCAGCGGCGTCGGTCTCGGTGTCTAGCGAGAGAACAGGGGGGAGAAACAATAAGTATTTAAGCAAACAGATGCATAGCGATGCATGACATGACAAGTAGCGGTGCTAGGGGTGCCCTATCGCGGTATGAGGTGATACCGGTGAAGGGGGGGAAACATCCGGGAGAGTATCCCCGGTGTTTCGCGTTTTCGCACAGATGAAACAGAGGGGGAAAGTTGCGTGTTCGCTATGCTAGGGATGCGTGGCGGATAAACGGGCTGCGTATTCAAATTCGTCTCGTCGTCATGAGCAACTTTCATGTACAAAGTTTTTCCATCTGAGCTACGGTTTATGTTCTATGATTTTTCAAAGTTTTAAACAATTTCTAAAATTTCCTGAATTTATTTATTATTTCAGAATTAAAGGTGAAATTGCTAAGTGTACCCACAGCTTGTACACAACAATGTACTAAAGGGGCTGACAAGTGGGGTCCAGTTGACTCCCCAGTCAACAGTCAACTGGGACCGTTGACTGGTCAAAGGGGTCTAGTGGGACCCTCCTGTCAATGACTAGACTAGTCCAGTCAGCAGTTTGACTTGGTCAAACTGGACAGCAGGCCCACCTGTCATTGGCTATACTGTTAATTAACAGTAGTTAATTAGGTTAAGTAGTTAATTAGGTTAATTAAATTAGGATTAATTAAGTTAATTAATTAATTAATTTTTTTTTTATTTTTTTTATAACACACATTTTTTTTGTTCTGGGCGTGGGGCCTGCATGCCATTGGCCCAGGGGGGTCTTAGCGGGCCCTGGCGCTAGCGGTTACGGGCGGGCGCCGAACGAGGGGCGAACCGAGCCCCGGCGGGGGCACTGGCGCCGGCGGCCAGGGCGGGGCTCACCGGCCGGCCGTTTCCGGCGGAGGAAGCCGACGCAGCAGGGGGCGCCGGAGGCAGCAGCGGGCGCGCTACGGCCCCGCGCGAGGCGGTAGAGGCGAGCAGGCGCGGCAGCAGCACAGCAGCGGCTGCAAGCAAAGCAGGGGCCGCGGCAGGGGAGGAGGCAGCGGCCCGTCGGGCTGCAGGGATGAGCGCAGGAGGAGGAGTCGGGGGCGCGGCCGAAGCGCGAGCAACGCGCAGCTGCAGGCGCTGGCGTGGAAGGGGGCGCGCGGACGCGGGCCAGTGCGCGGGGCAAGGCGCGTGCGCAGGCGCGTGCAGGGCGTGCGGGAGCGCGGCCGGAGCATGGGATGCGGCGGAGGGGGCGCCGCGAGCGCGGGTGCAGGACGCGCGCGAGCTCGGGCGTGGGGTGGCAGGTGTGTACACGAGGAGGGGCAAGCAACGGCGGGAGCGCCGTCACGCGTGCTCTCGACACGGGCGGCGGACGATGCATAGGGACGGCAGAGGCGAGAGGCGAGGGCCGCCGCGGTAAGGCATTAGGCGGGGGAAGGAGGACCGGGGTCCTCACCGTCCGTTGGAGGGAAGGGGCGTCGAGGCGCGGTGAAGCCTTTGGGGAGGAGGACGGGGACGCGTCTTCGGCGAGGAGGAGACGAGGAGGACGAGGCGACGGGCAGTGGCGGGTTCCGGCGAGGAGGAGGCCGTGGCACGGGCGCGCGGGAGGGGGTCGTCGCCGGCGGGCGGCTTCAGGCGATGGCGTCGAGTGGCGGCAGGGCGGAGTCGAATGCCCCCGTTCCTGATCTGGATCGGGGAGGGAGAGCGAGGAGTGGGGGGGACTGGGGAGTGGTTAGCGCTAGGGTTTCGGGGTCCAGGGGGATCGGATAAGGGAGTGGGGGGTGCGGGGGGGGGGGGCGGCTGGGCCGGGGGGGGGGGGCTTTCTCTTTTTTTTGTTAGTTTAGTTTTTTTTCTTTTACTTATTTTCCTTTTCTATCTTTATTTATTTTAAAATACTTAGGCAGTCTATAAAATTGTGTTTATTACACCATATTGACCTATGTAAAATATGGCATCTCCCGAACACTTTTGTTTTAAATTTTGAAAAACTTTTATTGTTTGCTTTGATTTTGAAATTTGAATTCGAATGGGATTGAATCATCGCGAGGTTTACAACAGTAAGAGTGGTGACGAGGCATCATTAGCAGAGGTTACTGTAGCTTGATTATCCGGGCGTTACACCTATTACTTTCTAGACTCTCCGAATCTCGAGGACGAGATTCATTTTAAGGGTGGTAGCACCCCGAACCCCCCTACAGCGACAATCAATGGATTTTGAGGAGACCCCAAACCTAACCTATTACTTTCTAGACTCCCCGAATCTCGAGGACGAGATTCATTTTAAGGGTGGTAGGTTTGTAACATCCCAAAATTCTAAATTTTGGAATGTTATATTAAATAGATAGATTGATTGATTGTTTGATTGTTGTGTGATTGATTGAGTGAAATTCGAAACTTTTTGGAAAGTTAAATGAGAGGGAATAAAAGGACTTTCCCAAACTTTCACCTTTTGCATTTTGATCTCCGTGAATTCAAATTCTTTTCAAATACAAAACCCTCGAGAGAAGATGACAGGACTTCTTCCATTTAAATAAATGAAAAGGGTTTTTGAAAAGATTTGAATTTCATTTGAAAATATTTCAAATTCAGAAACTTTAAGCAGCTCAATGATTTTCAAGAGCGAAGATAAAATGTCTTCTTCAAAACTTATGAAATATAAGTTGGGAGTTTCAAAGAAACTCAAATTTTAAAATCCATTTGAGATAATTATTTTTTTAATTTGGGTTATTTGAGTTTTATTCAAATTATTTTTCTCCAAAAACAAAACACATGGAAAATAGGGTAACATGATTCGCTACAATAGAAAATTGGAGAAAAATTTATTTGAAATCATTTTGGTATTTTTAAAATGATTTTTTATGGGATTTTATTAGACCAGTAGCACTCTTTGAATTATTGGATTTTGGGTGGATTTTATTTGGCACTATAAAAATGTTCATGTCGTAGAGAATCTTTTTCTAAACATTTTGATATATTATATGCCTATATAATATTTTTATTTTTGTCATTATTATTTTATTTGTCTGGAAGTTTTTTTTTTTTAAAACTCCTGGACCCACCGGACTGGGCCGGCCCAGCCGGCCCGACGCCGCGCCTTGCCGTCTTCCAGCTCGGGACAGAGTCCCGAGCGAGCACGCATCGCCGCCTCCGTGCTTCGCCCTGCCTCCTCTGCCCCCTCCCGCACGCCACTGCGCCGCCCCTCCCCTCCTATAAATAGCGCGGGCCCAGGCCCCGTTTCCCTCTCTACCAGCGCCGCCTTCTCCCGCATCTCGCGCCACCGGCGAGATCTGCCAAGCTCCGGCCGAAGCCGCCTCTCTCACCGCCGACGACCACCGCCGTCGCCACCACCGCACCCGCCGCCCAGCGTCGCCCTCCCCGACGCCTTCGCCGCCTCCCGCGACGCCCGGAGCCACCGTCCCCGAGTTCACGGAGCCGCCCGCCGTCCGCCATTCGCCGTCCCGTTTCGCCAGCGGTTTTCTCCGCCTAAAACGCCGAGCCAGTATAACCCGTAAACCCGCCCGGTTTTTCTAGTTTAGATCGGTTAATTTTTTTAGGTTAAGTTATTTTGCGAACATTCGCTAGTTAGGTATACTCAGCGAACGACTTTCGTTCTTTAGCGTTCTGTAACGAACGTTCGCTTTTTAGTTTTTATTTTTCTGATATTTTTCAGTCAGGGACCTATTGGTAGTATTTCTTTTACAGATTAGTCCCTCTGTTTCAAACATCTACAACTTTTCGCTCGTTTATCCAAATCCAACGAAACCAACACTCACTTCTTCGTTACGATCTCCTCTATCCAGTAATTCAACTCAAACATGTTTTTGAAAAGTTTAAAATTTGAATTAGATCAGATTTGAATTCAAACTTCGTTTGATCATAACTTGAGTTTAGTAACTCCGATTTAGTTGATTCTTTTTGCAAATCGAAGCTCTTGACCTAAACTTTCTAATAAGGCCAAATTCACATAATTTTGGTACTCTTAGAAATTGTTTTATGTAGAAAGAGTTATTTTCTTATTTTTGATGTTTTCCGAATCGTCTTCTTCGTTCTTTCTGATCTTTTGAGTGATTGCTTATGTGTGGTTAGTATTGCTTGCTTACGATAGATTGACCAGAGTGTGACGAATAGAGCTATCAAGATTTTTGAGTGCGAATCATCTTCATCAACATTGCAGGCAAGTTCACACTTTGATCATATCCTTTTCATACCCAGTTTTTATGCATTAGTTTCACCCTCAAACATTGCATGAGTAGGATTGATAACATGTGGGTACTGGGAAGTAGTTGATGAGGTAAGAACCTATTTCCCTGCATTCAAACCTTGGGAGTTACTTTTACGTTATGCTTATATTGCCATGCTATGCTCGTAGACGTGGATTGGGTTGAGAGTATTCATGACAGATGTGAGATTGTTAATTATTGGTTTACTTAAGGTGGCAACTTTAACACACATCTGGGTGGATTGAGGCACCTGGTATTCCAACGATTGCCTGTCTAGGCACCTGGGTATTCTAGAATTGCCTGTTTTTTATGGACCGCCACCCAGGCTCAAAGGGATCATGAGATTATTCATACTAGAAACTTCCGTGTGCAGCCACAAGCTATTATGGGCTCTAGCATAGTTGATTAAGTCGTGTGAACTCTTACAGTGGTAGACTACCAGATGTAGGGGTTGTAGGTGGTATGGTCTACCCATCGTAAGGTGCAAACACTTCTGAAAGACTATGTCTCGGTCATCCGTTTCTCAAACACCATGTAGTGCGAGAAATCCAACGGAGGAGATTGAGTCTTGTGGGGAAAAGTGCGCAAACCTCTACAGAGTGTATAAACTAATCATGATTAGCCACGTCCCCGGTTATGGACGTCTTGAGTATCTAGTACTTGGATTATCATGTGAATCTCATCATGTTACTTTAAATTAAGTTTGCTGGGTTTAATGATGTTACTTAATTGGGATTGAGAATGCTGTCAACCATTCTCAATGTTCAACAACCACCATGATAGTTAAATAAAATTTATTCCTTTGCAGTAGGGAAAAATTGGCTTTTCGCAAAAACCTTATAACCATAGAGCTTTTCCACCAGCCATATATGCATGTAGTGATAGCCATTGTTCATCATTTCTCTCTATGGTGTGAATTTTCCAGTACATTCAATGTACTGACCCTCTGTGGCTGCAACGTCTCATGTTGCAGGATTATCTTACGACAAGTAAGTGATACGTTAGGGTTACGATTTCTACACTCAACTTTGCCGTTGGTGTTGATGGGAATCCACAACCTTGTTACTTCCGCTATTTTGGATTGAGGTAATAGTATTTACGTTACTTTTACATGTGATTTACCTCTGTTATAAATCCTCGAGTACTGTGTGTGTCAGCATACCGGTCCAGGGATGACACTTAAGCACAGAGACTTGATCCATTCGGGTCGGGTTGCTACAATAAATAAGCCCATTAACATCCAAAACAGATAATATAATAGCATGGAACAATAAAAAATTATAGATAGGTTGGAGACGTATCAAGCATCCCCAAGCTTAATTCCTGCTCGTCCTCGAGTAGGTAAATGAGAAAAACAGAATTTTTGATGTGGAATGCTACCTAGCATATTTCTCAATATAATTTTCGTTACTGTGGCATGAATGTTCAGATCCGAAAGAATCAAGAGAAAAGTTTAATATTGACATAAGAATAGTAATACGTCAAGCATACTAACAAAGCAATCATGTCTTCTCAACATAACATGGCCAAAGAAAGTTATCCCTACAAAATCATATAGTTTGGCTATGCTCTATCTTCATCAGACAAAGTATTTAATCATGCACAAACCCGATGACAAGCCAAGCTATTGTTTCATACTTTTGGTGTTCTCAAACTTTCTCAATCTTCATGCAATACATGAGCGTGAGCCATGGACATATCACTATAGGTGGAATAGAATGGTTGTTGTGGAGAAGACAAAAAGGAGAAGATAGTATCACATCAACTAGGCGTATCAACAGGCTATGGAGATGCCCATCAATAGATATCATTGTGAGTGAGTAGGGATTGCCATGCAACGGATGCACTAGAGCTATAAGTGTATGAAAGCTCAACAACAGAAACTAAGTGGGTGTGCATCCAACTCGCTTGCTCACGAAGACCTAGGGCATTTTGAGGAAGCCCATCATTGGAATATACAAGCCAAGTTCTATAATGTAAAATTTCCACTAGTATATGGAAGTGACAACATAGGAGACTCTCTATCATGAAGATCATGGTGCTACTTTGAAGCACAAGTGTGGAAAAATGATAGTAACATTGTCCCTTCTCTCTTTTTCTCTCATATTTTTTTATTTGGGCCTTCTTTTTTTATGGCCTCTTTTCTTTCCTTTTTTTCTTTTTGTCCGGGGTCTCATCCCGACTTGTGGGGGAATCATAGTCTCCATCATCCTTTCCTCACTTGGGACAATGCTCTAATAATGATGATCATCACACTTTTATTTACTTGCAACTCAATACTTAGAACAAAATATGACTCTATGTGAATGCCTCCGGCGGTGTACCGGGATATGCGATGAACCATGAGTGACATGTATGAAAGAATTATGAACGGTGGCTTTGCCACAAATACGATGTCAACTACATGATCATGCAAATCAATATGACAATGATGAAGCGTGTCATAATAACGGAACGGTGGAAAGTTGCATGGCAATATATCTCAGAATGGCTATGGAAATGCCATAATAGGTAGGTATGGTGGCTGTTTTGTGGAAGGTATATGGTGGGTTTAAGGTACCGGTGAAAGTTGTGTGGTACTAGAGAGGCTAGCAATGGTGGAAGGGTGAGAGTGCGTATAATCCTTGGACTCAACATTAGTCATAAAGAACTCACATAATATTGCAAAAATTTATTAGTTATCGAAACAAAGTAATACTCGCATGCTCCTATGTGGATAGATTGGAAGGAAAATACCATCGCTCGTCCCCGACCGCCACTCATAAGGAAGACAATCAATAAATAAATCATGCTCTGACATCATCACATAACGGTTCACCATATGTGCATGCAACGAGAATCACAAACTTCAACACAAGTATTTCTCAAATTCACAACTACTCAACTAGCATGAATCTAATATCACCATCTCCATATCTCAAAACAACCATCAAGTATCAAACTTCTCATAGTATTCAATGCATGTTTTATGATAGTTTTTATTATACCCATCTTGGATGCCTATCTTATTAGGACTAATTTTATAACCAAAGCAAATTACCATGCTGTTCTAAAGGACTCTCAAAATAATATAAGTGAAGCATGAGATATCAATAATTTCTATAAAATAAAACCACCACTGTGCTCTAAAAGATATAAGTGAAGCACTAAAGCAAAATTATCTAGCTCAAAAGATATAAGTGAAGCACATAGAGTATTCTAATAAATTCCAATTCATGTGTGTCTCTCCAAAAAGGTGTGTATAACAAAGGATAATTGTGGTAAACTAAAAAATCAAAGACTGAAATCATACACGACGCTCCAAGCAAAACACATATCATGTGGTGAATAAAAATACAGCCTCAAGTAAAGTTACCGATAGAAGAAGACGAAAGAGGGGATGCCTTCCGGGGCATCCCCAAGCATAGGCTTTTTTTTGTCCTTGAATTTTACCTTAGGGCGCCTTGGGCATCCCCAAACTTAGGCTCTTGCCACTCCTTATTCCATAATCCATCAAATATTTACCCAAAACTTGAAAACTTCACAACACAAAACTTAAACAGAAAATCTCATGAGCTCCTTTAGTATAAGAAAACAAGCCACCACTTAAGGTACTGTAATGAACTCATTATTTATTTATTTTGGTGTTAAACCTACTGTATTCCAACTTCTCTATGGTTTATAACCTCCGATACTAGCCCTAGATTCATCAAAATAAGCAAACAACACGCGAAAAACAGAATTGTCAAAAACAAAACAGTCTGTAGTAATATGTAGGCTTCGAATACTTCTGTAATCCGAAAAATTCTAAAATAAATTTCTGTAAGTGAGGAATTTATCTATTAATCACCTGCAAAAAGAATCAACCTAATCACACTCTGGAGTAAAAAATGGCAGCAAATCTCGTGAGCGCTAATGTTTATGTTTTTTACAGCAAGATCGCGAAGACTTTCCCCAAGTCTCCCCAAAGATTCTACTTGGCACAAACACTAATTAAAAACATAAAACCACATCTAAACAGAGGCCACATGAATTATTTATTACTAAACAGAACCAAAGATCAAGGAACAAAAATAAAATTGGGTAGCCTCCCAACAAGCGCTATCGTTTAACGCCCCTAGCTAGGCATAAAAGCAAGGATAGATCTAGGTATTATCATCTTTGGTATGCAATCCATAAGTGGCTCTCATAATAGATTCATCAGGTAATTTAATTTTATTTCTCGGAAAGTTTTCCATGCGCTTCCTTAATGGAAATTGGAATCTAATATTCCCTTCTTTCATATCAATAATTGCACCAATCGTTCTAAGGAAAGGCCTACCAAGAATAATGGGACATGTAGGATTGCAATCTATATCAAGAACAATGAAATCTACGGGCACATAATTCCTATTTGCAACAATAAGAACATCATTAATTCTTCCCATAGGTTTCTTAGTAGTGGAATCCGCGAGGTGCAAATTTAAAGAACAATCATCAAATTCACGGAAACCTAACACATCACACAAAGTGTTTGGAATCGTGGAAACGCTAGCACCCAAATGAGATAAAGCATAACATTCATGATCTTTAATTTTAATTTTAATAGTGGGTTCCCACTCATCATAAAGTTTTCTAGGGATAGAAACTTCCAATTCAAGCTTTTCTTCATAAGATTGCAGTAAAGCATCAATGATATGTTTAGTAAAAGCTTTATTTTGATAAAAAGCATGCGAAGAATTTAGCACGGATTGCAACAAGGAAATACAATCTATTAAAGAACAATTATCATAATTAAATTCCTTGAAATCCAAAATAGTGGGTTCATTGTTATGTAAAGTTTTGACCTCTCCAATCCCACTTTTATTAATTTTTGCATCAAGATCTAAAAACTCCGAATCATTGGAACGCCCGTTAACTAAAGTTGACTCATCTCCAGTCCCTTTATTATCAAGATTCTTATTGAAAAATGAAGTTTTAATAGGGGACACATCAATCACTTTTAGATCTTCATCCTTATTATCATGAAAACTAGAAGAACACGCTTTCATAAAGCAATCTTTTATAGCACGCATCCTAGCGGTTCTTTCTTTGCACTCATCAATGGAAATTCTCATAGCTTTGAGGGACTCATTGATATCATGCGTAGGTGGAATAGATCTAAGTTTCAAAGAATCAACATCAAGAGAAATTCTATCCACGTTCCTAGCCAACTCATCAATCTTAGACAGTTTTTCTTCAATCAAAGCATTGAAACTCTTTTGGGAACTAATAGATTCTTTAATATTAGATTCAAAATCAGAGGGCATCTTATTATAATTTCCACAAGAATTGTTGTAGGAATTACCATAATTATTAGAGGAATTACTAGGAAACGGCCTAGGATTAAAATTACCTCTTTACGCATTATTACCAAAATTGTTCCTACCAACTAAATTCACAACCATAGATTCATTATTATTCTCAATCAAAGTAGACAAAGGCATATCATTAGGATCAGAAGAAACACTCTTATTAGCAAACAATTTCATAGTTCATCCATCTTTCCATTCAAAACATTAATTTCTTCTATTGCATGAACCTTTTTACTAGTAGATCTTTCAGTGTGCCATTGAGAATAATTAACCATTATATTATCTAGGAGTTTAGTAGCTTCTCCTAAAGTGATTTCCATAAAAGTGCCTCCCGCGGCCGAATCTAAAAGATTTCTAGAAGCAAAATTCAATCTGGCATAATTTTTTTGTATAATCATCCAAAGATTCAAACCATGTGTAGGGTAATTACGTATCATTAATTTCATCCTCTCCCAAGCTTTTGCATCATGTTCATGATCAAGTTGCTTAAAATTCTTATTATCGTTTCTAAGAGAGATGATCTTAGCAGGAGGAAAATACTTAGAGATAAAAGCATCTTTGCACTTATTCCATGAATCGATACTATTTTTAGGCAAAGACGAAAACCAAGTTTTAGCATGATCTCTAAGCGTAAACGGGAATAGCTTCAATTTAACAATATCATTATCCACATCTTTCTTCTTGTGCACATCACACAAATCAACAAAGCTGTTTAGATGGGTAGCGGCATCTTCACTAGGAAGGCCAGAAAACGGATCTTTCATGACAAGATTCAGCAAAGCAGTATTAATTTCACAAGATTCAGCATCAGTAAGAATAGCAATCGGAGTGCTAATAAAATCATTATTGTTGGTATTCGAAAAGTCTCACAATTTAGTATTATCTTGAGCCATCGTGACAAACAATCCAACACACAAGCACACAAGAAGCAAGTGAAAAGAGATGAAAGGAACAGAGAAGGGGAACGGAAAAAGAGGGTGAATAAAACGACAAGGGTGAAGTGGGGGAGAGGAAAACGAGAGGCAAATGGCAAATAATGTAATGCGAGGGATAAGAGTTTGTGATGGGTACTTGGTATGTCTTGACTTGTGCATAGATCTCCCCGGCAACGGCGCCAGAAATCCTTCTTGCTACCTCTTGAGCACTGCATTGGTTTTCCCTTGAAGAGGAAAGGGTGATGCAGCAAAGTAGCGTAAGTATTTCCCTCAGTTTTTGAGAACCAAGGTATCAATCCAGTAGGAGATTACACGCAAGTCCCTCGTACCTACAAAACAAATAAGAACCTCGCAACCAACGTGATAAAGGGGTTATCAATCCCTTCATGGTCATTTACGAGAGTGAGATCAAGTAGAGATAATAATAATAGTAAGATAAATATTTTTGGTATTTTTATGATATAGATTGAAAGTAAAGATTGCAAAATAAACGACGCCAAAAATAGCTAGTTGACCGGATATTAATATAATAGAGAATAGACCCGGGGGCATAGGTTTCACTAGTGGCATTTCTCAAGATAGCATAAGTATTACGGTGGGTGAACGAATTACTGTCGAGCAATTGATAGAAAAGTGCATAATTATGAGAATATCTAGGCATGATCATGTATATAGGCATCACGTCCGCGACAAGTAGACCGAAACGATTATGCATCTACTACTATTACTCCACACATCGACCGTTATCTTGCATGCATCTAGAGTATTAAGTTCATAAGAACAGAGTAACATATTAAGCAAGATGACATGATGTAGAGGGATAAACTCAAGCAATATGATATAAACCCCATCTTTTTATCCTCGATGGAAACAATACAATACGTGCCTTGCTGCCCCTGCTGTCACTGGGAAAGGACACCGCAATATTGAACCCAAAGCTAAGCACTTCTCCCATTGCAAGAAGGATCAATCTAGTAGGCCAAACCAAACTGATAATTCGAAGAGACTTGCAAAGATAAAAAACCATAGATAAAAGATTTCAGAGAAGAATCAAATATTGTTCATAGATAATCTTGATCATAAACCCACAATTCATCGGATCTCGACAAACACACCGCAAAAAGAGTTACATCGAATAGATCTCCAATAAGATCGAGGAGAACTTTGTATTGAGATCCAAAGAGAGAGAAGAAGCCATCTAGCTAATAACTATGGACCCGAAGGTCTGAGGTAAACTACTCACACATCATCGGAGATAGCTATGGTTTTGATGTAGAAGCCCTCCGTGATCGATTCCCCCTCCGGCGGAGCTCTGAAAAAGGCCCCAAGATGGGATCTCTTGGGTACAGAAGGTTGCGGCGGTGGAAATAGGGTTTCGTGGTGCTCCTGGATGTTTTCGGGGTATGTGGACATATATAGGAGGAAGAAGTAAGTCGGTGGAGCCACGAGGGGCCCACGAGGGTGGGGGCTGCGCCCGGGGGGGGGGGGGGCAGGCGCACCTCCCTGCCTCGTGGCCTCCTCATTGATTTCTTGACGTCCACTCCAAGTCTCCTGGATCACGTTTGTTCCAAAAATAACTCTCCCGAAGGTTTTATTCCGTTTGATATTCCTTTTCTGCGAAACACTGAAATAGGTAAAAAAACAGCAATTTGCACTGGGCCTTGGGTTAGTAGGTTAGTCCCAAAAATAATATAAAATTGTATAAATAAGCCCATTAACATCCAAAACAGATAATATAATAGCGTGGAAAAATCAAAAATTATAGATACGTTGGAGACGTATCACGTGCTTTATTAAAAGAACTTGCGTGCCATCTTTTGTCATACCCTCCCGTGGCAGCGGGGTCCATATTGGAAACTAAGGGATATTAAGGCCTCCTTTTAATGGAGAACCGAAACAAAGCATTAACAGATAGTGAATACATGAAATCCTCAAACTACGGTAATCACCGGAAGAAGTCCCGATTATTGTCACTCCAGGGTTACCGGATCATAACACGTAGTAGGTGACTATAACTTGCAAGATTGGATCTAAAACATGGATATAATGATGATAACATAAACAGTTCAGATCCGAGTTCATGGCACTCGGGCCCAAAGTGACAAGCATAAAGCATAGCAAAGGCATAGCAACATCAATCTAAGAACATAGTGGATACTAGGGATCAAGCCCTAACAAACCTAACTCGATTACATGATGAATCTCACCCAACTCCTCACCGACCAGCGAGCCTACGGAGGAATTACTCACTCCCTGTGAGGAGAATCATGGAATTGGCGATGGAGAAGGGTTGGTGATTGCTACCTCTTGAGCATGCATTGGTTTTCCCTTGAAGTGGAAAGGGTGATGCAGCAAAGTAGCGTAAGTATTTCCCTCAGTTTTTGAGAACCAAGGTATCAATCCAGTAGGAGACTACACGCAAATTGCCTAGTACCTGCACAAACAATCAAGAACCTTGCAACCAACACGATAAAGGGGTTGTCAATCCCTTCACGGCCACTTCCAAAAGTGAGATCTGATAAAGATATTAAGATAAATATTTTTGGTATTTTTGTTGTATGGATTGGAAAGTAAAGATTGCAAAATAAAAAAAATAGTAAAATTGTAGATCGGAAACTTATATGATATGAAATAGACCCAGGGGCCATAGGTTTCACTATTGGCTTCTCTCGAGATAACATATATTAGGTGGGTGAACAAATTACTGCTGAGCAATTGATAGAAAAGCGCATAATTATGAGAATATCTAGGCATGATCATGAACATAGGCATCACGTCCATGTCAAGTAGACCGAAATGATTCTGCATCTACTACTATTACTCCACACATCGACCGCTATCTAGCATGCATCTAGAGTATTAAGTTCATAAGAATGGAGTGACGCATTAGGCAAGATGACATGATGTAGAGGGATAAACTCAAGCAATATGATATAAACCCCATCTTTTTATCCTCGATGGCAACAATACAGTCCCTACTATCACTGGGAAAGGACACCGCAACATTGAACCCAAAGCTAAGCATTTCTCCCATTGCAAGAAAGATCAATCTAGTAGGCTAAACTAAACCGATAATTCAACGAGACTTGCGAAGATATCAAATCATGCATATAAGAATTCAGAGAAGAATTAAATATTGTTCATAGATAATCTTGATCATAAACCCACAATTCATCGGATCTCGACAAACACACCGCAAAAAGAATTACATCGAATAGATCTCCAAGAACATCGAGGAGAACTTTGTATTGAGATCCAAAGAGAGAGAAGAAGCCATCTAGCTAATAAGTATGGACCCGAAGGTATGTGGTAAACTACTCACACATCATCGGAGAGGCTATAGTGTTGATGTAGAAGCCCTCCGTGATCGAATCCCCCTCCGGCATATCGCCGGAAAAGGTCCCCAGATGGGATCTCACGGGTACAGAAGGTTGCGCGGTGGAAAAGTGGTTTTGTGGCTCCCCTGGATGTTTTCACGGTATATGAGTATATATAGCCGAAAGAAGTAGGTTGGTGGAGCTACGAGGGGCCCACGAGGGTGGGGGGCACGCCTAACCCCTGGGCGCGCCTCCCTACCTCGTGGCCGCCTCGTTGCTTCCTTGACCTCCACTCCAAGTCTCCTGGATTGCGTTTGTTCGAAAAAAGATCCTCGCGAAGGTTTCGTTTCGTTTGGATTCCGTTTGATATTCCTTTTCTGCAAAACACTAAAATAGGCAAAAAAACAGCAACTGGCACCGGGCCTCTGGTTAACAGGTTAGTCCCAAAAATAATATAAAAGTGCATATTAAAGCCCATTAAACATCCAAAACAGATAATATAATAGCATGGAAAAATAAAAAAAATTATAGATATGTTGGAGACGTCAGCATCCCCAAGCTTAATTCCTGCTCGTCCTTGAGTAGGTAAATGATAAAAACAGAATTTTTGATGTGGAATGTTGCCTAACATAATTTTCAATGTAATCTTGTTTATTGTGGCATGAATGTTTAGATCCGAAAGATTCAAAACAAAAGTTTAATATTGACATAAAAATAATAATACTTCAAGCATACTAACCAAGCAATTATGTTTCTCAAAATAACATGGCCAAAGAAAGCTATCCCTACAAAATCATATAGTCTGGCTATGCTCTATCTTCATCACACAAAAAATTTAAATCATCCACAAACCCGATGACAAGCCAAGCAATTGTTTCATACTTTTGATGTTCTCAAACTTTTTCAACTTTCACGCAATACATGAGCGTGAGCCATGGACATAGCACTATAGGTGGAATAGAATGGTGGTTGTGTAGAAGACAAAAAGAAGAAGATAGTCTCACATCAACTAGGCATATCAATGGGCTATGGAGATGCCCGTCGATAGATATCAATGTGAGTGAGTAGGGATTGCCATGCAACAGATGCACTAGAGTAATAAGTGTACGAAAGCTCAACAAAAGAAACTAAGTGGGTGTGCATCCAACTTGTTTGCTCACGAAGACCTAGGGCAATTTTGAGGAAGCCCATCATTGGAATATACAAGACAAGTTCTATAATGAAAAATTCCCACTAGTATATGAAAGTGACCAAATAAAAGACTCTCTATCATGAAGATCATGGTGCTACTTTGAAGCACAAGTGTGGAAAAAGGATAGTAGCATTGCCCCTTCTCTCTTTTTCTCTTTTTTTATTTGGGCCTTCTCTTTTTTTATGGCCTCTTTTTTTATCGTCTAGAGTCTCATCCCGACTTTTGGGGGAATCATAGTCTCCATCATCCTTTCGTGATATGGGCAATGCACTAATAATAAAAATCATCACACTTTTATTTACTTACAACTCAAGAAGTACAACTCGATACTTAGAACAAAATATGACTCTATGTGAATGCCTCCGGCGGTGTACCGGGATGTGCAATGAATCAAGAGTGACATGTATGAAAGAATTATGAAGGTGGCTTTGCCACAAATACGTTGTAAACTACATGATCATGCAAAGCAATATGACAATGATGGAGCGTGTCATAATAAATGGAACAGCGGAAAGTTGCACGGCAATATATCTCGGAATGGCTATGGAAATGCCATAATAGGTAGGTATGCTCGCTGTTTTGAGGATGGCATATGGTGGTTGTATGATACCGGCGAAAGGTGCACGGTATTAGAGAGGCTAGCAATGGTGGAAGGGTGAGAGTGCGTATAATCCATGGACTCAACATTAGTCATAAAGAACTCACATACGTATTGCAAAAACCTATTATTTATCAACACGAAGTACTACATGCATGCTCCTAGGGGGATAGATTGGTAGGAAAAGACCATCGCTCATCCCCGACCACCACTCATAAGGAAGGCAATCAATAAATAAATCATGCTCCCACTTCATCACATAACGGTTCACCATACGTGCATGCTACCGGAATCACAAACTTTAACACAAGTATCTCTCAAATCCACAACTACTCAACTTGCATGACTCTTATAACACCATCTTCATATCTCAAAACAATCATAAGGAATCAAACTACTCATAGTATTCAATGCACTTTATATGGAAGTTTTTATTATACCCATCTTGGATGCCCATCATATTAGGACTAATTTTATAGCCAAAGCAAATTACCATGGTGTTCTAAAAGACTATCAAAATAATATAAGTGAAGCATGATAGATCAATAATTTCTATAAAATAAAACCACCACCGTGCTCTAAAAAGATATAAGTGAAGCACTAGAGCAGAATTATCTAGCTCAAAAGATATAAGTGAAGCACATAGAGTATTCTAGTAAATTCCGATTCATGTGTGTCTCTCCAAAAGGTGTGTACAACAAGGATAATTGTGGTAAACTAAAAAGGAAAGACTCAAATCATACAAGACGCTCCAAGAAAAACACATATCATGTGGTGAATAAAAATGTAGCCTCAAGAAAAGTTACTGATAGACGAGGACGAAAGAGGGGATGCCTTCCGCGGCATCCCCAATCTTATGCTCTTGCCACTCCTTGTTCCAAAATCCATCAAATCCTTATCCAAGAACTTGAAAACTTCACATCACAAAACTCAATAGAAAATCTCGTGAGCTCCGTTAGTATAAGAAAACAAACGACCACTTCAAGGTACTGTAATGAACTCATTATTTATTTATATTGGTGTTAAACCTAATGTATTCCAACTTCTCTATGGTTCATACCCCCCGATACTAGCCATAGATTCATCAAAATAAGCAAACAACACACAAAAAACAGAATCTGTCAAAAACAGAATAGTGTGTAGCAATCTGGAAGTTTCGAATACTTTTCTAACTCCAAAAATTCTGAAACATTAGGACGACCTAAACAATTTGTATAATGATCCACTGCAGTTGGAATTGGTATTTTATCGCTCTCTGGTAAAAAATGAAAATTATTCTCATGAGCTCATACTTTTTGCTTTTTACAGCAAGATCAAATAACAATCACCCAAGAAGATCCTACGGGCTTTACTTGACATAAACACTAATTAAAATATAAAAAACACAATCATAACAGAGGATAGATGATCTCTTATTACTAAACAGGAAAAATAAGAAAGGAACAAAAATAAAATAGGGTTGCCTCCCAACAAGCGCCATCGTTTAACGCCCCTAGCTAGGCGTAAAAACAAGAATGGATCTAGGTATTATCATCTTTGGTATGCAATCCATAAGTGTCTCTCATAATAGATTCATAAAGTAATTAATTTTCTTCCTAGGGAAGTGTTCCATGCCTTTCCTTAATGGAAATTGGAATCTGATATTTCCTTCTTTCATATCAATAATTACACCAATCATTCTAAGGAAAGGTCTACCAAGAATAATAGGACATGTAGGATTGCAATCTATATCAAGAACAATGAAATCTACGGGCACATAATTCCTATTTGCAACAATAACAACATCATTAATCCTTCCCATAGATTTCTTATTGGTGGTATCCGCAATATGCAAATTTAAAGAACAATCATCAAATTCACGGAAACCTAACACATCGCACAAAGTTTTTGGAATCGTGGAAACACTAGCACCCAAATCACATAAGGAATAGCATTCATGATCTTTAATATTAATTTTAATAGTAGGTTCCCACTCATCATAAAGTTTTCTAGGGATAGAAACTTCTAATTCAAGCTTTTCTTCATAGGATTGCATTGGAGAATCAACGATGTGTTTGGTAAAAGCTTTATTTTGATCATAAGCATGAGGAGAATTTAGCACGGATTGCAACAAGGAAATATAATCTATCAAAGAGCAATTATCATAATTAAATTCTTTGAAATCCAAATAGTGGGTTCATTGCTATGTAATGTTTTGACCTCTTCAATCCCACTTTTAGCAATTTTAGCATCAAGATCTAAAAACTCCGAGTCATTGGGACGCCTTTTACTAAAGTTGACTCATTTCCAGTCCCATCTTTATCAAGATTTAAATTGGAAAAAAAAGATTTAATAGGGGATACATCAATCACTTTTAGATCTTCATAATTATTACCATGAAAACTAGAAGAACACGCTTTCACAAAGCAATCTTTCTTAGCATGCATCCTAGCGGTTCTTTCTTTGTACTCATCAATGTAAATTCTCATGGCTTTGAGAGACTCATTGATATCATGCTTAGGTGGAATAGATCTAAGTTTCAAAGAATCAACATCAAGAGAAATTCTATCCACGTTCCTAGCCAACTCATCAATCTTAAGCAATTTTTCTTCAAGCAAAGTATTGAAATTCTTTTGCGAATTCATAAATTCTTTAACACTAGTCTCAAAATCAGAGGGCATCTTATTTCAATAAGAGTTGTTGTAGGAATTACCATAATTATTAGAGGAATTACTAGGGAACGACCTAGAATTAAAGTTTCCTCTATACGCGTTGTTACCAAAATTGTTCCTACAACAAAGTTCACATCCATAGATTCATTAATATTCTCAATCAAAGTGGACAAAGGCATATCATTAGGATCAAAAGAAACACTCTTATTAGCATACAATTTCATAAGTTCATCCACCTTTCCACTCAAAAAATTAATCTCTTCAATCGCATGAACTTTTTTACTAGTAGATCTTTCGGTGTGCCATTAAGAATAATTAACCATAATATTATCTAGGAGTTTAGTAGCCTCTCCTAAAGTGATTTCCATAAAAGTGCCTCCTGCGGCCGAATCTAAAAGATTTCTCGAAGCAAAATTCAATCTGACATTAATTTTTTGTATAATCATCCATAAATTCAAACCATGTGTAGGGCAGTTATGTTTCATTAATTTCATCCTCTCCCAAGCTTGTGCAACATGCTCATGATCAAGTTTCTTAAAGTTCATAATATCATTTTTAAGAGAGATGATCTTAGCGGGAGGAAAATACTTAGAGATAAAAGCATCTTTTACTTATTCCATGAGTCAATACTATTTTTAGGCAAAGAAGAAAACCAAGTTTTAGCACGATCTCTAAGTGAAAACGGAAATAAATTCAATTTAACAATATCATTGTCCACATCTTTCTTCTTTTGCATATCGCATAGATCAACAAAGTTGTTTCGATGGGTAGCGACATCTTCACTAGGAAGGCCAGAGAATTGATCTTTCATGACAAAATTCAACAAAGCAGCATTAAGTTCACAAGATTTAGCATCGGTAAGAGGAGCAATCGGAGTGCTAATAAAATCATCGTTGTTGGTATTGGAGAAGTCACATAACGCAGTATTATCTTGAGCCATCGTGACAAACAATCAATCCAACACACAATCACGCAAGAGGCAAGCAAAAGAAGGCGGACGGAAGAAGGGCAAACAGAAAAGAGGCTAATAAAACGGCAAGGGTGAAGTGGGGGAGAGAAAAACGAGAGGCAAATGGAAAATAATGTAATGCGAGGGATAAGAGTTTGTGATGGATACTTGGTATGTCTTGACTTGAGCGTAGATCTCCCCGACAACGGCGCCAGAAATCCTTCTTGCTACCTCTTGAGCATGCGTTGGTTTTCCCTTGAAGAGGAAAGGGCGATGCTGCAAAGTAGCGTAAGTATTTCCCTCAGTTTTTGAGAACCAAGGTATCAATCCAGTAGGAGACTACACGCAAATCGCCTAGTATAAGCACAAATAATCAAGAACCTTGCAACCAATGCGGTAAAGGGGTTGTCAATTCCTTCATGGCCACTTGCAAAAGTGAGATCTGATAAAGATAATAAGATAAATATTTTTCAAATTTTTTTGTATAGATTGAAAAGTAAAGATTGCAAAATAAAATAAATAGTAAACTATAATTGTAGATCGGAAACTTATATGATATGAAATAGACTCAGGGACCATAGGTTTCACTAGTGGTTTCTTGTAACATCCCAAATTTTCATTTTGGAATGTTATACATTAGATCATCATTGCATATCATGTTTTATTGCATTTTGGCTAGATCCCAGAAATTCTACGCAACTCAAGGACCCACGGAGAGAGTTGGGAATTTCTTTAGTTTCATATTTGAGTTTTCCCAAATTTTGAAAAGAGGATCGTTTGATTTTAATTATTTTCTCTTCGAATATTTCTTTTGTAAAAATAAAATAGAGAGGATAAAATGACTTCCTCAAAATAAAGAAATATTGAAGATTTAATATTAAAATCAAATAGTATTTTTATTTGGAGTTTTATTGATATTCTATTTGAATTAGGAAAAAATGTGTTTTTCAAAATTGTATTAGAATCCCAAATAAATGTTCACCTTGTCCGGTCGATTTTTAGAGGACGGGGAAAATTTATTTCAGGATTTTTGGAGTCAGTTTAGTATTTCTTTTCTTTGTTTTTATGCATGGAATAAATTTTAGAAAAAAGAGGAAACCGACTCCGGGCCGTACCCGAGCGGGACTCCGCCCGGGGGGCTTTATAAGCCGGGGCACCGCAGCCCACCGTAGCCCAAACCCGCGCCCCGCCGCCCGAACCCTAGCCCCGCCCGATCCGCCGCCGCCGCCACCGCCGCCTCGCCTCGCCGCTGCCGCCCGCCGCTTCCGCCACCTACCGCTGCCGCCGCATGCCGCTGCCGCCGCCGGACGCTGCCCCGACGCCGTTTGCCGACCCACCGGAGGTAGCCGCCGCCATCCTCGATTTTCGCGAGAAAACCGATTGGTTTATTTGAAACCCTAGATCTTGTTTTTTTTTATTTTTTAGATCGTTTTTTTCCGATTTAGTTATTCAGCGGACGTTCGTCCGTACGTTCGTTTTAACGAACGGTTTTCGTCTATTAGTCACAGACAGCGAACGTTCGTTCGTTAGCTTGTTCGTCAGTTTTTTTTCTTTTTCTCGGATTTTTTCACGATTATTTTTGATCGCGATTTCTGATCCCATTTTCATTTTAGTTTATCTTTTCGCTCGTTTATCGGAATCAGGTGATTCAAGCACCTAGAGTTTCGTCTTGAAGCCCTCTTTCTGTTTAACCAGCTTAAACAAGTTTCTGCTACTGTAAAATTTGAGTTTTAGTCCAAATTAGTAATCGGAGCTTATTTCTTTCACAGTTTGATTTTCGTTGCTTCGTTTGATTTGATTCTTTTTGCAAACCGGAGTTCTTAAGTTTAACTTTCTGGTTAGATCTTCTTATTTGAGTTTTACCCGTGCTTCTTGCTTGATTGCTTATTGTATGCTTGTTTGATTAAGATAGAGTACCCGGAGTTCGAAGCGTGCTACTACGAGTCTCTAGGTTTCACAGATCATCAGCAAGGCAAGTAACACTTTGATCATACCTCTTTACTACCCAGTTTTTATTGCATTAGATCAACCCTCAAACAATTGCATGGTTAGGATCTGAATAAATTGTGGGCTGGGAAGTAGATGAGGTAGTACCTATTCACCTGTTTATTATCAAACCCTTGGGAGTTACTTCTACGTTGCTTATATTGCTACTATGCTAGTAGACGTGGTTTGGGTTTGAGTGTATTCATGACAGATGTGAGTTGTTAATTAATGGTTAACTTAAGGTGGCAACTTTAATACACATCTGGGTGGATTGAGGCACCTGGGAACCCAGTGATTGCCTATTTTTTTTGGAAATCCCAGGGTACCGTGTGATTTTCCTATGGACTGCCACCCAGGCTCAAAGGGATCATAAGATTATTCATGCTGGAAACTTCCGTGTGCAGCCACATGCCATTATGGGCTCTGGCATAGTTGAGTAAGTTGTGCGAAACCTTTCCATGATGGGCTAGCAGGTGTAGGGGATTGTAGGTGTACCGGCCTATCTATCGGTTAAGGGGACCTCCTCGGAAAGACTGTGTCTCTCTCGGTCATCCGTTTCTCAAACATTATGTTATGCGAGAAATCCAACGGAGGAGATCGAGTCTTATGGGGAAAAGTGCACAAACCTCTGCAGAGTGTACAAACTAATAATGGTTAGCCGTGTCCCCGGTTATGGACATCTTGAGTATCTAGTTCTTGGATTATCATGTGGATCTCATCACTCTTAAATATAATTTGATTGGGTTATTAATTACTTTTAATTAGGATTGAGATGGGGTTTACCATTCTCAATATTTTCAACAAACTATGTAGTTGAATAAAATATATTCCTTTTGCAGTAGGGAAAAATTGGCTTTTCGCAAAACCTACTAACCATATAGCCTCCACCAGCCATATATGCATGTAGTGATAGCTCTATTATGTTCATTACTCTCTTGTGTTACATTGCCAGCATATTCCTTGGGCTGACCTGTTTTTGGGCTGCAATGTATCATGTTGTAGACTTTTCAGACGACGAGTAAGGAGCCTTAGGTCGTGGTCATTCACTCAGTGATTCCGTTGGAGTTGATGGACTCACTTTATCTTCCAAGCCTTCTGTTGTTATCGTTTTAGATGGCCTTAAGCCATATTTATTGTATTAAGTTCTCTTTTGAGACATTCAATGTAATAAGTGTGTGAGTGCTACTCTATTATAAATCCTCAAGTACTGTGCGTGTCAGCATTATGGATCCAGGGATGACACTGATGCACAGAGATCAGACTGTTTGAGGTCTGGTCGCTACACTTCTCTCGAGATAGCATATATTACGGTGGGTGAACAAATTACTGCCGAGCAATTGATAGAAAAGCGCATAGTTATGAGAATATCTAGGCATGATCACGAACAAAGGCATCACGTCCGTGTCAAGTAGACCAAAACGATTCTGCATCTACTACTATTACTCCACACATCGACCGCTATCCAGCATGCATCTAGAGTATTATGTTCATAAGAACAAAGTAACGCATTAGGCAAGATGACATGATGTAGAGGGATAAACTCAAGAAATATGATATAAACACCAACTTTTTATGCTCGATGGCAACAATACGATACATGCCTTGCTACCCCTACTATCACTGAGAAAGGACACCGCAAGATTGAAACCAAAGCTAAGCACTTCTCCCGTTGCAAGAAAGATCAATCTAGTAGGCCAAATCAAACTGATAATTCGAAGAGACTTGCAAAGATAAAAAACCATAGATAAAAGATTTCAGAGAAGAATCAAATATTGTTCATAGATAATCTTGATCATAAACCCAAAATTCATCGGATCTCGACAAACACACTGCAAAAAGAGTTACATCGAATAGATCTCCAATAAGATCGAGGAGAACTTTGTATTGAGATCCAAAGAGAGAGAAGAAGCCATCTAGCTAATAACTATGGACCCGAAGGTCTGTGGTAAACTACTCACACATCATTAGAGAGGCTATGGTGTTGATGTAGAAGCCCTCCGTGATCGAATCCCCCTCCCGCAGATTGCCAGAAAAGGTCCCCAGATGGGATCTCATGGGTACAAAAGGTTGCGGCAGTGGAAAAGTGGTTTCGTTGCTCCCCTGGATGTTTTTAGGGTATAAGAGTATATATATTCGAAAGAAGTAGGTCGGTGGAGCTACGATGGGACCATGAGGGTGGGGAGCGCACCTACCCCCTGGGCTCGCCTTCCTACCTCGTGGCCGCCTCGTTGCTTCCTTGACCTCCACTCCAAGTCTCCTGGATTGCGTTTGTTCCAGAAAAGATCCTCACGAAGGTTTCGTTCCGTTTGGATTCCGTCTGAAATAGGCAAAAAACAACAACTGCACTGGGCCTCCGGTTAATAGGTTAGTCCCAAAAATAATATAAAAGTGCATATTAAAGGCCATTAAACATCCAAAACAGATAATATAATAGCATGGAACAATCAAAAATTATAGATACGTTGGAGAAGTATCAGTGATGACGTTATAGATACGTTGGAGACGTATCATGATAATTCTTTCTCCCTATTTTTTTCCTCCAAAAATAGGATTTTATAGCGTCGGTTTCAGGGTCAGTGGGGCCACTAGGTGTGTACAACCCACCTGGGCGCACCAGGAGAAGGGGGCGAGCCCTGGTGGGTTGTGCCCACCCAGGTGCCCCTCTCCGGCAGGTCTTGGCTCTAGAAATTCTCTTTTATTATATAAATATTCCTCGCGAAGTTTCGTTCCATTCCGAGAACTTTTATTTCTACACAAAACAACACCATGGTAGTTCTACTGAAAACAACGTCAGTCCGGGGTTAGTTTCATTCAAATCATGCAAATTAGAGTCCAAAACAAGAGGAAAAGTGTGAGAAAAAGTATATACGTTGGAGACGTATCAACTCCCCTAAGCTTAAACCTTTGCTTGTCCTTAAGCAATTCAGTTGATAAACTGAACGTGAGAAAGAAAAACTTTTACGAACTCTTTTGCTCTTGTTTGCATAAATAAGCTTAAACAGCACCCACGATTTCAGCCAATCATTATAACTAACCATGTCAACAATAACTCTCAAAGAATATAATGACTTATATCAATGTCATAATCATCCAGCGAGCAATAATACGATATCTCAAACAGCAACACGTTGTCAAAACAACCATGATATAATATGACAATAGTGGTATCTCGCTAGCCCTTTCTGAGACCGTAAAACATAAACTCAGAGCACCTCCAAAGTTCAAGCAGTGACTACAAATTGTAATCATGGTAGAAAAGATACAGTCGTGATGCACCCAACATTAGCTACACACAATGCATAAATCATGACAATTGTGCTCTACTCAGTTTCTGGCACTTGTTTTAGAAGGTGATGACACAACATAAAAGTAAAAGAGATATTCCCTTCACAGAGGGAAGTAGTAATTTGCAGAGGTGCCAGAGCTCAGTTTTTAAAACAAAGGTAAATGATTATTTTGAGACATGCACCCTTCTTATTCACTTCACGACCATCAGTTATCAACATCTTCCATGCTAAGCATGCTAGTGGCAGTTCCCAAGCGATAAAAGTAAGGATTTTGACTCCATTGGGAGTTTTTGCTTGATTATTTCAGAGATGAACTCTTTTTCATGTTTGCAGTTTGGGACTGGGCATCCCTATAGTACAGGCACATGCAAATTTACTTAGGACGGTAGGGTAATACCGCATATAGGTAGGTATGGTGTACTCATCCGGAATAACTTTGGGTTCAAGGTTTTTGATGTACAAGCAGAATTCCCACTTAGTACAGGCGAAGGCTAGCAATTAGATTGAGAAGCGGCCAGCTAGAGAGCAACAACGATCATAACCATGCATTATGCATAAGTAACATTGGACACTAGCATGAGTAGGATATGAACACCATGAACATAAATATCATAGAGGCTATGTTGGTTTTGATTCAACTACATGCATGAACATGTGCCAAGTCAAGACACTCGAACATTCAAAGGAGGATACCATATCATCATACTACATCACAATCATCTTAACACTATGTTGATATCCAAGATAAATCATTATCAACTCCCAGCTACTTATGCATGTCATGAGAAACTATAATCTCTAATTCTTATTGCAACCATGTTTAATCATAATGGGCTGAAGCATGGATACTAGGTTAAACATATTTACACAAACAGAGCAAGTCGAGTTCATACCAGTTTCTCTCTCCCACGGCCAGTTCATCGAATATCGTCATTATTGACTTTCACTTGCACGGCCGAACGATATGAAAATAATAATAGTGCAAGAATGCCGTGGACTAAGCTGGAATCTACAAACATATTATTCAGCGGGAGAAGACAAGGTAAAATGTGCTCTTTATTAGTTCAACAATTATTCATACGAGAGCCACTCAACATTTTCATCGAGGTCTTCTCCTCGGTGCAACTCGAATAAAAGAAAAAAGAGAAAAACTATTTACACGGGAAAGCTACCAACAAACAAAAGAAGAACAAGGAAATCTTTTTGGATTTTCTTTTTAGTACTACTACTAAGCATGCATAGAAAATAAATTGCCACAACTATTTTTTTTGGTTTTTCTGAAGTTTTTCGAACACAGAAGAAGAAAGCAAGAAAATAAATCTAAGCATGGATGATACAATGGAAAAGTGTGAACACCGACAAATAGAATGATATGTAGACATAAATATAATGTCGGTGAGAAACATGTACTCCCCCAATCTTAGGCTTTTGGCCTAAGTTGGTAATCAATCAGTAGCCTGGAGGGCAGTAGTCGGCGTGGTAGCTCACAGAGGCCCTTGGTGCGGATGTCTCGGCCTGCCGTGCTCCCACCACTGCTGTGTTATGAGCTTGGGCCTCGCTCTCAAGAACAAAATATCTCCCCTTGCTGTGATAGTCAAAAAGAGCAGCTGCGGGCAAATATGTGTGCACAACCGATGTTTGGTTAAACAATAGATTATAAGTGAAGTTATCGACCTTTCCCTTGAGAATCTTATGCTCTTTTAAGGTGTCAAAATCTAAATACTACGTGGGTATGATAGGATCAAATGGCAAAGGTGAAACGCCCAGCCCTCGTGCTAAACGCGTGGTGTAAATTCCACCATAGAACCAGCCACTGTTAGCGTTATGCTGAAGTCTACGTGCAACAATCGCTCCAAGGTTATAATTCCTTTCACCAGTGAGAGCGGTGTGAATGAGGATCAAGTCTGGCACACAAAGTATGCTACAGTCTTGCTTGACTACTATGCATTTCCCGTTAAATAATGCAAAATATTGAATTGCGGGAAAGTGAATGCTCTTTATTCTTCCTTGTCCCACTCCCCTATTTTCACCATAACAAAGGCTAGTCAAGAAAGACTCAAACTCAGCCTTTGGTGGCTCATCAAGCGTAAATGGATTTTCATAAAGCATAAACGACACCCTAGACTCACATGGAAAATATTTAAATCCTTTAACAAATGATTCAGTGAGAAGTTGGCGTTGTTCACAATTATCTGAAAGGTAGGGACCGAGACCAGCATCGTGAACATATTGCTCAAATTCCTCCTTGATGCCCACACACACATATATTCATCGCAAGGCCATAAGCATGTTTTGGTGGCAGCATCTCGCGTGGAACTTTCACTTGGTTCAACATAAGACCGGCGAGCAGAACTTTCACTAGAAGATGCCCCCGTCTCCTCGAAGAACTACTTCCAAATAGGTTCCTCATATCCGCGTACAATTTTCTGAAAATAAATTTTTTTGGGGTGATAAAATTTGTCAACAAAATTTACAAAATTGATAGCAACTACTCATAAGGATACATAGAGGCCATAGAAAGCATTCAAACTACTTAGAACACTAAGAATTCAACATGCAAGCACATCTGCAACATCATCAAGAGTAGATAATTATTCAAAGTATAAACCACCAGGACAAAAACTAATTGGACAAAAGGTGAAGTCACATACCAAGCAACAATCCCCCGAAACAGTTTTGGAAACGGAGGTTCGAGCAAAGAGATCGAAATCCGTGGGTTTGAGAGCAAGAACACGGGAGAGAGAGCAATGGAGATTTTTTTCTGGAGGTAAGTGATGTTGTGGGATGAAGAGGTAAGTGAGGGTCCCACGTGGGGACCACAACCCACCAGGGCACGCCTGGGGGTCCTGGCACGCCCAAGTGGGTTGTGGCCACCTGGTGCACCTCCCTATAATATTATTTGCACCAGAAATTCAAAAATATTGTGAAAAAAATCGTATTAAGTTTTCACAGCATTCAAAGAACTTTTATTTTTGGGTCATTTTTTTATTGCATGGAAAATTCAGAAAACAGACAAAATATAGCATTTTATTTTATTTAACTAATAAAAAAACAAAAGATAGGGACACAAGGTAGTGCTTACTAAATTCATCAACTTCATACCGCTCAAAAATGATTCATTAATAAGGTTGATCAGGTCTTATTAACAAGCACTTTCGATTAGCATGAAACCGAAGAACTTTCATAAATCACTAAGTTACCTCAATGGGAATATGAATGTCCCCAAAAATAAGCAATTCATATTTCTTTTTGACAGTAGGTAGAGGTATTTGAAAACTTCCAATAGTGATTGTCGGACATTTTTCAATAACATTAATACCATTCACTTGGAATTGTTTCTTCGGAAAGTGCATCGTATGCTCATTACCATTGATATGAAAAGTCACCTTGCTTTTATTGCAATCAATAACAACCCAGTATTAAAGAAGGGTCTACCAAGGATAATCGACATGTTGTCGTCCTCGAGCATCTCAAGTATAATAAAGTCAGTCAAAATAGTAACATTAGCAACAACAACAGGCACATCCTCATAGATACTGATAGGTATGGCAGTTGATTTATCAGCCATTTGCAAAGATATTTTAGTAGGTGCGAGTTTATTCAAATCAAGTCTTTTATATAAAGAGAAACACTACAAAAAAAGACACATCCGTGACATTTTTGGCCGAACAATTTTTTTTTCTATCATACATATGACACTTCTATGACGATAATTGTGACAAACCCCGGTATCATCATAGATGTGGTGGGCTCCTACTTCTATGACAAAAAATCATGACAGAAAATGAGCTTTTCGTCCTGGGCGGGCCGGAGACGCAGCTGCATGACATTCTTTGGGCCGTCCATGACGGAAAAAACCGTGGTAGAAGCGAGGGCGAGGAAAATTTCGGGGAGTTCCCGGTTACGGTGGGAGGTCGGGGCCCGAGCGATGCGCGTTTCTCTCGTACACGTATGCGCGTGTGTGCGAGGCGTTGGCTCTAACTGAACCCGAGCGAGCCGTTGGGCTCTAACTGAACCCGAGCGATTGCACTGCAGGCTACGCGTTACTGAACCCAAGCGATCGATCGATGGCTGTTAACTGAACCCGATCAAGCGATTCCTTCGCTACTGCTGCTAACTGAAGCCGATCGATGCTGCCTTTGGATGAACAATGAGCGTTGCGGGGGGGGGGGGTTGGATGAACAGTTCCCGATGGGGGTGGATGAACAGGACATCGTGGTGTTGCCTCTGGATGAACAGCACCCCGATCGATCGAGCCGGTTGGGGCTGGATGAACGGGACCCCGTGGAGGGCTGGATGAACAGGACCACCCCGTGGAGGGCAGGATGAACTGTAGATGGTGGAGGGCAGGATGAACAGTAGCCCGTGGAGGGGTGGTTGAACAGGAGCCCATGGAGAGGGCTGGTTGAATAGTAGCCGGTGGAGTAGCGCGCGGTGGAGGCTGGATGAACAGGAGCCCGTGGATGAACAGTCGCAGGTGGAGGCTGGAGGAGGTCGACGGTGGATGAACAGTAGCTCGTGGAGGCTGGAGGGGGTCGACGGTGGAGATGAACAGTATCCCATGGAGTCTCGTTCTGCGGTACGCCACACCCCTCCCTATGAACAGTACCCCTGTTTCGACCGTAGCGCTCCAACACTATTCCGTTTCGTCCATTTTGCGGTACGCCACACCCCTCCCGATCAACAGGACCCCCGTTTCGACCGTAGGAGGTACGTTTCCTCCGTTTTGCGGTACGCCAGACCCATCCCGATGAACAGGATCCTGTTTCGAACGTGGCCGATCGAACAAATGGCTGTTTCCTCCGTTTTGCGGTACGCCAGGCCTCGTTTCCATCGCCTGTTCCGTCCAAGCCCTCCCGATGAACACGACCACACATTCTGTTCCGACCCAGCTGGTTGGCTCCTACGCGTTCCGTTGCCTCCCCATGAACATGACGCATTCTGTAGCCTCCCCATGAACACGACGCATTCCGTTGCCTCCATGAACACGACGACGATGCTACTTCTCCGTTCCGACCTAGCCATGTACACGAGCCCTGGCCGTACGTATGCGCGAGTAGGCGTTCGAGACCCCGCCCGTATGTACACATACATGGCCGTATTTTCTTTCTTGCACCCTGCCCGCCTCTACAGCGACGCGTGCGCGCCTCTACATCGACCAGTATATATGTACGTACACGTTCGCGACCAGAATGACAATGCTACATACGCTTCGGGCAGGTGGGTCCCGACTGTCAGGCACTTCCTTCCATGCGAAGATGTAGCTGGTAGGTCCAAGCAGTCAGGGAGCGAAATACGGTGGCCCATCCGGCGGGTCCCGCTGTCAGGTGGAGGAATAATTATTTTGCACGTAATAAGGAGGCACTTCCTTGCTGTAGCCGTGGACCCAGCTATCAGCCTCTCCACGTACAGTCCACGTCAGATGGAAGCCGTTCCTTGACCATGTTGACCACATCGTGCCGAGAGCACCAGGGCGGTGGACGATGACGAGGCCTAGGAAGGGGACGACGCGGAGCCGGGGAAGACGCAACAGTGGATGCCCACGCGTAGAGGAGTATGAGGGTTCACTGGTTTGCTGTGGTGTGAGGCTGCCGTCACCGCAGAATAACAGGGGGTGTGGGTGAGTAGAGGGATGGCCTGGCCAGCGGTGGGAGTAGTAGGGGGCGGTGAGGCCTCCGCCGCATCGCAGCCGGCCATGAGAGGTAGGAGCACGAGGCACGGCCGGCATTGGTTTGGGCGGCTGGAGCAAGAAGACCAGAGGTTGAAGAAGCACTACGGCCGTTGGATGGACATCGTACGGTCACTGAAGCTAGAATCGTGCATATTGACTAAGTTGACAAAGCCCTCCGTCCCCGTCAACTTAGTAGGCCCACAAGTCAGCCTGCCACTATACTGGGTCCCAGCTAATAGGGGGAGTATTCATTTTTTTGTGTATAATAAGGAGGCACTTCCTTGCGTGCGAAGATATAGCTGGTGGGTCCGAGCTATCAGCGGCGGTAACATTTTTTCGCGAAACACAGAGGCCCTTTCGGTGGGTCCCTGATGTCAGGTGGAGGAATCATTATTTTGCGCGTAATAAGGAGGCATTTCCTTGCGTGCGGCCATGGACCCAGCTGTCGGCCTATCCACGTAAAGTCCACTTCAGATGCATGTTGGTCGTTGACCATGTTGACCAGGCCACGCCGAGAGCACCAGGGCAGTGGACGATGGCGAGGCCTAGGAAGGGAACGACACAGAGGTAGGGAAGACTCGGTAGTTGTTTCCCACGCAGAGGGGAGTACGACTGTACGAGGGTTTACTGGTTCGTCTGCCGTCGCTGGAGAATAACAGCATGTGTGGATGAGTAGAGGGATGGCTAGGCCAGCGATGGGAGTATGGTGGGGCGGTGAGGCCTGCGCGGCAGCAGAGCCGGCCGCGGGGAGGAGGGAGTAGGAAGTCCCGCCGGCGCCTGTTTGAGCGGCTGGAGCAGGAAGAGCAGAGATTGAAGAAGCACGACGGCCGTTGGATGGCAAACCAACAATCACTGCTTGTGCGTCAACCTTTTTCTAGGAAAGCCTCAAATCTGTGGAAAACAGCATACAGCCCATCTGCCATTATTTCTAATAATTTACAGCCCATTTTCTAATTACTAAGGTTTTTTTGGAGCCCATATTCTTTTTGTTAGCATTACAGCCCATATTGTGGCCACGGTTAAAAAATTATATGAAATTTTGCATATTTCGGTGTGGTCCGAACTGTTTTTAATCCCGAAATTTCAACTCACATTCAAACTGATTTTAAAAATAAAGGTATATCAATATAAAATTCAACAAATTCTCCACACATAAAAAATAATGTAATTTCAAATCTCGAAATGAAAAAAAGTGTAGCGACCAGACCTCAAACAGTCTGATCTCTGTGCTCCGTTGTCATCCCTGGATCAGTAATGCTGACACCACACAGTACTCGGAGGATTTATAACAGAGTAGCAATCACACACTTATTACATCGAGTGTCTCAATAGAGAACTTATTACAATAAATATGGCTTAAGGCCATCTAATAACGATAACAGCGGAAGGCTTGGAAGATAAGCGAGTCCATCAACTCCAACGGCATCACTGAGTATAGAACCACGACCTAAAAACTCCTTAATCATCGTCTAAAAAGTCTGCAACATTAACGTTGCAGCCTGAAACGGGTCAGCACATGGAATATGCTGGCAAGGTAACACATAGAGAGTAATGGAATACAACAGCTATACTATATGCATATTTGGCTGGTGGAAAGCTCTATGGTTACAATTTTGCGTAAAGCCAATTTTTCCCTACTGCAAAGGAATAAATTTTATTTAACTATCATGGTAGTTGTTAAACGTTGAGAATGGTTGACAGCATCCTCAATCCCAATTAAGCATCATCATTAACAAAACCCAACAAAATTAATTTAGACTAACATGTTGAGATTCACATGATAATCCAAGTACTAGATACTCAAAATGTCCATAACCGGGGACACGGCTAACCATGATTAGTTTATACACTCTGCAGAGGTTTGTGCACTTCTCCCCACAAGACTCGATCGCCTCCGTTTGGTTTCTCGCACTACATGGTGTTTGAGAAGACGGATGACCGAGACATAGCCTTTCAGAAGCGCTAGCACCTTACGATGGATAGACCGTTACACCTACTTTCCCCTACATCTGCTAGTCTACCTTGTAAGAGTTCGCACGACATAATCAACTATGCCAGAGCCCATAATGGCTTGCGGCTGCACACGGAAGTTTCTAGTATGAAAAATCTCATGATCCCTTTGGGCCTGGGTGGCGGTCCATAAAAAAAACAGGCAATCCTGGAATACCCAGGTACCTCAATCCACCCAGATGTGTGTTTAAGTTGCCACCTTAGATAAACCATTAATTAACAAACTCACATCTATCATGGATATCACTCACCCAATCCACGTCTACTAGCATAGCATGGCACAATGGCAAACGTAGAAGTAACTCCCAAAGGTTTGATAATATAACAGGTAATAGGTACTACCTCAACTACTTCCCATCCCACAATTTAATTAGATCCTAATCATGCAATGTTTGAGGATTTGATCTAATGCAATAAAACTAGGTAGTAGAAAAGGTATGATCAAAGTGTTACTTGCCTTGCTGATGATCCGCGAAACCTAGAGATTCGAAGTAACAGGTGGTGCACTCCGGGTATTCTATCGCAGACAAACAAACAAGCATACAATAAGCACTCATCTAATGCACAGGTAAAAGTCAAATAAGAGAACTAACCAGAAAGTTCAACTTAAGAACTCCGGTTTGCAAAAAGAATCAAATCGAACGAAGCAACGAAAGTCAAACGGCGAAAGAAAACAACTTCGTTCTACTAATCTGGATCTAAGTCAAATTTTACAGTAGCAAAAACTTGTTTAAGTTGGTTAAAAGGATAGAGGGTTTCGAGACAAAACTCCAGGCGCTTGTATCGCCTGATTCTGATAAACGAGCGAAAAGTTATACTAAAACGAAAATCTGATCAGAAATCGCGATCAGAAAATAATCGCGGAAAATCCGAGAAAAAGAAAAATGACGAACGGATTAAGGAATGAACGTTCGTTAACCGGATCTAAACGATGAGAACGTTCGTTAAAACGAACGAATGAGCGAACGCTCGCTAATTAACCTAAACCGAAAAAAACCGATCTAAAAAAATGAAAACTAAAAAAAACCGACGAAAACCGATCGTTTTTTTTTAAAAAAAACCGGCGGCGCCGGTTACGAGGCGAACCTCGGGCGGCAAGTCGGCGAGGCGGGGTCGGGCGCGGGCGGGCGGCGGCGCTAGGGTTCAGGGGCGCGGGGCTGGGCTGGCTTCGGCTGGGCTCCCCCCGGCTGATAAAGCCTACGTGGGCCAGACTCCCAGTCGGACACGGCCCGTAGGTCGGTGCGATTTTTTTATAATTACGCGCAGAAGAAAAATTAAAATAAATACTAAATGGACTCCAAAAATCCCGAAATAAACTTTCCCCGACTTCTAAAATCAAGCCGGACAAAGTGAATATTTATTTGGGGCCTAAATGCAATTTTGAAAAACGCATATTTTTTTTCCTAAATTCAAATAAAATATCGAAAAACTCCGAAATAAAATCTTATTTGATTTCTTTATTAAATCCTCAATATTTCTTTATTTTGGGAAAAGTCATTTTATTCCCTCTCTCATAATTTTGTAATAGAAATAATTGATGATAAAATAAATAAAAATCAAATGATCCTATTCTCAATTTTTGAGAAAACTCAAATATGAAAATAACGAAATCCCCAACTCTCTCCGTGGGTCCTTGAGTTTCTTAGGATTTCTAGGATCAAAACCAAAAGCAAAAAAGTTTATGATATGCATTGATGATCTAATGTATAACATTCGAAATTGAAAATTTGGGATGTTACAAACCTACACCCCTTAAGATGAATCTCGCCCTCGAGATTCGGGTTGGTTAGAAAATAGATGAGGGTGGTCCTTGAGCAAATCTTCCTGTCGTTCCCAGGTGGCTTCGTCCTTCGTGTGGTGGCTCCACTGAACCTTACAAAACTTGATAACCTTGCTGCGAGTGACTTGGCTAGCAAACTCGAGAATGTTAATTGGTTTCTCCTCATAGGTCAAATTGTTATCCAACTGGATTGCTTCCAATGGCACTGTGTCTCTCAAAGGTATGCCAGCCATCTCCGCGTGGCACTTCTTCAACTGAGAAACGTGGAACACATCATGAACTCCTGACAATCCTTCGGGCAATTCCAACTTGTAGGCCACTTCTCCCATACGCTCCAATACTCGGTATGGTCCTACAAATCATGGCGCTAACTTTCCCTTAACACCAAAACGCTTTGTTCCCCGTAGTGGAGATACTCGAAGATAAAATAGGTCTCCGACTTCGTAAACTGTCTCCTTGCGTTTAGAATCGGCGTAGCTCTTCTGCCTGGACTGGGCTACCTTGATCCTATCGCGAATCAATTTCACCTTCTGTTCAGACTCTTTAATCAAATCTGGCCCAAACAACTGGCGGTCTCCAACTTCGTCCCACGACAACGGTGTCCTGCACCTCCTTCCATGCAAGGCTTCAAAAGGGGCCATCTTTAAACTGGTTTGGTAACTGTTGTTGTAAGAGAACTCTGCATATGGCAAATTGTCATCCCAACTAGATCCGTAATCTAGCGCACAAGCTCTCAGCATATCCTCCAAAATCTGATTGACTCTCTCGGTCTGTCCATCTGTCTGTGGATGAAAAGCTGTACTGAATTATAGCCTGGTTCCCAAAGTTTCGTGCAACTGCTTCCAAAACTTTGAGGTAAACTGGGTTCCTCTATCTGATACGATACTCCTCGGAACTCCATGCAGACATACGATCCTGGTCATGTATATCTTTGCCAACTTAGCACTGGTGTACGTGGTCTTTATTGGGATGAAATGAGTTACTTTCGTCAACCGATCAACTAAAACCAAAATCGAGTCATAGCCAGAACGAGTTCTCGGTAATCCCGTGATAAAATCCATGCCTAGCTTATCCCAATTCCATTCGGGTATCGGCAATGGTTGTAACAATCCTGCTGGCTTCTGGTGCTCTGCCTTTACTCTCTGACACACATCACAAACCTCTACATACTTTGCAATATCTTTCTTCATTCCGGTCCACCAGAAAGTATCCTTCAAATCCAAATACATCTTGGTATTTCGTGGGTGAATCGAATAGGGTGAGTCATGTGCCTCTTGCAGAATCAACTTCCTGATCTCCGGGTCATTGGGCACATAAACACGGTCTTCAAACCATAGGGTATCGTGCTCATCCTCACGAAAACCTTTAGCCTTTCCTTCGCTCATTTTCTCCTTTATAGATGCAATCTCCTTGTCAGTCATCTGAGCTTTTCTGATTCTATCCATCAAAGTTGACTGAATCTCCAATGCTGCTACATAGCCTCTCGAAACTATTTCCAAACATAGTTCATGAAGATCCTCGGCTAACTCCTTTGTTATCTCCCTCGTCATTAATGTATTGACATGGCTTTTGCGGCTTAATGCGTCAGCTACTACATTAGCCTTTATGGGATGGTAATGCAATCTCATATCATAATCCTTGATGAGCTCCAACCATCTCCTTTGTCTGAGGTTCAACTCCTTCTGTGTGAAAATGTATTTCAAACTCTTATGATCCGTGTACACCTCACGATGGTTTCCAATGAGGAAATGTCTCCATGTTTTCAATGCATGCACTACGGCTGCTAACTCCAAATCATGCATAGCATAATTCAACTCATGAGGCTTAAGCTGTCTTGAGGCATATGAAACAACTCTCCCTTCCTGCATAAGCACTGCTCCAAGTCCTCGATGTGAAGCGTCGCAATACACCTCATAGTCCTTGGTCTGGTCTGGCAAAATCAACACTGGTGAGGTAACCAAACGTTTCTTCAACTCCTGGAAACTAGCCTCACATTCCTTAGTCCATATGAACTTGGTATCCTTCTTCAACAACTCCGTCATAGGTTTTGCAATCTTTGAGAAGTTCTCAGTAAATCTCCGGTAGTATCCTGCGAGTCCAAGAAAACTCCGGATCTCTCCAACTGTTGTTGGTGCTTCCCCATTGGTCACAATGATAACCTTTGTGGGCTCAACTGCTATTCCTTCTCCGGATATAACGTGTCTGAGGAATCCTACTTCCTTGAACCAAAACTCACATTTGCTGAACTTGGCATATAACTGATGTTCTCTGAGCTTCTCAAGTACTAATCGTAAATGTTCCTTATGCTCTTCTTCATTCTTCGAATAAACCAGAATATCATCAATGAACACCACGACGAACTTATCCAAAAACTCCATAAACACTTTGTTCATAATGTTCATAAAATAGGCAGGTGCATTGGTCAGACCAAAGGACATAAAAGTGTACTCATACAGTCCATATCTTGTGGTGAAAGTTGTCTTAGGTATGTCCTGCTCTCGAATCTTCAACTGATGGTACCCTTATCGCAAATCGATCTTGGAAAACACTTTAGCTCCTTGCAAACGATCAAACAGATCATTGATCATCGGTAGTGGGTACTTGTTCTTGATCGTTACTTCATTCAATCCTCGGTAATCAACAACCATTCTTAACGATCCATCCTTCTTTTCCACTAGAAGTACGGGTGATCCCCAAGGCGACGAACTTGGGCGAATGTAACCTTTATCCAGTAACTCCTTAATCTGCTTCTTAATCTCCACCAAATCCTTTGTAGGCATCCTATATGGTCTCTTTGATATTGGCCCTGTGCCTGGCAAAAGCTCAATCAAAAACTCAATATCTCTATCTGGTGGCATGCCTGGCAACTCTTCTGGAAATACTTCTGGGAAATCCCTTACCACTGGTACTTCCTCCTGCACAACTCGTGTTAAACAATTTACTTGATTCCCTTTTGGCACATGTTGGGATACATACTTGATCCTTCTCCCTTCTGGGGTGGTAAGCAAGATCGACTTACTGGCGCAATTGATGTTTCCTCCATACATCGACAGCCAATCCATCCAGAATTACATCCAATCCTTGTGATTCCAAAATGATTAAATTCGAGGGAAACACATGCCTACCTATACTCAATGGCACTTGAAAACATCCTTGACTGGCCATATACTCCGCTCCTGGTGAGCTTACTAGCATAGGTATTCTAAGAACCTTAGTGGGCAGGTTATACTTATCCACAAATCCCCTTGATATGTATGAATGCGATGCACCAGTATCAAAAAGAACGAGTGCAGTAAATGACTTAACCAAAAACTTACCGATTATGGCATCCGGCTGCTCTTCAACCTCCTCCACGTTAATGTGGTTCACCTGCTCCCTGTTGAAAGGGTTTGGCTTCTTCCCAGAGCTTCCATTTCCATTCCGGCCTTCAGGATATTCATTGGCATAATGTCCTGTCTTTGAACACTTAAAACAAGTGACTTGGCTCAGGTCTCTCTTGGCTGGGGTTGATGGGGTGGTACGGTTCTGGCCGTTGCTTCCTCCATTACCATTACCATTCTTGGTGCCCTTGTGATTGTGCAAGCTACCTCCTCCATGGGTATGCTGAAAATGTCCTCCCGATCTAGGGGTAAAACGTGGCTTCTGCTAAGCTCCAGAATTGTACTTCCCTTGTCCATACTTCCTCTTGCGGTTCTCAATTTGCTGCTGTTTGCCTTCAATCATAAGAGCACGGTCTACCAACTCCTGGTAGTTGTTGAAGGTTGCTATCATCAACTGCATGCTCAACTCATCATTCAGTCCTTCCAGAAACTTCTCCTGCTTGGCTGCATCCGTAGCAACGTCATCTGGGGCATAACGTGCTAGCTTACTATAGTCATCCACATACTGGCCAACTGTCCGTCCTCCTTGGCGCAAGTTGCGAAAATCACGCTTCTTCATGGCTATAGCTCCTGCTGAAACATGGGCAGTACGAAAAGCCTGCTGAAACTGGTCCCATGTGACAGTGTCGACAAGGAAAGTAGCTGTGAAATTCTCCCACCATGATGCTGCGGGTCCTTCAAGCTGATGTGCGGCAAACTTCACCTTCTCCGCATCTGTGCATCCTGCTGTAGTCAACTCTCTAGCTGTCTTGCGGAGCCAATCATCTGCTACTATCGGCTCGGTGCTACTGGAAAACATCGGCGGATTCAGCCTAAGAAAATAGGCTAAGTGATCCGCAGGTGGTGGTGGTGGTGGGTTGTTGTTGTTGTTCCCCTGATTCTGATTCTGGACTAGCAACTGCATCAATGTGTTCAGCTGCTGGATCAACTGGGTGAGCTCCGGTGGAAAGGGAAATCTGGGGTCACGTCTCGGAGGCATCTGAGGGTTTAGAAAAGATGAGATTTAAGAATAGAGGGGTCTAAAGAGAAAACACTACCCATATGCACATGAGGCAAAAGCAAACAATTCACTTCATTCAATCAAACAAGGGCATACAATCGATCTAACTATCGCAAAAGTGCTTGGACTACTATATTTACATGGTGGACTACTACTACTTCTGAGGTGGTCTACTAGAAATATTCTTCAGTTGGAGACTCCATGATATCTGCTCCGGCTTCATCAACATAATCATCATCACTGTCATCTGGGTCTGAGTCGGTGTCGTCGATGATGATGTAGTCTTCCGGGCGAATCTCCTTGGGTTCTTCGTCTTCATCTACTGGTGTAGGGCCTCCCATAAATATCCCGACCTTCTTGATCAGATCGTCATTCTTCTCCACCAATACATCGATTTCCTCTTCATAATCTTCACGTGTAGCCTTGAGTTCTCCCTCCAGTTCCTTGATTCTTGTCCTTGCCTTCTTCAGGTCTATCATGTCGGCGCACATCTGGTTCTCCTGTCGTCGAATGTGCTGGTTTAACTCCTGGATAAAAGCTGCAACTGATCTATCCTTCCTGGTGCTGATCATCTCCCAGTGCTCATCTCGGCGCCCACAAATCTGGTAGATAGTATCCTTGAGATCATTGCGGTAGACTTCTCCAATGCGTCCCATGGCGATGTGAGCTGCCATGCTCTTTCCTAGACTCCAAGTTGGTGCATCAAAAGAAAACTCTATGGGCTCAGTGACTGGCATGAACGTCCTTCTTGGAAGTTGAACTTGAATCATCCAGCACTCTTCTTCAGGTAAAGTGGCGTTGTAGGTTCCGGTGAAGCTTGGTACTCCTATGTTCAGGTACTTAGTGACTTCCTTCAGGTGTCGTCCAAAAGGTGTATCTTCATCCGGCTGAGTGAACTTGATCCTTGCTTCCGTCATCCTAAAAGAGTAGAAAAGATGAGGAGTCAGAAATGAGAAGAGAGTAGTGGTCTAGGGCTTTAGCTTAGTGGTCGTGTCTTACAGTCAGCGTGTGCACTGATACCATCTCTGTAGCGACCAGACCTCAAACAGTCTGATCTCTGTGCTCCGGTGTCATCCCTGGATCAGTAATGCTGACACCACACAGTACTCGGAGGATTTATAACAGAGTAGCAATCACACACTTATTACATCGAGTGTCTCAATAGAGAACTTATTACAATAAATATGGCTTAAGGCCATCTAATAACGATAACAGCGGAAGGCTTGGAAGATAAGTGAGTCCATCAACTCCAACGGCATCACTGAGTATAGAACCACGACCTAAAAACTCCTTAATCGTCGTCTGAAAAGTCTGCAACATTAACGTTGCAGCCCGAAACGGGTCAGCACATGGAATATGCTAGCATGGTAACACATAGAGAGTAATGGAATGAAACAGCTATACTATATGCATATTTGGCTGGTGGAAAGCTCTATGGTTACAATTTTGCGTAAAGCCAATTTTTCCCTACTGCAAAGGAACAAATTTTATTTAACTATCATGGTAGTTGTTAAACATTGAGAATGGTTGACAGCATCCTCAATCCCAATTAAGCATCATCATTAACAAAACCCAACAAAATTAATTTAGAGTAACATGTTGAGATTCACATGATAATCCAAGTACTAGATACTCAAAACGTCCATAACCGGGACACGGCAAACCATGATTAGTTTATACACTCTGCAGAGGTTTGTGCACTTTTCCCCACAAGACTCGATCGTCTCCGTTTGGTTTCTCGCACTACATGGTGTTTGAGAAGATGGATGACCGAGACATAGTCTTTCAGAAGCGCTAGCACCTTACGATGGATAGACCGTTACACCTACTTTCCCCTACATCTGCTAGTCTACCCTGTAAGAGTTCGCACGACATAATCAACTATGCCAGAGCCCATAATGGCTTGTGGCTGCACACGGAAGTTTCTAGTATGAAAAATCTCATGATCCCTTTGGGCATGGGTGGCGGTCCATAAAAAACAGGCAATCCTGGAATACCCAGGTACCTCAATCCACCCAGATGTGTGTTTAATTTGCCACCTTAGATAAACCATTAATTAACAAACTAACATCTGTCATGGATATCACTCATCCAATCCACGTCTACTAGCAAGCATGGCATAATGGCAAACGTAGAAGTAACTTCCAAAGGTTTGATAATATAACAGGTAATAGGTACTACCTCAACTACTTCCCATCCCACAATTTAATTAGATCCTAATCATGCAATGTTTGAGGATTTGATCTAATGCAATAAAACTGGGTAGTAGAAAAGGTATGATCAAAGTGTTACTTGCCTTGCTGATGATCCGCGAAACCTAGAGATTCAAAGTAACAGGCGGCGCACTCCGGGTATTCTATCGCAGACAAACAAACAAGCATACAATAAGCACTCATCTAATGTACAGGTAAAAGTCAAATAAGAGAACTAACCAGAAAGTTCAACTTAAGAACTCTGGTTTGCAAAAAGAATCAAATCGAACGAAGCAACGAAAGTCAAACGGCGAAAGAAAACAACTTTGTTCTACTAATCTGGATCTAAGTCAAATTTTGTAGTAGCAAAAACTTGTTTAAGTTTGTTAAATGGATAGAGGGTTTCGAGACGAAACTCCAGGCGCTTGAATCGCCTGATTCCGATAAACGAGCGAAAAGTTATACTAAAACGAAAATCAGATCAGAAATCATGATCAGAAAATAATCGCGGAAAATCTGAGAAAAAGAAAAACGACAAACGGATTAACGAACGAACATTCGTTAACCGGATCTAAACGATGAGACGTTCGTTAAAACGAACGAACGAGCGAATGCTCGCTAATTAACCTAAACCAAAAAAACCGATCTAAAAAAACGAAAACTAAAAAAACCGACGAAAACCGACGGAAAACCGATCGTTTTTTTTTTAAAAACCGGCGGCGTGGGTTACGAGGCGAACCTCGGGCGGCGGGTCGGCGAGGCGGCGGCGCGGCGGCTCCGGCGACGGCGGGGTCGGGCGCGAGCGGGCGGCAGCGCTAGGGTTCGGGGGCGCGAGGCTGGGCTGGCTTCGGCTGGGCTCCCCCCCGGCTTATAAAGCCTACGCGGGCCGGAGTCCCGGTCGAACATGGCCCGTAGGTCGGTGCGATTTTTTTAAATAATTACACGCAGAAGAAAAATAAAAATAAATACTAAACGGACTCCAAAAATCCCGAAATAAATTTTCCCCGACTTCTAAAATCAAGCCGGACAAAGTGAACATTTATTTGGGGCCTAAATGCAATTTTGAAAAACGCATATTGTTTTCCTAAATTCAAATAAAATATCGAAAAACTCCAAAATAAAATCTTATTTGATTTCTTTATTAAATCCTCAATATTTCTTTATTTTGGGAAAGTCATTTTATTCCCTCTCTCATAATTTTGTAATAGAAATAATTGATGATAAAATAAATAAAAATCAAATGATCCTATTCTCAATTTTTGAGAAAACTCAAATATGAAAATAACGAAATCCCCAACTCTCTCCGTAGGTCCTTGAGTTGTTTAGGATTTCTAGGATCTAAACCAAAAGCAAAAAAATATATTATATGGATTGATGATCTAATGTATAACATTCCAAATTAAAAATTTGGGATGTTACAAAAAGATATTTGAAACTAATTGCCGGTTTGATTTGTTTTAAAAATGTACATCCCATTTCTCATTACTGATGGGCCATTTTCTTTGCTAGCCGAATGAAAGCTCTCCTCGTCTTGAAAGATTTGCAGCCCAATAGGCGTGACAAAGCGACTTACTTGGCAAATCACAAAAAAAACTGGGCTTTGGCCGTGGACCCAACTGTCAGCCTCTCCACATACAGTACTCTTCCGATGGAATGTCGTTGACCACGTTGACCACGCCGCGCCGAGAGCACCAAGGCGGTGGACGACGGCGAGGCCTAGGAAGGGGACGACGCGGAGCCGGGGAAGACGCGGTAGTGGATGCCCACGCGGAGAGGAGTACGAGGGTTCACTGGTTCGGCTGCGGTGTGAGGCTGCCGTTGCCGCAGGGCCTGGCTAGCGGTGGGAGTAGTAGGGGGCGATGAGGCCTCATTGACAGCACAGCCGGCCACTGGAGGCAGGAGCAGGCGGTCTCCCCGGTGCTGGTTTTGGTGGCTGGTGCAGGAAGAGCAGGGATTGAAGAAGCAGCAGGACCGTTCGATTCAAATCCAATAGTTACTGCTGCTAGAATCGTTTGTTGACTAAGTTGACAAGCCCTGCATACGCGTCAACTTAGTAGGACCACAGGTCAGCCTCCCAACCGGTGCGCCCCAGATGTCAGTGGGAGGAATCATTATTTTTCGCGTAATAAGGAGGCAGTTGATTGCGTGCGGGCAGGCCAGCGGAGGGAGTAGGGTGGGCCGGGGAAGCCTGCGCGGCATCACAGCGAGCCACAAGAGGAGGGAGCAGGCAGTCCTGCCGGCGCTAGTTTAGGCGGCTGGAGTAGGAAGATCAGAGATTGAAGAAGCACGTCGGCTGTTGGATGGACATCCAACACTAACTGCTACTAGAATCGTGTGTTCATTGACAAAGCCTTGCGTAAACAAGTCAGCCTCGAAATCTATGGCGTGTACAGCCATTTGCTATTATTTTTATAATTTTTACTCATTTTCTAATTCATATGGATTTATTGCAGCCCATTTTCCATTTTTAGAATTGCTGGCCATTTTCTGGTCAGTACCAGGGTCAAAAAATTAACTAAATATGTGGGAAATTTTGAAAATTCGCAAATTTTTCCCGGGAAACGAAATATTCTTAATCCAAAAATTAATAGCCATACTAAAACAAATTTACAAATAAATTAGTACTATGTCATGTTAAATCCAATGAAATATGTATAAGATATCAGTGAAGAACAAAAACAAAAAAAGAAACTTATATCCCATTTGCTATAATTTTTTTGGAATTTTCAACCCCTTTTGATATTACTTTTAATAGACATTGACCATACTTTTAAGCCTGGCCGGAATGCATCCCTCCTCGTGTTGAAAGATTTGCAGCCCAGTAATTTGGAGAAAACAAATAGGCCTAGCTTGGGTATTCTTCAAAAAGAAATACTGGCACTACTAAGAAAAGGCCTACTAATGGCGCACCAGTTTTGCCTACTAATGGCGCATCACTGGTGCGCCATTAGTATCATGCCACTAGTATTTATTAGTAATGGCGCACCACCCAGTGCGCCATTAGTATATAACACCATGCGCCATTAGTATGCCTCCCAGGGGCCATATTTAACCATGTGCTTTGGCACACTAATGGCGCACTGCGGATGGATGCGCCATTAGTATACTTGGCATACTAATGGCGCACTGTTTGGTGAGGCGCCATTAGTATACTTTGGCATACTAATGGCGCACTCCGTAGTGATGCGCCATTAGTATGAATATTAGGTTTTTTTTACTTTTCTGATTTTTGCACAGGTTACAAAATATATTATTTGACAGAATATAGATAGTAGCACACAGCAACAGCAGATTCATCGAATACAATAGAAGATTAGTCTCCGAATACAATTCATCATATTAGTCTCCGAATTCAAAAGACCGAACAAAGATAAAACATTACAAGTCTCGAGACCGCGAGTATCGAGTTTGTCTTCACATTACAAGTCGATATCGATCATCTAAACTACCATCACATAGAAGAGAGCTGCGGTCATCACGATGAGCATCATCGCGATGAAACTGGTCTTCATCCGGTTCCTCCAACGCTCCCTCCTCTCTCCCGCTAGATAGCGGGCGAATCTAGATTCCGCCTCCGCCCTAGTGGTGTACCCTTTGTAACTGTTACCGCTGAAATGGTGAACCTGTCTCCGACACTCCTCCCAGTCGTCGTAGACTCTGGGAACCTTACCCTTGTACATGACATACGACGGCATCTCTATGCACAAGCCAAACAACAGACAATACATACATAAGCAATATATAAGTATGCAACAAAAGGATCGGAAGAGAAAAGCAAGACATGACATTAATAGCACGATTCATGGTCCTACTAATAAATAGCATTGATTACATCTAAGTTGAACGACTGTCCAAACCAAAGAGACATACAATTCATTAAAGTTTAATTACAACATGAGCCAATCAATGTTTCAGAACTACACATAGCATCACTACTTTCGACTCGACTCATGGACAAGAGCGTGGATGAAGCCGCCGTCTATCGTGATGGTCATGAAATCGCGGGCGTTGTCAGCCTGCATTTGTAGCATTCCATCTATCTCAATGTTGGACGGTTGATATCTAAGGAAGAACTGCCCCGAGGTATGAAGGACATCTTGATGGATGATGTCCGCAAACTCTGACTGGATGCGAAAGAATTCTTGTCTGATGTCCGCGTCCTAGATTGCCGACAAGCTCGCGGCCCAATCTTTGAGATTATTTGGTAGCAGAAGGTGATGATGGTCCCTTACGATCGCCCGCATATGATGGAGGGCGTAGTAGGCATCCTTCTGACCGCCAGGCGGCTGCTTGACGCAGCAGAACGTCGTATTGTGGGCGAACACGTGCTGGCCGTACTTACGAACTGCCCTGGTGAAGGTGCCTCCAGACTTGGCGTAGCCGGGGAGAACATCACCTAGAACTTTCTTGATATTTGTGTAGTCTATCTTGGAGTTACGGTTCGGGTGGAAATACGTGGCCATGTAATATTTCGGGCTTAAGAGGATGAGTGTGCAATGTGTGTCACTGCACAGAACACAGAATGTTAGAAAAAAAAGAACGATCGAAATCTAAGAAATCATATGTTACGGGGCGGTTAAGGGATGACTTACTCGGGAAAGTAAGGCACAAGGAAGTTATCCTTATCTGGGTTTGCCAGAATGACGTCTTCAAGGTGTGAACTCGCGACTTGGCGGTCCCCAGCGCTGCTCAAGAGCTTGGCACGCATGTAGAAGGGGTCGACGATCACGATGTCCGGGGTCTTGTCTCTAATGATCCGCATCTCCATACTCAGTGAAAGCAGCCGAACGAAGGTGTAGTGCAGCGGATGAAGGTTAAACATAGCAAATATGTCATCAAACCGTAGGACGATCATACCCCCGATGTCTCCATCCACAAAGCCCTTGCCCTCTGGCACCTTGGCCATGAAAACCGGGTATGCCACATCATTCTCTCTTGGACGCCGCCTCTCCAAAGAAAGAACACTATCGTGCAGACTCCGCATAGAACCGGTTGCAGCATTGAGCATATTTGTCGGTAACATCACCCTACCCGCCACATGCACCCTCCTCGAGATATCCTTAGGTGAAGGTGGCCCGTCCTAAGCATGGATCGTACTCGGTGCCAGCTGGCTCGCATCGGCGCCCTTTTTAGTCTCCCTTTCCATCCCTTCTTCTTGATCTGCTGTAATGGGACCGAGTTCTACTCACAGACCGCCTTCTTGAGCGTGTTGGGGCTGATAATATTTGGCACCTCATCTATCTGAGGCTCGGTGAAGGCGGCATTTGGAGGCGTCTCCTGAGAACTGAACGCCAGACGACGCCTATTGCAACTGGGTTTCTCCGCCGTACCAGCTAGATCGCGGTCGTCTTGGTTGGGTTCTTGAGAAGGAGGCCCGCAGAACTCGTCACGGTACCCATGTTCGGCAAAGTACTTATCGACGTTGGTAAATGTACCATCATCGTTGTCGTCGTCATCCGGATCTTGTGCCATATGCATGTCCGGATCCTATGCCATAGGGATGTCCGGCATGTCCGATAGCGTTGCGGCATTCTTGCCATGGCTTGGCGCCGGCACGACTGGCGGTCTTGTCTGTGGGGTGGTGTCCCCCGCCCCCAAACGAATCTGGCTCTTCGGCCAAAGCAGGGGCCAACTTACCAGGCACTGAGGGTCATCTCATCTTCTTCGTCGGCCCCAGCGGGTCGAATCGGAGGTAACAGCTCGTCGCAGCCTGGCAGCACCCGAACCACTTCAACCCTATACATTGTGGGTGGCATCGGATTACTGTGGAACACGGGGTTGCCCGGTTGAACGATTCTGCCCTTGGCGACATCGACCAACTCGCCGCCCACGAAGTGCAGGAGAGTGTAAGGAACGTCGGCGGTGCCCTATGAAAACATGTAGGGCGTCAGGGATGCCCAGTCAAAGGCAAGGAGATGAAGTCCTCGGCCGAGAGGCTTAGTTACCATGATGCCGTTGAGCTCGGTTAATGTCGAGGCACCGCCAACGGCGGGCGTGCAACTGACGGAGGGGCCGCTTGCTGGCGAGGTGTCGGCCGGCGTACACCCGGGTGCATTAAGCTCCAATGCCGGCGTCGGAGACACCAATACCGCCGCCGCTGGAGACATCAATGGTGTCGCCGCCGTAGACACCAATACCGCCGCCGCCGGAGACACCAATGGCGCCGCCTGCGCGTTGTGCGAGTTGCTGGCCGTGAAGCTGGGAATCGGGGGTGGCCCCTGTTGGCCACCTGCAATCCACGTCGTTATCCCATGAATCAAGGTAGGCATAATGCCGGTGAGCGTCGATCCCAGTTGTTGTTGCACTTCCTCTTGGACCATCTCCGGAATCCACGCCACTTGCGCCTTGAGTGCTTCAACCTCGCGCGATTGGCTTTCCGAGCTGGTCTTTTTCTCCTTTCGCCCACCAGCGGTATAGTATGACGACCATTTTGTGGACAAGCCTTTGCCGGCCACACGACCAGCTGACGTTGGCTTACTGAGCTTATCCTTGTTTTTCATTACGTTCAACGCCCTATTAAAGGGGTGTCGAAAGGGGAGCTCTGAGACGACCCCGCGCTACTGCTTTCTTTGTCCTGCGGAAGGAACATGAACCATTTAGAAATATTGGGGATTAATTAGAATGCAACCATATGGAGCTAATTACGTGGGGGTGTATTCCTTACCAGAACAAGCTCAAGCTCCTTGGTCTTCGGATCCGTGGTAAGCTCCTTTGTTACCGGGTCCTCCTTGTACCGGGCCCTGAGAAAGTTCCTGGTCTGCTTGTCATGGTATTTCTTGAAGCGGGGCGGTAGGACTTGCTCGGCATGCTCCGCGTCCTCCTTGTCCCATACAGGCTCCGCCACTCTGTAACCGCCGGGACCGAGTTGGTGGACCCCTATGTTCAACTGCCGCATTTCTTTCCCCCACTGACTTGATTCGGAGGTTGCGGGGCTCTTGCACTTGATCTTGAACTCCTTGTAGTCATCTTCGCTAATCAAAGGATATTTCGCCTTGATCTTCTCATAACTATCACCTTTGTCAATCATTGCCTTCACCGTGCTTTTCCAAGTAGACAGGGCCGTGCTCATCGTCGTGAGGGCGGCACCGTTCACTTTATTACCCGAGAGGCGTGTGTTTGCGAACTCAGCGGGGAACTTGTATCGTTCGTGAAGCTTCGTGAAGAGGAGGCTGCGCAAATTCCCTTGGTCCTTATGCCTTAGGTTCTCGGTGTTGATCGAGGCGGTGCTCCGGAGAATGCACCCGAGCTGAATCGAGTACCCCTTGACTACATGTTTGGGCGCCGTCGGATGCCCGTCGGAGTTCACTTCAGTAAATTCCTCCCTGACGGTGGCGAGCATGTTCGGGCGCCGGTCCTTCCGTTGCCTCTTCGGTTGGCTGCCATCTATGCATGTGCCGCCATCATCAGTGGTGGCATCCGCGGCGCCATCATCAGTGGTGGCATCCCCGACGACACTAGGGGTTGTGTAGTCAGGATCGGTGTCTTCCGCGGCGTCCTCATAGCGGTGAGGTTCTTCCTCCAACTCCTGGGACAGCTCCCAGAATTGCTTGCCTCCCTAATCGCCGGCCTCATCGTTGTGGGCCATGTTTCGCTCTAAATAGGAAAAAGTTTGGTCAAAAAGTTGGTTATTGTCAAGGAACAAGATCATGGTCTCATCATTTAGGGTTTGTCGACACCGAGGCATCCTAAAAGCTAAGCTTTTATCATTTAGGGTTTGTCGATGCCGAGGCACCCTAAAAGCCTATGCGTACATCATTTAGGTTCTCACCGACACTGAGGCACCCTATAGAAGCCAAGTTAAGTTTTCATCATTTAGGGTTTATCGATGCCGAGGCACCCTAGGTTGGGCCTAATCACTTGGCTCTATTGCCACCTATGTTGGGTTTATCATCTAGGGTTTATCGATGCTAAGGAGAATTCTAAGTTGGGCCTAATCACTTGGCTCTATTGTCACCTATGGTTTAATGCAGCAAGAATGGCGGGGCAGTTGATCCTACTTAACTAAGTACTAAGATACCCCGGCCCATGCATTAGTCGTAAGTACCCCATATGTCCTATTTTTAGCAAAGTCATGCTAAAATTCACGGAAAATTTCAGCATGACCTTTGCTGAAAATAGGACATATGGAGTACCCGAATTTGCCGGAACGGAAGTTAATCGACATTCCGGCAAACTCAAGGGCCTCTCGAGGTACCTGCAAATTCATCAGGACACAATGGTCGGAGACAAAACCCAGCCACAGACCATATGGTCCTCTGCTTTCATATGGAAAAAAATCAGCTCAACTTATGTGAGATTCCATTCCAGATATAATAGGTCACCCAACAAAGAATCATCAATAGTATGATCAATTTTGAATCAATAGACATACTTCTCAAAAGAGGCATGATCAAATTCTGGTGCCCTTGACTTACTAGTATTTATGTCTTATGACTGATGAATGTGCATTGAGTCCAGAAGCAAAGACTCTACAGTGAAATGAAAAAAACCTTGGAAATATATTTATGATAACTCTAAATGGATCAGAAGGTGCAGATGCACTTGTAAAAAAAAGGTATGCATTTGCAGCAGCTTTGTTCTGATTATGACATCATTCTGTTAAGAAGGCAAAATAACATTATCATCCCAATTCATGGTTGAAGTTGAAGACCCTAAGCTTTAAAATGCCAAGTCTCACTTACGCATGTTAACTTATTTACCAGTTCAGAACTATCACCAGAAAATAGTAAATCCACATTGACCACATAATATTATTTTGCGACCACTCAGTTTGTCCTTGACTGGGACACTTGAAGCACAAAACAACTAATGCAGAGCTAGGTTGTATGTTTGGCTTAAGGGTTTTCCTTTTCAAATTCTGACTCTGTTTCTAAACAAAGTAGGCTTCTATCCTGTCTAGAATGTAATGAAGATGTCCTGGATAAGCTGAGTGTTTTTTAACAATTTTCTCATTTTGACAGCATCTGTATCACATTACACTTGATATATTTTCACTCCTGTGTGTTGTAATGAAAATGTCTTGGTGAGACTTGATATATGTCCAAAATTAGAAAAATCACAAGGTACTTTCTCTACCTAATAAACTCCATATGACCACATAAAACCCTGTTTAACACACCTGTAAAGAAGAACAACCCCCCTAAGGAGCTAGAAAGCTATACCGCCCACTGCCTCGTCGAATGTCTGTCAAGGGAAGAGATAAAGATGAGAGCATGTAAAAAATTTAAAAATTAGAACCATGAGTTATGAGAACTACAAATTAAGCAGTGCAGTGTTCAACTAGCCCTCGGACTCCAACTGTCAGATAACAAGAGAACAATTCACACGACAGCAAGCAGGTGTAACCAGAGGCAAAGGAGCATGAAGAGACAAGTCTCCAGAACTAGTCCATGAATCCATGATGCTGCTACATATTATTAATATTGAAACTAACAGAAAATGCTAACAAGTCTTGAGAACTAGCGCATGATGCTACATAACCCTATCACCCAGAAACAAACCATCGAATCATCATGCAAATGTAGTTACAGGCCAACGGAGAGATAAGCAGATGGTCCAAAAAAAGCCTAGCTAGTGGAACATTAATTGATAGCTAAGGAGTGGCATTAGATACCGAACCACCGGCATAAGAATCAAGTGCTAGGAAGTCATGATTTCTCAATCGTGGCTTTGAACCCAAGCCCTTGGTAAATCTCTGGCTCAACAAAGAACATAGCCAAGGCTAAGCGTGACGCAGGCCAAACCAGAAGAATGAATAATCAAGGCGCTCGACCAGCAAATCAACTACACAGAGCGATTCGCGGGCGGCACACAGAGCACAGCCCAATCCAATCCTATCAGTCCAGCCCTAGGACCAAACCCTCCAAACCCTAGCAACCACGGGGCGCACCGACCCACATCTGACGCTACCAAATCGCATCGATCACGTGGCGGTACCAAGGAAGGAAGGGGGGTTGGGGGATTGGGGCGCGTTACCATACCTTGAGGATGCCGAGCTTGATGGAGCCATAGATGATGCCGACGCCGACCACGGAGACCCTGGCCACCTGCAAAGCAACATCCATCGTGAGGACGCCGATCGTCGCTCAGTCAATCAGTCGGCCAGATCTGATCTGCGCGGATGCAGAGGAATCGGGGGGAGGGGCGCGCGTGGGTTGCTTACGAGGGCGAGGGTGCTCTTGCCGGAGTTGTCTCCTCCTCCTCCTCCTGGTCCTCCTCCTTCGGCTCGAGGCATGGGGGAGCTGCAGTGGTGGGGGGCGCGGGGGTGGCGGTGCGAGGGAGCTGTGGTGGTGGGGGCGCGGGGGCGGCGGGGGTGGAGTCCGGCGGGGGTCGGGGCGGCGGCGTTGGGGCAGCGCGCGGGTGGATCTGGCGAGGGAGAGGGACGAAGGGGATCTGGCGAGAGGAAGGGAATTAGCTAGAGGGGATCTTACTAATGGCGCACCCGCGGTCGGTGCGCCATTAGTAATCTTTTTTTTATTTTTTGTTGCATGTAATATTTTTTTAGAAAATGAATATGAATATGAAAAAGTAATACTTTTTTATAAAAACAGTAATAATTGTTGTTTAACAACAATTGTAGTCTACACTTTTTTTTAAATGAATATGAATTTGAAACAGGGGGTGCTCGTCGGCGGCGGTGGAGCAGGGGAGGGTGCGGGGGTGCTCATCGGCAGTGGTGGAGCGGGGGAGGGTGCGGGGGGTGCTCGTCGGTGGCGGTGGAGTGGGGGAGGGTGCGGTGGGTCATCAGCGGTGGTGGAGCTAGCGGGGAAGGGTGCGGGTGGGATCGAGATCGAGATGGAGGGGGATAGCGATCGAGATGGAGGGGGATCGAGATCGAGTGTCCTCATGAATATTCAATATTTTATCATATTGAATATGAAAAAATATCATCAAATTTGAAAAAAATATTCATGAATTCAAAATGTGCCCATGAATTTTAAAAATATTCATGATATCAAAAAGTGCCCATGAAATACAACCGAGAAATGAAGACTACGATTTAAATACAGTCGATCTTAGCTAGCTATCTGTTCATAATCTTCTTGCCCTTCTTTTTCGCAAATGGAGTTCTTCTGTGGAACGGACGTCCTTTAGGTAGGGTGGTCCTGCTTCTTCTTGTGGTGTATGCTGCTACTACTTCATCGTCGTCGTCATGTTCGATCTTTGGGTCGCCGTACTTGTCGAAGTCTTGCTCATTGGCTACTCCATCCATTCCGATGATCTTCCTTTTGCCTCTCCTCACGACAACATGACTGGGCTTTGACGGGTCGGTAATGAAGAAGCATTGGTCCACTTGGGAAGCCAGTACCCATGGCTCATTTTTCGCGATGACGTTTGCGCCCGCGGTCTTGGATTTGGCTTCGGGTATAACCATGGTGGTGAAATACCATTCTTCTTTTAGGACGATCGTGGCCCATCTGACACGGAACATCGGGACCTTCTCTCCAGCGTAGCTCAGCTCCCACATCTCCTCGATCCTTCCGTAGTATCTGTCCTTGTCGTTACCAGTGTAGGATTCCATCATTCCCCCGGAGTTCTGATAACCATCGCTCTTCATGTCCTTGTCCTCGGTGTAGAATGTGTAGCCATTGATATCGTACGCCTCATAGGTCATCAGGTTGTGCTCGGCGCCCTGTGACAAGGCAAATATGAGTTGTTCTTCCGCGGAAGAATCCTCATGTAAAGGGTACGACAGACGCTTCTGCTTGAACCAACGCGTGAAACATGAGTTGTGCTCTTTGATTATATCTCCGTCCGTCCTCTGTTGGCCTCGGTCATTGTACGTCTACCACCCAAGGATCGACCACGTCTATGTGTTGTAGCGCGACTAGGTTTTCTCTTTCAAAGTCGGTGAGTCGACCCTCGAAGTCTACATGCATTTCACGGCGACCCTCACGGTGACCCCATCCAGCGAGCCTGCCGAGGTGCCTGTTGACGGGCAGACCAATGGGGTTCTCGATGCCTAGATAATTCATGCAGTAGGAGATGCACTCTTCGGTCAGAAAGCCCCTGGCTATACTTCCCTCTGTACGTGACTGTCACACCCTAGCTAGTTCAAGCATTAGAGTGTGCATCATGTTTATTTTCCTCTTAAATTTGAAATGGGGATGACAGAACCCCCAACACCCCCCTGGAAACAACTAGGGTTTACTAAAATTATTTTCAATGAACCTGAAATGCCCTTCTAAAAAGTTCACCCTCTTTGTCTTGGGTTAAAACCTCTGGCAAAATTGGTGCACATTTTTCTAGGTCAACAGAAGGTCATTGAATTAAATCATAAGTATTTGAATTTGGGCATTTAAATGCTATAAAATAAATTAAATGCCCAAATAATTCTGGAAATAAATGTTTGCTGTTGGAAATAATCTAAACAGAGCCCACAATTATTTTCAGGATTTTTGGAAATGTTTTAGTATTTTTAATAAAGCCCAATAGTTGCAATTAAATAGAAAACAGAAACAAATTTACAAAAAAAGAGAAGGAAGCCACCTGGGCCTTACCTGAGCTGGCCAGCCCACCTGGCTCGGCCCAGCCTACTGGCTTCGCCAGTCGTCGTCCTCCTCGCGCCAGGAGGCAGGGGCGCGTGCTCGCCGCGCGCCGGCCACGCGCCGGCCACCTCCTGCTTCTGCCGACGTCCTGGAGACGTCCATGAGTGCCACGCGACCCCCACGTCCCCCTCTCATCCTCTCTCACTCTCCCCCTCGTCTCCCTCACTCTCTCCCGCGATGGCCGAGCGCGTACCTCGCCGCCGATTGCCGTAGTTGCCACCACAGCCACTCCCTCGCCCCTCCGACGAGCCCAATCGCTCCGCCTCGTCACCCTGGACCTCTCCGTCGACTCACGCAAGCTCGGACAACCCCAAGACGATGTGGTGCCCTTCTTCCCCGTCCACGGCCGCTGGACGCCGTCGTTCGATTCGCCGGCCTCAAGTCCTCCCCGAGCTCGCTGACCCCCTCTCCGACTCCGCTGTGAGCTCCTCTTCCTTTCCCCCTAGCTCCCGTGCTCGTTTGGCCTCTGTAGCCGCCGTTTCCACCGCACCCGAGAGGTCCTCGCCGCCGGCCATGTCGTCGTCGTGGCTACGGCCGTGCAAGCACGCGTCCAAGCGCACCATCGCATTCAGTGCGTCCCCAGGAGCCTAACGCACGCACTTCCTCGCCTTGCCGTGCACCGTAGCCCTCTTTCCCTCTCCGTCCGAACTCCGGCCGCTGCCACGAGCTCGATTCCGGCGAGCTCGCTCCACCCCATCTCCTCCCACTTGCCCCACTAGATGCGCACGAGCCCCAGCTACGCGTAGCACGTCTCCGCCGTCGATTTGGTCACCGGAGGACCAAATCCGAAGCCCTCCGCCGTCTCGGCCTCGCCGGCGGCTCAACGCCGGCGAGTTTGACCCAGTTTGACCCCTGGGTGTGCCCAGGTAGACCCCCCTGAGTCTATGACAGGTGGGGCCGGTCTGCTAACTAAATTAGGATTAGTTTTAATTAATTCTAATTAAATCAGTCATTGACATGTGGGCCCAGGCCCCACTGACAGCTAATTAGTGTTAATCTAATCCTGTTAATTAGCTGAGAGGCTGACAGAAGGGGCCCACCAGTCAGGTTTGACCTGGGCTGGCGCCTTTGACCTGCTGAGGTCAGCATGACGCAATGCTGACACAGTAATGCATTTTCTGGATTTATTTTTATTCAGGAAATTCCAGAAAATAGTCAAAACTTCTAAAAATCATAGAAAATCAACCATAGCTCCAAATGCAAAGATTTATATATGAAAAATGATTAGAAAAATTCAATCTATCCATCTGTAATGGTTTCATGCATGAAAAAACAAGTTTACCTTGCTGTTTAAGCAGAATAAGGAAATGCACTATTAAGGCCATGTTTAATGAGCTAATATTTGAATCTTTGATTCAAATGAGTTCATTCCTTTCTACTATAACTTGCATTAGGACAAGACACATTCATATTGCCATGTCATAGCATGCATCATATTGTTGCATATCGTCATGTGTTGATTGTGTTCCGATGCGTTCTTGGTGGTAGGTTCTGCCTCCGAGGATATTCACGAGTATCCAACTGAAGGGCAGCATCCCACTACCACTCCATCAGGCAAGCAACCATTGATCATTCTGATACAAACCCATGTTCTCGCTTCTGCTCTTGTTTACTCCATTAAGACCACGCGATTCAAACTGCTGTGTGCTACGGTAGTTGAACCCTTATCCTCTGCATGACCTGTCATTGCCATAGTAACTAGATGAAACCCACTAGCATGTGTAGGAGTTGATTGAGCCATGTATGTGATTCCTACCTTGCCATGCCTGCTATGCTTAGAGTTGTGTCAGGTCTGGTTCATCTGGGTGATGGGCTAGAGTGAAATGCTTATGTCGGTAATGTGAGGGATGTGTTGAACATGTTTGGTAAAGGTATCGATGAGAGGCCATGTAGGAGTACATGGTGGGTTGTTTCATTGAGGCCGTCCCTAAGAACTGAGATCTGTATGTGTGATTTAAGATGCAGTTACTACCGTACATTGGGCCCGAAACCAATGGACCCTCTCGGCTTCTTAACCACCTTAGTACTCTGTCCAGGAGTTGCAAATAGTTTCTGGTGTTTGTAGGATATGTGTTGGCGGCCGTGCGTAGCGCTGACCCTAGGGGTGGGCTATGTTGCGGTAGATACACCGTGGCCGGGTATGCCGTGCGCCCGTTTGGCATCTCGGGACCCTCTTCACATCGTTCGGGGCCGTATGTGGAAACCTCGGCCGGACTCCCTGCGGATGGAACCTGGATAGGCGATAAACCTGGACTAGAGACTTAAGTGTTTAGGTAGGCCGTGGCCAACACCCTCGCTGGGCTTCCGCTTGAAGGTTGCCGAGTACATGGCATGTAAGCGGCGGTAAGTGGTGAAAGCGTGTATGAAGAAGTACACCCCTGCAGGGTATAAAACTATTCGAATAGCCGCATCCGCGGTAAAGGACTACTTGGTTGCCTATACAGTTCATAGACAAGTTAATGGACACTACTAAAAGACTCAAGATAAGTGTGAGTATCGAGGATGGCCCTCTCGTAGGATGACGAGGGAGGATCCACGGTGGAGTATTGTGTTGGTGAGTAGTGGACTCGTGTGCGAAAACTATTTTACTGGTGAGGTTCCATAGGATAGCTTAGCCAAGAGTCAAAGCTGGCTTGCTGCATTAACCCCACCACCTTCTTGAGAATAAGCATGTATAGTAGGTTCTGATGTAAGACTTTCTGAGTACCTTTGTACTCATGTTTGCTTAATTACTGTTTTCAGACGACAACACCGCCCCCTCCAATGGGTTCTACGTAGACCTTGACGTCGACGAGTGACTAGCCACCCAGGTGGTGATCCTAGCCATGGTGGGCCCTATGTAGATAGACAGGCTTCGAGAAGCCTTCTTTCTTTCTAGAGTCTGTACTCAGACTAGTGGCTTCCGCATGTGCTTGTATGAGTGTATGATTTGAGTGCCGGGTCATGTGACCCTATCTGTATGAACATGTTATGTATGGCTCTCTGGAGCCTTTAAATAAAGTACTTGAGTTGTAGAGTTTTGTTGTGATGCCATGTTGTATGTACTCATATCGGGCATATAGTGTGTATGATTGAAATGCTTGGTATGAGTGGGATCCAACAATCTAGTTGTTTATCCTTGGCAGCCTTTCTTATGGGGAAATGTAGTCTAGTGTTCCTCGAGCCATAGTAGTCCGCTACAGCCCGGTTTACCGGAGTCCTGCTAGCCCAGCACTACTGTTCAGTACACTTGAGTGGCCGGCATGTGTTTCACTTCGTTCCTATGTCTGTCCCTTCGGGGAAATGTCACGCGGTGATTTCCGGAGTCCTGCCTAGCCTGCTACAGCCCGGGTCCCCCGGAGTCCTGTTAGCCCAGTGCTACAGCCCGGAATCACTCGCTGATGACCGACATGCTCGATGTGATACATGTATGCCTGTCTCCATAGGTCTGTGCCGCTTTGGGTTCACGACTAGCCATGTCGGCCCCGGTTCTCTGTCATATGGATGCTAGCGACACTATCATATACGTGAGCCAAAAGGCGCAAACGGTCCCGGGCCATGGTAAGGCGACACCCGTGGGATACCGTGCGTGAGGCCGCAAACTGATATGAGGTGTTACCGGATAGATCGATGTGACTTGGAATCGGGGTCCTGCAGCATTGGTATCAGAGCTGGACTGCCTTTAGGTTTGTTGAGCCAAACTGGTCGATGTCGAGTCTAGAAATGCTTTAGTTATATGTAGGGGAATTGATTGTGGGAGGGAATGTAAGGCTCTTTTACTCCTTTACCCTATGCCTCTGATCTGAGTCATTCTCTTCTCATTCAACGTGGGTTAAGGACTAGGCTCTCTTCTTCTATCAGGTTCACGTGTTACTAATCCGTAGTAGCTTATAGGAATGTTGTTACAAGCCCCAATTTAGTTTCTACTATTTTAGTATGTTGCTAATTGGATCAGAATATTGATATGATGTTGTTGAGTGGTATTGCGAACTGTTGTGGATGTCTCAAATCTTTTTCTGAGCATTTACAGCTGTTATGCTGTCCAATTTTCCCTAGAAATTCTGATGTCTTTGCATTGTGGTTGTGCTTTCAGATGGCCAACCGTGTTCAAAACCAAGTGGTTCGCCTGACCCGGTGCCTCGACGTGCCCAGTCATACTGCTATGTTAGTCTGGGTAATGATCGAGACGGGCTACCATTGGTATCCCGAATACACCGTCGAAGAGCAGTTCCGCGACTTTAATCAAAGCCAATATCTCTACACCGTCAGGATATTTCCTTCTTATCCTGGATCTACCGAGCCCCTTCACTGTTCCTATGGACTCGGGGTTACTGTTGAGATGGCTGTGCAGGATGCTGCCTATTCCATGATGACCATCTTGCGAGTCTGGACTGGCCTGCTTCGGAACACCGACTTCCGTTACATGCCAGCTTCACTTCCGGGAGCACAAGGGTATCTTCAGGCTATCTATGCTGACTCCACTCAGGAGGACTCATTAACTCGTACCACTGTCGAGATGCTCGAAGATAAGGACCGAGAGAATTGGGCCTTGAGGCTGGAGCTTTTCAATACCCGTGCTGATCATTGGGCCACATTTACTCGGTTTGCACCTGCGGTGCAGGCTGGATGTATGGATACAAGGGATCTGTATCCTGTGAGATCAGCTCTGCCAGACATGGTGGATTGGCGTGATGTGGGAGGCATCACCCCACCCCGTGGTCCCCGCAGGCCACCGTTTGTTGGTCCAAGACCTCATCCTAGCCCCTTTGGTCCACAGGCTCCTCAGGACCGTCTGTTACCGGATGGTCATGTTGAACTTCCAGGCTACGGAGGTGACTTCTATGAGAACTACTACGGAGCTGTCTGAGTTAGTAGTGGTACCACTAGTATTGTAGTAGTTGTATTTCCACTATCCTGCGTGACTTGTGGAATACGACTTAGTGTATAGTCAATTCCGGAGGTGTAGACAAATAATGTACAGGAGCTTGGAATGCCTCTGATGAGATGTAATGTCTTTCAGCATAGTTGTACTGTAGTCTGGGCTTGTACTAAACTATGTATGATGTGTATGACCGTTGGTATATATATGGCAGCTTTATATTACCATGACATACGGATGAACATCTCTGCATTCCGTGTTATCCATTACATTCTGCACTTCCTTGCTAAGTTTGAGCCATCCTTATCTAAACCATTGTCTTGTTTTCTCCTAGGATGGTCAACACCCGCAGCAACCCTGCTGCCTCGGAGCAGGGGGAAGCCAGTGCAGCTAGAGGTGAAAATCTGCCTCACCCGCCTTCTCTGGCCGAAGTAATGCTGGAGGCAGAAAGAAACAAGCGTGAGACTAACCGCCTGCTGGAGCGAATTGAGCAGAACACTGCACGCCACCCACGAAATGACTTGGTGTCAATCAATGACTTTATCAAGCTGTACCCACCAAAGTTTAACCATTCCGTCGAACCCCTCGACGCGGATGACTGGCTTCGCAGCATCACTCACAAGCTACGTTCTGCCAACGTAGCCAAAGCCGACAAGGTTACCTATGCTGCCTATCACCTTGAAGGCCCTGCTAGCCTTTGGTGGGAAAACTTCGAAGCTATGCGCCCGGTCGGACAAATCACTACTTGGGCTGAATTCAGTGAGGCTTTCCGTGAGCATCACATTCCGGAAGGTCTCATGGATCGCAAGAGGGAGGAGTTCTGCAACTTCACCCAAGGAAGACTAACTGTGGATGCTTATAGTCGTGAATTTGGAAATCTGGCACGCTATGCTCCCGAAGAGGTATCTACTGACGCTAAGAAGCAAGCAAGGTTCCGCAAGGGACTTAGCCCTGAGCTTCGCCGTGATCTTCGTCTGCACGAGTGCACCTCTTTTCAGAAGTTGGTCAATAAAGCCATCAGTGCTGAGACGGGCCAGACTGATTATGACGCTTCACGCAAGCACTCCCGTGATTTTGGCTCTTCATCCGGCTCTGGAACTCAGAAGCGCCGGGTGTGGATTCCATGCACGGCACTGCCACCCAGGTTCATCCCGAGGCCATCCTTTGAGGCGCCTCGTCCCAACCAGCAATTTGCACCGCCCAAGCCGTATGGTGGCCCCGCTGCTAATGCTGCTCCACGCCCCAATGTGGTGACATGCTTTAAGTGTGGAGAGCTGGGTCACTATAGCCGAGAGTGTCCCCAGAACAACAACCCCAATCAAACTGGAAAGTCCGTTGGTCGTGGTAAGCCCGCGGGAAAAACATTCTATGCCAAGCCGGCCACCACTGCACGTGGCCATGTCAACTATGTTTCAGCCGAGGAGGCTCATGAGGATCCCAACGTCGTCCTTGGTACGCTCCTTGTTAACTGCCATCCGGCATCTGTTCTTTTCGATACTGGAGCATATCATTCATTCATATCCGAGAACTATGCTCGATTGCACAACACGACATTCTATGACATGCCCTCTACCATGGAAATTCAAACTCCTGGCTCTAGATGGCAAACTTCTAGAGTAAGCCATGGGAACGAAATTCTTGTCGATAGACTTGTCTTCCTTGCATCCTTAATAGCTCTCAAGTCCTCGGACATAAACATCATCTTGGGTATGGACTGGATGTCAGCTCATTATGCTAAGATCGATTGTGCCACTAGAACCGTTCAACTTACTCACCCATCGGGTAAGACAGTCAATGTCTTAACTCGAGTGGCCAAGCGCCAGCTTTACTCCTTAAATGCCAACCCCTTTCCAGACCTTGAGGATGTTCCGATAGTCCGAGACTTTCCGGATGTCTTTCCAGAAGAACTGCCAGGTGTTCCACCTGACAGGGATGTAGAGTTTGTGATAGACCTTGTTCCAGGAACCGTGCCAATTTCTAGAAGACCCTACAAGATGGCACCCTTAGAACTAGCCGAGCTTAAGAACCAACCCGATGAGTCCTTGAAAAAGGGTTTCATCCATCCTAGTTCCTCTCCTTGGGCTTGCCCCGTCCTCTTCGTTAAGAAGAAGGATGGAATGGATCGAATGGTTGTGGACTACCGCCCTGTCAACTTGGTCACCATCAAGAACAAATACCTGCTTCCCAGGATTAACGATCTGTATGATCAGCTCGCTAGATCCTCAATCTTTTCGAAGATGGATTTGAGGTTGGGCTACCATCAAATCAAAATCAGAAACGGGGACATTCCCAAAACGACCTTTGTTACTCGTTATGGCCAATACGAGTACACCGTGATGTCCTTCGGTTTAACCAATGCCCCAGCCACCTTCTCCCGGTTAATGAACTCAGTTTTCATGGAGTACTTGGACAAATTTGTCATAGTATACCTCGATGACATACTCATCTACTCCAAGAATGAAGAGGAACATGCCGAACATCTAAGGCTGGTATTGATGAAACTTCGAGAGCATCGTCTTTATGCCAAATTCTCCAAGTGTGAATTTTGGTTGCCAGAAGTGACCTATCTAGGCCATGTGATCTCTGGCAAGGGTATTGCTGTCAATCCCGAGCGAGTTCAAGCCGTCCTTGATTGGACTCCACCTGAGACGGTTAAGCAAGTTCGGAGCTTCCTTGGCTTAGCGAGCTATTGCTGCCGCTTCGTCGAGAATTTCTCCAAGGTTGCTAAACCTCTAACTGAACTCCTCAAGAAAGATAAAAAGTTCGAGTGGACTCCACAGTGCGAGTTCAGTTTTCAGGAACTGAAAAGACGCCTGACATCTTCTCCCATACTGGTACCACCAGATTTCTCCAAGGACTTTATTATCTATTGCGATGCCTCGCGACAAGGACTAGGTTGCATACTCATGCAAGATCGTCAGGTAATTGCCTGTGCTTCACGGCAATTACACCCATGAGGAAAATTATCCCACACATGATCTAGAGCTTGCAGCTGTAGTCCATGCACTTAAAACTTGGCGACATTACCTTCTCGGTAATCGTTGCGAGATCTTCACCGATCACCAAAGTTTGAAATATATCTTCACCCAACCAGATTTGAATCTCAGGCAAAGACGTTGGGTTGAGTTGATCTCGGATTACGACTTAGGAATAACTTACACCCCGGGCAAAGCCAATGTCATGGCTGATGCGCTAAGCCGTAAGTCCTATTGTAACAACCTGATGTTACAAAAAAGTCAACCATTTCTCCATGAGGAATTTCGTAAGCTAAATCTTCACATTGTTCCTCAAGGATTCCTATCCACCCTGGTGGCGAAACCTACCCTTACGGATCAGATCATCAAGGCACAGAAGGTAGATCCGGGAATCTCCCGTATTAAGAGAAACATTAAGAAAGGAGTCACGAATTGTTTCTCCATTGATGATCAAGGTGTCGTATACTTTGGGAATCGCCTAGTGGTTCCAAAGGCACGAAACCTGAGGCGGCTGATCCTTAAGGAAGCTCATGAATCCCCTCTCACCATTCATCCCGGTAGTACTAAAATGTATCAAGACCTACGCCAGAGGTTTTGGTGGACTAGCATGAAGAGAGAAATCGCTCAATACATTGCTAATTGCGACGTTTGTCGTCGTGTTAAAGCAGAGCATCAACGGCCTGCTAGCACCCTTCAGCCTTTGGCTATTCCCGAGTGGAAATGGGACAAAATCAGTATGGATTTCATCACTGGGTTTCCTAGGACCAAGAGAGGGAATAATGCCATCTTCGTCGTGATCGACCGTCTTTCCAAAGTAGCCCATTTCCTACCTGTCCGTGAGAGTATCACCGCTAGCCAGCTAGCTGATTTATACATCTCCCGAATAGTGTCTCTTCATGGTGTTCCATTGGAAATTAACTCAGACCGTGGGAGTCTCTTCACCTCTCGATTTTGGGAAAGTTTCCAAAATGCTATGGGAACTCGTCTCTCCTTTAGCACCGCCTTCCATCCTCAATCAAGTGGTCAAGTAGAACGAGTCAATCAAATTCTGGAAGATATGCTCCGAGCTTCTGTCATCTCGTTCGGAATGAGTTGGGAGAAATGCCTTCCATTCGCGGAGTTTGCTTATAACAATAGTTATCAAGCCAGCTTAGGCAAGGCTCCTTTCGAAGTTCTCTATGGAAGAAAATGTCGAACGCCTCTTAACTGGTCAGAAACCGGCGAAAGACAACTCTTTGGCCTGGATATGATTCAGGAAGCAGAAGAGCAGGTTCACGATATTCGTGAGAAATTGAAAACAGCCCAATCTCGTCAAAAGAGTCAATATGATCATAAACATAAGCCTATGACTTATGAAGTCGACGAGAAGGCTTACCTTCGGGTTACTTCGTTAAAGGGAAGCCATTGTTTCGGTATCAAAGGCAAATTGGCCCCTCGTTACATTGGACCCTTTCGCATTCTTGCCAAACGAGGGGAAGTTTCCTACCAATTGGAACTACCTCCGCATCTTTCCAGAGTTCACGATGTCTTCCACGTTTCACAACTTAGGCATTTCCAGAGTTCGTTGATCCTATCCGTGGAGTGGACCATGAAACGCTTGATCTACAAGATAACCTCTCCTATCGGGAATATCCCGTTCGTATCCTTGATCAAGCCGAGCGTACCACTCGACGTCAGAATATCAAGTTTCTCAAGGTTCAATGGTCACACCATTCCGAGAAAGAAGCCACTTGGGAAAGGGAGGATCATCTTCGACTTGAGTACCCCACCTTCTTCCCGGAGGATCCTAAATCTCGGGACGAGATTCTTTTGAGTGGGGGTGAGTTGTCACACCCTAGCTAGTTCAAGCATTAGGGTTTACTAAAATTATTTTCAATGAACCTGAAATGGGGATGACAGAACCTCCAACACCCCCCTGGAACCAACTAGGGTTTACTAAAATTATTTTCAATGAACCTGAAATGCCCTTCTAAAAAGTTCACCCTCTTTGTCTTGGGTTAAAACCCTAGAGATTCTTTTGAAATGGGGATGACAGAACCTCCAACACCCCCCTGGAACCAACTAGGGTTTACTAAAATTATTTTCAATGAACCTGAAATGCCCTTCTAAAAAGTTCACCTTCTTTGTCTTGGGTTAAAACCTCTGGCAAAATTGGTGCACATTTTTCTAGGTCAACAGAAGGTCATTGAATTAAATCATAAGTAATTGAATTTGGGCATTTAAATGCTATAAAATAAATTAAATGCCCAAATAATTCTGGAAATAAATGTTTGCTGTTGGAAATAATTTAAATAGAGCCCACAATTATTTTCAGGATTTTTGGAAACGTTTTAGTATTTTTAATAAAGCCCAACAGTTGCGATTAAATAGAAAACAGAAACAAATTTACAAAAAAAAAGACAGAAGGAAGCCACCTGGGCCTTACCTGAGCTGGCCAGCCCACCTGGCTCGCCCAGCCTACTGGCTTCGCCAGTCGTCGTCCTCCTCGCGCCAGGAGGCAGGGGCGCGTGCTCGCCGCGCGCCGGCCACCTCCTGCTTTTGCCGACGTCCTGGAGACGTCCAGCAGTGCCACGCGACCCCCACGTCCCCCTCTCATCCTCTCTCACTCTCCCCCTCGTCTCCCTCACTCTCTCTCGCGATGGCCGAGCGCGTACCTCGCCGCCGATCGCCGTAGTTGCCACCACAACCACTCCCTCGCCCCTCCGACGAGCCCAATCGCTCCGCCTCGTCACCCTGGACCTCTCCGTCGACTCACGCAAGCTCGGACGACCCCAAGATGACGTCGTGCCCTTCTTCCCCGTCCACGGCCGCCGGACGCCGTCGTTCGATTCGCCGGCCTCAAGTCCTCCCTGAGCTCGCTGACCCCCTCTCTGACTCCGCTGTGAGCTCCTCTTCCTTTCCCCGTAGCTCCCGTGCTCGTTTGGCCTCTGTAGCCGCCGTTTCCACCGCACCCGAGAGCTCCTCGCCGCTGGCCATGTTGCCATCGTGGCTACGGCCGTGCAAGCACGCGTCTGAGTGCACCACCACATTCAGTGCGTTCCCAGGAGCCTAACGCACGCACTTCCTCGCCTTGCCGTGCACCGTAGCCCTCTTTCCCTCTCTGTCTAAACTCCGGCCGCCGCCACGAGCTCGATTCCGGCGAGCTCGCTCCACCCCAGCTCCCCCCACTTGCCCCACTAGATGCGCACGAGCCCCAGCTACGCGTAGCACGTCTACGCCGTCGATTTGGTCACCGGAGGACCAAATCCGAAGCCCTCCGCCGTCTCGGCCTCGCCGGCGGCTCAACGCCGGCGAGTTTGACCCAGTTTGACCCCTCGGTGGGCCCAGGTAGACCCCCCCTGAGTCTATGACAGGTGGGGCCGGTCTGCTAACTAAATTAGGATTAGTTTTAATTAATTCTAATTAAATCAGTCACTGACATGTGGGCCCAGGCCCCACTGACAGCTAATTAGTGTTAATCTAATCCTGTTAATTAGCTGAGAGGCTGACAGAAGGGGCCCACCAGTCAGGTTTGACCTGGGCTGGCGCCTTTGACCTGCTGAGGTTAGCATGACGCAATGCTGACGCAGTAATGCATTTTCTGGATTTATTTTTATTCAGGAAATTCCAGAAAATAGTCAAACCTTCTAAAAATCATAGAAAATCAACCATAGCTCCAAATGCAAAGATTTATATATGAAAAATGATCAGAAAAATTCAATCTATCCATCTGTAATGGTTTCATGCATGACAAAACAAGTTTACCTTGCTGTTTAAGCAGAATAAGGAAATGCACTATTAAGGCCATGTTTAATGAGCTAATATTTGAATCTTTGATTCAAATGAGTTCATTCCTTTCTACTATAACTTGCATTAGGCCAGGACACATTCATATTGCCATGTCATAGCATGCATCATATTGTTGCATATCGTCATGTGTTGATTGTGTTCCGATGCGTTCTTCATGGTAGGTTCTGCCTCCGAGGATATTCACGAGTATCCAACTGAAGGGCAGTATCCCACTACCACTCCATCAGGCAAGCAACCATTGATCATTCCGATACAAACCCATGTTCTCGCTTCTGCTCTTGTTTACTGCATTAAGACCACGCGATTCAAACTGTAGTGTGCTACGGTAGTTGAACCCTTATCCTCTGCATGACCTGTCATTGCCACAGTAACTAGATGAAACCCACTAGCATGTGTAGGAGTTGATTGAGCCATGTATGTGATTCCTACCTTACCATGCCTGCTATGCTTAGAGTTGTGTCAGGTCTGGTTCATCTGGGTGATGGGCTAGAGTGAAATGCTTATGTCGGTAATGTGAGGGATGTGTTGAACATGTTTGGTAAAGGTATCGATGAGAGGCCATGTAGGAGTACATGGTGGGTTGTTTCATTGAGGCCGTCCCTAAGAACTGAGATCTGTATGTGTGATTTAAGATGCAGTTACTACCGTACATTGGGCCCGAAACCAATGGACCCTCTCGGCTTCTTAACCACCTTAGTACTCTGTCCAGGAGTTGCAAATAGTTTCTGGTGTTTGTAGGATATGTGTTGGCGGCCGTGCGTAGCGCTGACCCTAGGGGTGGGCTATGTTGCGGTAGATACACCGTGGCCGGGTATGCCGTGCGCCCGTTTGGCATCTCGGGACCCGCTTCACATCGTTCGGGGCCGTATGTGGAAACCTCGGCCGGACTCCCTGCGGATGGAACCTGGATAGGCGATAAACCTGGACTAGAGACTTAAGTGTTTAGGTAGGCCGTGGCCAACACCCTCGCTGGGCTTCCGCTTGAAGGTTGCCGAGTACATGGCGTGTAAGCGGCGGTAAGTGGTGAAAGCGTGTATGAAGAAGTACACCCCTGCAGGGTATAAAACTATTCGAATAGCCGCATCCGCGGTAAAGGACTACTTCGTTGCCTATACAGTTCATAGACAAGTTAATGGACACTACTAAAAGACTCAAGATAAGTGTGAGTATCGAGGATGGCCCTCTCGTAGGATGACGAGGGAGGATCCACGGTGGAGTATTGTGTTGGTGAGTAGTGGACTCGTGTGCGAAAACTATTTTACTGGTGAGGTTCCGTAGGATAGCTTAGCCAAGAGTCAAAGCTAGCTTGCTGCATTAACCCCGCCACCTTCTTGAGAATAAGCATGTATAGTAGGTTCTAATGTAAGACTTGCTGAGTACCTTTGTACTCATGTTTGCTTAATTACTGTTTTCAGACGACAACACCGCCCCCTCCGATGGGTTCTACGTAGACCTTGACGTCGACGAGTGACTAGCCACCCAGGTGGTGATCCTGGCCATGGTGGGCCCTATGTAGATAGACAGGCTTCGAGAAGCCTTCTTTCTTTCTAGAGTCTGTACTCAGACGAGTTGCTTCCACATGTGCTTGTATGAGTGTATGATTTGAGTGCCGGGTCATGTGACCCCTATCTGTATGAACATGTTATGTATGGCTCTCTGGAGCCTTTAAATAAAGTACTTGAGTTGTAGAGTTTGTTGTGATGCCATGTTTTATGTACTCATATCGGGCATATTGTGTGTATGATTGAAATGCTTGGTATGAGTGGGATCCGACAATCTAGTTGTTTATCCTTGGCAGCCTTTCTTATGGGGAAATGTAGTCTAGTGTTCCTCGAGCCATAGTAGTCCGCTACAGCCCGGTTTACCGGAGTCCTGCTAGCCCAGCACTACTGTTCAGGACACTTGACTGGCCAGCATGTGTTTCACTTCGTTCCTATGTCTGTCCCTTCGGGGAAATGTCACGCGGTGATTTCCAGAGTCCTGCCTAGCCTGCTACAGCCCAGTTCCCCCGGAGTCCTGTTAGCCCAGTGCTACAGCCCAGAATCACTCGCTGATGACCGACATGCTCGATGTGATACATGTATGCCTGTCTCCGTAGGTCTGTGCCGCTTTGGGTTCATGACTAGCCATGTCGGCCCGGGTTCTCTGTCATATGGATGCTAGCGACACTATCATATACGTGAGCCAAAAGGCGCAAACGGTCCTGGGCCATGGTAAGGCGACACCCGTGGGATACCGTGCGTGAGGCCGCAAAGTGATATGAGGTGTTACCGGCTAGATCGATGTGACTTGGAATCGGGGTCCTGACAGTGACATGTTGCGAATGTATCCTTTGATGACACCATTCATCCTTTCGAATGGCATCATGCTGTGCAGGAACGTCGGCCCGAGTTGGATGATATCCTCCACGATATCGACCAGCAGATGCACCATAACATCGAAGAATGTGGGCGGGAAGTACATCTCAAGCTCGCATAGTATCACCACGATCTCTTCCTGTAGCCTTCTGAGTTGCCTCACGCCAACCGACTTCCGAGAGATGACGTCAAAAAAGTTCATAGGCCAAATAGCGTTTCACGGACATGCGCGTCCATGATCCCACGGATTGCAACTGGAAGTATCTGCGTCATCAGCACGTGACAGTCGTGAGACTTCATCGCGCTGAACTTCTGCTTCGCTGGGTCTAGGTATCTGCTTATCTTCCCCGCGTAACCATAAAGAAGTTTTACTCCTATGAGGTAGGTGAAAAACTGCTCGATCTCCTCCTGACATAGAGTGAAGCACGCAGGAGGGTAGTCATTTCCGGTCTTCTTGGCCTTTTTGCCTTTGCGATGACTTTCTGTGTCCTACTTCGCCTCATCATCATCATCATCATTAGCGTGAAGCTCCTGCCTGATGCCCATTGATTTCAAGTCTGCCCTTGCTTTCGGCCCATCTTTGGTCCTCTCTAGCATGTTGAGCAGGGTACCAAGCAGACTCTCGCACACGTTCTTCGTGATATGCATGGCATCAAGGCTATGAGGCACACGGTGGATCTTCCAGTACGGCAGGTCCTAGAAAACAGACCTCGTTTTCCATACCTTCAGCAGCGGCTCTGGCGCCTTTCGATTCTTTCCCGGCTCTGGCGCCTTTTGCTTCTTTCCCGGCAGTGGGCAATCTTTCCAATTTTTCAACAGCCCGTCTATTTCCTCGCCGCTCCTCGTACACGGGCGCCTTCGGAGTTCGGTTTCACCATCGAACAGATCCTTGCGTTTCCTCCACGGGTCATCGTCGCGAAGCCACCTTTGATGTCCCATGAACACGGTTTCCAAAGACCCAGGATCTCTATCTAGCTGGCGATACGTTGTGTCATCCATGCACCTGATGCATCCAGAAAATCCGTGGACCACCTGCCCCGCGTGATATCCGTAACCGAGATAGTCGTGCACCGTCATGAGCAGTGCGGCTCTCATAGGGAAATATTCTTTCTCTACGGCGTCCCACGTATTGGCTGGCATTTTCCACAGTGTGTCTAGCTCCTCTTTCAGCAGCCCCAGATACAGATTGATGTCGTTCCTTGGTTGTTTCGGCCCTTCAATTAGCATACTCATGTGAATGTACTTCTTCTTCATGCACAACCAGGGGGGAAGGTTGTACATCCACACAAACACAGGCCAGGTGCTATGTGTGCTTCTCTGGCTGCCAAATGGATTGACTCCATCGGTGCTCGCGCCTAGCATGATGTTCCTTGGATCCTTCCCAAATTCTGGGTGTTCGAAGTTCAACGCTTGCCACTGGCTCCCATCCTTAGGGTGACTCAGCATCTTGTCTTTTTTATTTATCTCTGGATTATTTGCGTCATCTTCTCGCTTCTTCTCCTCCCTATCCGCGTGCCAACACAGGATCTTTGCTACCTTAGGGACCGCGAAATACCGCTGCAGACGAGGAGTGATCGGAAAGTACCACACCACTTTTTGAGGAGCTTTCTTCCTCTTCTTGTATCGAGTGACGCCGCACACCGGACATATGGTACACTCCACGTGCTCGCCCCGATAAATGATGCAATTGTTCATGCACACATGGTATTTCACGTGCAGTAAATCCAGAGGACACACGACTTTCTTCGCCTCCTCGAAACTGATCGGGCACTTGTTCCCCTTTGGAAGACGTTCGTGCCAGAATGACATGTTCTCGTCGAAGCATGCGTCGGTCATTTTGTGTTTTACCTTCATCTCCAAAGCCATGAGCATTACTTTCAGGCGAGTATCCTCGGGTCTGCATCCTTCATACAATGGAGTAACCGCGTCTATCTCTAGTTGATCCAGCTTGGCTTTCTCTCGGGTGGAAGCTCTTGCGTTATCCGTCTGCTTGAGAAGCAGCTCTTGAATATGAGGGTCCTACACCCAGCCCATCGATGGTCCATCGTCGTCTGCTCCTCCGGCATCTAGATCTTCATGATCATGACCTTCGTCTACTCCGGCATCTTCCTCATCATCATGTCTGGCATCTTCTACATGATGACTGTGTACAGCATCACCGTCGTGATCATGTCCTAGAGATTCTTCGTCTTCTCGCCCGCCCGAGCCACGGTGGTCGTCTTGCTGCTCTTCCTCATTTCTTGCCCGGCCCCCATGGACGACTTCATAGTCATCTTCATCACCTTGACACCGATAGCCATCCATGAAACCACGCAAGAGCAGGTGGTCTCGCACCTGCCCGGAATCCGGGTCCGCAATAAGGCTCTTCAGCTTGCATCTTCGACACGGACATCTTATCTCCGTCTCGTTCTTTTGAAGCATCTCGGCCTTCGCAGAGCTCAAAAACCTATTCACGATGCCTTCAGTCATCGTGCGGACCATGGTCGCCTGCGGGGTAGAGCAAAACGATATTTTAGAACCAAGAAAAAATTTGGCATGACTTTCCCTAAAAATAGGACCAAAAAGAATGCATAGTGCCAAAATTCTCGCCGAAACGGAAATGAATCAACATTCCGGCAAAATATTGGCAACTATCGCATTTCAAATACCGGTACATACCTGCAAACACAAACATATATGCAACACCACAAACATACATAGATCTAGCTAGGCCACAAAAAGTGCATGTGCACGTTGTTGGAGCGAGCTAGGGAGAAAAAAAGTAGATCTACAACATGAAGATAGCTTTCCCCTTACTTACCTATCAAAAAAAGGTAATTTCAACACTTAATTTGATGAATCTATGGTGCAAATGAGGTGAGGAGGAGGAGGCAGCCGACAAGCTTAGAGAAGGAGGTGGGGGGAATGAAGTGGGGAAAGTGAGTGTGTAGGTGTGGTTGTCCAAAAATATCTAGCTAGTCCCAGGTTACTAATGGCGCACCACACAGACATGCGCCATTAGTAACCCAACATACTAATGGCGCACCACACATACATGCGCCATTAGTAGTTTTGCAAAAAAGTAAAAAAAAATATTTATACTAATGGCGCACCGTGGCACAGTGTGCCATTACTAGTTTAAACTAGTAATGGCGCACTATGCAACGGTGCGCCATTAGTAGTTTTGCAAAAAAGTAAAAAAAATACAGTAGTGGCGCACTCTATGGCTGGTGCGCCATTAGTAGTTCTAACTACTAATGGCGCACTCTGCCCGGATGCGCCATTAGTATGTTTGAAAAAATGAAAAAAAACATTTTGTTACTAGTGGCGCACCGTGTGGCTGGTGCGCCATTAGTGTCTTCCACACTAATGGCGCACCAACACATGGTGCGCCATTAGTATATAGTAATGGGGCACCACATGTCTGGTGCGCCATTAGTGTCAATTCCATCTATAGCCCTTTTCCTAGTAGTTTGGGCTACCTATTTTCCCAAAGAACTGGTGCATGAGCATTTAGCTTTATTTATTTACTTATTTATGTTTAGGGGACCATGAGCATGTACCTGGGCCGTATTCATGTGAGAGCCTCCCTTCCAGTTAATTATGGGCTTCTCTATTGGGCCTTCATCAGTGGGCTGCATGTTATCAACAAGTGGAAAATGTGTTCCGAGTTTCCAAAAAAATGTGTTCCGTACGGTAAATACTATGCGCTACGTACGGTACGGGGCACTAACGGATCGAACCATGCAACGACTTCTGAAACATTGTGTTTGTCATTCTAACAACACATTTATTCAACCAACAGACAAAATATACTACTGATTGTACATTGAAAACAGCAGCAGCAACAACCAGGGCTGGGGGTGCAACAGAAGCAGTAAGCAGGCCAGAAGAGTGAAGACGCAACTCTCTCTTCCAAACCAAACATCAGCCATTATTACAAAAGGGCTACCAAAAACTAACAAGTGTATGCATCAAACTATATAAAGATCCTACTACACCAAGTGTACGCATCTAACTAACTGGCTCAGTCAGATGTTACTATTTATTAAGCTGTGGAGATTGGCTGACGGCTTGAACCAGATGGGTGCCTGACGGGGGAAACTCCAGCCAGCAGGTCGAAGTCTGATACTTGCGACCCTCTCTCCTACTTTGGGCTGCAGAGCATGGCGGCACATATCAGGGTATGGTGCATGCAGAGACGCATGGTACGCTGTGTACACACAGTTTTGCCTGATGAACGAAACCGTGCTGCCATCATGATCCTTTCCGTCGGTTATCTCCTGGTTAATCGGATAATTCAGTCCGACAAACAGAGAGCGTGTACCAAGGCTACTTAACAGCCTCCAGTCAAAAATTCCTGAAGGCCCAAAGAAGCTGGGATCCTACTCAAAGACCTTGCAGTGACTATGATTGTATTCCGCGAAACAACACGTCCGGTACGTGCGAACGATCATCAATCTTTCGCCGTCGTCTGATCGAGCCAGGAACCACCTGCCACTGCCATGCCGCTTTTCGTTGGAAGGTTCTGGGATTAGGAAGGGTAGGGACACTAGGCGGCCTACAACATCATATCAAGTTGGAGTCAAATAAAAAAGGGCTGTTGGTTTAGTCAATCATAAGAACAACATGTTATGAGCATGAATATTTTTCAGCAAATGTTGACAGTAATATAAGCAAGCCATCATGATATCATAGGAAAGTAACATACTGCTGTAACAACCATTTGTAGCGATGACTGGAGTAGGCCAACAATACGTCCAGCCATAGAAGGAGTCTACAGCGTAAATGAAGCCCTTGTGTTCAATGGCATCATAGAACCATGGAGGATGTATGATCCTGCGATGGACGTGAAGATTTATCCACTTACCGCAGTGACCTGTCAGATAGGCGAGACCGCAGTTGAAGAACGCAATTAGCCTGAAGTCTTTATAATTCACAGATCTTGTGGGCACTTGGCAGATTACATCCTTGAGCAAATCAAACTTGGTATCATGTTGGCTACTGTAAGATTCCGAGTATTCTGGGCCGCGGTGCCAAAGCAGTGCAGTGTTAATTGAAGGAAGGGGGATCAATCGCCGGGTGTAGACCTCCACGAGCATCCAGCTGCCGCGACCGTCGACGAGCACCATCCAAGACGTGTTCATGCTAACCCAGTACATACCATTAATGTAGTTTGAGGCTGATGGGGATCGGATCACAGTCAAGGGGGTTGATGCTCGCCACCCTACGACCGTTATGCTGCATGACACGCCATTTCTGAAGACTAGGCGGCATCAGCAAGCAAGGAGCTGGCTTAAAAAGCTTCGACCTAAGGGCTTTGAGTAAACGGTACAGCCCCGACGAGCAAGCGGCGAGCGGCATGGTACTGAGATTGTCCACACGCGAAACAATGAGCTTGATTACCTCTGTGGGGAGCGAATTCCAGCCACTCTTTCGGCGGACGCTGCTCGGTTCTGCCTTTGTTAGTGCTTGGGTTTCGGACGAGGGGGAGGCGCCTTAGCGGGGATGGAAGATTGGACGAGATTATGTGCAGACAAAGATGGAGAAGCGAATATGTGCTGCGGGAAGAGGACAAGTGATGATGACTACAACACGCCGCTTTACTTTGAGACACATACGAGCAGCGTAGGGTCATGTCGATGCCAGACAACTTGCTTGAGTGATCACAGTACAGGTACTCCTTACAATGCTATGCCCTAACTTGCTTGAGTAGAGTAGTAGAGTAGGACTCTGCTCTTCTACTAGCACCGGAGGAGTAGTATATTCTAATCTAAAATAGTTACAAACTTCAATGCCCGAGCGTGGAACGACTACAAACCGTGCTCAAAGACCGTGTCTATGTGGTGTTTGGACATGGGCGACAACCTCAACGCCAACGGTGCTGCTCCCGTTGCACCGTATGTGTTTCTGTCCTTCCTGTTCGAAATCGTGGTAGAATTCATGTTTCTACTCTGTATCCTACTACTATGCTAGTCCACATGATTAGTTGCGAACGACGACTTCTTCCCTGACCTCGGCAACCTCATCCTCGACGACATGGGCGACAATATTAACGCTGGCAACCAGTGAGATACAGGGTGTAGGAAGCGGTTTGGGAATTTGCATGCCTTTCCAACCAGTGAGATACTCCGTACAAAGTACGAAAGAGAAATAACCACAGAGAAGGAAGCTAAAAGTAAACAATCAAACGAGCATTTTTGCATTTGTTTTGCATTGAATCGTTTCACAAGCTTGACTAGTGCTGTTTTTCTACTTTTACAAAAACCGCATCGTAATGTTAAAACGTGCATTTGCACGTACATAAGTAATAGTAGTACTCCCTCCGTCTAGGTGTATAAGTCTTCCCTCCTTCTTGGTCACCGTGCACAACCGAAGATGACTTATTGACCTGGATGGAGGGAGTAGCACAGTCTGCAAGGATATGTTGAGAGAGACGTGTAGTGCGATAGTATATAGTAAAGTTTGTGCTATATGCACGTACTTGCAAAATGCGTACGAATACACAAGGTTTCCAAACTTTCCCTTTTACATACTTAATTAAGAATGCTAAAAATTCCTGAACGTTCGGGATTTATCATTTGCGTCCCAAAATTAATGAGATCGCCTTATGAAACAAAAATTATACTCCTCCTAAAAGCCACGGCACTCGCAGTAGCGCTTGCGGCGCGCCACGAGCGTGATCTCACCGGTGTGGTGATCCGGCGCCAACAGGTACTCCTCCTCGCTGGAAGCGTGCACCCGGTCCATGTACCGCCAAGCGTAGATGAGGCGCTTGGGCCCGACTGCACTCAGGGTGTCGGCACTTGCGTCCTCCGCCACCCTCACGGCCCTCGCACGAGCCTTCTGCCAAAGAGCCAATTGCCTGACTCTCTCGGACGCGACATAGGCCTCCCAGGCAGCTTGTTCCGCGATGCGCTTCTCTTCCTCGGCCTTCTTCTCCGCCTCTATTTTGGAGCGCTCTGCTGGAGACAAAGCCTCCCACAAGGCGACATCCATTTCTTTCCAAAGCTCCTCAAGGCTGGGGGGCTCGGCGGGCGGCGCGGCGTTCTCCTCGTAGCGGGGAGCCGACGCGTCCTCTGGCGCGTGTGTTGGCGAGATTGGGAACACCGACGCGTCCACCTCGATGCGTCACGACGAGGAGCGGAACACCGACGCATCCTCCTCGACTAGTGGCGGTGAGGAATGGAACGGCGACGCGTCGCGTAGCGGCGAGGAGCGGAACACCGACACGTCCTCCTCGACTAGTGGCGGCGAGGAACGGAACGGCAACGCATGACTGTCCGCGCGGTGCAGCAAGGGGCTCCTAGGGCTTGGGAGGGGCGATGCCATGGTGGTCGACGTGAGAGGGAGGGGGAGGAGATAGCGATGAACGTGAACGTGAGGGGGAGGAGATAGCGATGTCGTGGGAGGCGCAGTATTTATAGCAAGCAATGGCACACCTATGTAAGATATGGACTGAGCTGCACTGACTTAACTGTCGGTCTAGTTGCGTCACTGACATGTGGGCCAGACCCTTGTTGGGCCCATATGTTAGTGACCGAATGCACCTGCAGTTAAGTAACAACTACGTGGGCATATTTGTTGGAGTAAATTACAGGGGAGCGAAGGGGTGGAAATATTACTGGTCACAACGGATTGGACGAGCATGGGGGGAGGAGAGTCATGCATGCAGATTTTTCACACAGGGTGGAGTGGTGGGACCGCCGGAGGAAGAAGGAGAGTTTGGCAGGCATATTGTTTCCCCACATGGAGAGGAAAAAAATTTGGAGACGAACGGGCTTCCTGCAGGTATGGGGAACGGTGCATAATAAGTCATCTTGCATGCCGGGCTAGGTATAGTCTCAAGTCATTAAAAACAAACACGCCCCACACATGTTCATATTTCAAGGTGCACTAAATTATTACATGCGATGATTAAGGCTGGCCATAATGGTGGTATCTTAGCTGGTATCATGCACACGGGAATAGCAAACATGCTGATGTGGCAAAGAATTAAAGAAGAGAGGGGGGGTTAGAGTAACTAGAGTTCATCCATGCATTGGTAAACACATTTTTTTGTGGAGAACGACAGCACTAGTTGAGTACTTTTGCAGACTTCAAAAACTATTCCACAATGTGTCAACATTCACAATGTCAAATCAATATTTTTTACACTCATTATAAAACATAGTTCTTATACTCCCTCCTTCCATCTATATAGGGCCTAATGCGTTTTTCGAGGCTAACTTTGACCAAATGTTAGAGAAATAATATATGACATGCAACTTACATAAAGCACATCATCAAATTTGTATGTGAAAGGAGCTTTCAATGATATAATTTTCACATTATGCATGTCATGTAGTATTAATTTTATCAATAGTCAAAGGCGGTCTTGAAAAACGCATTAGGCCCTATATAGATGGAAGGAGGGAGTACTCATTATAATCAGTACTCCCTCCGTCTAGGTGAGCAAGTCATCTTAGATTGTGCACTGTGACCAAGGAGGAGGGGAAAACGAGAGATCTTAATGTTTATTTGCTAATTAATAGCATTGCATGCAATGAACTAACCACTGCATGTCGTGTTTCGTAGTCTCAAGTCATTAAAAGCATGCACATCCACATCTTCTATTGGATGATATGTCAAGAAACAAGAAACGAGGTAGAAGTTAATGCACCGCGCCTAATTGTTTTGGGAGTATTGTAGATATTGATATTTTTAGTATAAATTTGGTCGTGGGATTTCATTGATGCCTGTCAAAGCGTTGACAGGTCTGCTATGCGTGACCCAAAGATGAAAGCGTTGAGCATCTCGAAGTTGATCAACAATCTTCAATTGTCAAAGATTAGCCGTTCGGCCAATAAGGTGGCACACTTAATCGCTAAGTATAGCTTTGACAATAGATTAGATGGTATTCTTGTAAATAAGGTACCGCCCTATGTGGTGAATATTGTATCGAATGAGTGTACTGGTGTGGCTGGTTAATTAATATAAGGTGGTGTTCAAAAAAAGTATAAATTTGGTCAAACACTTTGCAAACGGTTGATGAGAGTAAAAAGGACCAGAGGGAGTATCATGCATGCGGAGTAGGCAAAAAAATTGCTTGTCTAAAAAAAGGCAAAACAATTTGCTCATTTAGAGCCGGTCGAAGTCTCAAAGGGCGCGACCGCGCGAGGGAGGCGAAGGTCGTGGGAGGCACGACGTTTGACGGAATTAAGTGAAGTTACATCCACGCGCCGGCATGGCGTGCGAACAGGCAGAAGCTATACCGTCAGGCCTACGATATGGGTCTAGTAGACATGACATCTAGTGGGTCCCGCATAGTTCTCGAGAACTCTTTGGGGGCTTGCATCCATTTATCCACCGGGCAAGCCAGCAACCCCACGCCGTTCGCACGCCCTACTCGTCCCCATCTTCTACCTTACAACAGTTCACTCCCAATCGTCCCGTCCTTTCACATTAGTTCACTCCCAGTTTTTTTTGCGGGGTACAACAGTTCAACTTCTCCTAACCCTCCTCCAAAATCCATGGCCTCCCAAATCTCCATGGTCGCCGCTGAGTACCAGGTTAGAGCCATCACCGGCGATCAGTTCATCGTCATCTACACATGTGGATCCGAGACGGTGAAAGCATGGCTTGCTCGCTTCCTACGCATATTCAACAGTTCAACGGATGAGTGGGTAGCTGGGCTAGATGTTGAGTACACCACAGTCCTGGGACGAGAGAAGGATCTAAAGGACGAAGAGAGGAAGAAGCCCACCATGATCCAGTTTTGCGTACATAATGTTTGCTTGGTCTACCACATATGCCATGCCAACGTTGAGTCCTAGGATTTTAAGAACTTCCTCAAGGACAAAAGAGTGAAATTCGTTACTATAGGCTTTAAGAACGACAGTGACGTCCTGCGTCGGATAGGTCTCGTTGTAGGCCAGCCCTTCAATCTCCAGAAGGCAAGCCTGGTGTCCTCCTCTCAACCTTCAATGCTGACCCTGGCAGCAACCATGATTGATCCTTCGTACGCTAAACTGAAGAAACCTCATCACGAGTTTGATCATGCATGGGAGTCGAAGACATTAGATGAAGATCACATCCTGTATGCAGCAATGGATGCCTACCTTTGTTTAAATATCTACAAGGGTTGGATGAAGAAGCAGAGCCCAGTGTCCGGTTCAAGCAAAGAAGCATCGGCGAAGAGGAAGAGGAAGAGGGACGAGGACGAAGTCGAGGACGTGGACTCGGACTCCAAGTAGGTGGCAGTGCCGTCGCTCATGCTGGTTCTACTGCAGTGTCAAGCGGACTAGTTGCTTATTAGTTTATTTTCAAGGGAGTGTTGTGCTGAGGCCCCAACATAACTATGTTTATGTTCTTTCTCGTTATTTGAACTCTTTAGTACGTACAGTAGTACTAGTACTATGTCTTACTACTGTTCTTCTTGTAGTTGGTACTACTGCTCGTATCTTCGTGTTCCTACTGTACTTAATACATTCGTACTAGTAGTATAATTTGGGTCAGTCGATTTGTGAAAGAAGTTCGATGGAGCGAAGGAAGAAGACAGCAGAAGAGGTGGAAGAAGCCCTTCTAGCCATCCATGTTGCATCAAACGGCTCACATGAGTCGACTGACCTAAATTGCTCCTTCAGATTGCAGGATCCACGTGGCATTCAAGGCCTCGAAGGTAGATTCCGCGTCCGCAGCCTGTTTGCGGGCTCGACGCACGCACGACCGGCTTCCGCCACGACAGCCACCATGCGCGCCTCCTCCACGCGGGCGGAGACGACAATGACACGCTAGTTCCTCCTCGCCGGCGTGCTGGAGCACGTACTCGTCCTCCTCTTCGTACGTTGTGTGCATAGACGCGGCTCCACCAGCTGCTCGCGTGCTTGGCAGCGTGGCGGCATCGCGAGTAGGGACTGCAGACGATGTGAGCGGGCGAGCCTTCGGCTTCATGGCACAAGGATGGCGGCGACACGGCGGTGATGGGCGAGAAATTGTTGGCCGGAGCAGGCGGGCGCCGGCATGCGCAACGGCCGCGGCATATTGATGAGTGCATGTGTGGGAGCTTACTTTAGTTTTATATATAAGGTTGGTCAAACTTAAAAGAAAACCGTACTATTACACGTAAACATTAGACTTAGGCAGCGCTTTTATTAGTTACTAGCTTATGTTCTTGCTCATTGTGACCAGCCTTAGTACCACGGCCACGATACGGAATCATGTGCAAGCGCGTGAACCGCGGCCGCGCGGTCGATCGAACGGTGCGTCACCATGTTGCGCTCGAAGGACATCCACCGAACCTTTTTGTGTGTGTGAAAACAATCCTCGAATATTACTCAACTTTTTTTCCTGTGAAAGTTCTTGACGCTGCAATATTTCCATATATTTGAATTTAGCTCCAGTTCGTGTTTATTTGGATTTGGACATTTTAGGTGCGCCCTAGTTTTTTTTAATACTGATTTTGTGTGTGTGACTGAGAGAGAACGTGTGTATGTGTCCATATGTGTGTTGTGGCGGAAGGGCAATGTGGAGACGGTGTGCGTGTGATACAGACATAGAGAGGTGTGAATGTGCAAATGATCTTCCATGAGTGAGACGTAGACAGATGCCGATACATTGTGTATACATGAGAGAACGGTCTTCTAGTTTACTTGTGTGTGTGTGTGAGAGAGAGAGAGAGGGGGGGAGAGAGAGACAGACAGAGAGAGGATCATCCGTAACACAACAACCATCTCTCTCGATTCGTCCGTCCCTCGCACGGTCGCATGCAACACATGCATCAATGCACACATTTTGACACCCTCACCCGGCCCCTGCCCACCTCAAGGCCCGCACAATCTCTTCGTGAATACCCATTTCTCACCTTAGGTTTGTTTTCTCTCAATATCTGACACACACACACACATACAGCACAACACACACACACACACACACACTCCCCCGAGCACACAATTCATCCCCATCCAAGGTTATACGGCGACCACTCTCGCTTGTGCTTCTTTGCACCCCAACATGCACAACACCTCAATCTTCAAAGAGGGCAACGAGCAGATCGAATACGGCGACCACACTGCGCTAGAGAATGCGGGGTCATTTGGAAGCAGGGTGATGTGATGACGGCTGACTGACTCCTCCCCCTACCCTCTCTCTCTTGCACAAAATTACCAATCCCTCTCTCCCCCGCACAAAATTGTCAATCCCTCAACCCATGAGATCCTTCCCCTCTCGTCCATGTTTTCCTACTCTCTCATCAAACATGTTGTCTCTTCTCCTTCCACGTATACAGAATCCAGATGCACACGCATCTCATGTATATTACATGTATGCATCTTTCTCACAGACCTAACTTCTTCCTCTCTCTTTCTCTCTCTCTATCTCTCTCTCTGTCTCGTTAGTTTGTCTCCTACTCTCTCGTCCACACATTGGGATATGTCAAAAAGTTGCTTCTATAATGGCTGATGTAGAGTTATGGTTGTTCTTGTTGCATCCTACAAAGTAATAACTATGAAATGCATTTAGATTCTCATTTGACTGGGATTATGTGAGTTTGAGCATGTTGTGAAGTACTATAGACCTTGTATACATCTTGGGATTCGACAATGATTGTAACTATTGAATTGTATAGACCATTACATTCGAAGTAAATAGCCTAATATATTTATTTCACAATTTCAACAAATGATTAGTTCACTACAAACTAAGAAAACAAATGTGTACTCCCTCCGTTTTTATTTAAGTCCGCGTATTAGCACTGGTCAGAGTCAAGTTTTGTAAACTCTCAGAAAGCTTATAACAAAAAATATTAACATATACAATAACAAATAAATACCATTAGATTCATTATTGAATGTACTTTCACATCATACATATTTGTTATGGTAAATATTTATATTTTTCTATAAACTTGTTCAAACTTTAGGAAGTTTGACTTTGGTCAAACCTAATATGCAGAGTTTACTACTACTACTCTCTAGTTGCTTAGCCGAATCACTCAACACGCCGCACGGGGAGTCCAGTGTAACAAAATTTTGAGGTTGGCGGGAAAATCTCCCGCGACCCTGATTCGAGCAGTGGGAAGTTACCATCACAGCCTTTGGAACAGGCCTACAGATGACGCTTGGTAGGGGGCTGTTTTTGTAACTTAAGGTTCACCCTACCCAGCCAATCCCACCCCGGCACCCAGAGTAGTACACCTGAATACTCCCCAATTTCTATCCCCACCACAAAATAGACTTCTCCACGACACCGCAGCCTTCATGCTCCTCCCCTTTACATCAGCGCACTCGTCCACTGCAGCGCATCTGCCTCATCGACGACCTCGTACGCCGCACTGGAGCCGGTCCACCGTCGTCATCGTACACGGAGCCTCTTCCCCGGCATTGTATTCCACGGTCTCGGATCTGCTTCCCGGAAGCCGATGCCAAGCGCAGAAGTACCACTGTCGTGGACAATGAGCTGACTCCCGTTGCCGACCATGACTCACAAAGGCCGCCGCGACCATCGTTCTCCTCCTCGATTGGTAATGTGTGTATTGAATCACTTAGCAGTACATGCGTAGTTCCAACTTTGTTCATACCTACCCTTCAAATTTCCTGGGTGCTATTGGTCTTGTAAAAGTAATTGGTTATAGCCTCCATTGTCCAACAGAATATCAGCTTGTAATTGTGCGTCGCTCCTGTATCGCGCTGTGCTTGGGTAGGTTTTTCATCTGCAACTAGTAGTGTGGCAAATGATGGAAAGGTTTTTAGAACTAGCAAAATGCCCATGTGTTGCACGCATCAAGATGCATTTGTATGAGTAGTTTATCTTGTTGGAGATGCTCTAACATGGCAGACGAGTGCTTTAATGTTGCCCACAAGATGCGAGAGTATTACTAGTAGTATAGTTTTCTTGCCATGTTGAGATTTTAAAACCACGAGTGCGAACATGCAGAGGAGCAATGAAGACCAAACACGGGATATTCGGGACATCTTCAAGGAGCGTGGCAAGTTAAAGAGGAGCTGCACCGAACCTGTAAAACGAGCTTTGGTAAGTAACACCCTTTCAATTACTTTTGTGTAGCCTCGTGTTCTTCGATGTGTATATGTTGTAGTTTCTGTTTCTCTTAAGCGTGGTGTTCTTTGATGTGTAATAAGAAGAGTCTTAATCGTCCTAATGCTTTCGTTTTTAGATTGATGTAGGAAGTGGGTGTTCTCACCTTGTAGTCTGTTTTTATTTGTTTTTTCCTTTTGAATTCACTTCTCCGAGTTATGTTTATCTGGCTTCTACTAAATGGATCTAGGTTGCTCTGAGTATTGATCTAAAAAAGAAGTAACTTCATGTCAAGATGCAGTTCCTGCAAGGAGGGAAGTATGGTCAACCTCGAGATCATGTTTCCAAAATGAGGCTGGATTACACACAAGGTGCCAGTTCCCTAATGATGCTGGATTAGACACAAGGTGCAAATTCCCAGATGATGCTAGATTACAGACAAGCCAGGTGGAGTCGTCAACTGTTCGTGTCCTCGTAGCATTAGTAAAGGCTGAAAGAAAGTGTGTAGCAGCCCTTGAGAATGTAGCTGAGTTCCTGAAGAAGAGAAAAGAGCAATCAGATGCTCTCTTCACCCAAGCCAAAGAAGAGATGGAAGAAGCCAGAAATAAGCTAGCAGAGGCAGAGCAGGCTAGGCGTCTCCTGCGATCTAAAACTGTTGTCAATATACAAAATTTCCTTCATAATAGCTAGGTTCAGATGTTTATCCAGTTAGCATGCCTGTTGTGATGTCCGTGCATCTATTGATGTGGCACAAAATGTTTTTTTGGGTCATGTAATAACAGAAATTACTTTCCAAACAATAACAGACGAAGCATTGGACATGGTATAGTTCGCGCGCAAGCCTGACATTCCAAGTTCAACTTCCACATCAAACTCATGTTCATAGATATCTGCACATTCATACATAATGTCCATAACCATGATTCACTTCAAAGCCAAAAAAATGTGAGGAGAGTTATAAATAAAGAAAATCCTCTACTAGTTCCTGCTACCAATGCGAGCACAACAAGTCAAGACCATGCGTAAATTAATTATATTTTAGTCATTTTTTGTGTTCTAAAATGCCTGCCGGCCCGCAGAAGGACGTGTTGCTGGCACACGCGCGGATTCAATGAAGGCAGGCGGGGCAGTCTTAAGCTGGTTGCAGGTGGCGAGGAGGCCTGCTTAGCCAGGCCTGCAGCGAGTGCGACCCTCTTGGCCGGCGCGGCGGTTCAATGCCTGCGCTATGAGAGGTCTCGTCCGTGTCAGAGCAATCACTCCCTCCAGTCCTTTTTTGTTTGGGTATAACAAAATCTCGTTTCCATTCACATTTTAGTGGTAGGAGTTGTGCGTGTGTGTTTGTGTGTGAGAGAGAGGAGACAGTAGTCGGGGTTGTCTGATCGGTAAATAAATGAATAATGTCAGTCTGGGATGGAGACGAAAAGGAGAACACAACAAATGTTGTGTCTACAGGAGAGATAGAGAGAGTAATTTTAGTGGTATGAGTCATATGTAGTGACATATAGGGTGTGTGAGAGAATCCCATAGAGAGAAAGAAAAGGTGAAAGACGAGTGGAGACTGTGTGTTTGGCGGTGAAAAAGAAAGCTTAGGTACCGAGTGATACTAGAGAACAATAGAGAGGTGAGAGATAATGAAAACCGTGTAATTTATAATGATAGGGAGAGTGTGACACTTCTCAAGGGAGACGTCGAGAGACCATGTTTGCGAGGATAGGAGCAACATGAAGTGAGCGTGCGGGTGAGCTGGAGAAAAGAGAGTGATAGCTACCTGAAGGAGCATGCATGCGAGAGAGATGGGCGTGAAAGGAGTGAACAAAAAAGGGATTCAAATATTTGAATTCGAGATGATGATACATGTAATCCATACTCGAACCAAAATTGATCTATCAAACATGCATACTCATATGAATGCACGCACATCTATGTTATTTAATATGTAGATATTACTGATCCATACATTTTAGTAGAACATAATTTGGTTAAAAAAATTCGAATTCAACCTTAATATTTCGAGATCGTTGTATTTGTAGATCATATTATACATATAAAGGAGCACAATTCTTTGTTGTGCTTTTGGAAGTGTATATAAAAAATGATGTATATAGAATGTAATTCCAATTGAAAATGGATCCCACCCAAAAAAAATAGAATACAAACGGGATTCGAATTGAGTTGGCACGGTAAACGTGCACTCTGCAAAATTTGAACGAAGCGGGGAAAGTCACAGTAACCTCCCGAAACCAAAATCTGCGAGATGGAAATCACTACTGCCTATCCCTGCCACGCAAAGCCTATATGTTGGATTTCTATAGGTTTCAATAGGGGTAGGTTTGTAATTTCACCCAAACATGACGTAACCGCCTCTCACCCGGATTCATACACGGTGGGTGCCAAAACACAGTGTGTCCTCGGCCGAAATCGACTCCCTCCCCGATTCATATTCATACACGGTGGGCGCCAAAAAAAAACTCTCGTCGGCAAATATTCGGTGTATGCGAGATTACCGTCCTATCCCCAACCAACTAGTGTTGCTGTGATGTAGTAGAAATTTGAAACGGGGGCTAAGTTTGTAAATTTCCTCGCATTTGAGACAAGCGCGCCCTGAATACATGGTTCCCCCTTCCTCTCTACCTCCCTTTTCCCCATTCGTACTCTGTGGGCGCCAAAACACCCTCTCCACCCCACCCTCCTCCGTCCGCCACCGTCCGCCACCCCATCCACCCCCATCCTCCTCCACCATACCGGAGCTGATACACCGACGTCGCCATCCATTAAAAGAGATCGACTTCTCTCATCCACGACTTCGGACCGGGATCCCTGCATCCCATCCTCTCGCTTCATCCCCGCCGTCGTCCACCTTGCCGGTGCCGCTCCTACGACCGTCTCGTCCACCGCGCCCCGCCGCCACCATCTACCCTCCTAGATCTGCTTCCACGCCGCCGACAGCCATCACTACCGCAGCACTGTCAAATTCTCAGTAGATGCGTACATGGTGCCGCACCAGAGGCGATACTCTTTCATATCTGCTCAACTTATTTATCGCAGCAAGAAAATAGATTGCCACTGCTTTACTCTGATTTCTTGTCTTGGTTGTGAAGTTGCCTTTGTCCGGTTTGCACCTTCAGATCCGCCATGGCACGCTCAACACCATACTCGCAATGCTTATGGTTTTCCCCTTTTATATTCCACACTAGTTAAATCACAGTAGACTAAATTTCAAAATTGGGTCAGTAGATTTTTCAGAGCCCGCCGGAGTTCGCTGGTGCGATCAAAGGGGCTCGGGTGGGGACGGTGGTTGTGGGGGGTGGTGGTGGGGCCTCATCGAATGAAGAAAACTCGACTTGGGTGGGGGTGGCGGAGGAACACAGGCGGTGGGGCCAGTGGTTCGGCCGGCGGCCCGTGCGGTGTTCTGTATGGGAAGCACAGTATGTTCCTTGTCAGGAAGGGCAGTAGGGACATCTACAGTCAACAGCTGATAGAGCTGGCCTGTACGTGATCGATAGGCTTTCAATTACTATCGGCAATACAACACCGTAATTTCCAGCCAGTTCCACTTTCCCGATTTATAAATCCTGGTTATGGTGTACCCCTGTTATGTACACTATGGGGCTGTTTGGTTTGTGACTAACTTTGCCAAAGATTGCCACACCTAAGGTTAGGAAAGTTTGACCAACTTAGGAGAGTGTTTGGTCAAAGCCACATCTTAGGCAAGCCACACTTGGACCCCACATGGCATACACACAAAAAGTGTGGCAAGATTCCCTTAGGCTTGCCAACTTGTGGCTCTCATTTTGATGAACTAACCTTCGTCAAGTTTGGCAAAAATGTGTGGCAAAGTGTGGCAATGCTAGTCCTAAAACCAAACAGCCCCTATGAGCTGCCTAGTTGCTGTGTGCTCTTGTTATCATGGTTTGGCAATAAACTCTCTATACAATATATTATGAACCTATCATCTGCCAGGTATCCTTACTTCTGGAGCCTATTTTTTGTTTACTTGTGCCAGATTATATAAATGCACACACCATATTACAGCACACATGCGCTCTCTCATCAGAAACCAGTGATAGCATACAAGTGTTTACAGGGGCGCCCCTATATGAGAATATCATCTGCATTACAAAGATAATCTCACAACTATTTATGTTTTCATGGTTCTCAGATATTATACGCAATTATAGTGAATATCAGAATCCGCGCATCAGAAGAATATTGTGGAATACTGCAATGACATACAAAATTGGCAGCAAGGCATTGAGTGCCATTCTGGAAGCAATGAAACTCGTAGGCTCCCCACCTGTTGATTCTTGTTTAGAATATCATCCTAATGACTATTCTAACCTCGAGGAGTCAAAGGAAGATGGCCTGTCCTGTTCACCCATCAAGGTGTCTGTTCTAATTTGGCAAGGTTTCATTGATTGCACATATCTTGCATATGTTGTCTTGCATTTCTTCTACTTTGTTGCACCCCATCTGCTTAGTTTACTCATCATATATGTCGAGATGCCATGCCCATCCATTATCAATACATATTCCATCTGTCATCATACCATGTTTTTCCACTCAAATGTTGTTCTTGTGCATTAGACATCAAAAAGGAAGAGGGTGATTGCCGAACCTGAAGGAGCACAGCAAAGTCGTTGAAAAACATGGTGGTGCCGGAGAAATCAGACATCACCCCACTTATATTGGTTGTACAACCAGTGACACAAAACATAGGACTGACTCAGCAGACTGTACCCATACTTCACTGGCCACACCACTTGCCCCACCACACAGGACCTGCACTCCAGCAAAAGGTATACGATTTCATTCGCCATAGCACCAGCTGTACCACAGAAAAATCCCACTCCAGCAAAAAGTACAGCAAGTCCACCGGCCGAAGACCTATCCCAACTGCAGAGACGGCTAATTCCTGCAGATTGGAACCCCATTCCATTTATTCCCAGTTTAAAAGACAATGCTTTCAATGTTGTTAGGGACTACGTGCATATATTCCCATCATGGGAAGATTATTGTGAAGAAAAACACCATTTTCACATCTTCCTGTCCAACTTACGTGTAAGTGCTATTATTCATGGCTATCATTTTCCTGTTTTCTGCTGATTGAACACATCAATGATTTACATTACATTGTTGTAACTAGGCGAGGGTCAATCTGGATAGTCATGACGAGCAAAGCTTGCTTGTGCTTTTCAAGAAAGCATTGCAGCAGTATCAGTGTTACCTGAGGAAATCACACTTTGATGGCAAGTCTATAAACGAATTTCCGGTGAAGTCTCCTCTGCTAAATTTAGAAGACATTGAATGGAAAAACCTTGTTATGCACTGATCTCCTTCCCAGGATGAGGTACTGTCAATGAAATCACATGACAATTTGAACTTCTACTTGACGAAGAATTCCGGTTTGACAAGAACTTTATAGACCCTGTCTTCACCAATAATGTAAGTTTGTCCATCTCAAGCCTTCAAACTTTGTTGTATATATTTGGTTAGGCATGACTGCATCAGCTGTTTATTTTTGGTGTTTGCATCAAATTGCTTGTTTAAAGTTTATTATATGTAGTTCATAAACAAAAGTTCGTCCTTTCTCAATTTAAGTTTTCAGTTGTACAACCAAGTTCCTTCTTCATACCATGTAAATTAAACTATACAGAGCAAGTGATCTTCTGTTGCACTGCATGTATGCTTCTGTTCTTCATCTGTAATCCAGTGGTGTGGTGAACCTACCCACTATAGCACAATGTCATATTCTGCAATGTCTTAACTATGAAAAATGTCATATCATTCTACTATTATTTAAACCGTCTCTTTATTTGCCAATCTGAAATGGTATAAATTGACAGTACACTAACCATTGATACTTATGAGTTCTTGATCTGTAATCCAGTGGTGTCGTGAAGCTGCCAACTCCTTCACAATGTCATTTCCTGCCATGTCTTGACCTGAACAATACCATATTGTGTTAATGCAAATTTAAACTGTGTCACTTTATTCATCAGTAAGAAATGTGATGAATTGTCAGCACTGATACTTTTATGTGCAAAACCTGTCATCTGTCTGCTTGTTTATCTTTTAGAGTGAGGAAGATATAAGTGTTGAACAAGCGCAGCCTCATCATCTTGCGCTGCAGCTCCCCAGCAGGGCTAACCTTTCTTGAACTCTATTGAAGTGCTGTCAGTTTTGTATATTATTTTGTCGGCGTGTTTATTTGCACTAGTGGCGATCTTTGATGCCCAGTATATGTAATCTGCTGTCTGCTTGTGCTTTATTATTATAGTGGCAAACTTTGATGCCCAGTGGATGTAATATGCCGTAATTTCTTTATTGTATAGTATAGATTTTTTCTTATTCATGATGCTGCAGTTATTTTGCTGTATATATATCCTGTCTTCGCAGTAAACCGGGCAAACCTTAAAATTACGGTACATAATCGGGTCGTCATGCAATCACGATGTAGGTTGGGCCTGAAACGTGCCGATCAGCTCACGGGCCGGCAGCAGCCCGAAATGAACCCCGGCCCATGATTGTGCGAATCAAATCACGGGCTTTTAACAGGGTGAAAAATTGTCTCGGTCCTTGTTTGGCCCAATCAGATATCGGCTGCGAGCAGGCCGGATGCAAACCGGGCCGTAGTTAGGCCCAACTATATGACGAGCTTTTAACAGGCTGAAATTAATATAGGGCCGAAATGTTAAACGGGCCCTTAACAGGCCAAAACTAATATCATGCCGAATTACTAAGTGGGCCTTTAGCAAGTGGGCCCAAAAGCACAGTGTCCAGTTGACGGGCTGAATCTGATATGGGCCATAATTAGGCCCAAAACCTCTTAAAGGGCTGGACCTGATCTGGGCTGTAATTTGGCCCAGAACATGGTAGGCTTTTAACGGGCCGGATCTCATATGGGCCACTATTAGGCCCGGAGCGTGGCAGGCCATTAATAGACCGTATCAAATATGGGCCGGCATTTGGCCCAAAACATGGCAGCCAGTTAATGGACCGGCCTACTAGGATCCTCAAAATCTTGTGGGCCTACAGCTGGGCCGGCCCATTAATGTCGGCGAAATCTTGTGGGCCTTTAGCTGGGCCGACCCATTATGATCCGCAAGAATTTTGTGGGCCTTTACCTGGGCCGGCCTATTATGGCACACAAAACTCTTGTGGGCCTTTACCTGGGCCGACCCATTATGGCCCATGAAATCTTGTGGGCCTTTAGCTGGGCCAGCCCATTATGGTCCGCAAAATCTCGTGGGCGTTTAGCTGGGCTGGCCCATTATGGTCCGCAAAATCTTGTGGGCCTTTAGTTGGGCCGGCCCATTTAAACTTGTTGGGTCGTGCCACGTTTCGACGTATCATAGGCACCTTCTGTCCAGTGAGTGGTTGACATCTGTCCCGACGATGAGCCGACACGTGTTTCCTCTAGCCAATGATGATTTTACACGTGGAAAATCCCCAATGGTCTGGGCTGTTAACGGGTTATCGGATCCAAAACCCGACCCGATAGCTTAACGGTGTTCCGTTACGGTAGATGCCACGTGTCGGTCTCCCTTGACGAAAGCACTTCTGTGACACGCGATTTATCATCATGGAAGTGGACACTTCCGTGATGATAATTTTGGTAATGTCATGGAACACTTCTACGACAGCACAGGTATGACTATCTTGATTTTGTCATAAATTTGTCATGGATGTACATGCATGACAAAAAAGCGACCTACTGTGACAAACATGTATCATCACGGAAGTGTTTTTTTGTAGTGAAAGGCATAACACTAACACCAACTCCTAAATCACACAAAGCAGTTTTCACATAATTCTTTTTGATAGAGCAAGGTATAGTTGGTATACCTGGATCTCAAAGTTTTTTTGGTACTCCATCTTTAAAAGTTTAATTAGCAAGCATAGTGGAGATTTCAGCTTCCGGTATTTTTCTCTTATTTGTGATGATGTCTTTCATATACTTTGCATAAGGAGGTATTTTCAAGATATCAGTCAAGCGAGTATGCAAAAAGACTGGCCTCAACATTTCATCAAAGCGTTCAAATTCTTCATCATCTTTCTTTTTAGTTGACTTGGGTGGAAAAGGCATAGGTTTTTGAACCCACGGTTCTCTTTCTTTACCGTGTTTTCTAGCAATGAAGTCTCTTTTCTCATATCTTTTATTCTTAGGTCGTGGGTTATCAAGATCAACATGTGATTCTATCTCAACATCATTATCTGGTTCTTTTTCATTTGATTGAGTGTCGTCATGAACCTCATCACTATCTTTTCATTATCACTAGGTGAGTGTTCATTACCAGATTGGGTTTCATCATCAGAGATAGAAGTTTCTTTATCATTATCAGGAGGTTTCTCTATTTCATGTTCACTAGAAGTGTGCAAAGTCCTATCATATTTCTTTTTCTTCTTCTTTTTAGAAGGACTAGGTGCACTAGTGTTAGCTCTTTGTGAATCTTGTTCAATTCTTTTTGGGTGTACCTCAGGATAAAGTGGTTCGTGAGTCATTTTACCTCCTCTAGTTGCAACTCTAATAGCAAAGTCACGCATATTATGATTCATTTCATCAAGTAATTCTCTTTGTGATTTAGCAACTTGTTCTAGTTTAGTTTGAACCATAGAAGCATGTTTTCCAACACCTCTAACATCATTTGATATTCTAAATAACAAGTCACTCGAGCAAGCAATCATATCAGAATTGTATTTCAATTGTTTCATAACATTTTCATTGAAGTGATCTTGTTTTCTAATATAGTTTTCAAACTCATAAAGGCATTGACTAGGATGCATATTGTGAGGATTATCATTATCACTGAACTTCATTAAAGAATTTACCTCTACCACCTTAGGCAGTGGTGGTGTATTAAGCCCATGTATTTTTCAATAGGAGGTAAATTTTTAACATCCTCAGCTTTAATACCTTTTTCCTTCATAGGTTTCTTTGCCTCTTGCATTTCTTAAGGACTGAGATATAATATACCCTCTTCTTTGGAGTGGGTTTAGGAGGTGGTTCAGGAAGAGTCCAATCGTCATAATTTTTCATTATATTATTCAATAATTCTTCAGCTTGTCCAACAGTTCGTTCCCTGAAAACACAAACAACAGAACTATCTAGGAAGTCCCTAGAAGCATCTGTTAGTCCATTATACAATATATCAAGTATTACATTTTTCTTAAGAGGGTGATTAGGCAAAGCATTAAGTAATTGGCAAAGCCTCCCCCAAGATTGTGGGGGACTCTCTTCTCTAGTTTGCACAAAGTTAAATATTTCCTGTAAGGTAGCTTGTTTCTTATGAGCAGGATTATATTTCCAGAGAAGTAATAGATCATAACCCGGGAACTACACACACAACCAGGAGTAAGAGTATTGTACCAAGCTTTAGCATCATCCTTTAATGAGAAAGGAAGTAATTTGAGAATAATGTAGTAGCGAGTTTTCTCATCATGAGTAAAAAGGGTGGCTATGCCATTCAACTTAGTAAGATGTGCCACAACAGTTTCAGTTTCATAACCATGGAAAGGATCAGATTCAACCAAAGTAATTAACTCTGGGTTGACAGAGAATTCATAATCCTTATCATCAATAAAGATAGGTGAAGTAGCAAACTTAGGATCACATTTCATTCTAGCATTCATAGATTTTTCTTTATACTTGCACAATAATTTCTCTAGATCATCTCTATCCTTACAAGCAAGAATATCTCTAGTTGTCTCCTCATTCATAACATAACCTTCCGGTACCTTAGGCAATTCATATCTAGGAAGGCTAGTTCTAGTAGGTGTTTCAGGAGTTTCAGTTTCAAGCTCATCATCAGATTGAACAACATCATGATGTATTACTTAGCAATTTGTTCATCAAGAGATTCACCAAGTGGCACATCATCATTATCAAGAAAGGTACTAGCATCATCATAAGCATTATCCATAGCAGAAGTAGCATCAACAATAACTTGCGACATATTAGAATTGATATCATGTGGTGGTGGTGCAAGTTTACTCAAAACAGAAGGTGAATCTAAAGCAGAACTGGATGGCAGTTCCTTACCTCCCCTCGTCTTTGAGGGAAATATCTTAGTCTTTGGATCCTTCAGATTCTTCATAGTGATAATATGATAATAATCCAAAGTGACTCAACAAATATAGCTATGCTCCCCGGCAATGACGCTAGAAAAAGGTCTTGATAACCCACAAGTATAGGGGATCACAACAGTTTTCAAGGGTAGAGTATTCCAACCAAATTTATAGATTCACACAAGGGGAGACAAAGAATATTTGAAGGTATTAGCAGCTGAGTTATCAATTCAACCACACCTAGAGATTAATTATCTGCAGCGAGTAATCAGTAGAGAAGTAATATGCTAGTTTTGATAGTAGTGACAGTAGCAACGGTAACAGTAACTGTGATAGCAGTAATTTTGTAGCAAGTGTAACAGTGATGATAGCAGTATTAAATTAGAAGAAACAATATAAAATAAATCTGTAGGCATTGGATTGGTGACTTCTTGGATGATATTCATTATGTGATAGTTATAACCTAGGGCGATATGGCACTAGCTCTAGTTCATCGATATAATGTAGGCACGTATTCCGTAAATAGTCATACGTGCTTTAATAGAAGAACTTGCATGACATCTTTTGTCCTACCCTCCCGTGGCAGTGGGGTGCATATTGGAAACTAAGGGATATTAAGGCCTCCTTTTAATAGAGAACCGGAGCAAAGCATTAACACATAGTGAATACATGAACTCCTCAAACTACGGTAATAACCGGAAGAAGTCCCGGTTATTGTCACTCCAGGGTTACCGGATCATAACACGTAGTAGGTGACTATAACTTGCAAGATCGAATCTAAAACATGGATATAATGATGATAACATAACGGCTCAGATCTGATTTCATGGCACCCGGGCCCAAAGTGACAAGCATTAAGCATAGCAAAGTCATAGCAACATCAATCTAAGAACATAGTGGATACTAGGGATCAAGCCCTAACAAAACTAACTCGATTACATGATGAATCTCATCCAACTCCTCACCGACCAGCGAGCCTACGAAGGAATTACTCACTCCCTGTGGGGAGCATCATGGAATTGGCGATGAAGAAGGGTTGGTGATTGCTACCTCTTGAGGGTCAGCGGGGCCACCAGGTGGGCACAACCCACCAGGGCGCCCCCCCTCTCAGGGAGCGCCCTGGTGGGTTGTGCCCACCCAGGTGCTCCTCTCCGACAGGCCTTGGCTCCAGAAATTCTCTTTTATTATATAAAAAATTCCTCGCGAAGGTTTGTTCCATTCCGAGAACTTTTATTTCTGCACAAAAACGACACCATGGTAGTTCTGCTGAAAACAACATCAGTCCGGGGTTAGTTTCATTCAAATCATGCTAATTGGAGTCCAAAATAAGAGGAAAAACATGAGAAAAAGTAGATACATTGGAGATGTATCATACATCATTTTTCAATTGTTGTTTAGCTTCCAATATTAACTTGGTGCTTTTAGGTACATATGGCATTGCCAAAGATCCACACTTTGACCCTCTCTGCGTATGGGGCAATGAGATATTCATGAACCAGCATCCAGTGAGGAAACTGATAAAGATTGTTATTAAAATGGGTCAAAAGATGTCAATTGAACTATTTGTTTACACTTTATGCAAGACAACAGTGAACTGCAGGATGGTATGTAAGAACCCTGTAGCCTTCTTTTTACTACCCGTAATGAGTTGTGTTAGATGACAATGTCTGAATCTTTTTTCCTATGCAGGGGATCCTGATGCAGTTTAATCAAGACTACCTCTCAAACAACATGATTGGCGACCGGCCATCACAAGGGGTTGGACTAGAGTCGTGCATGCCTTCTGCATCCAGGAGAGCACAATAGGGCCATTCTGCTTGACCTTGTTCAGCAACCAGAATGTCGGTCGCCTCTTTATTTACCATCTGTAATAGTACAAGTACAGAACCCTGGTTCATCATTCTTTATTTGGTGCGTATGTAATTCTTAAACATATGTACCTGTTAATCAAATAATGCATTGGTTGTTTGAACCTGCTGGATATGAATAAAGCTATAGCCTACTTTCAAGTTTAAATTAGGTACAATCTTAAATAGTAGCAATTAAATTAGGGTGAAATTACGGTGTGCAAGTCATTACAGCGCACATGGTTAATAAAGCATAGTGTGTGCAATATACATCATAATCCGACACGGTTCACGATGAGGAAACATGTGTAACAATGCACAAAGTTGCCGTTTACAAAGCATGTGTGATGTCAGACACTATCACATATGGTGTGGGAAAACTAAATGTGTGTGTGATTGTCTGACCTATCATACATGGTTTATAATCATGAACTGTTTTTGATGTGCGAGGCATCATAAACGTAGAGCCAGTTTGGTATGTGCCTAGAAAACTCGCGTGCCTGGAATCTGCCTGGTTTTAGGTAAACCCACAAAACCCTGACTGCGATGGCAATGCGAGCACAAACGAGTAGCAAGGATGAACCATTTGGGATATTCAAGATATCGGAAACGGTTATATAGGGACAATTGTATGCATCAAGGCTGCCTATCCCCGATGGTTTCTGGGTCGTGTGGGAAGGACCCCCCCTATCGCCCACACTCACTTGGTGATGGTTCCAAATGCCATCGCGGAAAGGGGTTAAAAACCGTTTGTATAGCACCTCGATGTACAAGTGTACTATCATGAATATGATACTACCTCCGTAATGCATAGTATCATAAGTTAGTATCTTAGGTTGCCTTATTAATTGCCATGCATGACACAAAGTAGTAAAAATTTAATATGATACGATATCTTGATAGGATACCAGACCCTCCCTTTCCTCATTTAATTGTGCCACATCATCCCAAAAATCTAGTTGGCATGCATGATACTGCTTATGATACTCCCATTACGACTAGTTGGCGTTAATTATATGTAGTATCACTGTCTTCCACCTGGTGTACTACCTAGGTCCTGGTTTATTAGTCCCTTTTGTAATTTGTGCTAAATTTTGACCAAAGATTTAACTGACAAAATGTTAGTGCATGTCAACAAAAATTATATCATTTGATTTGTATTTGAACATAGTTTTCAATGATAGAATTTTGGTGACATGCATGAACCTTTTGTTAGTCAAATTTATGGTCAAAATTTGGCACATATTAAGATGGGGAGTGATGTCTACTACGCAACCTTCTTCTTGTAGACTCGTGTTGGGCCTCTAAGCGCAAAGTTCTGTAGAACAGTAGCAAATTTCACTCAAGTGGAAGACCTAAGGTTTATCAATCCGTGGGAGGCATAGGATGAAGATGGTCTCTCTCAAGCAACCCTGCAACCAAATAACAAAGAGTCTCTTATGTCCCCAACACACCCAATAAAATGGTAAATTGTATAGGTGCACTAGTTCGGCGAAGATATGGTGATACAAGTGCAATATGGATGGTAGATATAGGTTTTTGTAATCTGAAAATATAAAAATAGCAAGGTAACTAGTAACAAAAGTGAGCAAAAATGGTATTGCAATGCTTAGAAACAAGGCCTAGGGTTCATAATTTCACTAGTGCAAGTTCTCACAACAACGATAACATAATTTGATCATATAACAACCCCTCAACGTCCAACAAAGAGTCACTCCAAAGTCACTAATAGCGGAGAATAAACGAAGATATTATTGTAGGGTATGAAACCACCTCAAAGTTATGCTTTCTGATTGATCTATTGGGATATTCCTATAAGTGTCACAAACAGCCCTAGAGTTCATACTAAAATAACACCTTAAGACACACATCAACAAAAACCCTAATGTCACCTAGATACTCCAATGTCACAACAAGTATCCACGGGTTTGATTATATGATATGCATCACACAATCTCAGATTCATCTATTCAAAACAACCCAAAGAACTTCAAAGTGTGACACAAAGTTTCTACCGGAGAGTCAAGACCAAAACATGTGCCAACCCCTATGCATAAGTTCACAAGGTCACATAACCCGCAAGTTGATCACCAAAACATACATCAAGTAGATCACATGAATATCCCATTATCACGATAGATGAGCACATGCAAAACATACATCAAGTGTTCTCAAATCCTTAGAGACTCAATCCGATAAGATAACTTCAAAGGGAAAACTCAATCCATTGCAAGAAGCTAGAGGGGGAGAAACATAATAAGATCCAACTATAATAGCAAAGCTCGTGGTACATCAAGATCGTGCCAAATCAGGAACATGAGAGAGAGAGAGAGCTCAAACACATAGCTACTGGTACATACCCTCAGCCCCGAGGGTGAACTATTCCCTCCTTGTCATGGAGAGCGCCGGGATGATGAAGATGGCCACCGGTGATGATTTCCCCCTTCAGAAGGGTGCCGGAACATGGTCCCGATTGGTTTTTGGTGGCTACAGAGGCTTGCAGCGGCGGAACTCCCGATCTAGGTGTCTTTTCATGAGTTCCTGTATTTATAGGAATTTTTGGTGCCGAGAACAAGTCAGGGGGTTCGTGAGTCAACGACAAGGACGGAGGACGCGCCCGGGGGGGGGGGGGGGGGGGTTGGTAGGGCGCGCCCTCCAACCTTGTGGTTGGCTCAGGACTCTTCTGGCCCGCACTACTGCATGATGCTGCTAACGCGACACTATGATCAGAGACCCTTCGAGAAACTGCGTGCGATGCAATAATCGCAAATGGTGGTGTATGAAAACCATCAAAAATGTATAAAACATTTGTGATGATGGATTCATCAAACACGGTTCAGATTTTAGTTGCGTGTGCGATGAAGGACATGCGATTCAGTTCAATTAACTGTTTACGATGAGGAGGAACAAAAGAAACGAGCGACTAGATGAAGGCGTGTGCGATATAGAGCATACAGTTCACTCGGATGAACTATTTGTGATTAGGCAACACAAAAGAAACGGTCAGCCAGACCAAGGTGTGTGTGATTGAGGGCATACGCTTCAGAAGGATTAACTGTTTGCGATTAGGCAACAGAACAAAAACTGGCCAGCCAGATCAAAGTTTCTGCGATTGATGGCATACACTTCACATGGATCAACGTGTGTGCGCTAGATGGGCACACAGATTCTAATTAAAAGAAGCATACGTGATGGTAATAACGAGTGTGCACGGTTGTTGGAACAAGACGTGTGCTGACATTGCCTATTGTGGTGCACCCTATGGTGCAAACTCCACGCACGCAGCCGAGAAGGCGTACGTGCCCACGTTACGCCTTCCGGGAATAGTGCCGCCCTCATAACCGTCAGTAAATTTTGAGCATGCGTCCCGTCACAATTTTTTTAAAAGAACAGGGAGGCCGCGTCCCGTCACATTCCAAATTGCAAACCTGTTCACACAAATCAAAACCTAAACGGTTTCCTACTTAGGAGCGTATTACTACGCGGTTCTAAATACTACTACTCCAAGATGACTGCACATTCCTCCTCAACTCCTCATCCAAAAAAAGTCAAAAACAAAAAAGTCATCCATCATCGTTCCCTTGCGTCCGCCATGGCCAGCGTGAGTTCTGGGTCGAGAGATTGCCACTAGGGAGAGGCGAGCCTGGAAGCAGAAGCACGAGAGATGTCCCGCCTCGCTGCGAAACCAACCAACATGTCCCGGTGAATAGCTGTAGCAGCAGAGAGGTACCGTCACGCCAAAGAAGGAGCACAGAGGTCCCGCCCCATCGTTGATGCAGAAAACTGGTCCAGCCGCGCCGTGGAAGCAGAACAGATGTCCCGCCGTGCCGTGAATGGAGCAGAGATGTCCTCCCGCGCCGTGGCGGCCTGGGAAAATGTCTCGCAGGCAGGCGAGGACTCTTCTAGGAGCATGCGTGCCCTCGTCCTTAGGCAGATGGATCAGATCTCTAGGTGGGCGAGGTTGCAGGATGACCTGAAAGCCTCGTTTGAATAGTCTACCAACGTCATTCCGCAACTAAATGAGAGCAATGCGAAGCTCCGGGCCGAGCGTGACCTGCTGAGGGCGAAGATCGTCGGAAGTGCGGAGAAGCAGGAGCAGACCACTTCCTTGTTGAATAGGACCGACTTCATCATCGAGAAACTTATGGACAAGAATGCCATGATGCGCATCAAGCGCAGAAGACTGGTGGAGCAATCCGTGGATGCTCTCAAGCAGCATCTAGAAGACAAGAAAGAGCTCATCGCCGCTCATCGCGGAGACTAGTTCCCGCGGCCTGCAGCAACTCATTTAGAAAGTAGAGATCAGCGAGCCAGGTTGTTGTCTTCCTTCTTCTTTTGCCCTTGTGTATTTTGGGTGTTGCCGCATGTGGCTTTTTAAAATAATGTTTCTGAATATGTAAGACAATTATTATCCACTGTCATCGTCCTTATATTGATCATGCTTGCTATAAGTCGCAGTCGATGCTATATAGGTCCGTCGGATCTTACATCAAGATCCGTGCAAAACTTTCTTTTTCAGATTTTCATTTTTCTCTCTTAGATCTCAGTCCAATGAGACATATAGCCACGCGGTAGAACAGGTGCTCAGGTGCCATTAATGGAGACATTGGGAGGGAGGTGCGCGGCTGGTAGCGGTCAAAGGGCTCTCCTCCCAATGAGAACACGCAGGGGTCTGATCGCACGCCTCCCGTACTCAAATTGCTACCCCACACGACACCTCCTAGCCAATAAAAAAGGGGACACGTGGCCGCATGTAATTGGTAAGTAGAACGCCCACGACTTCAATAATACTTGTGTTTCTGGTTTGTAAGTGACAACACTTTTTTCCAGAATGACTTTGTTGATTGTTAATGTGTGCACCTTTGCAAATCGGACAGAAAAATTACCACAACATGTTGGTGCCATGTCATGACACCATGCCAAATTTCATGATTTTCAAGCGTGTTTTGGATTTATAGGAATTTAAAAACCAAGTTACTCAATCTTTTCAGCCGAGACACAACGCCCAGATGTTTGAATTTTACTCCCATCTCTTGCGTGGGACCTAGAAATCCACCCAAGGACACACATGTGATTTTTCAAACAACTTTGGTGCACTAGAGCATGTGCTTGTAGTTCAAATTTGAATTATGCAAATTAAAAGGCCAAACGAACCCGGAATAATTCCAAAATTTAGCACGGCACTTCTATTTGGTCTAATCTGCCTGTGTAAAATATTAAGGCGGGAGAAGGCAGTGTACATATGTCGTTTCGCACACGGAGGTGACACGTTCCCTCTCGGAACCACGAGCCTACTTGAGGGAAGCTCCGGTTTGCAAGAAGCTTACACCAAAGCTTGTCCCAATTCGGTCAAAAAAATTACCGCAGCATGTTGGTGCCATGCCATGACACCATGCCAAGTTTCATGATTTTCAGGCATGTTTTGGATATACAGGAATTAAAAAACCAAGTCTCTCAATCTTTTCGGCCGAGCCACGATGCCCAGATGTTTGAATTTCACTCCCATCTCTTGCATGGGACCTAGAAATTCACCCAAGGACACACATGTGATTTTTCAAACAACTTTGGTGCACTAGAGCATGTGCTTGTAGTTGAAATTTGAATTGTGCACATTAAATGCGTAGAAACTCAATTAATGTATAAAAAGGCCAAATGAACACGACATAATTCCAAAATTTGGCACGGTACTTCTATTTGGTCTAATATGCCAGTGTACAAAAATTAAGGCGGGAGAAGGCAGTGTACGTATGTCATTTTGCACACGAAGGTGACACGTTCTCTCTCGGAACCACGAGCCTTCTTGAGGGAAGCTCCGGTTTGCAAGAAGCTTACACAAAAGCTTGTCCCAATTCGGCCAAAAAATTTACTGCAGCATGTTGGTGGCATGTCATGACACCATGCCAAGTTTAATGATTTTCAGCCGTGTTTTGGATTTACAGGAATTAAAAAACCAAGTTTCTCAATCATTCCGACCGAGCCACGACGCCCAGATGTTTGAAGTTTATTCCCATTTCTTGCATGGGACCTATAAATTCACCCAAAGACACACATGTGATTTTTCAGCAAACTTTGGTGCATTGGAGAATGTGCTTGTAGTTCAAATTTGAATTATGCACATTAAATGCCTAGAAACTCAATTAATGCATAAAAATGCCAACTGAACCCGAAATAATTCCAAATTTAAACACGACACTCATGTACTAGTTGCATGTTCACTGTACGTAAATGTTCTAGCAATTCAAACACCATCCTTTCCCTCCGTAACACCATTTTGTCTTTCAAAACATAATGAAAACAATCAGGTATACAAGAAACAGTTTACTAGAAAGAATCGTGTGGGAGGCGATATAAAATATATTGGCGCACCATCATGTCTGGCTTACGCAGGAAGCTTCGTCGTCTACAGTCCGGCGCCCCCACTTGAACCACACTTGCGCGCTAGTTTCTCGCGGCACCGAGCAACATTTTTTTGCCACCGCGGAAATATATATCTCCCCGCCCCTCCCTCCCACCAAAAGCCACATTTCCACCATTCCTCCTTGCATTCCAAGTTCAAACCTTCACTGCTGTTTACTGGCACCTCAACCTCCTCGCCGGCGACCCTTCTTCTTGCAGTGCCACCTCCTCGCCGGCTACCCTTCTTCTTGTAGCGCAGCCTCCTCGCCAGTGACCCTTCTTCTTGCAGCGCCGCCTTCTCACCGGCGACCCTTCTTCTTGCTGCGCGGCCTCCTCGCTGCCAATCCTTCTTCTTGCTGCGCGACCTTGTCGATATGGTCAGGTAATCCACACCCACCCGCACCATCCTCCTCCTTTCCCGTCCCACATGCCCCGACCGACGGAGCGACAACTTCCACCGAAATCACTACCCCCACCTCCCATTAAGCGCCGCCCACAGCCATTTTGCATGCAGTATAACGTGGCGCTCAGTAGCATGCGGCCGCATGCGCGCACGAGGTCGCTATGGCTGCCATGCGTGTCGACCGCCAGATCTTGGAGTACCACCTCGTCTTCGAGACCACCGTCGACACCGCCACCCGGTTGTCTACTTTAAAATACAGTTCGTGCTGTTTTCTCGAGGCCACCACCAGTGCCTTCTAGTGATTTGTCCTCTGTAATGTTAATATGCAATCTGATGTTCAGTTAACAGTTTGGTCCTCTAAAATGTAATGTTCAGTTAACACTTTGGCCCAACAATTGCTACATTTCGTAGTACTGTTTTCAAGCATTCTTTGTTTTGTTAACTGGCTTATCTTCTAGTACATGTTTCTGTTCTGCAATGTCGTGCTCAGTTAACTATTTTGGTTCATTTGGTCTGCTGTCCATTTAACTATTTGGTTCAGTTCTGCAATTTGATTTTCCTTTGCTGTGGGTACAATTTTGTATTGTTATGCATGTGACACCAATCGACTTTTTCTGTACTCGATACATATTCTACTGATAGTATGGCAACTCTCAGTTAACCTGATCAAGATCTTCCTTATGTGTGTTGTAGGGAAACACTGGGAGACACTGCAGTTTTACCATCGAGATTTGTTCTAGCAGGGTCCTTTGGCTAATAGCACATTATTGTGCAGTTGCAGGTATCATTCTAATATTTAGGTTTCTTAAAATTTGGCCTTGCACATGTAGGTCCTGCTTTCAGAGGCTTAGACCCACTATTCGATCCATTTTGCATATGGGGAAATGAGATGTCCATGAATATCAATCAAGTTAAGAAACTCGGAAAGATTGTTAGGATGAAGAAACTTGCGACGAATAACAACAAGATCTTTGTTTGCACAATGAAGAAGACATCAGTGAACTATAGGATGGTACCAACTCTTTTACTGTGACACTCCAAAAATTTTGATTTGGTTTTTATCAAAATCTTTATTTGCTTTGGAGGAGGCTATTTAAATTTTTTCTTAAACCCTCTCCCTCTCAAAACTTTTATGACAAATATTTTGGTACTCTTCTCAACGTTGATTTTTGGTCTTGAGAGCTTTTCATTTTGTCTTGACTCTACTCTAGTTATTTTTAAAATTTCTTCTATTAAGAAGAAACCCTAGGGATTATGGGTTTATTCTTTTCCCACTCAAAATTTCCTCTTTTGCCATGTCACATTTTGACATAGCATTCCAAAAACCATCCTTGCCTTGAATCAAGTCATGACACCCATCTCCAGCAAGTTTCAAACCATTTTTGATTTTTATTCCATTTATTTAATCCTCAAAACTATTTCTACCATTATTTATGGACCTAGGTGATTTACAAAGGAAGTACCAAATTTCTTTTGAGTTTTGATCCCAAACCAACTCCTCTGACTAGTCCTTAGTACCCTCAACCTAGATCCATCAAGATCCACTTGTCCTTAGTTCAAAAATTTCAAAATTTGCCCACTGCAAGTTTGGACCAGAAATGCCATTTTTGGTGAAATTCATATTTTTCTTTTTCCAAAAATTCTGAGATAATTCATACAGCTTCCAGATACACCAAGAGGCCACCTCACCGAAGATCAGCTCCAGAAAAATTTCCCACATGCCACAATCATTTCATCGAGCACCTGGCATGCACTGTTGCCATTCAAATTTAGAAAGTTCAGACGTTCAGTGTTTCTGTTTCGCCATCAGTGTCGTTTTCTTCAGAGCACGGTGTCGATCTCGCCAGTAACTGCAGTGGCGCCTTGCTCCCTGTTCCCCCTCCTTATCTAGAGCGTCGCACACTCGTTTGTTCGGGCACCATCGTCGGTGGTGACGTGTCTTGCCGACGCCGGCAGCTTCTGCGGTGGCAGAGCCACCCGTGGCGGCCAGCAGGTATCAGCACCACCTTTCGGCGCCGTCCAGCACCGCCCAAGCCACCCGTGGCCTCCGCGTGGCTGTCCGCTTGCCTGTGCACGCTGCGGCACCGTCACCGTGGCCTGAGCAGCACAGAGCATGCTCTCTGCCGCTGACGAGTCCCGTGAGCCGTTCCGTCGAGAACGTGGAGTACCACCCAAGGTAGGCCAAGCTTAGCACTTGAACGGAACCAGTGGACCATCGCGGTGATGCCTAGCTCCCTAAACCACCTGACCGACCTATGCCTCGCCGTAATCATCGCCGGCGTTATCCCGTTCTCGGCCACCGCCTCGGATCGGCTATAAAAGGAGCCCCCGAGCTCATTCTCTACCCAGCGCCACACCTCCACCTCACTAGAGCCCCGCCTAGCCACTAGGAGGACCCCGAGGAGGTCACCTTCTCCGACTCCGGCCGCCCCGATCCGCCTCGGGCTCCGGCTTGATTCGCTCAGGTGAGGCCATTCCCGCCTCCCTAACCGCGTCAGCAAACCTCTAGTGCACCCAGTACCCTAACCCGAGCCTCAATTCGATCTTTGCAGCTCTCCCCGGCGAGATCCACCAACGCCCGCACCACCGTCCGCCGGAGTTGGGGGCCGCCGTCGACGTGGTGCTCGCCGACGCTCAACTCCACCACCCACATGTGCAGAAGAACACGGTGAACATGTTGGTACCTTCTGACCCCCTGCCTCGCCGTGGATCGCCGCCGGCGACCGCCGCGGCCCTCGGGCGCCAGCACTCTGTTTTAGTTTTCAAACCCGCCGGGTGGGACCTCCCCGTCAGCTTTTTTCTCTTTTTCGAAACGTTTTCTGAAAACGCCTTCGGGCAAAATATGTCTTCCCCCCTGGACTGACGTATTCTAAACTGAAACGTTTTCTGTTTTTATAAAGTGATCCCTGGAAATTTTCTGTTTCATTACAGAAAGGTCCCTGGACTAAAACTCTTATAACTTTTAAACAAAAGATGATTTGAACTTGAAACTTTTTCTGTCATCTCTATTTTTCTGTCTAGTTTTTTGTAATATTTATTTGAAAAATATTTGGGATACTTTTTGTGCATGCACGGTATTTCTGTAGTGTCTGATTTTTCTTTAATATGTAGATACCGGAAGGGGTAAAGCAGACACGTACTTCACCGAGCTAGACTCCGACTTCTCCGAACCAGGCAAGCATGTTTGAACCTTTGATATGATGAGTGTTTTGCATGGTTGCTTGAGTAGTTTTTCTCATGGCATGTTTATATAAGCATTTGTGAATGTTATGTGCATGCAAGCCAAGCGACCTGTGAGCTTCGAAGTTCGATGTGTCCTTATGATGATAAGGCAACACGATCATGTGGTGACATGATGGGTTGCAAGCTGGTATTATTGAAGCATGCCAGTCTTATGCCAACCATTAACTCCAGTTCTAACGTGGGTCAAGTCTCGATCCCGTTCGTTTCCCCTTCGTGCTACCACATGTTTTCTGCAAAGAGTGCGGTTTAGTAAGTTGCAAACCTCTTTCCTGGTACACACCAAACAGAGAGACCGCGATGAGGGTTCCATGGCCCTGGATAAAAGCCAGTCATCTGGTCAGGGGGCATGGGTGTTTCCGGTTGGGACCAAGAGGGGGCACCCCTTAGAGCGCACGATATAAATTTGATCCCATGATATTCGAGGTTGTGGCCTCCCCGTCTTAAGGTTTTTCTTGAACGTTGCCGAGGGTGATTCCTGGCAACAGAATGTGGAATGGGTGTGTACTGGTTAGACATGTTTCTTCTAAAACACCATAAACGGAACTAGTCCTTGTGACTACCGAAATCCTTTGGCTGTGGTAAAGAGTACAAACTCTGCAGAGTCAAAACCATCCGAGTATCCATGTCCACCAGCACGGACTTGGACATCATCTCCGTGTCAGTCTCAGCCTTAGTGGCAAATCTCAGTGTCAACCCCAGTGGCAGTCTCCGGAGAATGAATTTAAAAGCAAGAGTGGTAAACTCGGCTGAAGGTTATTTATGTGAATGGACTAACCAGTATATTATTATATGCTGAGTATTTCCTTGCGATGATTTAAATTCACGAGCTACTTAAATTCGATTGATAAACTATAAGCCCTTTATGTGATGTCGCTCAGACGTCCGACTGTGGCATCATTGTCATTTACTTTTCAATATAAGCCCTTTTTGTGATGTCGCGTAGACGTCCGACTATGGCATTATTGTATTTACTTTTCAATATAAGCCCTTTATGTGAGGTCGCTCAGACTTCGGACTGTGCCATTATTGTTACTTACGTTTCAATATAAGCCCTTTATGTGATGTCGCTCAGACGTTCGACTGTGGCATTATTGTTATTTACTTTTCAATATAAGCCCTTTATGTGATGTCGCTCAAACGTCTGACTATGGCATTATTGTTATTTACTTTTCAATAAAAGCCCTTTATGTGGCGTCGCCTCGACGCCCGACTGCAGCATGTTAAATTTATTTTCACCATTCGAGGCGTCGCTTCAAACACCCGATCGGTCTTCAGTTACTTTTATTGGGATTTCGGGAGGACTACCGCCTAATTTCCTCTTATTTATCGTGCAGTGCAAATCTATTATTTGATTGTGCATACTAACCGCTCATGTGCATCATGTTTACATTTGTTATATCTTATGTCCGAACTATCTTGCGAGTACATTTAAAGTACTCACCTGGCTTGTTGATTTGGCCAGATGTTGACGAAGGTGATCTTATGGATGAAGAGTTCGATAGCAAGTCTGACGCCTAGAGGAGTCCCAGTCAGTCACGTGCGACCCTGGAGTTGTTCACTTGTATTATACACGCTTCTGCCACCCGAATAAAAATCATCAAGCCTCACTCCGACGCTTGATGAGCTGTAAGCTTTCAGAGTCATGTCACCCCCTCACTGTGACATATCCACCACCACCTTTATTTCAAGTCAGTAGTTATGTCACCATACCCTTGTGTCATATCCGCCTTTATGTATAATATAGGCGTGCTTGTAATACATTGTTGAGCATCCTCATCTCAACCATGTATAATATTTAGTTCTGCTGGATTTCTGTATCAAGGTTTTGTCTGCCAGTAAGAAGAATTCTTCTGTACTGGTCAACACAAAGGTCGGCTTTTCAATAAATGTTTTATTGGAAAGGTGGTCCTGACATTTACCTTGTTTTTACCCCTTGCGCCATTTCAAAATTTATAACAGTGATTAATGCATAGCTTTGTTTTCAGTACTTTTCAAAGCAGTTCATTGATGATTACCTCTCAAACCACCTGCATGGTCCAGAGGCGAGGAAGGTATTCATTCAACACCCACGGTACAATATTGAAGTCCCGCTGAAGAGGACGAAGGTTGGGCAGGCAGTTATTCATAGCCACTGGCCTAAAGTTGCAAGGACATTCAACATCACTAAAGGCTCAATATTTTCCTTCCGCTTCCGCAGTTTCCCAGATGAGATTCATCTATCTATTTACCGTGTATGATGCTACTTTCCAGAGGTTTTTGATGCTGCATGTGAAACTTGGTGCTGTTGTGTAATGGCGTAACTGAGCGCCGAAGCTATCTGATGTAATTCGATTATGAAATCCTGGTTGCTTTTATACAGATATGAAATATCTGGCGTGTTTTATAAGAAATATCAGTTTGATTAGTACATGGATTATCAATAATAGGCTAATTACCCTATTTATTGGGGTTTTCTTTGCAAACGGTTACTCGGATAGCACCGTGGGCGATGAACTCAAACAACCTGCACGGTTTCTAGAAATTAGGCGTGTTCGATCAACTAACAATCACACATGGCTTCTGGCAGCGAACTATTTGCGTTAGGCCACCTTGCACAAACGTTTCCACACAAAGAACTGTGTGTGATATACATACCTAAGAAAATGTTTTTCTAGGATTCACCATGTGGGATGTACATACCTTCGGAAATGTTTTTCTCGGATTCACCGTGTGGGATGTACATACCTATGTAAATGATTTTCTGGGATTCACCGTGTGGGATGTACGTACCAACGGAAATGATTTTCCGGGATTCACCATGTGGGATGTACATACCTACGGAAATGATTGGGTTTCGATGCCTCGTCCGATCACACACGACCCCAGCCTGGGTCCCAGGAGGGCATATCCCCGACGATTTCTGGGTCGTGTGGGAAGGACCCCCTATCGCCCACACTCACTTGCCGACGGTTCCAAATGACGTCGCGAAAAGTGGTTGGAAACCGTTTGTTTAGCACATCGTTGTACCAGTGCCAACTCTTTTGCTTCGGGGGCTTCCTCTGGTCCATAAAAAAACACCATAAATTTTCAGCTCGTTTGGACTCCGTTTGATATTCCTTTTCTGCAAAACTCAAAAACAAGGAAAAATCATAAACTGGCACTGGGCTCTAGGTTAATAGGTTCGTCCAAAAAATCATATAAAATAGCATATAAATGCATATAAAACATCCAAGATGGATAATATAGTAGCATGGAACAATAAAAAATTATAGATAAGTTGGAGACATATCAAGCATCCCCAAGCTTAATTCCTGCTCGTCCTCGAGGAGGTAAATGATAAAAACAGAATTTTTGATGTGGAATGCTATCAAGTGCACAAGTTTGATCAATGATAATTTCAATCACTTTTTCTAGCATCATTGTATATCATAAAACTAGCTCATATCATAAAGCTTCTCATGATCAAGTAGCAAGCTATTCACATGTTAGAGCATAGATCATAAAATTTCTTGAAAACTAACAAACTATGCTCTCAGTCATCAAACAATTGCAATTCATCTTATTTTCAGGAAGGGTCTATGTCAGAGCTTTGATTTAGCAAATCCCACATAGTCATCTATCATATAGTCTTCCATGATTGCTACCACTCAAAGCATATTTTTAGAAAAAATAGCATCCATCGAATACAGAGAAAGATAGGGGCTTAATATTTCGCCTCTCAAGTTATTTATCATATATATAATTGTCAATAATAATAATTAATGATCAAATATATTTGAATGGCCCATATATTCTTAGATCCCCCATCACATGATGCTTGCCAACTAAAGAGTAGGTTGGAATGAGAAGGAATACTACCAACTCTTTCATAAAAGTAAAAGATAGGCCCTTTGTAGAGGGAAGCAGGGATTTTCAAAGGTGCCAGAACTCGAAGCTTTTAAAACATAGATGAAAATAATTTTGAGAGGTATGCTTTCATTGTTAAATAATTTCTATACAAATATACCCAAGCATAATTCATTATGTTGTCTTCCTTGTTCAACTTCAACTAATTTCCTCAAATTTGAAAATAATTAATGGGGCTCACGATCATAGAATATGTCCAAGATAGTATACTTATATGTTAAATTTGTCTTCCTTCAATATTCTTTCATGAATTGTTAAAGTGACCAATACTATGTTTGCTAACTTCCAATAATTTGACCACCTATACTTCTTATATGTGAAGTCATTACTCCACATGCGATAAGCATATGAAACATATATAATTTCAGATTTATGATATTCAATTCATTCAACCATTTACTCATAGGATATAAGTGAAGCACATGAGTAAATGAAAAACTACTCGAAAAGATATAAGTGAAGATCAATCAGTAGTTGAATAACTATGTAGCTATGTGAAGACTCTCTCTCATTTAAGAATTTCATATCTTAATATTTTATTCAAACAACAAGCAAAACAAAATGAAATGACATTCTAGGGATAGCACATATCAAGTGAAGAAGCAAAAACTTAGGCTCAACCGAGGCTAACCCATGATTGTTGATGAAGGAAGGTGGGATGCCAACCGGGGCATCCCCAAGCTTAGATGCTTGAGAATTCTTGAAATATTAATTAGGGGTGCCTTGGTCATCCCCAAGCTTGAGATTTTGTGTCTCCTTAATTCCTTTCATATCATATTTTCTCGGAATCTTAAGTACTTCATCCACACAAAACTCAACATGAACTCGTGAGATAAGTTAGTATACATCCATGCAAAACCTTATCATTCTCTATTGTATAAAATCACTAAAATTATTATTTGATATTTCCTACTAAATTACTCTGCATATTTAGCACTCCTATTATCAAATAGAATCAATGAACAAGCAAACATATGCAAACAGTGCAAACATGATAGCAGTCTATCTAAATAGAACAATCTGTAAAGAATGCAAGAGGAATCACACTTATTTAACTCAAAAATTATGATAATTTACCAGACTGTAGAGAATTTATCATAGCTTATTCTGCAAAAAAATTCAACATTTTATCTCATTCTGAATCTAGGGAATTTTTGCAATAGTGGTAAACTTTCTATTTTGAAACAACAACTCATATACTTGCAAATTGTGCATGGTGAAGGCTATCCTTGACACTTTTATTGAAATAAAAGATACAAAACCTTATTCTAAATAAAAGAAAGAAAATACCAATAAAATAAAATGATGCTCCAAGCAAAACACATATCATGTGGTGAAAAAAATATAGCTCGAAGTAAGGTTACCGATGAACAAAGACGAAAGAGGGGTTGCCATCCGGGGCATCCCCAAGCTTAGTTGCTTGGTTGTCCTTGAATATTACCTTGGGGTGCCTTGGGAATCCCCAATCTTAATCTCTTGCCACTCCTTATTCTTTAGTCCATCGAAACTTTACCCAAAACCTAAAAACTTCACAACACAAAACTCAACAGAAAATCTTATGAGCTCCGTTAGTATAAGAAAATAAATCACCACTTAGGTACTGTTGTGAACTCATTCTAAATTCATATTGGTGTTATGTATATTGTATTCCAACTTCTCCATGGTTCATACCCTGCGATACTACTCATAGTTTCATCAAAATAAGCAAACAACACAAAGAAAACAGAATCTGTCAAAAACAGAAAAGTCTGTAGTAATCTAGAAACTTTCCATACTTATGTAACACCAAAAATTCTGAAAAATTAGGACAATGTAAACAATTTGTATATAAATCTTGTGTAAAAATTCATATCAAAAGCACGTTCCAGTGAATTTTGAAAGTTCCTGGACTGGGAGCAGAAGTTTCTGTTTTTGCACAGAATGAAGACAAATATCATCCACACTTTCCCAAAGGATTTACTTGGCACTTTATTGAAACAAAAGCTATAAAACATGATTAATACAGTAGCTTAATCATGTGTACACACCAAAACAGTAGGTATAAATGTTGGATTGTCTCCCAACAAGCGCTTTTCTTTATTGCCTTTCTAGCTAGGCATGATGATTTCAATGATGCTCACACAAAAGATAAGAATTGAAACATAATGGGACCATCATGAAGCATATGACAAGAACATTTAAGTCTAACCCACTTCCTATGCATAGGGATTTTGTGAGCAAACAACTTATGGGAACAAGAATCAACTTGCATAGGAAGGCAAAACAAGTGCAACTTCCAAAATTTCAACACATAGAGAGGAAACTTGAAATTATTGCAATATGTAAGAGCACATGTTCCTCTCTCATAATAATTTTCAGTAGAGTCATGAATGAGTTCAACAATATAACCATCATGTAAAGCACTATTCTCATGATGCACAAGCATAGAAATTTTACTACTCTCCACATAAGCAAAATTCTTCTCATTCAGAATAGTCGGAGTATCATACGGAACTTGAATACTATAAGTTGTTTCCACATTAAAAGAATAATGTTCAGAAAAAGGGTAATCATAATTATGACGAGCTTTATAAATATAATCATCACTACTTTTTATAACATAAGTGACATCATAATAATCATCATAATTAGAAACTTTCTTCTCATCAAAATCAATTGAAGCCTCTTCCAAGATAGTGGAATCATTGCTAAATGAAGTCATTACCTCTCCAAATCCACTTTTATCATTATAATAAGATTCAACACTCTCCAAAATAGTGGGATAATTATTATCTAAAGTTGACACTCTTCCAAACCCATTTCCATAAATATTGCAATCATCATAACTAGGAGGCATGCTATCATCATAATAAATTTTCACATCAAAACGTGGGGGACTAAAAATATCATCTTCATTAATCATAGCATCCCCAAGCTTGGGACAAACACTAATTGCAGCAAATAAATTCTCAAACATGTCATTCTCCTCAAACATAGCATCCCCAAGCTTGGGCCTTTGCATATCATAAGCATAATCACTCTCATCATTAATAGTATGGATAGCACAAATAGTACAACAATTATTATCATCAAATTTTCTAAGTTGGTGCCAAAAATATTTTCAAGATTATAATAAGTACCATTACTTTCCCAATCATAATCATCACAATGAGTAATAGGCATAACAAAATCATCCTCAATAATTCCTTCGGACTTAGTACCATAGGGCAAAGAATCAATATCATCATCCACATTTATTTTTGATTCACTCTCACGAGGCATAACAATAATAGGATCAACATCATTCGTGAGAGATACATTTTTACCTTTGCTTTTACGTCTTTTATTTTTCTTCTTCACATCATGTGTGGGTTTAATCACCCTTTTGGAGCTCCTTATTGATGAGATTGGTTGAATAAAAGGCTCCTCCTCGTTACCTGATTCATCATAAGAAAAAAATGGGAGGATATTGGGAAACCTCTTACCCTTCATTAGTATTCTCTTCATCTTCTATATGTTTTTTGTCTTTAAGTAATTGGCAATATAAGGATTCCCAATGCAATTTACCGCACAATACATAAAAATTTCCTCTAGATCAAAATAAAGAAGTTTCTCAAGGTTATAATCTGGAATACCCTTAGTTATACGTTTCATTTCTTCATATCCCAGAAGCAAACTAAGTTCATTATGATGTGCAAGGGAAATCAAGTCATCACAATTTTTTGACACGATTTGATCATGAAACAATTAGCATTGGAGATTTAAATGACCACGTTCGTTGCAAACTTCACAAGGATGGCTAAAAATATTAAATTTTTCAGCACAAACATCTAGCCATTGTTGCAACCATTTAGTTTCTAAATACTTATGCCTCTTGCAAAATCTATTTTCCCTTTTTGGTATGCAACGGCAAACTCTATGCACTCCAAAAAAATTGACATGCTTATAAGAAACATTTTAATCATGACTAGTGCAATCATCATTAGTACTATGGATATTCAAAGAATTCATACTAACAAAATTGCAATCATGCTCATCATTCAAAGATTGTATGTCAAATATTTTATTGCATTCTTCCTCTAGCAATTGAGCATAATTATCGGAATCCTTATTTTCATGAAAGACATTAAAAAGATGAATCATATGAGGCAACCTCAGTTCCATTTTTTTGGTAATTTTCTTTTAAAGACTAAACTAATGATAAAACAAGAAACTAAAAGATTCGATTGCAAGATCTAAAGATATAACTTCAAGCACTAACCTCCCCGGCAACGGCGCCAGAAAAGAGCTTGATGTCTACTATGCAGCCTTCTTCTTGTAGACTCGTGTTGGGCCTCCAAGCGCAGAGTTTCTTAGGACAGTAGCAAATTTCCCTCAAGTGGATGACCTAAGGTTTATCAATCCATGGGAGGCATAGGATGAAGACGGTCTCTCTCAAGCAACCCTACAACCAAATAACAAAGAGTCTCTTGTGTCCCCAACACACCCTATACAATGGTAAATTGTATAGGTGCACTTGTTCGGCGAAGAGATGGTGATACAAGTGCAATATGGATGGTAGATATAGGTTTTTGTAATCTGGAAATATAAAAACAGCAAGGTAACTAGTAACAAAAGTGAGCAAAAACAGTATTGCAATACTTTCACTAGTGCAAGTTCTCTCAACAATGATAACATAATTAGATCATATAACAATCCCTCAACGTGCAAGAAAGAGTCACTCCAAAGTCACTAATAGCGGAGAATAAACGAAGCGATTATTGTAGGGTACGAAACCACCTCAAAGTTATTATGTCTAATCGATCTGTTGGGCTAATCCTATAAGTGTCACAAACATCCCTAGAGTTCGTACTAAAATAACACCTTAAGACACACATCAACCAAAACCCTAATGTCACCTAGATACTCCGATGTAACCACAAGTATCCGCGGGTTCGATTATGCGATATGCATCACACAATCTTAGATTCATCTATTCAAACCAACACAAAGAACTTCAAAGAGTGCCCCAAAGTTTCTACCGGAGAGTCAAGATGAAAACATGTGCCAACCCCTATGCATAAGTTCACAAGGTCAAAGAACCCGCAAGTTGATCACCAAAACATACATCCAGTAGATCACGAGAATATCCCATTGTCACCACATATAAGCACACGCAAGACATACATCAAGTGTTCTCAAATTGTAGCGACCTGACCCGAATGAATCAAGTCTCTGTGCTTAAGTGTCATCCCTGGATCGGTATGCTGACACACACAGTACTCGAAGGATTTATAACAGAGGTAAATCACATGTATAAAGTAACGTAAATACTATTACCTCAATCCATATAGCGGAAGCAACAAGGTTGTGGATTCCCATCAACACCAACGGCAAAAGTTGAGTCTAGAAATCGTAACCCTAACGTATCACTTACTCGTCGTAAGATACTCCTGCAACATGAGACGTTGCAGCCCGAAACGGGTCAGTACATTGAATGTACTGGCAAATTCGCACCATAGAGAAAATGATGAACAATGGCTATCACTATATGCATATATGGCTGGTGGAAAAGCTCTATGGTTATAAGGTTTTTTTTGCGTAAAGCCAAGTTTTCCCTACTTCAAAGGAATAAATTTATTTAACTATCATGGTGGTTGTTGAACATTGAGAATGGTTGACAGCATTCTCAATCCCAATTTAGTAACATCATTAAACCCAACAATATTCATTTAAAGTAACGTGATGAGATCAATAGGATAATCCAAGAACTAGATACTCAAGATGTCCATAACTGGGGACACGGCTAATCATGATTAGTTTATATACTCTGCAGAGGTTTGCGCACTTTTCCCCACAAGACTCGATCGCCTCCGTTGGATTTCTCGCATTGCATGATGTTTGAGAAACGGATGACCGAGACATAGTCTTTCAGAAGCGCTAGCACCTTACGATCGGGTAGACCGTACCACCTACATCCCCTACATCTGCTAGTCTACCACTGTAAGAGTTCGCACAACTTAGTCAACTATGCCAGAGCCCATAATGGCTTGTGGCTGCACACGGAAGTTTCTAGTATGAATAATCTCATGATCCCTTTGAGCCTGGGTGGCGGTCCAAAAGAAAACAGGCAAGTCCTGGATTACCCAGGTGCCTAGACAGGCAATCCTAGAATAACCAGGTGCCTCAATCCACCCAGATGTGTGTTAGGTTGCCACCTTAGATAAACCCTTAATTATCAATCTCACATCTGTCATGGATATCACTCACCCAATCCACGTCTACTAGCATAGCATGGCATAATAAGCAAACGTAGAAGTAACTCCCAAAGGTTTGATAATAAACGGGTAATAGGTACTACCTCATCTACTTCCCATCCCACGGTTTAATTAGATCCTAATCATGCAATGTGTGAGGATTGATCTAATGCAATAAAACTGGGTTGTAGAAAAGCTATGATCAAAGTGTGAACTTGCCTGCAATGTTGATGACGATGATTCACACTCAAAACTCTTGATAGTTCTACTCGTCACACTCCGGTCAATCTATCGTAAGCAAACAATAGTAACCACACATAAGCAATCACTCAAAAGATCAGAAAGAACGAAGAAGACAATTCGGAAAACTTCAAAACCAAACAAATAACTCTTGCAACATAAAACAATTTATAACAGTACCAAAATTATGTGAATTTGGCCTTATTAGAATGTTTAGGTCAAGAGCTTTGATTTGCCAAAAGAACCAACTCAAACGGAGCTACGAAACTCAAGTTATGATCAAACGAAGTTTGAATTCAAATCTGCTCTAATTCAAATTTTAAACTTTTCAAAAACATGTTTGAGTTGGATTACTGGATAGAGGAGATCCTAACGAAGAAGTGGGCGTTGGTTTCGTTGGATTTGGACTAACAAGTAAAAAAATGTGGTCGTTTGAAGTACAGGGACTAATCTGTAAATAAACTATTCACAAACGGTTCCCTGGCCGAAAAATAAAAAGAAAAAGAAAAAACTAAATAACGAACGTTTGCTACCGAATGCTAATGAACGAACCTATTCACTGCAGAAGCTAACATAGCGAATGTTTACTAATTAAAGAAAACGTTTCATGGAAAAAAAACAAAGCGATCTGGATCGTTGGATCCAGATCCGACGACGAGGGAGGCGGCGGTTACCGCGGAGATCGCCGGAGTTCGGGAAGACGGCGGCGGCGGCTTCGGACGGGGACGGGGCGGCGGCTCCGGTGGCTCTCCGGCTCGGGCGTCACCACCAGAAGGAGCGGGGCGACGAGGCGGAGACGAGGGAGGCGGCAGCTCCGATCGAGGGCGACGGGACGGTGCGGGGTGACGGCGGCGGATCTCGTCGGAGCTCGAACTCCGGCGAGTGCGGGCGGTGGCTGCAAATAGCGCGGCGGCGGCTGGCTTCGAGCGGCGAGATGCGGGAGAGAGAGGGGTGTCCGGGCGGCGGCTTTATAGGAGGAGGGGAGGCACGGTGGTGTGGGGAAGGGGCGGCCGGTGACGGGGAGGCGCCGGACTCCGGGAGGAGTCCCGGTCGGGGACGACGGGCGAGGCGGCGCAGAGCTGGGCCTTGGCCTGGCTTTGGCGGGGCCGGCCCAGTTCGGCGGAGGGAAGCTCCTTTTTTTTAATAAACTTTTTTTTTCAGAGAACTAAAATAATAAAAACAAAATAACAAAAAATATATATATAGGCATATAATATATCAATATTTTCAGAAAATTATTTCTACGTTTTTCCTAGCATTAAATAAAATTCACACAAATTCACATAATTCAAAGAGTGCTATTGGTCTATTAAAATCCAACAAAAATCATTTTTAAAATACCAAAATGATTTCAAATTAATTTTTCTCCAATTTTCTAATGTAGGGAATCATGTTACCCTAATTTCCATATAGTTTATTTTTGGAGAAAAATAATTTGAGTAAAACTCAAATAACTCCAAATTGAAAATAAATTCAAAAGAACTTTGAATTTAATTCTTTGAAACTCCCAACTCATATTTCATATAATTTGAAGAAGTCATTTTATCTTCTCTCATGAAAATCATTGAGTTGCATAAAGTTTCAGAATTGGAAATATTTTCCAAATGAAATTCAAATATTTTCAACACCCCTTGTCATTTAAATAAATGGAAGAAGTCATGTCATCTTCTCTCCAGGGTTTTGTGGTGAAAAGAATTTGAATTCATGGAGATCATAAAATGCAAAAAATGAAAGTTTGGGAAAGTCCTTTTATTCCCTCTCATTTAACTTTCAAAAGTTTCAAATTCACCCACTTTCAGTCAATCAATCAAACAATCCATCAAATCTATCTATTTGTTTATAACATTCCAAAATTTAGAATTTTGGGATGTTACAAACCTACCACCCTTAAAATGAATCTCGTCCTCGAGATTCAAAGAGGCTAGCAAGAAATAGGTTAGGGTTTGGGGGTCTCCTCAAAATCCATCGATCATCACCGGGGTCTGGGGTGCTACCACCCTTAGAAGCATGGTTACGGTTCTATCAAAACTCATATACTCCATCCTTATTCTTGACAGTGTCGGTCTTCTTAGATCTTCAGGATAATTCCTTATCCGGGCTCTTCCGGTAGTGGCATAACCTTACCACAATTTTTCTATCCTTTCATCTTGGTAAGGTTCTTCCGAGATTGGGTCTTCTTAGCTGACGGGTCTGGCGCCAAAACAAAACAACTATCGATATCTCATGGTGGTCAACAATTTGTGGTTTCTCCTGCAGGAAATGGGTCTGGGTGATCCTCACCGTATAACCTACGGTTGGCAAAGCTGCCTTGTACAAGGGAAAAATACCTATACCATTCTAAGGCTTAAACAAGGTTTTGATCGTCGTCTCTCCACTATAGGTAAGTCACTCAGATTTACCATCCCATATAGCAAGGCGAATAATAAGAGTAAGTCAGTATGGTGATCAATCCACCCCGCACCCAAATCATTACCTTGTATACGGTTTAGCGAATCTCGCATTGTAACACTCGGTCATCCTCACAAGCATTGCAGAATTTCTCTCGTCGACGAACCATGTTCGGAATAATCCATTGATTCTGCAAGCCAGACAAACATCTATCGTTCCTTCACAACTCTCAGGTTTTGCGTAAACTCCTATAAAATCGTATGTCGACAAAGGTATATCCACTTCCAGGGTTTTTTTTCCTTTAGCAAGAATGTGCTTCCTTCTTGGCAGGTCCTGAGGCCTGTGGGTTATGGCCCATCTCATCACTTGTAATCCTTGAACTTATCATTGGGCAACTTATCATTATTCCAACATCCAGCTTCCAGCTTCCTAGCGTACTTAGAATCCATCCAATTGTATTGTCTTCTTCCTTCTATTGGCACCAAACTAGGACATGATTACTCAGACACATCATGGAGTTTCCATTGATTGATATTTCCGACATCATACCTCCTTTATATCCAATAGTAATTTATCTCTTCATCCTCGTGGGATATCCCTCATACCGAGATAAAAACTTATACTTATGAAGTCCATATTCCACTTCGTGGAACATCATTATCCTTTCCGCGGTCAAGCGTCCTTACAGGGGAATATTGGCCATCTCTGCATGGCACTTCTTCAACTGGGAAATGTGAAACACATCATGAACTCCAGACAGTCCTTCGGGTGACTCCAACTTGTTGGCCACTTCCCCCATATGCTCCAAGAGTCGGTATGGTCCTACAAATCTCGGGGCTAACTTTTACCTTAACTCCAATTCGTTTAACTCCTCGCAGAGGGAACACATGAAGACATGCTCTGTCTCCAATTTCATAGACTACCTCCTTGAGTTTTTGAGTCTACATAACTCTTCTGCCTGGACTGAGCTACCTTCAGTCTATCTCGAATCAACTTAACATTCTCTTCTGACTCCTTTGATCACCTTTGGTCCAAACAACTGTCGGTCTCCAACTTCATCCCACATACTCTTGGGGCATCACACATATCGAGACAAAACTCGTATTCATTTTGTCCGAAATCCATTACAGGGTACTACCACCCTTAAAATGCACAAATCTTCCATAGACCATATTTCTCTTATCCTCAAAAATGGTCAAAATCCTTCTTCATATAGTAACAACTCATAAAATCCATATCAGTACCAACGATGCTACTTTATTCATTCTCAAATGATTACAATCTCTCGCTTCTCCATTACATGTCTCAACTCAACACCTCAATATAAGAAAAATGTTCTCACTTCTACTACTCCATTTCTTTTGTTGCAAACTCAACTATCTAGCACAAGTTTCCTTCTCCTTGGGGCATTCTCTTGCAAAGTGCCCTGCTCCTTTACAACTAAAACATATTACTTCTGACAAGTATCGAGGTTTACTTTTTGGGCAATTGTTGAGGTAGTGCCCTGACTCCTTGCACCTATAATAGGTGATATGACTCAGGTCCTTCCTGGAATCCAATCTGCTTCTCTTCCTGGACCTTTCCATGCCAATCATGGCTTCTATTTCCTGTGGGTCATATTCTACTTCCTCTGTCGGGAATTCTACTAGATCCCTATTCAAACAATTTTGGGAGATGTGTCCTTCTTCTCCACATGAATAGCAAGACTTAGTGCAGGGTTTACTCGAGTCCTCCTTAGATGTGTCCTCCTTCATCACAGTTTCTTCTAAAATTTCCATGAGGGCTCCTTTTATTTCTTCTTTCTTCTGCTAGATGGTTCGTTGTACCATGGGGTAAATGTGACACTGAGTAGGGTAGTGGGTAGTCCCTTCACACAAGAAACAAGTAATCTGCCTAGTTGGGCATTCTTCAACTGGGTGACTTCCTTCACAATTAGGGCATTCATCCTTGTGTTCTTTATGGGTGTGTCCTATTTCTCCACAAAGCTTGCATGCACAAGGTTTCTTTATATCCTTTCCATAAGGTTTCAACTTCTGGGACACAAACCGAGACTTTGGCAAAGTCAACTTAAATTCTTTCCAAGTGGTTACTCCTTGCCATCCATTCATGGTTTGGTACATCCTCCACCAAGTAGCAGCACCTCTTTCAAAGCACAAAAGAGCATGCTGGGTCATATCATGTCCAACTATAGGGTTATTCTCCATGTGATCCTCCATGTTCTGAATCCATCGGTCCGTCTCCAACTGACTCATCGGTCCAGAAAATACAAGCTCATCTCCATTCATCCTCTATTGGGTCCATGTGGGTTTGGGGTAAGATAAGAGAGATAGAGAGGGATGCACACAATACAAACAAAAGTTTTGAAAAGACAGATTTTTGTTGTGGCTGTCGAAAAACATCAAACAAATGACAGCTCACAAACGTCGCATCTAACGTAGGTATATAACAGGGGTTTGGTCTTCTAAAGGTCAATAAATCTTCAACGTCTCCAAACTCTTCAAGCCTTGTTCATGCCTCCAATGGCTTCTTCCGATCATGCTTGTCTTTCTCAAGTTCTTTTGCCAGATCAATCTCTGTTGACGTGAAATCTCTCGTGACATCCTTTAATATTCTAGAGTTGCATTTCAAACTTCTGGTTTCAACATCCTTCACATGAACCATGGTCATACTGTCCTTCAGTTCTTGACAATTCTCCGGTATCTCGAGGTTCTAACTCCTCCAGCTTGGCTACTCTCATCTTCAGGATCCTGAGTTCCTCATGAAATACTTCCTTGTCTAATACGACTTCCTGGAGCTCCATTTTAAACTTTTTGATGTACTACTCCAGATTCTGGCGATACACCGGCTAGGGCTAAAACTTCATCTTATGATAGGTGCTCCATCAGCCTTCTTCCATCAAATCCATTCTGATGAAATGCATCCTTAACTCAGCACGGTGACAATAGCATCAGCGGCGATGACATCACGGATAACCGTGTTTCTGCCCTTGTCATTGCCATGAGCTATCTTCCATAATTGATATCCCCTGCCTTAGGGTTTTCTTGACAAAACTTTGAGGTTTTTAACTCTCCATGCTTGGTCTTTCTCTGATAAACCTTGATCTCGGGTATTGACAACTTCCATAGTCTGCCAAGTTCCATAAGGGTAGCCTTCCTAGGTCATATAAATCTGGGAATTCTTCAGAGCCTTCAAATTCTCCTTGTCTTCGGTCTTCAACCGTTGTAGTTTCCATTATTCAGATGCACGAAAAATACTCTTCATTCCGAAGTGGTCTTTGTTGTCCGATATCTTGTACTTCTTAGAGTGGTCCCATCAGTCGAATCTTCATGGTCAAAAGGGAAAAGGGGTATGGTCTCACTAAAAAGGAATTTTTGAATAAGCTCAGAAGAGAAGAGAGGTAAAAGATCTTTTTAAAAGGGAAAGTTGTAGAGAAAAATCTTTGCTATGGGCTTGCCAGTTTCTAGGGTCACGTCCTACAGTCAACATGTGCTCTGATACCATCTTGTAGCGACCTGACCCGAATGAATCAAGTCTCTGTGCTTAAGTGTCATCCCTGGATCGGTATGCTGACACACACAGTACTCGAAGGATTTATAACAGAGGTAAATCACATGTATAAAGTAACGTAAATACTATTACCTCAATCCATATAGCGGAAGCAACAAGGTTGTGGATTCCCATCAACACCAACGGCAAAAGTTTAGTGTAGAAATCGTAACCCTAACATATCACTTACTCGTCGTAAGATACTCCTGCAACATGAGACGTTGCAGCCCGAAACGGGTCAGTACATTGAATGTACTGGCAAATTCACACCATAGAGAAAATGATGAACAATGGCTATCACTATATGCATATATGGCTGGTGGAAAAGCTCTATGGTTATAAGGTTTTTTTTGCGTAAAGCCAAGTTTTCCCTACTGTAAAGGAATAAATTTATTTAACTATCATGGTGGTTGTTGAACATTGAGAATGGTTGACAGCATTCTCAATCCCAATTAAGTAACATCATTAAACCCAACAATATTCATTTAAAGTAACGTGATGAGATCAACAGGATAATCCAAGAACTAGATACTCAAGATGTCCATAACCGAGGACACGGCTAATCATGATTAGTTTATATACTCTGCAGAGGTTTGCGCACTTTTCCCCACAAGACTCGATAGCCTCCATTGGATTTCTCGCACTGCATGATGTTTGAGAAACGGATGACCGAGACATAGTCTTTCAGAAGCGCTAGCACCTTACGATCGGGTAGACCGTACCACCTAAATCCCCTACATCTGCTAGTCTACCACTGTAAGAGTTCGCACAACTTAGTCAACTATGCCAGAGCCCATAATGGCTTGTGGCTGCACACGAAAGTTTCTAGTATGAATAATCTCATGATCCCTTTGAGCCTGGGTGGTGGTCCAAAAGAAAACAGGCAAGTCCTGGATTACCCAGGTGTCTAGACAGGCAATCCTAGAATAACCAGGTGCCTCAATCCACCCAGATGTGTGCTAGGTTGCCACCTTAGATAAACCCTTAATTATCAATCTCACATCTGTCATGGATATCACTCACCCAATCCACGTCTACTAGCATAGCATGGCATAATAAGCAAACGTAGAAGTAACTCCCAAAGGTTTGATAATAAACGGGTAATAGGTACTACCTCATCTACTTCCCATCCCACAGTTTAATTAGATCCTAATCATGCAATGTGTGAGGATTGATCTAATGCAATAAAACTGGGTTGTAGAAAAGGTATGATCAAAGTGTGAACTTGCCTGCAATGTTGATGACGATGATTCGCACTCAAAACTCTTGATAGTTCTACTCGTCACACTCCGGTCAATCTATTGTAAGCAAACAATAGTAACCACACATAAGCAATCACTCAAAAGATCAGAAAGAACGAAGAAGACGATTTGGAAAACTTCAAAACCAAACAAATAACTCTTGCAACATAAAACAATTTCTAACAGTACCAAAATTATGTGAATTTGGCCTTATTAGAATGTTTAGGTCAAGAGCTTCGATTTGCAAAAAGAACCAACTCAAACGGAGCTACGAAACTCAAGTTATGATCAAACGAAGTTTGAATTCAAATCTGCTCTAATTCAAATTTTATACTTTTCAAAAACATGTTTGGGTTGGATTACTGGATAGAGGAGATCGTAACGAAGAAGTGGGCGTTGGTTTCGTTGGATTTGGACTAACGAGTAAAAAAAATGTGCTCGTTTGAAGTACAAGGACTAATCTGTAAATAAACTATTCACAAACGGGTCCCTGGCTGAAAAATAAAAAGAAAAAGAAAAAAACTAAATAACGAACGTTTGCTACCGAACGCTAATGAACGAACCTATTCACTGCAGAAGCTAACATAGCGAATGTTTACTAATTAAAGAAAACGTTTCGTGGAAAAAAACAAAGCGATCTGGATCGTTGGATCCAGATCCGACGACGAGGGAGGCGGCGGTTACCGCGGCGATCGCCGGAGTTCGGGAAGACGGCAGCGGCGGCTTCGGACGGGGACGAGGCGGCGGCTCCGGTGGCTCTCCGGCTCGGGCGTCACCACCAGAAGGAGCGGGGCGACGAGGCGGAGACGAGGGAGGCGACAGCTCCGGTCGAGGGCGACGGGACGGTGCGGGGCGACGGCGGCGGATCTCGTCAGAGCTCGAACTCCGGCGAGTGCGGGCGGTGGCTGCAAATGGCGCGGCGGCGGCTCGGCTTCGAGCGGCGAGATGCGGGAGAGAGAGGGGTGTCCGGGCGGCGGCTTTATAGGAGGAGGGGAGGCACGGTGGCGTGGGGAAGGGGCGGCCGGTGACGGGGCGGCGCCGGACTCTGGGAGGAGTCCCGGTCAGGGACGACGGGCGAGGCGGCGCGGAGCTGGGCCTTGGCCTGGCTTCGGCTGGGCCGGCCCAGTTCGGCGGAGGGAAGCTCCTTTTTTTTAATAAACTTTTTTTCAGAGAACTAAAATAATAAAAACAAAATAACAAAAAAAAAATATATATATATAGGCATATAATATATCAAAATTTTCAGAAAATTATTTTCTATGACATGAACATTTTCCTAGCATTAAATAAAATTCACATAATTCAAAGAGTGCTACTGGTCTATTAAAATCCAACAAAAATCATTTTTAAAATACCAAAATGGTTTCAAATTAATTTTTCTCCAATTTTCTAATGTAGGGAATCATGTTACCCTAATTTCCATATAGTTTATTTTTGGAGAAAAATAATTTGAGTAAAACTCAAATAACTCCAAATTGAAAATAAATTCAAAAGAACTTTGAATTTAATTCTTTGAAACTCCCAACTCATATTTCATATAATTTGAAGAAGTCATTTTATCTTCTCTCATGAAAATCATTGAGTTGCATAAAGTTTCAGAATTGGAAATATTTTCCAAATGAAATTCAAATATTTTCAACACCCCTTGTCATTTAAATAAATGGAAGAAGTCATGTCATCTTCTCTCCAGGGTTTTGTGGTGAAAAGAATTTGAATTCATGGAGATCATAAAATGCAAAAAATGAAAGTTTGGGAAAGTCCTTTTATTCCCTCTCATTTAACTTTCAAAAGTTTCAAATTCACCCACTTTCAGTCAATCAATCAAACAATCCATCAAATCTATCTATTTGTTTATAACATTCCAAAATTTAGAATTTTGGGATGTTACAGAAATCCTTAGAGACTCAATCCGATAAGATAACTTCAAAAGGAAAATTCAATCCATTACAAGAAGGTAGAGGGGGAGAAATATTCTAAGATCCAACTATAATAGCAAAGCTCGTGGTACATCAAGATCGTGCCAAATCAAGAACATGAGAGAGAGAGAGATCAAACACATAGCTATTGGTACATACCCTTAGTCCTGAGGGTGAACTACTCCCTCCTCATCATGGAGAGTGCCGGGATGATGAAGATGGCCACGAGTGATGATTTCCCCTTCGGCAGCGTGCCGGAACAGGGTCCTGATTGGTTTTTGGTGGCTACAGAGGCTTGCGGCGGCGGAACTCCCGTTCTAGGTTTCTTTTCGGGGGTTTATGTATTTATAGGAATTTTTGGCACCTAGAACAAGTCAGGGGGGTCCACGAGTCAATGACAAGGACGGAGGACGCGCCCAAGGGGGGGGGTAGGGCGTGCCCTCCAACCTTGTGATTGGCTCAGGACTCTTCTGGCCCAACTCTTTTGCTTCAGGGGCTTCTTCGGGTCCATAAAAAATCACCGTAAATTTTTAGCTCGTTTGGACTCCGTTTGATATTCCTTTTCTGCAAAAATCAAAAACAAGGAAAAACAGAAACTGGCACTATCACTGGGCTCTAGGTTAATATGTTAGTCCTAAAAATCATATAAAATAGCATATAAATGCATATAAAACATCCAAGATGGATAATATAGTAGCATGGAACAATCAAAAATTATAGATACGTTGGAGATGTATCAGGGAGCAATAAACCAGGACGGAGGTAGATTAGTCCGTCACCATCGTGTTCTGTGTCTAATTTTTACTTCAGTGACCCAACCTACATGGAGGGAGTGCTGTATATATTGGCGCGACACCAAACTTATATATTCAAAAAACTGAGCATTACTGCAAGTCACGAGTTCAAAACGAGAAAGTGGAACAAGTACGGTATGTCTGTGCCGTTTGCGTCGCACCCCCACACGGTCGCGGTGCACAATGTAGTAAATGACTAGTCTCTTCTTGACCCACATTTACATTGATACAACTTGAATGCCAAGGAGGGAGACGGTAGCGGTTCCCGAGACGTTGAACGGTCAATGATGCATCCTCAATTAGAATGCAAAGGGAATTAATTGGAGAAGCAAAATAGAGCCAGCATGATGTGTATGCAACCGAGTTTGGACTCTCATATAAAGGCGCGCACCACTCCAATCCATCTACTCCTAGTCTCCGTGCAACACTGCTCACTCCAATCCAAAACCAAGTGACCAGAAACCGCAAGCACCTCTGGAGGCGATGGACGCGAGCAGCAGTTGGCTGTGCCAAATCATCCAAGATGCTGTCCTGCGGCCCCGCACCGCGAAGCGTTTCCAGATGGTGCTGGCGACCACCGGCGTAGCCTTCGCTGACGCCAGCTTCGCCTCTCCCAAGGATGACATGATGGTTTGTTCCATCCGCAAGTTCACCGCCGTCAAGAAGCGCGCGGACGACCTAGCCGTACTGCTCCAGCCCGCACGCACATGCTCCTCATTACCTGCCACCCTCATCGGCCTCCATGGTGACGAACTCTTTCAAGCCCTCGTGGCCCTACGACTGCTGGTGGTCACAACGAAGAATGTGCACCTCGAGGCCGCACTCGTCATGCAGCGCCTCGCCATGCAAGAAACCGTCGACATGCACATCCACCACTGGTACAATGATGTGCTATACAAACGGTTTTTAACCCCTTTCCGTGACAGGGTTTTGAACCGTGCCAAGTGAGTGTGGGCGATAGGGGGGGGGGGTCCTTCCGGCACGACACAGAAACCGTCGGGGATAGGCCCTCCTGGCTCATAGGCTGGCTCGTGTGCGATTTGGCGGGGTATCAAAACCCAATTATTTCCGTTCATATGTAGATCCCACATGGTGAATCCTAGAAAATCATTTCCATTCGTATGTATATCACACACAGTTATTTGCATGGAAACATTTGTGCAAGGTGGACTAACGCAAACAGTTCTCTGCCAGAAGCAGTGTGTGATTGTTAGTTGATCTAACATGCCTACTTTCTAGAAGTCGTGCGGGTTGTTTGAGTTCATCACGCACGGTGTTGTCTAAGTAACCGTCTGCAATAGAAAACCCCAATAAGCAGGGTAATTAGCCTATTATTGATAATCCATGTACTAATCAAATTGATATTGCTTATAAAACACACCAGATATTTCATATTTGTATATAACAGCAACCAGGATTTCATAATCGAATTACATCAGATAGCTTCGACACTTACTTACGCCATTACCAACACCAAGTTTCACATGCAACATCAAAAACGTTTGGAAAGTAGCATCATACACGGTAAATAGACAGATGAATCTCATCTGGGAAACTGCAGAAGTGGAAGGAAAATATTGAGCCTTAAGTGATGTTGAATGTCCTTGCAACTTTAGGCCAGTGCCAATGGATAATTACCCGCCCAACCTTTGTCCTCTTCAACAAGACTTCAATATTGTACCGTGCGTGTTGAATGAGAACCTTCCTCGCCTCTTGACCATGCAGGTGGTTTGAGAGGTAATCATCGGTGAACTGCTTTGAAAAGTACTAAAAACAAAGATATGCATAAATCGCTGTTATAAATTTTGAAATGGTGCAAGGGGTAAAAACAAGGTAAAAGAGTTAGTACCATCCTATAGTCGACTGATGTATTCTTCATTTTGCAAACAAAGATCTTGCTGTTATTCATCGCAAGTTTCTTCATCCTAACAATCTTTCTGAGTTTCTTGACTTGACTGATATTCATGGACATCTCATTTCCCCATATGCAAAATGGATCGAATAGTGGGTCTAAGCCTCTGACAGCAGGACCTACATGTGCAAGACCAAATTGTAAGAAACCTAAATATTAGAATGATTCCTGCAACTGCACAATAATGTGCTATTAGCCAAAGGACCATGCTTGAACAAACCTCGATGGTAAACCGCAGTGTCTCCCATTGTTTCCCTGCAACACACATAAGGAAGATCTTGATCAGGTTAACTGAGAGTTGCCATACTATCAGTAGAATATATATTTAGTACAACCAAATTCGATTTATTTCATATGCATAACAATACAAAATTGTACCCACAACAAATGAAAATCATATTGCAGAACTGAACCAAATAGTTAAATGGACAGCAGACCAAATGAACGAAAATAGTTAACTGAGCACGACATTGCAGAATAGAAACATGTACTAGAAGATAAGACAGTTAACAAACCAAAGAATGCTTGAGAATAGTACTACGAAATGTAGCAATTGTTGGACCAAAGTGTTAACTGAACATTACATTTTAGAGGACAAAACTGTTAACTGAACATCCGATTGCATATTAACATTACAGAGGACAAATCACTAGAAGGCACTGCCGGTGGCCTCGAGAAAACTGCATGAACTCTATTTTAAAGTAGACAGCCGCATGGCGGTGTTGACGGTGGCCTCGAAGACGAGGTGGTCCTCCAAGATCTGGCGGTCGGCACGCATGGCAGCCATAGCGACCTCGTGCGCGCGTGTGGCTGCATGCTACTGAGCTCCATGTTATACTGCATGCAAAATGGCTGTGGGCGACACTTAATTGGAGGAGGGGGGCAGTGATTTCGGCGGAAGGTGTAGCGCCGTCAATCGGGGCATGTGGTATGGGAAAGGAGGAGGATGGTGTGGGTGGGGGTGTGGATTACTTGACCATATCGACGAGGCCGTGCAGCAAGAAGAAGGGTCAGCGGCGAGGAGGCAGCGCTGCAAGAAGAAGGGTTGCCGGCAAGGAGGCGGCGCTGCAAGAAGAAGGGTAGCCGGCAAGGATGCGGTGCTATAAGAAGAAGGGTCGCCAGTGAGGAGGCTGAGCTTCCGGTAAGCAGCAGTGAAGGTTTGAACTTGGAAAGAAAGGAGGAACAGTGGAAATGTGGCTTTTCGTGGGAGGGAGGGGGCGGTGAGATAGATATTTCTACGGTGGCAAATTTTTTTTCTTGGTGCTGCGAGAAACTGGTGCGCAAGTGTGGTTCAAGCGGCGGCGGTGGACTGTAGACGATGAAGATTCCTGCGTAAGCTAGACAAGATGGTGCATCAAGATATTTTATATCACATCCCACACGATTCTTTCTAGTAAACTGTTTGTGGTATACCTGATTTCTTCATTATGTTTTGAAAGACAAAATGGTGTTACGGAGCGAAAGGATGGTGTTTGATTTGCTAGAACATTTACGTATAGTGAACATGCAACTAGTACATGAGTGTCGTGTTTAAATTCGGAATTATTCCGGGTTCATTTGGCATTTTTCTGCATTAATTGAGTTTCTCGGTATTTAATGTGCATAATTAAAATTTGAACTACAAGCACATGCTCCGGTGCACCAAAGTTTATTGAAAAATCACATGTGTGTCTTTGGGTGAATTTATAGGTCCCATGCAAGAAATGGGAATGAAATTCAAACATCTAGGTGTCGTGTCTCAGCCGGAAAGATTGAGAAACTTGGTTTTTTAATTCCCGTAAATCCAAAACACGCCTGAAAATCATGAAACTTGGCATGGTGTCATGACATGGCACTGATACGTCTCTATCGTATCTACTTTTCCAAACACTTTTGCCCTTGTTTTGGACTATAATTTGCATGATTTGAATGGAACTAACCCGGACTAACGCTGTTTTCAGCAGAATTGCCATGTTGTTATTTATGTGCAGAAACAAAAGTTCTCGGAATGACCTGAAACTCCACGAAACTTATTTTTGGAAATAATAAAAAATACTGGCGAAAGAATCAAGGCCAGGGGGCCCACACCCTAGCCACGAGGGTGGGGGGCCTTCCCACCTGGGCGCGCCCCCTGCCTTGTGGGCCCCCTGGTGCTCCACCAACCTCAACTCCAACTCCATATATTCGTGTTCGGGGAGAAAAAATCAGGGAGAAAGATTCATCGCGTTTTGCGATACGAAGCCGCTGCCAAGCCCTAAATTCTCTCAGGAGGGCTGATCTGGAGTCCGTTCGGGTCTCCGGAGAGGGGAATCTGTCACCGTCGTCATCATCAACCATCCTCCATAACCAACTTCATGATGCTCACTGCCGAGCGTGAGTAATTCCATCGTAGGCTTGCTGGAAGGTGATGGGTTGGATGAGATTTATCATGTAATTGAGTTAGTTTTGTTAGGGTTTCATCCCTAGTATCCACTATGTTTTGAGATTGATGTTGCTATGACTTTGCTATGCTTAATGCTTGCCACTAGGGCCCGGGTGCCATGATTTCAGATCTGAACCTATTATGTTTTCATGGATATATGTGAGTTCTTGATCCTATCTTGCAAGTCTATAGTCACCTACTATGTGTTATGATCTCGCAACCCCGAAGTGACAATAATGAGGATCACTCCCGGTGATGACCATAGTTTGAGGAGTTCATGTATTCACCATGTGCTAATGCTTTGGTCTGGTGATGAATCTATGTACCTAGGGTAGGGTCATGGATCTGTCCAAGATTCCCTCCCCAAGGACATCTCCAAAAGAACCAGAAGCATTTGAAGAAAAATCATCATCCACTCGACCATGAAGCTATGTTCCACTCGACAGTCTTGAAGACACTCGACCGTATGGACAATCACTCGACTACCAGAAGATCTAGAGCCACTCCACTCTGCAACGGCCAGGAATTAAGTCATAGCTATAATGGTCATTATGTATCTTTATTGCAGGCATTACCAGTAACGTTCCCATCTTTATGTACTTTAAACCCTTTGTAACTGAGGGCGGGAGGAGTCTGGCGAACTCTATATAAGCCACCCCCTCCTCTGGGACAAGGGTTCGCACCGCCTATAACACACATGCATATAATCCAGTCGACCGCCTCCGGGCTCCGAGACGTAGGGCTATTACTTCCTCTAAGAAGGGCCTGAACTCGTAAAACCCGCGTGTACAACTCCTCCATAGCTAGGATCTTGCCTCTACATCCCTACCCCCCATTCTACTGTTAGACTCAGAACCACGACAGTTGGCGCTGACCGTGGGGCAGGTTTCTTAGCGACTTGTTGGAGAAGTTGTGATTTTTCCGATCCCCATCAACATGGTTACAGGCGGAGGTTTGGCTAAGGGCAACGAGATCCGTCTCGGTGCACTCGTATTCATCGCCGATGACTCCGCTTGGCTCCAGGAAGCTCCACTCGATGTTGAGGCGCTCCCCGTCCGCGCGGCAATGCACTTTCGCGTGTGCATCCGTGGCGTCCTCCTACGGCAGCCGTCGACTCAGTATCGGTCGACTCCCGTGCTGACCTCCCTCCCTGCAGCCCACCGGAGCAAACATTCTAGTCAGTCGAGGCTTTGGAGGTGGGTGAGGCATGCGGTGGCTCGCCAATCGGCCACCCCAGGTCGCGGCAATCGAGCCCGACGAATCTCTCTATGGCCTGTTCGACCTGTCGGCTGGCTCCGTAGAGACTGCATCCGAGTGCGACAGCAGCGACCCCGCGACGGAAGTTTTGATGGTCAATGGACCATGTAGTCCTCCTGGCTTCCCCCATGAGGACGGAGGCGATGGTGGCAGCGATCCGTCGCGTGTCCACGAAGAGTACCAACCTGAACCCCTCTCTTCACAGAGGAGGGAGGAACTTCTCCGCTGGAACATGGATGCACTTCACACTCCTATCGTTGGAGAAACCCCTGAGGCCCGGGCCTTGGAGGAGGCATGCCTGGCCAATTTGGCTGAGCGCACTCGACTGGAGAACCTCCAGCGCGCACTCGACGAGCGTGCTCGGCAGCGTGCTCCTGAATCCAGTCGACGTCAACTTTTTCCGCCTCCGACTAAGGTATACCAAACTCCGATCCAGAATCTCGCAGCTGCAGCCCGGATAGCGGAGTCAATCCAACCTTCCCAGTCAGAAGCTGGTCGAGGTTTGGTGTAGATTCGGGCTTTGCTCCATGCGGCGGGAGAGCAGAAAACAATAGCAGATCTGTGGTTGCGGACACAGTCCAGTCGGCTCACAGCCCGAGATCGCCCTCGAGGCGTGAAGGGCGTGAGGACCGGCGAGATCAGTATATATGTGATTTCTTGATCCTATCTTGCAAGTCTATAGTCACTTACTATGTGTTATGATCCGGCAACCCCGAAGTGACAATAATGAGGACCACTCCCGGTGATGACCATAGTTTGAGGAGTTCATGTATTCACCATGCGCTAATGCTTTGGTCTGGTGATGAAGCTATGTACCTAGGGTAGGGTCATGGATCTGTCCAAGATACCCTCCCCAAGGACATCTCCAAAAGAACCAGAAGCATTCGAAGAAAAATCATCATCCACTCAACCATGAAGCTATGTTCCACTCGACAGTCTTGAAGACACTCGACCGTATGGACAATCACTCGACTACCAGAAGATCTAGAGCCACTCCACTCTGCAACGGTCAGGAATTAATTCATAGCTTTAATGGTCATTGTGTATCTTTATTGCAGGCGTTACCAGTAATGTTCCCATCTTTATGTACCTTAAACCCTTTGTAACTGAGGGCGGGAGGAGTCTGGCGAACTCTATAAACGCCACCCCCCTCCTTTGGGACAAGGGTTCGCACCCCCTATAACACACACACATATAATCCAGTCGACCGCCTCCAGGCTCCGAGACATAGGGCTATTACTTCCTCTGAGAAGGGCCTGAACTCGTAAAACCCGCGTGTACAACTCCTCCATACCTAGGATCTTGCCTCTACATCCCTACCCCCATTCTACTGTCAGACTCAGAACCACGAGAGTTGGCGCCCACCGTGGGGCAGGTGTCTTAGCGACTTGTTGGAGAAGTTGTGATTTTTCCGATCCCCATCAACATGGTTACATGCGGAGGTTTGGCCAAGGGCCACGAGATCCGTCTCAGTGCGCTCGTATTCATCGCCGACGACTCCGCTTGGCTCCAGGAAGCGCCACTCGACGTCGAGGCGCTCCCCGTCCGCGGGGCAACGCACTTTCACGTGTGCGTCCGTGGCGTCCTCCTACGGCAGCCGTCGATTCAGTATCGGTCGGCTCCCGTGCTGACCTCCCTCCCTGCAGACCACCGGAGCAAATGTTCCGGTCAGTGGAGGCTTCAGAGGTGGGTGAGGCATGCGGTGGCTCGCCAATCGGCCACCCCCAGGTCGCGGCAATCAAGCCCGACGAATCTCTCTACGGCCTGTTCGACCTGTTGGCTGGCTCCATAGAGACCGCATCCGACTGCGACAGCAGCGACCCTGCGGCGCAAGTTTTGATGGTCAATGGACCACGTAGTCCTCCTGGCTTCACCCGTGAGGACGGAGGCGATGGTGGCGACGATCCGTCGTGTGTCCACGAAGAGTACCGACCCGAACCCCTCTCTTCACAGAGGAGGGAGGAACTTCTCCGCAGGAACATGGATGCACTTTACACTCCTATCATTGGAGAAACCCCTGAGGCCCAGGCCTTGGAGGAGGCACGCGTGGCCAACTTGGCTGAGCGCACTCGACTGGAGAACCTCCACCGCGCACTCGACGAGAGTGCTAGGCAGCATGCTCCTGAATCCAGTCGACGTCAACTTTTTCCGCCTCCGACTCATGTATACCGAACTCTGATCCAGAATCTCGCAGCTGCGGCCAGGATAGCGGAGTCAATCCAATCTTCCCAGTCAGAAGCTGGTCGAGGTTTGGTGCAGATTCGGGCTTTGCTCCGTGCGGCGGGAGAGTAGAATACAGCAGCATCTCAGTCGCGGAATAGGATCCATAGCAGATCTGCGGTTGCGGACACAGTCCAGTCGGCTCACAGCCCGAGATCGCCCCCGAGGCGTGAAGGGCGTGAGGACCGGCGAGATCAGTATAGAAATCGCGAGCAGTATGATCACCGACTCGATCACGATGATCGTCGTCGGGTGCCCACGCCTCCCCCAAGGAGTGGGTCATACGTGCCTCGGCAGCAAGATGACAGACGTCCTCACAGTGGTGGGCGAAGGATTCCAGTCGACGCCAGGGAGCCGGGCTTTGATGTGAGATCTATTTTTTTTCAGGGTCTGGTTGACAGAAACCAAGCTCACATAGAAGGTCACGATAGAGATTTCCCAACCAGCAGCAGGGTACATATCTCTGGTCCAGAGTGTTTAAGTAGAGCCATCAGGGCTGCGGTGATTCCTCCCAACTTTAGGTTGGCGACTGGAGTCAGTAAGTTCACTGGCGAGTGCAAGCCTGACACTTGGCTTGAGAATTACTGAGTGGCTGTACAAATTGGTTGTGGCAACGACGAAGTGGCCATGAAGCATCTTCCTTTGATGTTAGAGGGCTCGGCCAGAGCGTGGCTAAATAAGTTGGCACCTGGTAGTATTTATACTTGGGAAGATCTTGCCCGAGTGTTTGTCAGAACATTTGAAGGTACTTGCAAACGGCCGGCAGGGCTGATAGAATTGCAGTGCTGCATTCAGAAACCGAATGAAACTTTGAGAGATTATATCCAGACATGGATCACGTTGCACCACACAGTGGAGAATGTGTCGGATCACCAGGCGATTTGTGCCTTCAAGGAAGGCGTTAAATATCGGGAGTTGAATCTGAAATTCGGTCGGACAGGAGATATGACTCTGACTCGGATGATGGAGATTGCCACCAAGTACGCCAATGGTGAAGAAGAAGAACGACTCCGGTGCGGCAAGCACAAAACAGTTGCTCACCAAACCGGAGGAGGGAACTCTAGTCGGAAGCAGAAGCGCAAGGCCGAGCCAGCCGTGACTCAAGGAAAGTTCAAAGGGAAACCCAAAGGGCCGTGGAACCCCAAGAAAGTAAAAGATCAAGACGGAAATGATGTGCTAGATTTACCATGCCACATTCACACCAAAAAAGATGAAGAGGGTAATTTCATTTACCCGAAGCATACCACTCGATAGTGTCGACTCCTAATCTAGCAATTCCGAGAGAAACAACCCAAGGAAAAGGATGTGACACCCCAAAATTTTGACCCTGTTTTAATAAATTAAAATTTTGCCAGGAAATTAAAACTTTTATTTTCTGGGCTCCCTTTTTATTTTTGAACCTTTTTCTCCCTTGTTATTATGGAATTTTTCCCCCCAAATGAAAACTTTTCAAATATGTTATTGGACTTGTTTAACCTCTCAAGAAAAACTCTTCTTTTATTAGTAGAACTAATTACATAATTAATTTGCTTGATCTTTATTTTCTTGAAAAATGGTTTTCCAAGGTTATATGGCCATAATTGAACTACAACCATTTGATAAATTCACTTAAAATTCCAACCAAAATTTGGAGATGTCATGTGATGTTTCTAAATCACTTTTATGCAAAAATATCTTTTATTCTGTAATATTTTGAGCTCTGCATCATTTTTTCTTCTCTGGTCCAGAGTGCAATTTTGCACTGCAACCCATTTAAATATTTCCTTCTGGCCTCCACAAAAATTATGGGATGTTGGTAGTAGCATATGATTCAACTTTATGCAAAAACCCAGTGATGTTATTTGAAAAATTTGATTGAATCAACCTCATTTTCATTCTGGCCCAGCCTTGTGATTTCTACTACAACCCTATTTATTTTTGCTCCAGTGACCTTGTTCCTTCTCCTACTTGTAGACAGCCCTACCAAACCCCTAAGTCCAGGAGCATGCACCCATTGGATCAATTTTGGTTCATGAAATAATGCCATTTATCTCCTGTCCAGAACTGTAGTTTTGCAAAACTTGCACTAACAAGTTTGTGCTTTTTACAAACTAACCTCACCACCCTCTTGCACATCCAAAGAGACTTCTATCTGGAGATTTTGGCCCCTCCAAGAACTGCCTAGATGCCTCTGGCATTTTGACAAACACCCTGTGGGCATGAACAGATTTGGCATGTTTGTAAGTTTGTGTTGTGAACTTTCCCACCTGTCCTAACCAAGTTGTCTAGTGGCTTACTAACGGTCTCTAACCTAGGCCTGTGGATTTGCATTAGCCGTCTAGCAGTTTTGGTCGCCCAGGCATTCCGTCGAATGAATGCCGTGCACGTCCGGAGCGTGAGAAGAGCACGCGTTTTGCATGTGCTCGCGCCCGAGCCAGCACGCCCTGGATAAACTTCCCCGAGCTCATCCTGATCCTCTCCCTCTCACCGCGTCACGCCAAAGGCCCCAACAGCCCCCTGGCGCCCTACATCCCCGCCACAAGAGCTCTCTTGGCGACACGCCCGCGGCCGCACCCGCTCCTGCCATGGTCGGCACCACCCCGACCACCACAGCGCGCCAGCTCGCCTCCATGGACAGTGGAGCGTTCGTCGGTAGCTCCTGGAGCCGACCAGCCACCGCCACGTCGCCCTGCAGCACAGTAGGGCGGTTCGCCGGCGACCTTATCCACGGCCGCCGTGAACCGACTTGGACGTGCTATAAAGAGAGGCCCCCGAGCACGTTCCGTTCGCGAGGCAGCCTCAGCATGCTCCCCTAGTTCCTCCATGGCAGCTAATCGACCCGGGGAGGTCTTCTTCCCCACCTCCACGACTGCAGCTTCCGCCACTGCCCCGGCCATTCTGGCGCCACTAGAGCCTCCTCCTCTCCACTCTCTCCACCAGGAACTCCCTCTCCTCCTATTATATCCTTCCCCCTGCTCGATTTTGACCGGGACTCGCCGCGGGAGAAAAATCACTTTGCCCGACGGCCACCGTCCGCTGCAGAGCTCGCCGCCGGCAGCTCCGTCCACCCCCGAGACCGCTGCGACTATCGGAGTGACCGCCTCGATCCCCTGAGCCCACGGGTGACCTCCGTTTCCCGAAAGGTGCCGCCGTTCGCCGGCGAGCATCGCCGGAGTCCCGCCTCCGCTCGGGGCATAGGAAGAGGAGGGAGGCCGACTAGTCAAACCTGACCAGTTGGTCCCCCGGGCCCACTGTCAGTGACTCACGCGCCGTCCATGCTGGATAAGTGGAGGCGTCAAAGCTCAAGTACGTCTCCTCTGTGTGAAAGCGTATTCCCCTCTGAAACGTTTTCTTTTCTGTTTTATTTTAAAAACAGATTTTGACCACAACTTTGACTGCCTATAACTTTTTAAATATAACTCCAAATGAATTGATTATTTTTCCTACCTTCCTCAAATATTGTCTAGTTTAATTTAAGATTTATTTCAAAAAATTCAAACAACTTTTTTTGTGCTGTTTTGGAATTGTGTGTTAATTCAAATCTATTGAAAATAGGATTTTGGAGAGAGGAAGAAAACTTTCAAAAGTTTTGGAGAGCACCCCCACCTCTCCACACCTTGAAGGCAAGCATCTTGAACCCTGGCATAATATTTTTGATGTGTTGGTAGACACGATTATAACACCACCTTATTTCGGAGAACTCGTTATTTTATGTGATGATGCGATCATTTGCATGAATGCATATTAGTGATTTCCTTGCTGTTGGAAATGAATATACATGTGATGGTAATCATCCTCATGTGCCTTGCATGCATGCCGGAAAGGAACCCGGGAAAGCCTCTGCCTTGGGTAGGCGTGAGCTTGTCGCCGGTCTCCGTCGGGACGGTTATGTCCGGTATGGCATAGTAAGGTATAATGGGTGTTGATTCTGTTGGTTGAAATATATTTGTTATACATGTCATGCAGGGAACTTATAAGCCTCCAGAGTCGGCCGTAGATCGAGTCTTGTTCCGGTAACCCCCATACTTGTTTCGTACTGCCACTGGTCCCTACCATAGGTGGGGTATGGTTCAGTAAGTTGTTAACCCTTGTCTTGGCACACACTGTACAGAGAGGCCATGGTGGAAGATACCGGTTGTAGCCGGTAGGCATGCCACCTGGTCCGGGGGCATGGGTGTATCCGGTTGGGACCGAGAGGGGGCACCCCTTAGAGCGCGCGATAGAAATTTGATCCCATGCTACGCGAGGTTGTAGCCTCCCCACTTAGAGTTTTGCTTAACAGGTGTCATGGGTGATGCAGACACGAGTAAAAGCTGGTGTGTGCAAGTCAGGTGTGTTTCAATTGAAAGACCGTAGACGGAATTAGTCCGATGGACTAAAGGAATCCGTTACTGGTGGGTAAAGAGTACACTCTCTGTAGAGATATTAAACCTATTCGAATAGCCATGTCCATGGTTAAGGACTACAGTCTGGGATGGGTCAAGTGTCGGTCTTAGTGTCGGTCTTCGGAGGAGAAACTACTAAACCCGAATATTGATTATGACTTGTGATATATGATGGTTATGATTATTATCATTATGGACTAACCGTTTGCATTGTTTGAAATAATGAATATCCCTGGGATGGTACCACCCCCTGGATATTCACTATGATTATGTTTATATTTATATAAGCCCTTTATGTGGCGTCGCTCAGACGCCCGACTGTGGCAGGTTCGTTATTTCATTTACTTACAAGCCCTTTATGTGGTGTCGCCCAGACGCTCGACTGTGGCATGCTTGTTATTTTATTTACTTCATAAGCCCTTCATGCGGCGTCGCTCAGACGCCCGACTGTGGCATGTTCGTTATTTCATTTTTATATAAGCCCTTTATGTGGCGTCGCTCAGACGCCCGACTGTGGCATGTTTGTTATTTCATTTTCTCATAAGCCCTTTATGTGGCGTCGCTCAGACGCCCGACTGTGGCATGTTTGTTATTTCATTTTCTCATCAGCCCTTTATGTGGCGTCGCTCAGACGCCCGACTGTGGCATGTTTGTTATTTCATTTTCTCATAAGCCCTTTATGTGGCGTCGCTTAGACGCCCGACTGTGGCATGCTTGTTATTTTATTTACTTCATAAGCCCCTTATGTGGTGTCGCTAAGACGCCCAACTGAGGCATGCTCACTTTTACTATCCTTTCGAGACGTCGCTTCAGGCATCCGATCGGTGCATGTTAATTCTATTCTGTCATTGCATATTCCGGTTGCATATAAATAACCTGCTTGCATGCATCAAGATTTTATTTATGACTGACGATGTGATCATAGAATATTTCAGTGTATGTTGATCAATTATATTATACCTGTGTTCTTAATGTTTGCGAGTACATTCAAAGTACTCACTAGCTCTTCCCTGGCTATTGTCTTGGCCAGATTGCTTGCTTGGAGAGGAGCGTGGCGATGACAGCCTCGGGACCTAAGCAACGGCGATAGCAGCCTCGCAAAGATAGGAGTTAACCTGGTCAGCTGTTCCTATTGGGAAATGGAGTCCCATAGACCCTGTTGATCCTCAAACCGCTTCCGCCCTCAACCACTAGAAACCATTTGATGTACTCATAGGCCACAATGGTCTTGTACTACATATTTTGTATTTTTGCTTGGAATTTCTGTATCAAGTTGGTGCCTCATCAGCTAACAATAATCCTGGGGCTGGTGAGCACAACGGCCATTTTCTGGAAATTAATACCCGGAAAACCGGTCGTGACAGACTTGGTATCAGAGCCAGGCTGACCATTGGTTAATCCTATCTAGCCAGGTCGAAAAACCTAGGTAAACCAACCCACCAGACCATAACCAAACCCCAGCCAAGTTTCTCGTGCAAGATAGCCACACAGTGACCCAACACCTTTTGGCAGTCGGTGCCCAACCTATCAACCTAACCTGTCGCTCATGCGCCAGTGACCGAATCCTGAATAGTCTCTTCGCAAGCGTGCGAAGGAAGACTCCACCCCCTTTTCTATAAAAGGGCATGCTAGCCTCAACCCAACACTGCACAACCTCTACCCAAACCGAGCCACAATGCCTGGCCCCGTCGTGCACAATGAGACCACAGCAACCAACCTTGGAGGTTTTGCGACCATAGTCGCAAACCTCATCCGCCATGCCTATGCGTTAGAAGAGCCCCCAGAATATGTTGTGTACCAAGGACCCATGAGCGGCGAGGACCGTCAATTCTGGGCCACTTTGCACATCTACGGTAGGGGTCTAGCACCCGAGCGCCCCTACAGGTTCACCGGAAGGACAACTTCCTTTGAGCCACAAGCCATCCAACTAGCCGCTTGAGAGGCTATAGTTCATCTCCGGCACTTGTCGCCCAGAGTTAACTGTCGCTCGTTCCACTACTACCCCAGACGTGAAGGGTATGGTAGACCACCCCAAGTTGCCAACGGAGATCACGAAACGGATCCTGCATTGTTACACTTAGTGCGCTATGTAGGTGCACTAGAGGAACTGTTCGACCAAATCACCATTGATCTGATCGCAGCTCGTGGAGAGCTGGTTCGTCGAGCCCCGGCGAGAGAAGAGAACGAGCCCAACACCGACAACCCAGTCGTGCTGTTTGGACACCCGATCGAGTCCCTGAGATCTGCCCCAGCCATTGGCCAAGGTGCTTCGATGACCCTAGAAGTGCTTCGTCGCCTCTTGGGGGCACACTCCAACGGGGTTGTGGCCAACAATCCCCGAAATGGTCATCATCGCTACCCCGAGCCTGCAGCCCCTCAACCCACTCTAGCTAATCCCGACAGTGAGACCAGAGGAGAAGCCTCGACATCCACAAGGCACGCCCGCTTGGATATGAACGAGGTAGACTAATTTACTCGATTAGTACCGAGCCTTAGTACGGCCACGCCCTCTATTTGTGTGTCGCCATGATTGAATGATGTTTTGCTTGAGCGCCTCGATTTTTTTTACCATGCTTGTGTACGTCGGTGAACGGTTGCATTTTACTTCGGGCGTACCAAAAACCAACCCCGACCGCACAAAGTTTGTGCTATGAGTAAGCTTTTTGGTTCCAACTAACAGGGAAGATATCTTCAAAAAAAAAACAACCCTTATCAAATCTCGAGGACAAGATTTTTCTTAAGGGGGGTAGTGTTGTGACACCCCAAAATGTTGACCTTGTTTTAATAAATTAAAATTTTTCCAGGAAATTAAAACTTTTATTTTCTGGGCTCCCTTTTTATTTTTGAACCTTTTTCTCCCTTGTTATTATGGATTTTTTCCCCCAAAATGAAAACTTTTCAAATATGTTATTGGACTTGTTTAACCTCTCAGGAAAAAATCTTCTTTTATTAGTAGAACTAATTACATAATTAATTTGCTTGATCTTTATTTTCTTGAAAAATGGTTTTCCAAGGTTATATGGCCATAATTGAACTACAACCATTTGATAAATTCACTTAAAATTCCAACCAAAATTTGGAGATGTCATGTGATGTTTTTAAATCACTTTTATGCAAAAATATCTTTTATTCTGTAATATTTTGAGCTCTGCATCAATTTTTCTTCTCTGGTCCAGAGTGCAATTTTGCACTGCAACCCATTTAAATATTTCCTTCTGGCCTCCACAAAAATTATGGGATGTTGGTAGTAGCATATGATTCAACTTTATGCAAAAACCCAGTGATGTTATTTGAAAAACTTGATTGAATCAACCTCATTTTCATTCTGGTCCGGCCTTGTGATTTCTACTACAACCCTATTTATTTTTGCTCCAGTGACCTTGTTCCTGCTCCTACTTGTAGACAGCCCTACCAAACCCCTAAGTCCAGGAGCATGCACCCATTGGATCAATTTTGGTTCATGAAATAATGCCATTTATCTCCTGTCCAGAACTGTAGTTTTGCAAAACTTGCACTAACAAGTTTGTGCTTTTTACAAACTAACCTCACCACCCTCTTGTACATCCAAAGAGACTTCTATCTGGAGATTTTGGCCCCTCCAAGAACTGCCTAGATGCCTCTGGCATTTTGACAAACACCCTGTGGGCATGAACAGATTTGGCATGTTTGTAAGTTTGTGTTGTGAACTTTCCCACCTGTCCTAACCAAGCTGTCTAGTGGCTTACTAACGGTCTCTAACCTAGGCCTGTGGATTTGCATTAGCCGTCTAGCAGTTTTGGTCGCCCTGGCATTCTGTCGAAAGAATGCCATGCACGCCCGGAGCACGAGCAGAGCACGCGTTTTGCACGTGCTCGAGCCCGAGCCAGCACGCCCTGGATAAACTTCCCCGAGCTCATCCTGATCCTCTCCCTCTCGCCGCGTCACGCCAAAGGCCCCGACAGCCCCCTGGCGCCCTACAGCGCCACCACAAGATCTCTCTTGGCGGCACGCCCGCGGCCGCACCCGCTCCTGCCATGGTCGGCACCGCCCCGACCACCACAGCGCGCCAGCTCGCCTCAATGGACAGTGGAGCGTTCGTCGGTAGCTCCTGGAGCCGACCAGCCACCGCCACGTCGCCCTGCAGCACAGTAGGGCGGTTCGCCGGCGAACTTATCCACGGCCGCCGCAAACCGACTTGGACGTGCTATAAGGAGAGGCCCCCGAGCACGTTCCATTCGTGAGGCAGCCTTAGCATGCTCCCCTAGTTCCTCCATGGCAGCTAATCGACCCGGGGAGGTCTTCTTCCCCACCTCCGACGACTACAGCCGCCACCACTGCCCCGGCCATTCCGGCGCCACTAGAGCCTCCTCCTCTCCACTCTGTCCACCAGGAACTCCCTCTCCTCCTATTGTATCCTTCCCCCTGCTCGATTTTGACCGGGACTCGCCGCGGGAGAAAAATCACTTTGCCCGACGGCCACCGTCCGCTGCAGAGCTCGCCGCCGGCAGCTCCGTCCACCCCCGAGACCGCAGCGACTACCAGAGTGTCCGCCTCGATCCCCTGAGCCCACGGGTGACCTCCGTTTCCCGAACGGTGCCGCCGTTCGCCGGCGAGCATCGCCGGAGTCCCGCCTCCGCTCGGGGCAGAGGAAGAGGAGGGAGGCCGACTAGTCAAACCTGACCAGTGGGTCCCCCGGGCCCACTGTCAGTGACTCACACGCCGTCCACGCTGGATAAGTGGAGGCGTAAAAGCTCAAGTACGTCTCCTCTGTGTGAAAGCGTATTCCCCTCTGAAACGTTTTCTTTTCTGTTTTATTTTAAAAACAGATTTTGACCACAACTTTGACTGCCTATAACTTTTTAAATATAACTTCAAATGAATTGATTCTTTTTCCTACCTTCCTCAAATTTTGTCTAGTTTATTTTAGGATTTATTTCAAAAAATTCAAACAACTTTTTTTGTGCTGTTTTGGAATTGTGTGTTAATTCAAATCTATTGAAAATAGGATTTTGGAGAGAGGAAGAAAACTTTCAAAAGTTTTGGAGAGCACCCCCACCTCTCCACACCTTGAAGGCAAGCATCTTGAACCCTGGCATAATATTTTTGATGTGTTGGTTGACACGATTATAACACCACCTTATTTCGGAGAACTCGTTATTTTATGTGATGATGCGATCATTTGCATGAATGCATATTAGTGATTTCCTTGCTGTTGGAAATGAATATACATGTGATGGTAATCATCCTCATGTGCCTTGCATGCATGCCGGAAAGGAACCCGGGAAAGCCTCTGCCTTGGGTAGGCGTGAGCTTGTCGCCGGTCTCCGTCGGGACGGTTATGTCTGGTATGGCATAGTAAGGTATAATGGGTGGTGATTCTGTTGGTTGAAATATATTTGTTATACATGTCATGCAGGGAACTTATAAGCCTCTAGAGTCGGCCGTAGATCGAGTCTTGTTCCGGTAACCCCCATACTTGTTTCGTACTGCCACTGGTCCCTACCGTAGGTGGGGTATGGTTCAGTAAGTTGTTAACCCTTGTCTTGGCACACACCGTACAGAGAGGCCATGGTGGAAGATACCGGTTGTAGCCGGTAGGCATGCCACCTGGTCCGGGGGCATGGGTGTATCCGGTTGGGACCGAGAGGGGGGCACCCCTTAGAGTGCGCGATAGAAATTTGATCCCATGGTACGCGAGGTTGTAGCCTCCCCACTTAGAGTTTTGCTTAACAGGTGTCATGGGTGATTCCAGACACGAGTAAAAGCTGGTGTGTGCAAGTCAGGTGTGTTTCAATTAAAAGACCGTAGACGGAATTAGTCCGATGGACTAAAGGAATCCGTTACTCGTGGGTAAAGAGTACACTCTCTACAGAGATATTAAACCTATTCGAATAGCCGTGTCCATGGTTAAGGACTACAGTCTCGGATGGGTCAAGTGTCGGTCTTAGTGTCGGTCTTCAGAGGAGAAACTACTAAACCCGAATATTGACTATGACGTGTGATATATGATGGTTATGATTATTATCATTATGGACTAACCGTTTGCATTGTTTGAAATAATGAATATCCCTTGGACGGTACCACCCCCTGGATATTCACTATGTTTATGTTTATATATATATAATCCCTTTATGTGGCATCGCTCAGACGCCCGACTGTGGCAGGTTCGTTATTTCATTTACTTACAAGTCCTTTATGTGGTGTCGCCCAGACGCTCGACTGTGGCATGCTTGTTATTTTATTTACTTCATAAGCCCTTTATGCGGCGTCGCTCAGACGCCCGACTGTGGCATGTTCGTTATTTCATTTTTATATAAGCCCTTTATGTGGCGTCGCTCAGACGCCCGACTGTGGCATGTTTGTTATTTCATTTTCTCATAAGCCCTTTATGTGGCGTCGCTCAGACGCCCGACTGTGGCATGTTTGTTATTTCATTTTCTCATAAGCCCTTTATGTGGCGTCGCTTAGACACCCGACTGTGGCATGCTTGTTATTTTATTTACTTTATAAGCCACTTATGTGGTGTCGCTAAGACGCCCGACTAAGGCATGCTCACTTTCACTATCCTTTCGAGACGTCGCTTCAGGCATCCGATCAGTGCATTTTAATTCTATTCTATCATTGCATATTCCGGTTGCATATAAATAACCTGCTTGCATGCATCAAGATTTTATTTATGACTGACGATGTGATCATAGAATATTTCAGTGTATGTTGATCAATTATATTATACCCGTGTTCTTAATGTTTGCGAGTACATTCAAAGTACTCACTGGCTTGTCCCTGGCTATTGTCTTGGCCAGAATGCTTGCTTGGAGAGGAGCGTGGCGATGATAGCCTCGGGACCTAAGCAACGGTGATAGCAACCTCACGAAGATAGGAGTTAACCTGGTCAGCTGTTCCTGTTGGGAAATGGAGTCCCATAGACCCTGTTGATCCTCAAACCGCTTCCGCCCTCAACCACTAGAAACCATTTGATATACTCATAGGCCACAATGGTCTTGTACTACATATTTTGTATTTTTTTCTTGGAATTTCTATATCAAGTTGGTGCCTCATCAGCTAACAGTAATCCTGGGGCTGGTGAGCACAATGGCCATTTTCTGGAAATTAATACCCGGAAAACCGGTCGTGACAAAGGAGAAGGAAGCGGACAAAGTTGAGGATGATGAGGAGGACAACGATGGTTACCCCCACATCAATTCCACTCTAATGATTTTCGCTGATGTTGAGAGTAAGAGTCGACTGAAAGTCATCAACAGAGAAGTGAACATGGTCGCTCCGGTGACACCCAGTTATTTGAAGTGGTCTCAGACTGCCATTACATTCGACCAGTCCAATCACCCGGCACATATAGCCACTCCTGGGAGGCAAGCACTGGTGGTCGACCCAGTTGTCGAAGGCACTCGATTGACTAAGGTTCTGATGGATGGTGGCAGTGGTCTGAATATACTGTATGTAGAGACGTTGAAAGGAATGGGCATTGCGATTTCCAGACTCAGTGAAAGCAATATGAGTTTCCATTGAGTCATTCCTGGCAAGAAGGCTGCATCACTCGACCAAATCGCCCTTGATGTAGTGTTTGGTGATTCCAAGAATTACCGCAAAGAAAAGTTGACATTTGAAGTTGTGGATTTCTAGAGTGCTTATCATGCCATTCTGGGCAGGCCAGCTTATGCACGTTTTATGGCTCGACCATGGTACATATACCTCAAATTGAAGATGCCTGGTCCTAAAGGGGTGATCACCATCACTGTAAGTCGAAAGAAGGTAGAAGAGTGCTTCCAGAAAGGCTCAAAGATAGCCGATGCACAGATGGCAGTAGTGCAATTGCAGGATTATGAAAAAAATGCAGATCCGAGTGATTTGTTATGAGCTAAGAAGCCTGCCACAAATTTAGCATTCCAGTCGTCTGGTGAAACGAAGTCGATTCACATTCACCCGACAGATCCCAATGCTGCTCCAACTCACATTTCTACAACACTCAACTCCAAATAGGAAGAAGCGCTCATCCAGTTCCTCCGTGAGAACTGGGACATCTTTGCATGGAAACCTTCTGACATGCCAGGTGTTCCCAGGGGACTGGCTGAGCATCGTTTGCGAGTCGACCCAAAAGTGAAACCAGTCAAAGAACATATTCGATGGTCCACCATACAGAAGAGGAAGGCAATCGGTGAAGAAGTGGCTCGACTTCTAGCAGCCGAGTTTATCCGAGAAATTTACCACTCCGAGTGGTTAGCTAATGTTGTCATGGTTCCAAAGAAGGACGACTCACTTCGCATGTGCATTGACTTCAAACATATCAACCGGGCCTGCCCGAAAGATCACTTTCCTCTCCCTCGCATCGACCAAATAGTCGACTCGACTGCGGGGTGTGAGCGTTTGTCATTTTTGGACACTTATTCCGGATTTCATCAGATCCGTCTGTATGGACACGATGAAATAAAAACAGCTTTCATCACCCCATTTGGGTGCTTCTGTTATGTCACTATGCCATTCGGTTTGAAGAACGCTGGAGCCACATTCATGCGGATGATTCAGAAGTGTTTGCTCACTCAGATCAGTCGGAATGTGGAAGCATACATGGATGACATTGTGGTCAAGTCACGTAAAGGTTCCGACCTACTGGCTGACCTTGCTGAAACCTTTGCCAACCTCAGAAGGTATGATATCAAGCTTAATCCATCAAAGTGCACATTTGGAGTTCCAGGCAGAAAATTACTGGGTTTTCTCGTTTCCGAACGAGGGATCGATGCTAACCCAAAGAAAGTGGGTGCCATACTCCGGAAGAAACGCCTTGTGCGTGTGCATGATGTCCAGAAGCTTACCGGTTGTTTGGCCGCCCTAAGTCGATTCATTTCCCGCCTCGGTGAAAAGGCACTGCCTCTTTACCGACTGATGAAGAAGTCAGATAAATTCGAGTGGACTCCTGAAGCTGATGCATCATTTGCAGAGCTTAAAGCCCTGCTTTCCACCCAGTCGGTACTTGTTGCTCCAGTCAGCAAAGAACCTTTACAGCTTTACATTGCAGCCACTGGACAAGTCATTAGTACATTACTTACGGTCGAGCGGGAAGAAGAAGGAAAAGCTTCCAAAGTTCAGCGCCTAGTATACTATGTCTCTGAAGTTTTGACTCCATCAAAGCAAAGATATCCACATTATCAGAAGCTTGTATATGGGATTTATATGACCACGAAGAAGGTTGCACATTACTTCTTTGATCATTCCATTACATTTGTTAGCGACCCTCCATTATCAGAGATTCTGAACAACAGAGATGCAACTAGTCAAGTGGCAAATGGACGATTGAACTACTTCCCATAGATATCAAGTTCGAGGCAAAGAAAGCTATCAAGTCCCAAGCAATAACATATTTCCTCGCTGAGTGGATCAGACAACAACTGCCGACTCAAGTTCACTCGGAGCACTGGACCATGTTCTTCGATGGTTCTAAGATGCCGAATGGTGCCGGTGCTGGAGTGGTACTGGTATCCCCCCGAGGAGACAAGCTCAGATATGTCCTCCAGATTCACTTTGATTCCTCCAATAACGAAGCAGAATATGAAGCACTCTTGTATGGGTTGCGTATGGCCATCTCACTCGGCGTCTGAGGGAGTCCTGGATTATGGGGTGTTCGGATAGCCGGACTATACCTTCAGCCGGACTCCTGGACTATGAAGATACAAGATTGAAGACTTCGTCCCATGTCCGGAAGGGACTTTGATTGGCGTGGAAGGCAAGCTTGGCGATACGGATATGCAGATCTCCTACCATTGTAACTGACTTTGTGTAACCCTAACCCTCTCCGGTGTCTATATAAACTGGAGGGTTTTAGTCCGTAGGACAACATACAGAACAACAATCATACCATAGGATAGCTTCTAGGGTTTAGCCTCTCTGATCTCGTGGTAGATCTACTCTTGTACTACCCATATCATCAATATTAATCAAGCAGGACGTAGGGTTTACCTCCATCGAGAGGGCCCGAAGCTGGGTAAAACTTCATGTCCCTTGCCTCCTGTTACCATCCGGCCTAGACGCACAGTTCGGGACCCCCTACCCGAGATCCACCGCTTTTGACACCGACATTGGTGCTTTCATTGAGAGTTCCTCTGTGTCGTCGCCGTCATGCTCGATGGCTCCTACGATCATCAATAGTGATGCATTCTAGGGTGAGACCTTCCTCCCGGGACAGATCTTCGTCTTCGGCTGCTTCGCACTGCGGGCCAATTCACTTGGCCATCTGGAGCAGATCGAAAGCTATGCCCCTGGCCGTCAGGTCAGATTTGGAAGTTTAAACTACACGGCTGACATCCACGGGGACTTGATCTTCGACGGATTCGAGCCACTGCCAAGCGCGCCGCACTGTCCCGACGAGCATAATCTAGCTCTACCGCCGAACAATTCCCTGGAGGCCGCACCCGCATCGGCTTCGACCCTTAATTCGGAGCCAACTGTGCCGATCGAGGATGGGCGGTTGGACGCCACCTCGGGGGCTGCGATCCCAACGGCGATTAAGCCGATCACCAGCCCCGCACTCTGCGAGACTCGTGACTCCAAGGAGCCGGACTCCTCTCCGGACTCCGAACCCTCCTCGCCCCTGCCGATCGAATCCGATTGGGCGCCGATCATGGAGTTTACTGCCGCAGACATCTTTCAGCACTCGCCTTTCGGTGATATTCTGAAGACACTGGAGTCTCTCTCTTTATCAGGAGAGCCCTGGCCGTAGTACGGTCAGCAAGGTTGGGGTACAGACGATGAAGAAATTCAAAGCCCACCCACCACCCACTTTGTAGCCATTGTCGATGATTTAACCGACATGCTCGACTTCGACTCCGAAGACATTGACGGTATGGATGCCGATGAAGGAGATGATGAAGAACCAGCGCCTACTAGGCCCTGGAAAGCCACCTCGTCATATGACATATACATGGTGGACACCCCAAAAGAAGGAGATGGTGATGGAACAGCGGAGGATGACCCCTCCAAGAGACAACCTAAGCGCCGGCGTCAGCGGCGCCGCTCAAAATCCCGCCAAAACAAATGCGGCGATTCCAGCACGGGAGATAATAATACTCCGGAAAGTGCCGACGAAAACCCCCTCCAGCAAGATTTAGCAGAGGAGGATGGAGAAACCAGCTCTCATGAGAGAGCGGCAGACAGAGAGGTCGAGGATGATGATTATATGCCTCCCTCCGAAGACGAGGCAAGCCTCGACGACGACGAATTCGTCGTGCCAGAGGATCCCGTCGAGCAAGAGCGTTTTCAACGCAGGCTTATGGCCACAGCAAGAAGCCTCAAGAAAAAACAGCAACAGCTTAGAGCTGATCAAGATTTGCTAGTCGACAGATGGACTGAAGTCCTTGCAGCCGAAGAGCATAAACTCGAACGCCCCTCCAAGAGCTACCCAAAGCGCAGGTTGCTACCCCGATTAGAGGAGGAAGCACTTGATGCGGCCGACCGGCCACCTCATGGCCGTGACAGAGAGGCCTCTCGGCCCTCCACTCAAGCCGCACCCCGTACCAAGGCACGGGAATATGCGCCGGACTTATGAGATATGTTGGAGGACAAGGCAAGGCAAACAAGATCGATCTACGGATCGCGTGGGCGCCCCATGGCTCGATATGGTAACCATCACGCCGGCCACAAATTCGGCAGGGCCGAACACAATAGACAAAGCTCATTGGAGCTACGTCGTGATATAGCCCAGTACAGAGGCGCCGCACACCCACTATGCTTCACAGACGAAATAATGGATCATAAAATCCCTGAGGGATTCAAACCCGTAAACATCGAATCATATGATGGCACAACAGATCCTACGGTATGGTTCGAGGATTATCTCCTTCATATCCACATGGCCCGTGGCGCTGATTTCCACGCCATCAAATACCTCCCACTCAAGCTTATAGGACCAGCTCGGCATTGGCTTAATAGCTTGCCAACAAGATCAATCAGTTGTTGGGAGGACCTGGAAGCCGCATTCCTCAACAATTTCCAGGGCACTTATGTGCGACTCCCAGACGCCGATGACCTATGTCACGTAATTCAGCAGCCAGAGGAATCGGCCAGGCAATTCTGGACACGGTTCCTAACAAAGAAAAATCAAATAGTCGGCTGTCCGGACGCTGAGGCCCTAGCAGCCTTCAAGCACAATATCCATGATGAGTGGCTGGCCCAGCACCTTGGATAGGAAAAGCCGAAGTCTATGGCAGCACTCACGACACTCATGACCCGCTTTTGCGTGGGAGAAGACAGCTGGCTTGCTCGTAGCAACAATATGACCAAGAACCCTGGTAATTCGGATACCAGGGACAGTAGTGGCAGGTCGCATCGCAACAAGTAGAAGCGCCGCATTAACAGTGACAATGTTGAGGATACGGCAGTTAATGCCAGATTCAGAGGCTCTAAATCCAGTCAGCGGAAAAAGCCATTCAAAAGGAATCCTAGGGGCTCGTCCAGTTTGGACTGAATACTCGACCGCTTGTGCAAGATACATGGCACCCCCGAAAAGCCGGCCAATCACACCAACAGGGATTTTTGGGTGTTCAAGCAGGAAGGCAAGTTAAACGCCAAAAATGAAGACAAGGGGCTGGAAAGCAATGACGACGAGGAGCCCCGACCGCCGAACAATATTGGACAGAAGGGGTTTCCCCCACAAGTGCGGACGGTGAACATGATATACGCAACCCACGTCCCCAAAAGGGAGCGGAAGCGCGCGTTAAGGGACGTATACGCGGTAGAGCCAGTCGCCCCAAAGTTCAACCCATGGTCCTCCATGCCCGACCACCTTTGATCGAAGGGACCATCCCACTAGCATCCGTCATGGCAGATTCGCCGCATTGGTTCTAGACCCAATTATTGACGGATTTCATCTCACTAGAGTCCTTATGGACGGCGGCAGCAGCCTGAACCTGCTTTACCAGGATACAGTGCGGAAAATGGGCATAGATCCCTCGAGGATTAAGCCCACCAAAATGACCTTTAAAGGCGTAATACCAGGTGTAGAGGCCAACTGTACAGGCTCAGTCACACTTGAAGTGGTCTTCGGATCTTCGGATAATTTCCAAACCGAGGAGTTAATCTTTGACATAGTCCCATTCCGGAGTGGCTATCACGCACTGCTTGGGCGAACCACATTCGCCAAGTTCAATGCGGTACCACACTACGCATACCTTAAACTCAAGATGCCAGGAAATCGAGGAGTAATTACGGTCAATGGAAACACCGAACGCTCCCTCCGAATGGAGGAGCACACGGCGGCCCTTGCAGCGGAAGTACAAAGCAGCCTCTCCAGGCAGTTCTCCAGTCCGGCCATTAAACGACCGGACACCGTCAAGCGCGCCTGGAGTAACCTACAACAAGACCACCTGGCACGATCCAAGCAGGCGTAGCAATGCGGCCCCAACCCCAGCCCTCGCAAAAACGCGACACCAGTACTTCGTGTACATAACTACGCTCTAGAAATACCATGGGTACAGGGGAAGGGGCACCATCACGGCATGCCCGAAACACGGCTTAAACCGCACCAGGGGCTACCGATTTTTTAATTTTCTCGTACTTTCAGGACTCCACACTTCGGAAGGCCTGTTCGGCAGTTCAATTGCTACACAAACGATGGAAGAACCAGGGAAGCAAACAAGCCGCGCCGCATTACGGAACTCCCAGGTGGTCTCTATCACGAGCAGTATACCTGTTTCGCATACTATTCCGCAGCTTGCCCCTGGAACGGACATGTTACATAGTACATCCTTTTGCTTATCGCATTATTTGTATCGTTCTGCTTTGATCGCAGCCCTCTTTAATAAACAGTGCATAGCTTTTGTATATTTTTGCATTACTCTTATATATATATATATATATATATATATATATATATATATATATATATATATATATGTTCCTTAACGACATGTTGCACCCGTACACGTTGGTACAGCCAAAATACTCCAGGGGCTTTAATACCCCTCAATATGGTGTGAGAAGCCCGAACACTTTAACAAGTGCGGCACCCCGAACTTATAGCATTATATGCATCGGCTCCGAATCATGTCTTGGGTCAATAGTCGGGTTTGCCCGGCTCCTATGTTTTGGTGCCTTATGTTCCACTATATCGGCTAAGGTAGCACAAGGAGAACCACTGCGATTGTGCCCCAGTTGAACTGGGTCGAGCACCTCAGTGGAGAAAGCTAAAACTGATTGTCATGATGAAGCGAGAGCTGGTCGCTGTTCGAGAGGTTTTTCGAGTCCCTAATGACTTATGCCGCTTAGAGCGAGGAGCCGGCTCTGTCCGGCCAAGGCGTGGATAGCGCCCCGAACTCGGTCTTCCGAATACCAGGGGCTTCGCCAAAATTTAAAATTATAGAATTCTATGGCTAAGTGAGAGTGTTCACGCATTATAGTCCGATTGCCTTGTTCGTTGGGCTGAGCGCCTCCCTCGAAGGACCCAAACATGGGAAAAAGAATGAGGGAGTCCTAGATTAGGGGGTGTTCGGGTAGCCGGACTATACCTTCAGCCAGACTCCTGGACTATGAAGATACAAGATTGAAGACTTCGTCCCGTGTCCGGATGGGACTTTCCTTGGCGTGGAAGGCAAGCTTGGCGATGCGGATATTCTAGATCTCCTACCATTGTAACCGACTCTGTGTACCCTAACCCTATCCGGTGTCTATATAAACCGGAGGGTTGTAGTCCGTAGGCAATCAACTCCATACACAATAATCATACCATAGGCTAGCTTCTAGGGTTTAGCCTCCTTGATCTCGTGGTAGATCTACTCTTGTACTACCCATATCATCAATATTACTCAAGCAGGAGTAGGGTATTTCCTCCATCGAGAGGGCCCGAACCTGGGTAAAACAAAGTGTCCCCTGTCTCCTGTTACCATCCGGCCTAGACGCATAGTTCGGGACCCCCTACCCGAGATCCGCCGGTTTTGACACCGACATTGGTGCTTTCATTGAGAGTTCCTCTGTGTCGTCGCCTTTAGGCCCGATGGCTCCTTTGATCATCGACAACGATGCGATCCAGGGTGAGACCTTTCTCCTCGGACAAATCTTTGTCTTCGGCGGCGTCGCTCTATGGGCCAATTCGCTCGTCCACCTGGAGCAGATCGAAAGCTATGCCCCTGGCCATCAAGTCAGGTTTGGAAGCTTAAACTATACGGCTGACATCCGCGGATACTTGATCTTCAACGGATTCGAGCCACAGCCAAGCGCGCCGCACTGTCTCGATGGGCATGATATAGCTCTACCACCGAACAGCGCCTTGGAGGCTGCACACGCATCGATCCCGACCATTGATCCGGAGCCTACTGCACCGATCGAGGATCAGCGGTTAGACGCTGCCTCAGGGCTGCGATCTCAAAGGCGATTGAGCCGAACTCCAGCCCCGCACTCCGTATGGCCCGTGACACCGAGGAGCCGGATTCCTCTCCGAGCTCCGAGTCCCCCGCGCCCCTGCCGATCGAATCCGATTGGGCGCCGATAATGGAGTTCACCGCCGCGGACATCTTTCAGCACTCGCCCTTCGGCGACATCCTGAATTCTCTAAAGTCTCTCTCTTTATCAGGAGAGCCCTGGCCGGACTACGGTCAGCAAGGTTGGGATACGGACGACGAAGAAATTCAATGCCCACCCACCACCCACTTCGTAGCCACTGTCGATGACTTAACCGACACGCTTGACTTCGACTCCGAAGACATCGACGGCATGGACGACGATGCAGGAGACGAACAAGAACCAGCACCTGTAGGGCGCTGGAAGGCCACCTCATCATACGACATATATATCGTGGATACTCCAAAAGATGGAGATGGCGATGGGACAGTGGGGGATGACGCCCCCAAGAAACAGCCAAAGCGCCGGCGTCAGCGGCGCCGCTCTAAATCTCGCCAAAGCAAAAACGGTGATTCCGGCACGGGAGATAATACTACCCCGGATAGCGCCGAAGAACACCCACCTCAGCAAATTCGGCACAGGAAGATGGAGAAGCCAGCCCTCATGAGAGAGCGGCAGACCGAGAGGTCGAGGACGATAACTATATGGCTCCCTCCGAAGACGAGGCAAGCCTCGATGACGATGAATTCGTCATACCATCAGACCCCGCCGAACAAGAGCATTTTAAACGCAGGCTTTTAGCCACGGCAAGCAGCCTAAAGAAAAAGCAGCAACAACTTAGAGCTGCCCAAGAATTGCTAGCTGACAGATGGACTGAAGACCTTGCGGCCGAAGAGTATGAACTCGAACGCCCCTCCAAGAGTTACCCGAAGCGCAGACCGCTACCCCGATCAGAAGAGGAAGCACCTACATCACCAGCGCATGACATGGCAGACCGGCCACCTCGCGGACACGACAGAGAGGCCTGTCGGCCCTCCACCCAAGCCATGCCCCAACGCCGCTCAACTAAGGCACGGGAAAATGCGCCCGACCTGCGAGACATACTTGAGGATAAGGCAAGACAAACAAGATCGATCAACGGATCGTGCAGGCGCCCTACGGCACGTGACAATGATCTTCACTCCGGATACAACAAATTCGGCTGGGCCGAACACAACAGACATAGCTCTTCCGAGCTGCGACGTGATATAGCCCAGTACAGAGGCGCCGCACACCCGCTATGCTTCACGAATGAAGTAATGGATCATCAAATTCTAGAGGGTTTCAAACCCATAAACATCGAATCATACGATGGCACAACAGACCCGGTGGTATGGATCGAGGATTATCTCCTTCACATCCACATGGCATGCGGCGATGATCTACACGCCATCAAGTACCTCCCGCTCAAACTTAAAGGACCGGCCCGGCATTGGCTTAACAGCTTGCCAGCAGACTCAATCGGTTCTTGGGAGAACCTGGAAGCCGCATTCCTCAACAACTACCAGGGAACTTACGTGCGACCGCCGGATGCCGACGACTTAAGCCACATAATTCAGCAGCCAGAAGAATCGGCCAGACAATTCTGGACATGGTTCCTAACAAAGAAAAACCAGATAGTCGACCGTCCGGACGCAGAGGCCCTAGAAGCCTTCAAGCATAACATCCGCGACGAGTGGCTTGCCCGGCACCTCGGACAGGAAAAGCCGAAATCCATGGCAGCCCTCACGACACTCTGGCTACCTCGCAGTAACAACTTATCAAAGAACCCTGGTAATTCGGACACCAAGGACAAAAGTGGCAGGACACGTCGGAATAAGCAAAAACGTCGTGTCAACAGCGACAACAATGAAGACACGGCAGTCAATGCCAGATTCAAAGGCTATAAATCCGGTCAGCGGAAAAAGCCATACAAAAAGAATACTCAGGGCCCGTCCAGTTTGGACCGAATACTCGATCGCTTGTGCCAGATACATGGCACCCCCGAAAGGCCAGCCAATCACACTAGTAGGGATTGTTGGGTGTTCAAGCAGGCAGGCAAGTTAAGGGCCAAAAACAGAGACAAGGGGCTGCACAGTGATGACGAGGAGCCCAAGCCGCCGAACAACAATGGACAGAAGGGCTTTCCCCCACAAGTGCGGATGGTGAACATGATATACGCAACCCACATTCCCAAGCGGGAGCGGAAGCGTGCGCTACGGGACGTATACGCGATGGAGCCCGTCGCCCCAAAGTTCAACCCATGGTCCTCCTGCCCGATCACTTTTGATCGAAGGGACCATCCCACTAGCATCCGTCATGGCGGCTTCGCCGCATTGGTTGTCGACCCAATCATCGATGGATTTCACCTCACAAGAGTCCTCATGGACGGCGGCAGTAGCCTGAACCTGCTTTATCAGCATACAGTGCAGAAAATGGGCATAGATCCCTCAAGGATTAAGCACACAAGAACGACCTTTAAAGGCATCATACCAGGTGTAGAAGCCAACTGTACAGGCTCAGTAACACTTGACGTGGTGTTCGGATCCTGGACAATTTCCGAAGAGAATAGTTAATCTTCGATATAGTCCCGTTTCGCAGTGGCTATCACGCCCTACTCGGACGAACCGCATTTGCAAAGTTCAATGCGGTACCGCACTACGCATATCTCAAGCTCAAGATGCCAGGACCTCGAGGAGTAATTACGGTCAACGGAAACACCGAACGCTCCCTCCGTACGGAGGAGCATACGGCGGCTCTCGTAGCGGAGGTACAAAGTAGCCTTCTCAGGCAATTCTCCAGTCCGGCCATTAAAAAGCCAGACACTACCAAGCGCGCCTGGAGTAATCCACAGCAGGACCGCCTGGCATGCTCTGAGCAAGCGTAGCAATGCGGCCCCAACCCCAGCTCTCGCTACATAGCGAAACTAGTACCTCGCGTACATAACTACGCCCTTGAAATACCATGGGCATAGGGGAAGGGGCACAATAACGGCACGCCCAAAATACGGCATAAAACGTACCAGGGGCTGCCGGATTCTTTTTTTAATTTTTCTTACTTTCAGGACTCCGTACTTCGGACGACCTGCTCGGCAATTCACCTGCCGCACAAATGATGCAAGATCCAGGGAGGCAGACAAGCCATGCCGCATTATGGAACTCCCAGGTGGTCTCTGTTACGAGCGCTATACCTGTTTTAAATACAATTCTGTGGCCTGCCCCCGGTTAGGACATACTGAATAGTCCAATATCTTTTGCTTACCGCACTATTTGTATCGTTCGGCTTTGATAAATAGCCTCTCTATAAACAATGCTTAGCTTTTTGTCTATTTTTTGCATTACTCTCTCTTATATATGTTCATTAATGACATGTTGCACCCGTACACTATGGTACGACAAGTACGCCAGGGGCTTCAGTACCCTTTAATATGGTGAGAGAAGTCCGTACACTTTCACAAGTGCGGCACCCCGAACTTATAGCACTATATGCATCGGCTCCGAATCATGATTTGGGTCAATAGTTGGGTTTGCCCGGCTCCTATGTTTTGGTGCCTTACGTTCCGCTATATCGGCTAAGGTAGCACTAGGAGAACCACTGCGATTGTGCCCCGGTTGAGCTGGGTGAAGCACCTCAGTGGAGAAAGCTAAAACTGACTGTCATGATGAGGCGAGAGACCGGACGCTGTTCGAGAGGTTTTTCGAGTTCCTAAAGACTTATGCCGCTTCGAGCGAGGAGCTGGATAACCCCAGCCAAGGCGTGGATAGCGCCCCGAACTCGGTCTTCCGAACTAGGGGCTTCGCCGAAATTTAAAATTATAAAGTTCTATGGCTAAGTGAGAGTGTTCAAGCGTTATAGTCCGATTGCCTGGTCCGTCGTGCTGAGCGCCTCCCTCGAAGGACCCAAACATGGGAAAAAGAGCGCACAGGTTTATCACCGAACACCCCAGCACTAGTGGCATGGGGGCAGAAGCCGACGACTGGCCATCCCTCAATTTTTGATAAACGGCCGCACAGAAAATAATATTTTAAATTCAATAAGCATTGCTTAGCACATATGAACAAGTTTTCAGCGCACAGGATAAAATCGAGCGAGTTCATTCAAAAATTACATCCTTGGTACACTCATCCGCTACAAGGCGGGCACCTGCAAGAACATCCTTGTAGTAGTTCTTGGGCTTGCGATGCTCCTTCCCGACGGCGGCCCGTCCCTAACAAGCTTCTCACCGGCCAGCTTACCCCAGTGCACCTTTGCATGGGCAAGGGCCCTACGGGCACCTTCGATGCAGACAGAGCGCTTGACGACCTCGAGCCTTGGATAGGCCTCCACCAGCCGCCGCACCAGCCCGAAGTAACTCCCAGGCAGGGCCCCTCTGGGCCACAACCGAACTAAGAAGCCCTTCATGGCCTGTTCGGCCGCCTTGTGGAGCTCGACCAGCTGTTTCAGCTGGTCGCTCAAGGGCACAGGGTGTCCGGCCTCAGCATACTGAGACCAGAACACCTTCTCCATCGAGCTGCCCTCTTCAGCTCGATAGAATGCGGCAGCGTCGGATACCCTACAGGGAAGATCTGCGAACGCCCTTGGAGAGCTCCGGATTCGGGTAAGTAACAAGTACTTTACTTTTATATTTCTGCTTTGCATGAAGAATGCCTTACCCGCTGCTATCTTTTTCACCTCCTCCAACTCTTGGAGGGCCTTTTGGGCTTCGGCCTTGGCAGACTTGGCAGTCTCAAGGGCTGCCGCGAGCTCGGACGCTTGGGTCTTTGACTCAAGCTCCAAACTCTCATGTTTTTTCATGAGAGCCTGAAGCTCTTGCTGCACCTCGCTGACCTGAGCCCCAAGTTTCTCTCGCTCGGTGCGCTCCGTGACCGTTTTCTTTTCGGCCTCAGATAGCGCCTGCTTGAGGGTCGCCAACTCAGTCGTGGCCCCTACAATAAGTAGTACGATCCTGTTATTTTTTGCAATCACGCCTCTCTATAGGCACCTTTTTCTGTAAGGTATTTCTTACCTTCTTTCTCCTCGAGCTGCCGCTTGGCAAGGCTGAGCTCTTGCTCGGTCCGCTCGAGGTCCTGCTTTAGGACACCCACCTCTGCAGTCAGTGCGGCGGTGGATAGCAGCGAAGCCTGCATACGCATATTGACTCTTTATTGTTAGACTCCTGCGAAATTTAATAGATCCTCTATTCGGCTTTTCTTTCCGAACGCCAAACAGAGCATCAGGGGCTACTGTCTATGCGGTAATACTTTTACATATTTTTTACTTACCTTGAAGCCTGTTAGGAGGCTAGCGCAAGCTTCACTTAGTCCGCCGACTGAACCTTCTGGATCACCATACTCATAATAGTATGGTGCTCCTCGTCGATGGAGGCGCCTTCAAGCACCTCCAGCAGATTGTCCGGCGCCTCCGGTTGGACGGAGGCTGCCGACTCAGAAGGCTTGCTCCTCTTGGAAGGAGATCGCCTGCCGCGGTCCGGAATCGTTGAAGATTCTGGCATGGCGTCCGGCTCAAAGCCGGACTTGGAGCCCTGGGGGGTCTTGTCCCCTTTACTCCTGGAGTCTGGGAGGTCGCCTTGCGGCTCCTCCAGGACCACCTCCTCCTGCCCCAGAGCTCATTGTGACGCCACTTTGGCGTCATCCGCAGTGCGGGGGGAGACAGCGGGCGGAACTGAGTTCACGTCCGAAGAATCCAGGGAGCCGCTCGACGACTCGTTGAGTTCGGCCCGGGGCATGCTGCATGATTATATTCGACATTAGGGAAAGCTGTGCAACGAAAGGAATATCATGAATTACTCTAGTATCCGAACACTTATGATTTCGCCGGACGCCTGGCTCTGTCCGGCCACTCCTCTTCGTCCTCGTCGGCGCCGGGGGCGTAGTCCGGCGGAGGGGTTTTCCTCTTCTTGGACCCCTCGGCCTTCCCCCTTGGGGCGGCCTTCCTTTTCTTTCCTCCCCCCACTAGGGGGGAGAGCTTTCTCCTTCCTCCTCCTCGTTTTCACGGGAGGAGGGCGTCTCGGACTCGTCGGATGACGAGTCCGACAACACCACGTTGCGGGTACTCTTTCGAGTCCCCGTGGTCTTCTTCTTCTTGGCCTTCTTTTCCGGTACCACATAAGGCGCCGGAGCCAGCAACTTCACTAGTAGAGCTGGGGCTGGGTCTTCGGGCAGCGGAGCCGGACAGTTAATCGGTCCGGATACCGCCCGCCAAGCCTGTCAAAGGTAAGGGAGTTTAGATCCCGCATAAAGTTAAACTATGAAAAAAGATGAACATCCTGTAAAAGGTGAAGATGGCTTACCTCGCTAGCGTGACGCTGTGAGCTGTATCCACGGTCCTCGGAAGTGGATGCGGGAGCCTCGGCACCTTTGATTAGCACCTTCTAGACGTCTTCATACATCGTGTCGAAGAGCCTGTTAAGGGTTCGGTGCTATGCCGAGTCGAACTCCCACAGAGTAAAGTCCCGTTGTTGACACGTGAGGATTCGGCAAACGAGCATGACCTGGACTACATTTACAAGCGTGATTGACTTGTTTACCAGGGACTGGATGCATGTCTTCAGTCCGGTCACCTCTTTCTCGTTACCCCACGATAGGCCCGTCTCTTTCCAGGACATGAGCCGCGTGGGGGGTCCGGATCGAAACTCGGGGGCTGCGATCCATTTTGGATCGCATGGCTCGGTGATGTAAAACCACCCGGCTTGCCACCCCTTTAGGGTCTCTACGAAGGAGCCCTTGAACCACATGACGTTGGCAATCTTGCCTGCCATGGCGCCTCCGCACTCCGCCTGGTTGCCGCGCACCACCTTGGGCTTGACGTTGAAGGTCTTGAGCCAGAGGCCGAAATGGGGATGGACGCGGAGGAAAGCCACGCACACGAAGATAAACGCCGAGATGTTGAGGATGAAGTTCGAGGCCAGATCATGAAAATCTAGGCCGTAGTAGAACATGAGCCCCCGGACGAATGGGTGAAGTGGAAAACCCAGTCCGTGGAGGAAGTGTGGAAGGAATACTACCCTCTCATGGGGCCTTGGGGTGGGGACAAGCTGCCCCTCCTCGGGAAGCCGGTGCGCAATGTCTTTGGACAAGTATCCGGCCTTCCTAAGCTTTTTGACGTCACCCTCCATGACGGAGGAGACCTTCCACTTGCCTCCCGCTCCGACATCGCTGGAGAAGGTTGAGGTGGCAAGTGCGGGCTTGGGCGCTGGAGCTCGAGTGCGCAGGAGATGGATAGGCAAAGGAGGAACAAGGCGTAGGTAAAAAGGTGGATCCTTATCCCCTTATATGGGCGGATGTGGTTGTGCGTCCCCACCTGCCTAATAAAACTCGCTTGCCTCCCAAGCGCCATGGTAAATGGCGCGGTTAGGGTTACCCACGTCCGTATTGATGAGAAACCCGTAAAAAGGGCACGCGATCTCTGCTTTGACAAGACATGCCAAGGAAACCGCCTCGCAAAACATGCTGAGGTGGAAAAGTAAAAATGATTCGAGTAAAGGGCTTGGCCGTAGTGTGATAGCGCTCTGCGGAATACGTCAGCAAATTTGATTTGTGTTAATATTATTCTCTCTATGGCAATATATGGAAGCTTACTTTGCAGAACCGGACACTACTCTTGGTGTTTACAATCTTCTATGAAGAACTTGGAGGAGGAACCCGCCTTGCAATGCCGAAGACAATTTGCGTGCCGGACTCATAGTCATTGAAGCCTGGTTCAGGGGCTACTGAGGGAGTCCTGGATTAGGGGGTGTTCGGGTAGCCGGACTATACCTTCAGCCGGACTCCTGGACTATGAAGATACAATATTGAAGACTTCGTCCCGTGTCCGGATGGGACTTTCCTTGGCGTGGAAGGCAAGCTTGGCGATGCGGATATTCTAGATCTCCTACCATTGTAACCGACTCTGTGTAACCCTAACCCTATCCGGTGTCTATATAAACCGGAGGGTTGTAGTCCGTAGGCAATCAACTCCATACACAACAATCATACCATAGGCTAGCTTCTAGGGTTTAGCCTCCTTGATCTCGTGGTAGATCTACTCTTGTACTACCCATATCATCAATATTAATCAAGCAGGAGTAGGGTATTACCTCCATCGAGAGGGCCCAAACCTGGGTAAAACAAAGTGTCCCCTGTCTCCTGTTACCATCCGGCCTAGACGCACAGTTCGGGACCACCTACCCGAGATCCGCCGGTTTTGACACCGACAAAGAGCACTCAGGTTTATCCCCGAACACCCCAGCACTAGCGGCACGGGGGCAGAAGCCGATGACTTGCCATCTCTCAGAATTGATAAACAGCCGCACAGAAGGTAATATTTTAAATTCCAACAGCATTGCTTAGCGCATATGAACAAGTTTTCAGTGCACAGGAAAAAACGAGCGAGTTTTACTCAAAAAATACATCCTTGGAACATTCATCCGCCACAAGGCAGGCACCCTTCAGAACATCCTTATAGTAATTCTCGGGCTTGTGATGCTCCTTCCCCGGCGGTGGCCCGTCCTTCACAAGCTTCTTAGCATCCAGCTTGCCCAGTGCACCTTAGCACAGGCAAGGGCCCTACGGGCACCTTCAATGCAGATGGAGCGCTTGATGATTTCTAGCCTTGGACAAGCCTCCACCAGTCGCCGCACCAGCCCGAAATAGCTCCCAGGCAGAGCCTCTCCAGGCCACAGCCGAACTAGGAGGCCCTTCATGGCCTGTTTGGCCGCCTTGTGGAGCTCGACCAGTTGCTTCAACTTGTCGCTCAGGGGCACGGGGTGTCCGGCCTCAGCATACTGAGACCAGAACACCTTCTCTGTCGAGCTACCCTCCTCGGCTCGATAGAATGCGGCGGCATCGGACACACTCCGGGGAAGATCTGCGAACGCTCCTAGAGAGCTCCGGATTCGGGTAAGTAACAAGTAACTCACATTTATGTGTTTGCTTTGCATAAAGAATGCCTTACGCGCCGCTATCTTCTTCACCTCATCCAACTCCTGAAGGGTCTTCTGGGATTCGGCCTTGGCAGACTTGGCATTTTCAATAGCCGCCGCGAGCTCAGACGCTCGCGTCTTTGAGTCAAGCTCCAAACTCTCATGTTTTTTCATGAGAACCTGGAGCTCTTGCCGCACCTTGCCAACCTAGGCCTCATACTTCTCCCGCTTAGTGCGCTTCGTGGCCGCCTTCTTCTCAGCCTCGAGCAGCGCTTGCTTAAGGGTCGCCACCTCAGACATGGCCCCTACAATAGCCACGATAGTCCTATCATTTTTTGCAATTGCACCTTTTTATATATCTTTAAACAAGGTATTTCTTACCCTCATTGTCCTCGAGCTGCTTCTTGGCACGCCCGAGCTCTTGCTCGGACCGCTCGAGGTTCTGCTTTAGCGTGTCCACTTCCGCAGTCAGTGCAGCAGACGCAAGCAGAGAAGCCAGCATACGCATATTGACTCCTTTTTGTTAGACTCCTACGAATTTTATTTGATCCTCTATTCGGCTTTTCTTCCCGAACGCCAAATAGAGCATCAGGGGCTACTGTCTATGCGGTAATATTATTTACACATTCTTTACTTACCTCAAAGCCTGTTAAAAGGCTAGTACAAGCTTCAGTCAGTCCGCTCTTGGCGGACTGAACCTTCTAGACCACCGCACTCATAATGGTGCGGTGCTCCTCGTCGATGGAGGCGCCTTGGAGTGCCTCCAACAGATTGTCCGGCGCCTCCGGTCGGACGGGGTCACCAGCACGGTGGGCTTGCTCCTCTTGGAAGGAGGTCCCCCGCCGGACTCTGGAACCTTTCAAGGTTCCAGACGGTGTCCGGCCTAGAGCCGGACTTCGAGCCCAGGGGGGTTTCATCCCCTTTACTCCTGGAGTCCGGGAGGTCTCCTTGCGGCGCCTCCAGGACCACCTACTCCCGGCTTGGAACCTGTCGGGACAACACTTCGGTGTCGTCCGTAGGGTGGGGGGAGGAAGCCGTCGGAAGCGAGTTCACATCGAACCAGTCCAGTGAGCCGCTCAACGACGCGTCGAGCTGGTCTTTGGGTGGGCTGCATAAACATATTCGACATAAGGGAAAGCTGTGCAATAAACGAATACTATGAATTACTCTGGTATCCGAATACTTACGATTTTTCCAAGGGCTTGGCCCTGGGCAGCTACTCCTCTCCGCTGTCGTCGGCGTCGGTGGAATAGTCCGAAGGAAGGGTTTTCCCCTTCTTGGACCCTTCGGCCTCCCAAGAGAGGGCGGCCTTTCTTTTCTTCTCTCCTCCTGCTGGAGGGGGAGAAGTCTCTTCTTCTTCCTCCTCGTCTTCTGTCGGGGGTTTGGTGCGACATATGCCAACGGATGGCTTATCATGGTGGGGGCGAGTAGAACATCGCCGGTGCCTGGAAACGGGATGAGGAGAAGACATGCACGCTGGCAGATCTTACCCAGCTTCGGGGCTCTCCGGAGAGATAACACCCCTACCGCTGCTCTGTGGGGTCTCCGCATGATCACTATGGTCAAGTGCTTACACCGTCGCTCCTTGAGCTGTTTCGGGTGGTTGAAGACGGCGAGGCTAGCTCTCTCCTTCTATATGGTATTGTCTAGTGCTACTGGGTTCCAACCCTTTGCATGGGTGCCCTGGGGGCTTATATAGGCCTACCCCCCCAGGGGTACAATGGCAATGTGACTGGGAGCGGGCCCAGCCGTTAGTGTCTCCGACCTCCGACTTCTCCGCCGACTGCTGGGGCCCGCCGACTGGTAGGCCCCGTCGACTAGTCTGGTACGGAGCCGACAGGCCGCGTCCGCCGCGTGCGGGTCTTGCCGGCTGCTGATCACTGTAGCCGTGCTCCTGATGATGCAAGCTTCGTCATGGGGTCATGGCAACAGCCCCGCCGCCTGGCGGGCGATCACTGTGGCCACTCCCCATCTCTTCTTGCTTAATGGCGCGTGGGCTCCGGGGGAGGGCTCGGCCGACTCCCCCGTGCCGACTCCCGTTGGGTCCAACTGGCGGTTCTCCCGCCGTCTCCCGAGGTCTCGCTGACTAGTGGGCCCTGCTGCCTCCAGGCCGTACAGACAAGCCATCGTGGGCGCAGGACCAGGTACAGTGGTGCTGATGTCAGGGCCGGCTGGGCAACAGTGCCACGCTGCAGGGAGATCTTCCCAAGTACGGCACGCTGTAGCCATGTCTGCCCTTGGTAAGGGGCGGGGAGTGGGCTTCATTGCAGCCACGCCCCTGCCCCGTCCCCCTCGATGAGGTCACGGTTTGTTGCAGTCGCCGGCCGACTCCCCAAAGCCGGCTTCTCTGGAAGTCGCTCCTGGGACTCGACCGTGAGCGGGCAGTCGGCTGCCTTGCCGTAGGCTCCCCAGGAGGCGGCTCTTCGCCCTGTGGTCTTGAGGGGCGCAGACTGCCCCGATGTCTTGAAAGGTCATGGGGCTCGAGTTGGGCTACCCGTGGCCCATTACTCCGACAGTAGTCCCCGAAGCTGGTGAGGCGCCGCGGACGATCGGCCGAGAAGCCTCAGCAGTTTCTCCTCTCCGGGTGCTCAACGCATGGTCTTGATTGGCTTCTGCCGGGCTGACTAGATGGAGTCGGACTCGCCCAACTCGGACTCGCTCAATTCCGACTTGCTCAATAGTTCGAACGTCGCGGCGGGATTTCAAGTGGCATGCTAGCTAAGCTTCCAGGCTGCCACCCGTCCTTGGCCTGTCACGCGAAGACACATGGCCGGGCCGTCCTGCCAGCCCACGCGCGCGACGGGACAGGCCCGTAAGCGGGGCCCGCCACTATCGCGCCTCGGCGCCCGAGCAGATCCGCTGCGGCCCCGGCGGGCGGTTGGGATTCCTGTGAAGTTACTGCGCATAGTAACTTTACGTGGATTGTGGGGGTCGCGGGGCTGCAGGCGCAGTAAATCCCCACGTCCGCCCCCTCGGCTTCGCAGCCCATAGGGCTATAAGTAGGGGGAAGAGGGGGGCACGTGTGCCCCTCCTTCCCACTACCCCTCACTTCTTCCTCCTCGCAGCTCCTCGCTCTCCTGCTTCCTCTTCTCTTCTTTGCCTCGCTGCACGCCCAAGCTCCAGTGAACGCCGCGGCGACAGCTTCGTGATGAGCTCTTCCTCCGCTGCCGCACCTCCCCCAGTGCGCTCCGGCACCTGGGACGGCTCCGAGGTCCACAAATACCATATCGAGTTCCTCCGCCCGACCCGTCGGCTTCCCGGCAAGGATCGCGTGCAGGTGCGACTCGCGCCGGAGGGGGAGATTTCCCTCGCCCCGCAAGAGGGCGAGCGGGTCATCTTCCGCTCGCACTACCTGCACGGGCTGGGGCTGCCAGCGAGCAGCTTCTTCTGGTCGTTCATGGAGTTTTACGGACTCCAGCCGCACCACCTCACCCCCAACACAGTGGTGCTGTTGTCCGCCTTCGTGGCTCTATGCGAAGGCTTCCTTGGAGTCCTCCCCACCCTCGAGCTCTGGGGTGAGTTCTTCTTCTCCAAGCTCGGCACCCAGGCCGCGGGCATGCCGGCTCAGTGCGGCACCTTCATTGCCGTGCGACGGACAGGAGCCGACAACCACTTCCCCTCCATCTCGCTGCTGAAGTCGGTGAAGATGTGGTAGAGATCCTACTTCTATGTCAGGAACGTCGCCACGAGGGGCGATTGGGTAAATCTGCCGGCTTTCGAAGCCGGCCCGCCGGCTGGCGGACTTCCCAACTGGTTGTACCGGGCCAAGTCACTGTCGCCTGCATGAGCCGGCGCCCTCACACGACTCCGAGTGCTGACGCAGTCGGAGGGTCTGACTGGTCCGGACCTGCTGGCCGCCTTCGTCTTGCGCCGAGTTCTTCCACTCCAAGGCCACCCTCACATGATATGCCAGATGAGTAGGGGCCGTGACCTGAGTCGGATGTGCACCAAGGACATGCCTCACGAAGAGGTGGCCCACATGGTGAACTACCTCTCGGACAGTAGGCTCCTGGAGGACTGGCGATTCGGCAAGGAGCCGTATTCCCGCGCCAACCCCCCGCCCGAGGTGAGTTGCCTTTCTTTCCTTTCTTTAGATTGTCTTCTTCTTGCCGAGTTTTGTTCTGATCAGTCGGCTTTGGTTAGAATCCCCTTCTTCACCCACCAGCCGGCACCTCGGGGCCGGCCCGTGAGTTCGCCGCCGACCGGGCGAAGAGCGACGTCGACGACCCTGATCTAGGGGCGGCGGCTCTGGAAGACGACGCCGAGGGAGGAGGAGGGACGACAGGCGACTTCAGGCCTCGGCTACCTTTGCCGACTGGCCTGAAGACGACGCCGAGGGAGAAGTCGCCCCTCGCCATCGGCCAGGAGCAGGCCAACCTGGCACGGGCTCTTCTACTGCGTCGGGTGCCCCAGGCTGCGGGAAGAAGCGCCGGGCTGCGCCGACCTTGTTCGGCAGCCGGCCGAAGAAGCCCAAGTGCTCGGCTGCGGCGACCCGGCGGGACGAGGCAGTCGCGAAGGCCATTCGCTTCCGTAAGGAAGTGAAGAAGCCGCCGTTGGTTTCTGCGTAAGTATTCTGTCTTCAAAGTTTATTCTTTCTTCATGATTTGTCTAAGTCTCTGCTCGCCCTTATTTCTTCAGGGCTCCCCTCTCTCTTGAGCGGGTCGCCGCTGCCTCCATCATGGGGTCAGTGGAGACGCCCGCCACCACTCGGCGGATAGACCCCGCTGCCGACCTCCGGGAGGCGACGGAGCAGAATGTGCAGGAGAAGCGCAACGAGGAAGAAGCCCTCCGCCTGGAGAAGGCGTAGGCCGACAGGGCGGAGGCCTCCGCTAATAAGAAACTAGCGGAGGCCGAAGCCGCCGCCGCGGAGAACCAACAGGCTGAGGAAGCTGCACGCCACCAGGCGGCCTTGCTTGTTACCCCGCTGAACTCTGCGCCGCCGCCTCCGGAGTTCACGGGGCAGACTGGTGAAGCCGGGGGGAGAACCTCGTCGAGGAGAGGGAAGGCGCCAAGCCCTCTACTCTGGGCGCGAATGTTCCGCCGCCGCCTCCACCGCCGTCTGAAGGCGTGCAAGGCGAGCAGCCAGCGGACCCTTTGGTGCCGCCGACCGAGGACGAGGCCGTGGCGAGGCTGCTCCTCCAGGTCGGCTCGCCAATGCGCCGTCGTCTGGAGAAGGCGACTTCGGAACCCCGCCCCCTGGAAGCCGGCACCGCCAGCTCGGGCGGCTCCAGACACCGAAGCGACGAGCGTCGCACCTGTTGGGTGGGTGCGAGGAGGCGGCACAGGGCCGTTGAACTGGGCGCTCCAGAGTTGCACCAAGGCGTTCCTAGCGTCGCGGGCAGCCGTCCGGGTATGTTTTTTCTTTGAGACTTTGTTTTTTTTTGTTCCTCTCTGTGGGGGCGCGCCAGCGCACCCACTGGGTGTAGTCCCCGAGTTTCGGGTCGGCTGCTGAGCAGGCGGCCCGGAACTCCAATTAATGAACTTCTGGGTAGTAACTTTATCTGAAATGCTTGTCACGGGATTACCACAACCTCCGCGTCACTGCCTTCAACCGCAATGTTGAAGAGTTGGGCAAGCGGACCGCCGACTTGGCAGAGAGCCGGAGTAAGTCCTTCTCCTTTTTCTCTTCTCTGCGGGGGCGCGCTAGCGCACCCGCGGGCTGTAGTCCCCGAGATTTGGGCCGACTGCTGAGCAGTCGGCCCGGATCTCCCCGGCGACCTACTTTATTGACAACTGTTGCCTTTCTTCCTTTTCTTCAGGAGCCAACGCTGCTCTTCAATAGCAGCTGAGCGAGGCCAACTCCGCCCTGCTCGCCAAAGGGGAGGAGTGCGGCAGGCTCGCCGTGGAGCGCGATCTTCTGGCCGCTCAGTTGGCAGAGCAGAAGGAGCTGCTTGGGAAGTCGTAGAGGGAGGCGGAGGAGACGGAAACTGCCCTCCTGGCCGAGTTCGCGAGCGAGCGCTCCTCCTGGTCGATAAGGAGGCGCTGCTGTCCTCTGGCTTCCACGAGATTGAAGACATCGTTGATGGTGAGTCTCTTTGTTTTCTTTCTTCGAGCTGCCAACTTAGGTCGTGCCGACTCCTGGTTTTTGACTTGCTTTTTTGTTTCTTCGTGTCTTTTGCAGACTTCTTCCCTGGGCAGTCGCTGGCCGCTGTCCAAGCCATCGAGGCCGATCATGAAAGTCGAAGGGCGGAGGGCGCGGAGATCGCCGCTGATGCCCCCCGAACTCTTGATGAGCACATCTTGAGCATCGAGGCTCGCCTCCGGCCGGCTCACCGGATGTTGCGCCGGCTTCAGCGCGTCGGCGCCCAGGCAATTCTCCGCGCACTCCCAGCCTGACGGCCAACTGGTTGGAGGTCGCGGCTGGTCGCCTCGAGGCCTGGAAGGGCTCTTCGGCCCGGGCTGGAGCGCGCCGGGCCTTGGAGTTCGTCAAGGCATGGTACCCGGGGCTGGATCTGGATGGGCTGGCCACGCTTTGGTCGGAGGCCTAGCCGGAGTTGGCGGCTGCGGCGGACGCCCTCGTCAAGCGTGCTGCGGCGATCACCGAGTACACCGAAATGAGCATCTTCGTCTCTGAGCGGTCTGAAGACGGCGAGGATGTCCCGCCGGAGTGGTTTGGGTTGAACCCAGACTACGGCGAAGACTCGGTGGAGGTGATCGGCTCCAGCGTCGAGGAGGAGGACGAGGCAGAGGATGAGGGCGAGGCGGAGGCACCAAAAGACGGAGCAGACGGCCAGCATCAGCCCGACCACGCCTCCAGCAACGAGCCGCGTGCGACCGATCCGACTGCTGTCGGAGGTGATCAAGCCGAGACTAGCAGGCCGACCGCCTCGACGACTGACGCTGGCGCCTCCTCCGACCCCCCGACTCCGTCTTCCGCCTCCTAAGCTGCTGCTGTGTTTTTTGTTTTATCTTCTTCAGTAGTCTTTTGAATGACTTGTTAATTCGCACAATTCCATCCGTGGGGTGTATTTTGAACCTCTGCTTGACAATTCGGCCAAGGGCCTATGTTATGTAAATTTGTATATCTATCCTTTCTTGCTCATTGTTCTTTTGGCTGTTTTCCTTTGCCGCTTTCCCCTAGTTGCCTGTCTTGCCAATCGGATAGCCGCTCTACGGACTGTTGCTGGATCAAGTGCTAAGCTGCTTTGGCAAAGCAAGTACTTAGCCGATTTCAAGATTGTTTGAGCAAGTTGGATAGAAAACGACAATACGACTATCCGAGAATCGGTTTGCGAGAAAGGCTGGAAGCTGTCTTAAGTTATGTTTTATGCTTTGGGTCCTTAGCTATTTTTCATGCGAATGCCCATTCTACCTTACTGCTGCCCACCGTATAGTCGCTCTGCGAGTTGCCGCTTCTGGCAGGAGACGGCTTAGGCGTTTACACACTACTTGTCCGACTGCAGGAAGCATTTCATAGTGCAAGGCGGCAAGTCCCCGGGCCGACTTGTCGAGCCCGGTGCCAAGCGGCATGATAAAGAGTAACATACTTGTAGGCATAATTTTTATCATACAGACAAAAGAGGGCAGTCCCCGAGCTCGTCTCGGGGGGCCCGAAGTCTTGGTACTTTAATACAAAAGGTAGCATGGTACATACTGCATCAACTGTAAAATCTTCGGAGAAGATTTGCGTTCCATGGCCGCTTTGTCGCCTTGCCGGAGTCATCCCTCTTGTGTGCTCGGGGCTTCTTCCTGTTGTGGTATCGGCGCAGGCTCTGCTGGTAGATGCTGGACTGGCTGAGTGCCAGCAGCCGGCCCTCTTCCAGCAGATCAACGCCGTCTTGTCATGCTTCTTCTGCTTCCTCCTCAGTGTACATGGTGACTCGTGGGGAGTCGAACTCTATGTCCGTTGGGATGACGGATTTGGCACCATATACGAGGAAGAAGGGCGTGAAGCCGGTTGACTTGTTTGGAGTCGTGCGCAGACTCCAGAGGACGGCTGGCAGCTCGTCGAGCCAGCAGCCAGCCAAGCACTCTAGAGGCTCGATCAACCGAGGCTTGATGCCGGACAGGATGAGGCCGTTTGCTCGCTCCACTTGGCCGTTTGACTGCGGGTGGGCGACGGACGCTAGGTCCATTCGGATGCCCTGTGTTGCACAGAAACGGGCCAAGGCACCTTTGGCAAAATTTGTGCCATTGTCGGTGATGATGTTGTGTGGTATGCCGTACAGAATTGTGATATCGGTGATGAAGGTCATGGCAATCGGACCGTTCAGTTTCTTAATTGGCTTCACTTCCACCCACTTGGTGAACTTGTCCACTGTGACAAGTAGGTGAGTTAAACCACCTCGTGCTGTCTAAAATGGTCCCACCATGTCTAGACCCCAAACTGCGAAAGGCCAAGCAATGGGGATGTTCTTGAGCGCGGAAGCCGGCTGGTGCGGCTTGGAGCTGAACTTCTGGCACCCTTTGCATTTTTGGACTAACTCCTTGGCTTCTTCCAAGGCAGTCGGCCAAAAGAAACCATGCCGAAAAGCTTTGGCGACGAGTGCTCTTGAAGCCGCATGGTGGCCGCATTCGCCTTCATGGATGTCTTTGAGGATTGCCTGGCCTTGCTCTGGCTCTATGCAGCGCTGGTAGACACCAGTGACGCTGCGCCTGACCAGCTCTCTGTTGATTGTGGTATAGGCTGCTGCCCGTAGTTGTACTTGCCGAGCTGAGGTCTCATCAGTTGGTAGCTCTTTGTTCACCAGAAATTTGAGGATGGGCTGGGCCCATGAGGGTGCTGCTATTTCTTCGACTACCAGAACCGCGACTTGGACGAGGGCGGCTGGGCTGGGAGGCGGCGGGCTGGAGTCAACAGCCGCTTGCTGGGCTGATGAAGTCCCCAGGTCGACTGGTGCAGTCCTTGCGCCGAGTTCTAGAATCTTTGAGTCCGTCGCCACAGTCCCCGGGCCGGGCTCGACTGTGGCAGCTTTGGAGTCGCCCGCCAAAGTCCCCGTTCCGGCTGTCGGAGCTCTGGAGTCGGATCCGCCGTCTTCGGGAGGAGTCGGCACAAAAATGGAGTCTGATTCTGGTGAAGGCTTGACAGACGGCTTGAGGAGGCATTGAAGGGCGACGCCAGATGGTATTGCTTGGCGGGTAGAGCCGATTCGTGCCAAGGCGTCTGCTTGGTCGTTGTCGTTTCTTGGCACATGGAGGAACTCGCACCCTTCGAAATACCCGCTGGGTTGCTGCACGAGGAAACGGTAGCTCACCATGTTTGCGTCTTTCGCGTCTGAGTCGCCAGATGACTGTTGGACCACTAAGTCCGAGTCGCCATAACACAAGATCAGGCGGATGCCAAGTTCTTTGGCAAGCCGGAGCCCATGAATGAGCACCTCGTACTCGGCCACGTTGTTGGAAGCGGCAAAATGGATTTGCAATGCATATTTGAGCTTGTCGACTTTGGGAGAGGTGAGGACGACGCCGGCTCCCAAGCCGGTGCGCATCTTGGAGCCGTTGAAGTGCATCCGCCAATGGGTGGAGTCAGGCGCTGGAGGCAGGTACTGGGTCTCGGCCCAGTCGACGAGGGAGTCGGCCAGTCCTTGTGATTTGATAGCGGTGCGGGGCTGGTAGTAGATGGTGTAAGGAGCCAGCTCTATGGTCCACTTGGCCACTCGACCAGAGGCATCTCGGCTTCCGATGATCTCGGCAAGTGGAGCCGTGCAGACCACCGTGATTGGATGTTCTTGAAAGTAAGGCTTCAATTTCTTGGCAGCAAAGTGCACACCATAGCACATCTTCTGGTAGTGGGGGTAGTTCTGCTTGGAGGTCGACAGTACCTCGCTCAGGTAATATACTGGTCTCTGGACAGGTAGCGCCTTGCCTTCCTCCTTGCGCTCTACTAAAATGACCTTGCTGACTACTCGTCTGGTGGTGGCGATGTATAGGAGCATAGGTTCCTTGGGAGTCGGAGCCGCCAGGACGGGTGGAGTAGTGAGCATCTTCTTCATCTAGTGAAAAGCTTCATCCGCCTTATGGCTCCACTCAAAAAAGTGGTCTTCTTCATGAGTTGGTATAAGGGGAGAGCTTTCTCGCCCAGCCGACTGACGAATCGGCTGATGGACGCCAAGCAGCCGGTGAACTTATGCACATCCAGCAGTCGGCTGGGTACCTCCATTCTCTCGATGTCCTTGATTTTTACTGGGTTGCACTCTATGCCGCGTTCAGAGACCAGGAAACCTAGCAGCTGGCCGACTGGTACTCCGAAGACACACTTCTCGGGGTTGAGCTTGATTTGGAATCGGCGCAGGTTCTCAAAGGTCTCCTTGAGGTCTTCCACCAGTGTTCCGCGCTTTTCCGTCTTCACCACCACGTCGTCCACGTAAACGTGGGCGTTCCTGCCGAGCTGCTTGAGGAGGCACTTCTGCATGCAACGCTAAAAGGTGGCGCCGGCATTCCTCAAGCCAAACGTCATGGTGAGGTAGCAGAATGCTCCAAACGGCGTGATGAAGGAGGTTTTCAATCTGTCAACCGGGTTCAGCTTGATCTGGTGGTATCCCGATTATGCATCCTAGAAACTCAACAACTCGCATCCGGCTGTGGAGTCTATCACCTGATCAATTCTTGGTAGAGCAAATGGGTCCTTGGGGGCAGGCCTTGTTGAGGCTTGTGTAGTCAATACACATTCGCCATTGCTTGTTCTTCTTTAGCACCAGGACCGGATTTGCCAGCCACTCCAGGAAGAAAACTTCCATGATGAAGCCGGCCGCTAGGAATCGGGCTATCTCTTCTCCGACAACTCTTCTCTTCTCTTCTGACAGGCAGCGCAGGGGCTGCCTGACCGGCTTTGCATCAGATCGGACGTGTAACTTGTGCTCGGCGAAATCCGTCGGTACACCTGGCATGTCCTTGGGAGACCATGCGAAGATGTCCCGATTCTCACCAAGGAAATCGACGAGCTCGCCTTCCTATTTGCTGTCGAGGTTTGCACCTATCACAGCGTAGCTCTCTGGGTGCTCCGGATCCAAGGGTATCTTCTTTGTCTCTTTGGCTGGCTTGAACGAACCTTCGGCTTCCGACTCCTTCGGGTCGGGCGATATCTCCAGCTGCTTGCCGGCCATCGCCACAACTCGCTCAAGGAGTCGCTTCTCGGCTGCAATCACCAGGGACTCGGCCAGCCGGCTGCTTTCGGCCGCGCAAGCGGACGACTTCCGGTAGTCGCCGGCCACAGTCAGAATTCCCCTGGAACTGGGCATCTTCATCTTGAGGTAGGCGTAGTGGGGGACCGCCATGAACTTGGCCATAGAGGGTCGGCCAAGTAGTGCATGATATGGGATCTCGAGGTCCACCACCTCAAACCAAACAGAATCTCTTCGGAAGTGATCTTTCTCCCCAAAGAGGACGTCAATCAGGATCTTGCCGATTGGTGAGCAGGAAAGCCTAGGAACAATGCCGTGGAACACAGTCCGGCTGTTCTGAAGCTGTCTCTGCTTGATTCCTAACTTCTCCATGGTATCCTTGTACAGGATATTGATGTTGCTGCCCCCATCTATCAGAACCCGCGAGAAACGTGCGGCCCGTTTGTCCGTGGCAAAGGTGGCGTCCAGGACCAAGGCGTAGGAGCCCGAACTCGGCATCACTTCTGGGTGGTCAGCCCTGCTCCAGCTGATGGGCCTCTCAGACCAATGCATGAACTCTGCAGTCTCTGAGGCTACTGCGTTCACCTCTTGTCACTGCAGCCGCCTGCTGCGTCGATCATCAGCCACACTAGTGAACACTATGTAGGCTCCATGCTCTTCAGGGTATTCGTCTTGTACTGCGCCGACTGGCCTGACTGCCGGCTGCTGGGGCGGAGGCGGAGGCGGCTGCCCGGCAGGCGGGGGTGGCAGGAGGCCGTCTCCCTTGGCGATCCTGGTGAGCCAGTGGCACTTCCGGGTGGTGTGATTCGACGGCTTCGTGCCGCTGTGAGACTTGCAAGGTCCATCCAGTTTGGCTTGCCGCCTTTCTGTCTCTTGGGCGGAGGCTACTCTTCTGGCTGCGGGGCTTCAACGGTCGCGACCTGCCGGCTGCCGGAAGTCGGCTGTGGGGCCTTGTGCTTGTTGTCGCCATGCTGTTGTCACCGGCCGGCGTTTGCCGCCTGAGTTCTTGGAGCCTGAGGAGCTACTTTGCCAGTCGTGCTGATTTGAATTTCCGTCTTCATGGAGGACTCGGCCGTAGCGTACTTGTCCGCTATGATCAGCAGCTCGTCGAGGGTTTCTGGCTCATCGCAGAGGAGCTTGTGCTTGAGGAGGGTGCCTTCTCGGCACCCGGCTGTGAAGTACTCGATGGCCTGCACCTCCTGCACGCCCTCGCAGGAGTTCCGGAGCTCAGCCCAACGCGTGAGGTAGTCGCGAGTCGACTCGTCAGGACCTTGCACGCACAAGGAGAGCTGATGAGGCTTGGGAGGACGCTTGTACGTGCTGGTGAAGTTGCGGACGAATGCTTCGGTGAGGTCGACCCAGCTGTTGATGCTGCGGGGCTTCAATTTGTTCAGCCATGTCCAGGCCGTGCCCTGGAGCATGAGCGGAACGTATTTACGGCGACACGCTTGTTGCCGTTTGCTATGCTAACAGCCGTGGAGTAGTCGACTAGCCAGTCTTCCGGCTTCACGGAGCCGGTATACTTGGGCGTGTCTCTTGGGAGCGTGAACCCTCTGGGAAAGGGCTCGTCCCGAATGCGGGGCCCGAAACAGGGCGGGCCCAGCTCGTCTTCTTCTTCCAGCGCCAGGGACCAGTGAAGTCGGTCGATCCGGTGGCGGGCGTCATTCTCTCCAACTCCCTCTCGGCGGCCAAGGCGGTCACTGAGAGTCGGATGGTCAACAGGCGGCGCGGAAACTCGCCTCTCCTTGCGGGGAGGGGGAGGCGGACAGTCGTCCCATCGTTCCACTGCTCTCGGTCTTCCGTCTCGGTCGCGCTCTATGGTAATCCGAGTCCGACTGTGGCTGACAGCCGGCTCCTTGTCCTTTCTTCCTCGGGCACCGCGAGTTGGCGTCCGAGACATCGCGCCTTGTTCTCGGTGCGGGTCGTCGTTTGGCGATGCGGCGCCTCCGTGCGATAGCCGGCCTCGTTCTGCGCGGCGGCCCCGTCGAGAAGCCGCTGGACTCGCTCCATCATGAGGCGGCGCTCTTCGCCCTCGAAATTATCCAGCTCATCCGCTGCTGCCTGGGCGGCTCGGATGTTCTCCGCTGGGGTGGCATACACGGGGCGGCTGGCCCCAAACAGGCTGGCGATGGCTAGGCCGCGCTGCTGAACCGCGCCAAGGCGGCTAGGCCCTGTCGGGGCCGGTGAGCCGCCAACAGCGTGATCCATCTCCCGCTGGTAAGCTTCTGACAAGCGTCTCATGCTGGTCAGCTTCTTCGCGCCTTCAACAAGTTGAAGGCGGTGCGCTTCTAACGTCTTTGCATCAGCATCTTCTGGAATAGGCGCAGCTAGGTCTTGCAGCGCCGCACCGAGTGAGTCGGGTGCCCCTCCACCAGGGAACTTGTCATGACTGATGACCAGCACCTCAGTGACGGTGCTTCCGTCGCTCTCCGCGTGGCAGAGAGGCTCATCGTAGAACACCATGTTGGTGGCGAACGCGTCAACCGACGCGGTGTTGGAGTCGACCAGCATCGGGTCGGTGGAGCCTACGGACTCCAAGTCTACGGCAGGCTCACCGGAAACGTGGAGTTGACCGAGGAGGCCCGCGAGGAGGTTTTCGGGGCCGCCTGCGCCTGCGTCGGACGCAGGCTCGTCGGAGAGGCGGACCTCGCCGACAAGTTCGGCTAGGGAGCTGGCCGCGTAGGCGATCTCAACGCCGCGCAGCGCGTCCACGCAAACTTCGTCTGGCATGCCTGGCTGGCTGCGCTCGCCAGGGAGGAAAAGGGTTCCCGTCCAGAACAGATCTCCGGACGGCGGTGCACCATGCCCCACGGTGGGCACCAAATGTCGGGGGTTTGGTGCGACATATGCCAACGGATGGCTTATCACGGTGGGGGCGAGTAGAACGTCGCCGGTGCCTGGAAACGGGATGAGGCGAAGACATGCACGCCGGCGGATCTTACCCAGCTTCGGGGCTCTCCGAGGAGATAACACCCCTACTGCTGCTATGCGGGGTCTCCGCATGATCACTATGGTCAAGTGCTTACACCGTTGCTCCTTGAGCTGTTTCGGGTGGTTGAAGAGGGCGAGGCTAGCTCTCTCCTTCTATATGGTATTGTCTAGTGCTACTGGGTTCCAACCCTTTGCATGGGTGCCCTGGGGGCTTATATAGGCCTACCCCCCAGGGGTACAATGGTAATGTGACTGGGCGCGGGCCCAGCCGTCAGTGTCTCTGACCTCCGACTTCTCCACCGACTGCTGGGGCCCGCCCACTGGTGGGCCCTGCCGACTGGTCTGGTACGGAGCTGACAGGCCACGTCCGCCGCGGGCGGGTCTTGCCGGCTGCTGATCACTGTAACCGTGCTCTTGATGATGCAAGCTTCGTCATGGGGTCATGGCAACAGCCCTGCCGCCTGGCGCGCAATCACTGTTGGAAATATGCCCTAGAGGCAATAATAAAAGCATTATTATTATATTTCCTTGTTCATGATAATTGTCTTTATTCATGCTATAATTGTGTTATCCGGAAATCGTAATACATGTGTGAATAATAGACACCAACATGTCCCTAGTAAGCCTCTAGTTGACTAGCTCGTTGATCAACAGATAGTCATGGTCTCCTGACTATGGACATTGGATGTCATTGATAATGAGATCACATCATTAGGAGAATGATGTGATGGACAAGACCCAATCCTAAACATAGCACAAGATCGTATAGTTCGTTTTCTAGAGTTTTCCAATGTCAAGTATCTTTTCCTTAGACCATGAGATCGTGTAACTCCCGGATACCGTAGGAGTGCTTTGGGTGTACCAAACGTCACAATGTAACTGGGTGACTATAAAGGTATACTACGGGTATCTCCGAAAGTGTCTGTTGGGTTGACACGGATCAAGACTGGGATTTGTCACTCCGTATGACGGAGAGGTATCACTGGGCCCACTCGGTAATGCATCATCATTATGAGCTCAAAGTGACCAAGTGTCTGGTCATGGGATCATGCATTACGGTACGAGTAAAGTGAGTTGCCGGTAACGAGATTGAACGAGGTATTGGGATACCGACGATCGAATCTCGGGCAAGTAACATACCGATTGACGAAGGGAATTGTATACGGGGTTGCTTGAATCCTCGACATCGTGGTTCATCCGATGAGATCATCGAGGAGCATGTGGGAGCCAACATGGGTATCCAGATCCCGCTGTTGGTTATTGACCGGAGAGCATCTCGGTCATGTCTACATGTCTCCCGAATCCGTAGGGTCTACAAACTTAAGGTTCGGTGACGCTAGGGTTGTAGGGATATGTATATGCAGTAACCCGAATGTTGTTTGGAGTCCCGGATGAGATCCCGGACGTCATGAGGAGTTCCGGAATGGTCCAGAGGTAAAGAATTATATATAGGAAGTGCTATTTCGGCCGTCGGGACAAGTTTCGGGGTCACCGGTATTGTACCGGGACCACTGGAAGGGTCCCGGGGGCCCACCGGGTGGGGCCACCTGCCCCGGGGGGCCACATGGGCTGTAGGGGTGTGCGCCTTGGCCTATATGGGCCAAGGGCACCAGCCCCAAGAGGCTCATGCGCCAAGAGATAAGGGAAGGAAGAGTCCTAAAGGGGGAAGGCACCTCCTAGGTGCCTTGGGGAGGATGGACTCCTCCCTTGGCCGCCGCCCCCCTAGGAGATTGCATCTCCTAGGGCCGGCGCCCCCCCTAGGCTCCCTATATATAGTGGGGGAAGGAGGGCCTCTCACCCCACGCCTTTGGTGCCTCCCTTTCCCTCTCCAACACCTCCTCCTCCTCCATAGAGCTTGGTGAAGCCCTGCCGGAGTACTGCAACTCCACCACCACCACGCCGTCGTGCTGCTGCTGGAGCCATCTTCCTCAACCTCTCCTTCCCCTTGCTGGATCAAGAAGGAGGAGACATTACGCTGACCATACGTGTGTTGAACGCGGAGGTGCCGTCCGTTCGGCGCTAGGATCTCCGATGATTTGGATCATGTCGAGTACGCCTTCCTCATCCCTGTTCTTTGAACGCTTCCGCGCGTGATCTACAAAGGTATGTAGATGCAATCCGATCACTCATTGCTAGATGAACTCCTAGATGGATCTTGGTGAAACCGTAGAAAGTTTTTGTTTTCTGCAACGTTCCCCAACAGTGGCATCATGATCTAGGTCTATGCATAGTTCTTTTGCACGAGTAGAACACAATTTGTTGTGGGTGTAGATGTTGTCAACTTTCTTGCCGCTACTAGTCTTATCTTGCTTCAGCGGTATTGTGGGATGAAGCGGCCCGGACCAACCTTACACGTATGCTTACGTGAGACCGGTTCCACCGACTAACATGCACAAGTTGCATAAGGTGGCTGGAGGGTGTCTGTCTCTCCCACTTTAGTTGGAGCGGATTCGATGAAAAGGGTCCTTATGAAGGGTAAATAGAAGTTGACAAATCACGTTGTGGCTTTAACGTAGGTAAGAAAACGTTCTTGCTAGAGCCCTTTTTTAGCCACGTAAAACTTGCAACAACAATTAGAGGACGTCTAACTTGTTTTTGCAGCAAGTGCTTTGTGATATGATATGGCCAAAGTTGTGATGAATGACGAATGAAATATATGTCATGTATGAGATGTTCATGCTATTGTAATAGGAATCACGACTTGCATGTCGATGAGTATGACAACCGGCAGGAGCCATAGGAGTTGTCTTTATTTTTGTATGACCTGCGTGTCATTGAGAAACGCCATGTAAATTACTTTACTTTATTGCTAAACGCGTTAGCCGTAGTAGTAGAAGTAATAGTTGGCGAGCAACTTCATGGAGACACGATGATGGAGATCATGATGATGGAGATCATGGTGTCATGCTGGTGACAAGATGATCATGGAGCCCCAAGATGGAGATCAAAGGAGCTATGTGATATTGGCCATATCATGTCACTATTATTATTTGATTGCATGTGATGTTTATCATGTTTTGTACATCTTGTTTGCTTAGAACGACAGTAGTAAATAAGATGATCCCTCATAATAATTTCAAGAAAGTGTTGCATAACCGCTTGACTCAGCTAGGAGTTAATCTCCCGGATGACGTGGTCATTGACAGAATCCTTCAGTCGCTTCCACCGAGCTACAAGAGCTTTGTGATGAACTTCAATATGCAGGGGATGGAAAGGACCATTCCTGAAGTATTTGCAATGCTGAAATCAGCAGAGGTAGAAGTCAAAAAGGTACATCAAGTGTTGATGGTGAATAAAACCACTAAGTTCAAGAAGGGCAAGGGTAAGAAAGCCTTCAAGAAGGACGGGAAGGGAGTTGCCGCGCCCGACAAACAAGCTGCCGGGAAGAAGCCAAAGAATGGACCCAAGCCCGAGACTGAGTGCTTTTATAGCAAGGAAAGTGGACACTGGAAGCGGAACTGCCCCAAATACTTAGCAGACAAGAAGGCCGGCAAAACGAAAGGTATATGTGATATACATGTAATTGACGTGTACCTTACCAGTACTCGTAGTAGCTCCTGGGTATTTGATACCGGTGCAGTTGCTCACATTTGTAACTCAAAACAGGAGCTGCGGAATAAGCGGAGACTGGCGAAGGACGAGGTGACGATGCACGTCGGGAATGGTTCCAAGGTCGATGTGATCATCGTCGGCACGCTACCTCTACATTTACCTACGGGATTAGTTTTGAACCTCAATAATTGTTATTTAGTGCCAAGTTTGAGCATGAACATTGTATCAGGATCTCGTTTAATACGAGATGGCTACTCATTTAAATCCGAGAATAATGGTTGTTCTATTTATATGAGAGATATGTTTTATGGTCATGCTCCGATGGTGAATGGTTTATTCTTAATGAATCTCGAGCGTAATGCTACACATATTCATAGTGTGAATACCAAAAGATGTAAGATTGATAATGATAGTCCCACCTACTTGTGGCACTGCCGCCTTGGTCACATAGGTGTCAAACGCATGAAGAAGCTCCATGCAGATGGACTTTTAGAGTCTCTTGATTACGAATCATTTGACATGTGCGAACCATGCCTCAAGGGTAAAATGACCAAGACTCCGTTCTCAGGAACAATGGAGCGAGCAACCAACTTATTGGAAATCATACATACTGATGTGTGCGGTCCAATGAGCGTTGAGGCTCGCTGTGGCTATCGTTATGTTCTCACCCTCACTGATGACTTGAGTAGATATGGGTATGTCTACTTAATGAAACACAAGTCTGAGACCTTTGAAAAGTTCAAGGAATTTCAGAGTGAGGTTGAGAATCAACGTGACAGGAAAATCAAGTTCCTGCGATCAGATCGTGGAGGAGAATACTTGAGTCACGAGTTTGGCACACACTTAAGAAAATGTGGAATAGTTTCACAACTCACGCCGCCTGGAACACCTGAGCATAATGGTGTGTCTGAACGTCGTAATCGCACTCTATTAGATATGGTGCGATCTATGATGTCTCTTACCGATTTACCGCTATCTTTTTGGGGCTATGCTTTAGAGACTGCCGCATTCACTTTAAATAGGGCTCCGTCAAAATCCGTTGAGATGACAACGTATGAATTATGGTTTGGGAAGAAACCTAAGCTGTCGTTTCTAAAAGTTTGGGGATGCGATGCTTATGTCAAGAAACTTCAACCTGAAAAGCTCGAACCCAAGTCGGAAAAATGCGTCTTCATAGGATACCCTAAAGAAACTATTGGGTATACCTTCTACCTCAGATCCGAAGGCAAGATCTTTGTTGCCAAGAATGGATCCTTTCTAGAGAAGGAGTTTCTCTCTAAAGAAGTAAGTGGGAGGAAAGTAGAACTTGATGAAGTATTACCTCTTGAACCGGAAAATGGCGCAACTCAAGAAAATGTTCCTGCGATGCCTGCACCGACTAGAGAGGAAGTTAATGATGATGATCAAGATACTTCTGATCAAGCTCCTACTGAAATTCGAAGGTCCACAAGGACACGTTCCGCACCAGATTGGTACGGCAACCCTGTCTTGGAAATCATGTTGTTAGACAATGGTGAACCTTTGAACTATGAAGAAGCGACGGCGGGCCCGGATTCCGACAAATGGCTGAAGCCATGAAATCCGAGATAGGATCCATGTATGAAAACGAAGTATGGACTTTGACTGACTTGCCTATAGAGCGGCGAGCCATAGAAAATAAATGGATCTTTAAGAAGAAGACAGACGCGGATGGTAATGTAACCATCTATAAAGCTCGACTTGTCGCTAAGGGTTATCGACAAGTTCAAGTGGTTGACTACGATGAGACTTTCTCACCGGTAGCGAAGCTTAAGTCCGTCCGAATCATGTTAGCAATTGCCGCATTCTATGATTATGAAATATGGCAAATGGACGTCAAAATGGCATTCCTTAATGGTTTCCTTAAGGAAGAATTGTATATGATGCAGCCGGAGGGTTTTGTCGATCCTAAGTATGCTCACAAGGTATGCAAGCTCCAACCCTCGATTTATGGGCTGGTGCAAGCATCTCGGAGTTGGAACATTCGCTTTGATGAGATGATCAAAGCGTTTGGGTTTACGCAGACTTATGGAGAAGCCTGCGTTTACAAGAAAGTGAGTGGGAGCTCTGTAGCATTTCTCATATTATATGTAGATGACATACTTTTGATGGGAAATGATATAGAACTTTTGGACAGCATTAAGGCCTACTTGAATAAGAGTTTTTCAATGAAGGACCTTGGAGAAGCTGCTTATATATTAGGCATCAAGATCTATAGAGATAGATCAAGACGCCTCATAGGTCTTTCACAAAGCACATACCTTGATAAGATATTGAAGAAGTTCAATATGGACCAGTCTAAGAAGGGGTTCTTGCCTGTGTTGCAAGGTGTGAAATTGAGCTCAGCTCAATGTCCGACCACGGCAGAAGATATAGAAGAGATGAGTGTCATCCCCTATGCCTCAGCCATAGGTTCTATATGTATGCCATGCTGTGTACCAGACCTGATGTAAACCTTGCCGTAAGTTTGGTAGGTAGGTACCAAAGTAATCCCGGCAAGGAACACTGGACAGCGGTCAAGAATATCCTGAAGTACCTGAAAAGGACTAAGGATATGTTTCTCGTTTATGGAGGTGACGAAGAGATCGTCGTAAAAGGTTACGTCGACGCTAGCTTCGACACAGATCTGGATGACTCCAAGTCACAAACCGGATACGTGTATATTTTGAATGGTGGGGCAGTAAGCTGGTGCAGTTGCAAGCAGAGCGTCGTGGCGGGATCTACATGTGAAGCAGAGTACATGGCAGCCTCAGAGGCAGCGCATGAAGCAATTTGGGTGAAGGATTTCATCACTGACCTAGGAGTCATACCCAATGCGTCGGGGCTGATCAAGCTCTTCTGTGACAACACTGGAGCTATTGCACTTGCCAAGGAGCCCAGGTTTCACAAGAAGACAAGGCACATCAAGCGTCGCTTCAACTCCATTCGTGAAAATGTTCAAGATGGAGACATAGATATTTGTAAAGTACATACGGACCTGAATGTAGAAGATCCGTTGACTAAACCTCTCCCTAGAGCAAAACATGATCAACACCAGAATTCCATGGGTGTTCGATTCATCACAATGTAACTAGATTATTGACTCTAGTCCAAGTGGGAGACTGTTGGAAATATGCCCTAGAGGCAATAATAAAAGCATTATTATTATATTTCCTTGTTCATGATAATTGTCTTTATTCATGCTATAATTGTGTTATCCGGAAATCGTAATACATGTGTGAATAATAGACACCAACATGTCCCTAGTAAGCCTCTAGTTGACTAGCTCGTTGATCAACAGATAGTCATGGTCTCCTGACTATGGACATTGGATGTCATTGATAATGAGATCACATCATTAGGAGAATGATGTGATGGACAAGACCCAATCCTAAACATAGCACAAGATCGTATAGTTCGTTTTCTAGAGTTTTCCAATGTCAAGTATCTTTTCCTTAGACCATGAGATCGTGTAACTCCCGGATACCGTAGGAGTGCTTTGGGTGTACCAAACGTCACAATGTAACTGGGTGACTATAAAGGTATACTACGGGTATCTCCGAAAGTGTCTGTTGGGTTGACACGGATCAAGACTGGGATTTGTCACTCCGTATGACGGAGAGGTATCACTGGGCCCACTCGGTAATGCATCATCATTATGAGCTCAAAGTGACCAAGTGTCTGGTCATGGGATCATGCATTACGGTACGAGTAAAGTGAGTTGCCGGTAACGAGATTGAACGAGGTATTGGGATACCGACGATCGAATCTCGGGCAAGTAACATACCGATTGACGAAGGGAATTGTATACGGGGTTGCTTGAATCCTCGACATCGTGGTTCATCCGATGAGATCATCGAGGAGCATGTGGGAGCCAACATGGGTATCCAGATCCCGCTGTTGGTTATTGACCGGAGAGCATCTCGGTCATGTCTACATGTCTCCCGAATCCGTAGGGTCTACACACTTAAGGTTCGGTGACGCTAGGGTTGTAGGGATATGTATATGCAGTAACCCGAATGTTGTTCGGAGTCCCGGATGAGATCCCGGACGTCACGAGGAGTTCCGGAATGGTCAAGAGGTAAAGAATTATATATAGGAAGTGCTATTTCGACCGTCGGGACAAGTTTCGGGGTCACCGGTAATGTACCGGGACCACCGGAAGGGTCCCGGGGGCCCACCGTGTGGGGCCACCTGCCCCGGGGGGCCACATGGGCTGTAGGGGTGTGCGCCTTGGCCTATATGGGCCAAGGGCACCAGCCCCAAGAGGCCCATGCGCCAAGAGATAAGGAAAGGAAGAGTCCTAAAGGGGGAAGGCACCTCCTAGGTGCCTTGGGGAGGGTGGACTCCTCCCTTGGCCGCCGCCCCCCTAGGAGATTGCATCTCCTAGGTCCGGCGCCCCCCTAGGCTCCCTATATATAGTGGGGGAAGGAGGGCCTCTCACCCCACGCCTTTGGTGCCTCCCTCTCCCTCTCCAACACCTCCTCCTCCTCCATAGAGCTTGGTGAAGCCCTGCTGGAGTACTGCAGCTCCACCACCACCACGCCGTCATGCTGTTGCTGGAGCCATCTTCCTCAACCTCTCCTTCCCCTTGCTGGATCAAGAAGGAGGAGACGTTACGATGACCATAGGTGTTTTGAACGCGGAGGTGCCGTCCGTTCGGCGCTAGGATCTTCGGTGATTTGGATCACGTCGAGTACGCCTTCCTCATCCCCGTTCTTTGAACGCTTCCGCGCGTGATCTACAAAGGTCTGTAGATGCAATCCGATCACTCATTGCTAGATGAACTCCTAGATGGATCTTGGTGAAACCGTAGAAAATTTTTGTTTTCTACAACGTTCCCCAACAATCACTATGGGCACTCCCCATCTCTTCTTGATTAATGGCATGTGGGCCCTGGGGGAGGGCTCGGCCGACTCCCCCGTGCTGACTCCCGTTGGGTCCGACTGGCGGTTCTCCCGCCGTCTCCCGAGGTCTCGCTGACTAGTGGGCCCTGCTGCCTCTAGGCCGTACAGACAAGCCATCGTGGGCGCAGCACCAGGTACAGTGGTGCTGATGTCAAGGCTGGCTGGGCAACAGTGCCACGCCGCAGGGAGATCTTCCCAAGTACGGCGCACTATAGCCATGCCTGCCCTTGGTAAGGGGCGGGGAGTGGGCTTCATTGCAGCCACGCCCCTGCCCCGTCCCCCTCGATGAGGTCACGGTTTGTTGGAGTCGCCGGCCGAATCCCCAAAGCCGGCTTCTCTGGAAGTCGCTCCTGGGACTCGGCCGTGAGCAGCAGTCGGCCGCCTTGCCATAGGCTCCCCAGGAGGCGTCTCTTCGCCATGTGGTCTTGACGGGCGCAGCCTGCCCCGATGTCTTGAAAGGTCATGGGGCTCAGGTTGGCCTACCCGTGGCCCATTACTCCGACATCTTCACGGGAGGAATGCGCCTCGGAATCGTCGAAATGATGGATCCGACACCTCCTGGCGCCGGGCACTCTTTCGAGTCCCCGTGGCCTTCTTCGTGGCCTTCTTCTCCGGCACCACATAGGGTGCCGGAACCAGCAGCTTCGCCAAGCGAGCGTCCGCTGGGCCTTCGGGCAAAGGGGCCGGACAGTTGATCTGTCCGGACGTCACCTGCCAATCCTATCAAAGGTAAGGGAGCTTTGATCCCGCATGGAGTCAAACTATGAAAAACTGATATCTTGTAAAAGGAAAAACAGCTTACCGCATGAGCGTGACGTTGCATACTGAATCCGCGATCCTCGGTAGCGGATGCGGGGGCCTCGGCGCCCTTGAAAAGCACCTACCAGGCATCTTCGTACGTCGTGTCGAAGAGCCTGCTTAGAGTTTGGTGCCGCGCCGGGTTGAACTCCCTCAGGTTGAAAGCCCGTTGTTGACACGGGAGGATAAGGCGGATGAGCATAACCGGGACTACGTTGACAAGCTTGAGCTTCTTGTCCACCAGGGTTTGGATGCATGTTTGGAGTCCAGTCAGCTCTCCTTTTTTACCCCACGACAGGCCGGTCTCCTTCCAGGAGGTGAGCCGCGTAGGGGGTCCGGATCGAAACTCGGGGGATGCGGCCCATCCGGGGTCACGCGGCTCGGTGATGTAAAACCACCCCGATTGCCACCCCTTCAGGGTCTCCACAAAGGAGCCCTCGAGCCATAAGACGTTGGCCATCTTTCCCACCATGGCGCCTCCGCACTCCGCCTGGTTGCCGCGCACCACCTTCGGCTTGACATTGAAAGTCTTGAGCCATAGGGAGAAATGGGGGCGGATTCGGAGGAAAGCCTCGCAAATGACGATAAACGCCGAGATGTTGAGGACAAAGTTCGGGGCCAGATCGTGGAAATCCAGGCTATAGTAGAACATGAGCCCCCGGACAAATGGGTGGAGAGGGAAGCCTGGTCCGCGGAGGAAATGGGGGAGGAACACCACCCTCTCATGGGGCCTAGGGGTGGGGATGAGCTGCCCCTTTTGGGGAAGCTGGTACGCGATGTCGTTAGACAGGTATCCAGCCTTCCTCAACTTTTTGATGTGTCCCTCCGTGACGAAGGAGACCATCCACTTGCCTCCTACTCCGGACATGGCTGGAGAAGGTTGAGGTGGGAGTGCGGACTTGGGCGCTGGAGCTCGAGTGCGCGAGAATGGATAGGAAAAGGAGGAAGAAGACGTAGGTGAAAAGGTGGATCCTTATCCCGTTATATGGATGGACGCAACTATGTGTCCCCACCAGCCTGGTAAAACTCGCTTATCTCCAAGCGCCGTAATCAATGGCACGGTTGGGTTACCCACGCCCGTATTGATGAGAATCCCAGAATAAGGGGACACGATCTCTGCTTTGACAAGACGTGCCAAGGAAACCGCCTCGCATGACGCGCTGAGGTGGGATAATGAAATGACTCGGATAAAGGCTTGGCCGTGGTGTGTCACGCTATGGAATACGTCAGCAGATTAGATTGGTGTAAATATTATTCTCTCTATGGCAATATGTGGAAACTTATTTTGCAGAGCCGGACACTATCTTTGTGTTCAAAATCTGCTATGAAGTACTTGGAGGAGGAACCCGCCTTGCAATGCCGAAGACAATATGCGTGCCAGACTCGTCATCATTGAAGCCTGGTTCAGGGGCTACTGAGGGAGTCCTGGATTAGGGGGTGTTTGGATAGCCGGATTATACCTTCAGCCGGACTCCTGGACTATGAAGATACAAGATTGAAGACTTCGTCCCGTGTCCGGAAGGGACTTTCCTTGGCGTGGAAGGCAAGCTTGGCGATATGGATATGCAGATCTCCTACCATTGTAACCGACTTTGTGTAACCCTAACCCTCTCCGGTGTCTATATAAACCGGAGGGTTTTAGTCCGTAGGACAACATACAGAACAACAATCATACCATAGGCTAGCTTCTAGGGTTTAGCCTCTCTGATCTCGTGATAGATCTACTCTTGTACTACCCATATCATCAATATTAATCAAGCAGGATGTAGGGTTTTACCTCCACCGAGAGGGCCAGAACCTGGGTAAAACTTCGTGTCCCTTGCCTCCTGCTACCATCCGGCCTAGACGCACAGTTCGGGACCCCCTACCCGAGATCCGCCGGTTTTGACACCGACAGCGTCCGTCGCCTCATGGTCTATGGCGACTCAGATTTGGTCAGCCAGAAATGCATAACACCAGAAGAAGGCCGAGTGATCCTCCACGACATCCATTCGGGGACCTGTGGTCACCATGCGTCCTCTCGGACCATTGTGGCTAAAGCATACCGAGCTGGATTTTATTGGCCACGAGCAAATGAAATGGCGAAAGATATAGTCGACAGATGTGAAGGCTGCCAGTTCTACTCCAATATGTCGCACAAACCTGCATCAGCCCTGAAGACCATCCCACTCGTCTGGCCCTTTGCTGTTTGGGGATTGGACATGGTTGGTCCACTGAGGACTGATAGGAGTGGCTTCTCTCATGTGCTTGTAGCAGTCGACAAGTTTACCAAATGGATCGAAACCAAGCCTATTAAGAATCTTGAAGCTAGTACTGCTGTCAGCTTCATCAGAGAGTTGATTTTCAGATATGGAGTTCCGCACAGCATCATCACTGACAACGGATCGAACTTTGATTCTGATGAGTTCAGAACCTTCTGCGCCTCACAAGGCACACAAGTTGACTATGCTTCACTCGCCCATCCCCAGTCGAATGTACAGGCAGAAAGAGCAAATGGCCTGATTCTCAAAGGACTGAAACCCCGACTGATGCGAGATCTCAAGCATGCAGCGGGCGCCTGGGTTGATGAACTTCCATCATTTCTCTGGGGATTGAGGACAACTTCCAATTGCTCGACTGGCCGAACTCCATTCTTCTGGGTCTATGGGGCTGAAGCTGTTCTACCAAGTGACTTGCTTCATAATGCACCACAAGTTGAGCTCTTCAATGAAGATGAAGCAGGACAAGCTCGGCAAGACGCAGTCGACCTCCTAGAGGAGGAAAGAGAGATGGCCTTGATCCGGTCGACCATTTATCAGCTAGACTTGCATCGATTCCATGCCAGACACGTGAAGGGTCGAGCCTTTCAAGAAGGAGACTTGGTTATTCGAGTGGATCAGTAGAAACCACACAAGCTCGCCCCAGCTTGGGAAGGTCCCTTCATTGTCACCAGAGTGCTCCACAATGGAGCATACCACCTTTACAGTGTCGAGCATAAGAAGGACGAGCCACGGGCTTGGAATGCAGAGCTGCTCCGCCCCTTTTATACTTAAGTACTCGTTCAAATAAAATGTAATAAGAAATACCTTTGTAATTTGTATATCAAAGACAGGAGCTTTACAGTCCTCTGGCACGATTGTTGTTGCTTTTATTTACGTCTGAAAACCCCCAGTGGGTGACTTAGCTACGAATCCATTTCTCCTAAGTTCAAAAGAAAATCCTACCAAGTGGTGAGCAAGCCTCTCACTCGGGGGCTTAGCTGCGAATCCGTTTCACCTAAGTTTTCAAAATCCTACCGAGTGGTGAGCTAGCCTCCCACTCGGGGGCTTACCTGCAGTCCAGTACTCGCCTAAGTTTGTAAAATCCTACCGAGTGGTGAGCCAGCCTCCCACTCGGTGGCTTAGCTGCAGTGCAATACTCGCCTAAGTTTAAAAAATCATACCGAATGGTGAGCAACCCTCTCACTCGGGGGCTTAGCTGCAGTCCCGTACTTGCCTAAGTTTGTAAAATCCTACCGAGTGGTGAGCCAGCATCCCACTCGGGGGCTTAGATGCACTCCAGTACTCGCCTAAGTTTGTAAAATCCTACTGAGTGGTGATCCAGCCTCCCACTCGGGGGCTTAGCTGCACTCCAGTACTCGTCTAAGTTTGTAAAATCCTACCCAGTGGTGAGAAACCCTCTGACTCGGGGGCTTAGCTGCAGTCCAGTACTCGCCTAAGATTAAAAAATCCTACCGAGTGGTGAGCAACCCTCTCACTCGAGGGCTTAGCTGCAGTCCAGTACTCGCCTAAGTTTGTAAGATCCTACAGAGTGGTGAGCAACCCTCCCACTCGGGGGCTTAACTGCAGTCCAGTACTCGCCTAAGTTTGTAAAATCCTACCGAGTGGCGAGCAACCCTCTCGCTCGGGGGCTTAGCTGCAGTCCAGTACTCGCCTAAGTTTATAAAATCCTACCGAGTGGTGAGCAACCCTCCTACTCGGGGGCTTAGTTGCAGTCCAGTACTCGCCTAAGTTTTTAAAATCCTACCGAGTGGCGAGTAACCCTCTCACTCGGGGGATTAGCCGCAGTCCCGTACTCGCCTAAGTTTATAAAATCCTACCGAGAGGTGAGCAACCCTCCCACTCGGGGGCTTAGCTGCAGTCCAGTACTCGCCTAAGTTTTTAAAATCCTACCGAGTGGCGAGCAACCCTCTCACTCGGGGGCTGCGCTGCAGTCCAGTACTCGCCTAACTTTGTAAAATCCTACCGAGTGGTGAGAAAACCTCCCACTCGGGGCTTAGCTGCAGTCCAGTACTCCCCTAAGGTTTGAAGTCTGTCCTTATCTGCAAGGACGACGAGGTGCAGGTCGACTACAACCTTCTTGTTCGGAGCTGCGCCACAAATACAACATACGCTCCATCACCATCCGCAAGGACGACGAGGTGCGGGTCGACTACAACCTTCTCCTTCGGAGCTGCGCCACAAATACAACATACACTCCATCACCATCCGCAAGGACGACGAGGTGTGGTTCGACTGCAACCTTCTCCTTTGGAGCCGCACCACAAATACAATGTGCACTCCATCCCCATCCGCAAGGACGACGAAGTGCAGGTCGACTGCAACCTCCTCCTTTGGAGCCGCACCACAAATACAATGTGCGCTCCATCCCCATCCGCAAGGACGACGAGGTGCAGGTCCACTACAACCTTCTCCTTCGGAGCTGCACCATAAATATAACATTGTGCAAAGACATCGAGATGCAGATTGAAATATTATTCAGAGTAAAGAGGAAATCCCACTCGAAGGCAAATATAAGCATGTTCAGAGATAAACCAAGTTCGGACGGATCCTAAAAATTCCAGACAACGGATCAATTGTATTCGAGCACCAAGCCCGATGGAGTTTAACGGTTAGAGCAACCACTCGGTATTCCGAGGCAAATTTAAAGCAGGTTCAAATCTCAAAGTGTGTTGATTCGGCAGGAGGAGGGTTGGCGGGTTCGATGAATTCGTCCAAGTCAATTCCATCTGCAATCCGAGTGGCAGCAGCGATGAAAGTCTCCATAAAACACTTGAAATCATGCCTTTTGGTGTTGGCGACTATCGGTGTCAAAACCGGCGGATCTCGGGTAGGGGGTCCCGAACTGTGCGTCTAGGCCGGATGGTAACAGGAGGCAGGGGACACGAAGTTTTACCCGGGTTCGGTCCCTCTTGATGGAGGTAAAACCCTACGTCCTGCTTGATTAATATTGATGATATGGGTAGTACAAGAGTAGATCTACCACGAGATCAGAGAGGCTAAACCCTAGAAGCTAGCCTATGGTATGATTGTTGTTCTGTATGTTGTCCTACGGACTAAAACCCTCCAGTTTATATAGACACCGGAGAGGGCTAGGGTTACACAAAGTCGGTTACAATAGTAGGAGATCTACGTATCGCCAAGCTTGCCTTCCACGCCAAGGAAAGTCCCTCATGGACACGGGACAAAGTCTTCAATCTTGTATCTTTGTAGTCCAGGAGTCCGGCTGAAGGTATAGTCCGACCATCCGGACACCCCCTAATCCAGGACTCCCTCAATAGCCCCCGAACCAGGCTTCAATGACGATGAGTCCGGCGCGCAGATTGTCTTCGGCATTGCAAGGCGGGTTCTCCTCCAAATTCCGTGTACCTGTTGAATAAAGTCCGGTTTCTTGTAAATGTTGCGCTCCTCGGCTTCTACGCCCAATAATGGCCGTCTCCCACGTGTCAAACGAATATGAAAAGTCTGAGTGTTTTTACATCCACACCCCTAGCCGTGCAAATGAGCCGCCCATTTAAGGGGACGAGGATTTAGATCCAAACCACACCTTCTCCCATTCGCGAGTGTTCATCAGAGCGCATCCGAGAAAGGTCCATACCACCATGGCGAGCCATCGCAACTCCTCCTCTCGCACTTCCAGCCCTCAACCTGGATATTGGGAGAGATGCTCCATCCCACATAGCGAGCTAGTGACGCTCCAGACCAAGGGTTTTCTCCCCCCGGCCTATATGGTCCCGGTTCGATCCGGTCTTGCCATCTATAATGGCGGAGAGCAAGCGGAGAGTGCCCCTAATCCCTCCAAAGGAGAGCGGGTGTGCCTCATCCCTTACTTAATAAGGGGGCTCGGATTTCCAATCCATCCATTTCTCCGGGGGCTCCTGGAGTTCTATGGCCTCCAACTACACAATCTCACGCCTGCCTCCGTATTGCATATCGCGGGCTTCGTAGCCCTCTGCGACCTGTTCCTAGGTGTTGAGGCTCATTTCAGGCTGTGGAAAGAGCTATTCTGCCTCGTGCCCCATTCTAAGAAGGGGCAATATATCAAGTGGGCGGAGCCGAAGTGTGGCGCATCGCCGAGACCGGATATCTATCCGGAACCCCAAAGAAGGCGTCCGAGCACTGTCCTCCGGAATGGTTTTACCTAGAGGACGTCCCGCTGCCGGATCCTATCCGGACCGGCCTCCCTGAGTTCTACAGTGCTCCACTAAAGAAGCACCTAAGTTGGCGTCCACGGAGCCCTCAGAGGGAAAGTGACAAGGACGTCCGTTACCTAATGGGCCGGATAAGATTGTTAGCTCATTCCGGACTGACCATGATCGGGGTCATGGCCGCATGCATTATGCGAGGGGTGCAGCCGCTACTGTATAGAGGCCACCCCATGTGGGACTTCAACGGGGAGGACGACGCCACCCGCTACGGCCGTAAGGGGCCGGATTCGGCTACGGCTCTAACAAAGACCTTGTCCGCTTTGTACAAGGGAGAAGAGGAGGAATTTCTCCGTGTCGGCCCAAAGGGTGGATTTTCTATGTACAATCCCCCAAGCTGGGTAAGTGGCCACATTTACCTGCCCATTCATTTTATATTCCCATTGTTAAATATTCGGTCTAACGACTTCAACATAGGAACTGCGCCAAGCTGTTAAAGAAATAAACAGCCCTCCTCCACAACACGAGGACCCAGGACGGTCCCTCGACCCGGCCTCTCAAGAGGATCCGGACTTATCTGTGGAGCTGATTGATGGAGTGTTCCATCAATTGAGCAAGGACAACGCCTTGGTGGCCATTACGGCCGATTACCTAGGGCTAATCCCGGCCTCCCAGGTAACTGAGATTGAAGTCCCAGTACCCCGAATAGGGGTCCGCCCTCTCGCGTTTTCAGTTTCCTGATTACAACTGAACTTTGCAGGGGAGGTTTTTGAGATGGGAGGCCGAACCTGCGGCGACAAGCCAAAGAGGGGCCGCAGGGCCCCGTGGGCAGAAAAGAGGTGCAGTCCGGACCGAGGCATCAGCACAAAGGTATGGCGCGCCCCCTTATCCCAGGTGTTATTCCTTCAAGGTATATTAACACTCGTGCTTTGTTCAGGACAAAGAAGCCTCGCCGGACTATATCCGGAGAGGCTTCCAATCGCGCCTCCACCAGCCAGGCTCCAAAGCCTGGTCCGGAGGTGGAGGCGAACACAAGGCGCGCACCGGACGCTTGTTTCTCCCGAGAGGCATTAGACGCCTTCAATTCGGGAGATGCTTACCTCCATGCCGCTCAAAATGGTCTAGCCAGAGCCACGAAGAAATATGTAAAAGACATACAGGTAAGAAATTTTTGGTAATTATATATATATATATATACCAGTAGCCCCCGAGACTTGAAACAGTTAGAATAACTGATTTAACGATCATATGTTATGCAGGTTCTTACAGAAAAGAATTCCCTACTGTCCCCGGAGCTGGAAGAGTGCAAAGCCCAACTTGAGGCCGCACTAGCCGCGGCAGGGGAGCCCAAGGAGACCCCCTTTGGTAATATACACTTCAAAAGATAAGTATTTTGCGAAGCACGACATGGGTGCGAATCTGACAAATGAAATTGCAGATGGCACCGGATTGAATCCGGAAAGGCAACACCTCCTACGCCAGCTGAAGGCTGGTGAGAAGGTGCTGACAAAGGTGAGGTGGGAGAAGAACAATCTCCAAGATGCCAACACCAAGCTGGGCATCGAGCTGAAAGATGTTCGTGCCCAGTTGTCAGACTCCGTTAAGGAGAATCAGCGGCTTCGGCGCGACATATTTAGTAAGTGCTAGAACGAACCTTTGGAGAAAAAAAAAGGTTCAGCAGGGAAGTCGACTAACAGAGTAATGTCTGTAGGTGTGCTAACAGGTCGTCCTGCAGAGGAGATGCCCAGCTCTACGGGTGACCTTCTTCCCGAGCTCTCGCAACTGCTCGAGCGAGTTTGGAAGGCGATGCGAGGCGTTGCCCAGGCCCTGTGGCCATCCATCTCCGTGCCCGAAGGTCTTGGAGAGCTTGCGGAGAAGCTAAAGGGAGCACGGTGGTGCTTCCGATTGTGGAAGGTATCTTCCTGCCGTCAAGGCGCTAGGGAGGCCTGGGCCATGGTGAAGACGCGGTACACAAAGGCTGACCCCAACCACATGGCCGAGGTCGGTCCTGTGGGGCCCGACGGGAAGGAGATCCTAGTAAGCTTAGTATACGGCCAAGTAGAATTGGCCGCAAAGTATTCCCAGCAGGACTGTAAATTAGACAGCCTGTTGGATGGTATTGAAGAGGAATACAATCGGTCAGAATGACTATGTAATTTAATTGACATTTATAATGCCTTCTAGCCGGATTGTAGATCGTTTGTCATGGCTGACCTTTTCGCTTCAGCCTCGGGACCTGATGGTCTGTGGTGTGTCCGAATTCCCATGAGGCTATATAAGAACTGGGGAATGCATGGAGACCAGGCGTAGGGGTCATTAGTGCGTGAACAGACAAGTGCCCGACTAGTTATGTTATATTACATGGTTAGTAAGAAACATATTCCAGGGAGAATAGTTCTGTTAGGGGTTCCTTTCCCTCGGAGGCATACCCTAAAGTGCATGCCCATTCTATGAAAAAGATGCAGGAAAAAGCATCTAGGGGGGCATAAATAAATAAGTGAAAAGATCATCTTTTAGGTCACCGACCGAATATTCCCTTAAGAACGCTAGCTTTCGGCTTCACCCAGTCTGAGGTACACATCCGGCTGATCCGGCAGTAACAATCGCAGAGGTGCTCCCTTTACCGCCTAGACGAATAATCGAGAACGTAGGGGTAAGCACAGGAGCCAGGCAACCCAGCTTGGCCAAAACTTAAGTCATATCGATGCATATAATGGTGAAATAAAAGGTACATGCGGAAGTGTAACACATGTGTTGGGCATGAAGCCCGTAGAAATAAGCTTCTGTTAAAAGAAGCCCCCAGGTTTAATGAGTGCGAATAGCACGTCATTTGATGAGCCTTTAAAGGTTATAAGAGAAAGGAAGGGGTGAAGGAGAGAAATGTAAGACAGACAGTATATATAAAAAATGGACAGAGGAAGGAGACGAACAAAGAGTCCGGCGCTAGGCATAGAATCTTCGGAGACGGGCTGCGTTCCATGTGTTCGGCTCGAGTCGGTTATCCGATGCATCTCGCAGGCGGTACCATCCACCAGTCAGAACTTGGTCAATTATGAAGGGACCTTCCCACTTGGGCTTGAGTTTGTCCTTTTTCTTGTCTGGCAGGCGTAGAACTAATTCGCCAACGTTGTAATTTTTGGCCCGTACTTCTCTGCTTTGGTATCTTCGAGCCTGCTGTTGATAGAATGCGGAACGGGCTTTTGCCATGTCGCGCTCCTCCTCCAATGCGTCCAAACTGTCCTGCCGATTGAGCTCGGCTTCTCTTTCTTCGTACATGCGCACTCGAGGTGAGTCATGAATTATGTCTCAAGGCAAAACTGCCTCTGCGTCGTACACCATAAAGAATGGTGTGTACCCGGTGGTGCGATTCGGCGTGGTCCGCAGCCCCCAGAGTACAAAGTCGAGCTCCTCTACCCAGTGTGTGTTAGATTCCTTGAGGGACCGCACTAATCTGGGTTTGATGCCACTCATGATAAGACCATTTGCATGTTCGACCTGGCCGTTAGTTTGTGGGTGATAGACGGAAGCATAATCGAGCTGGATGCCCATGTTTTTGCACCAGAGTTTTACCTCGTCGGCCGTAAAGTTCGTGCCGTTATCAGTGATGATGCTGTGGGGGACACCGTAACGGTGTACAACCCCGGATATAAAGTCTATCACCGGTCCGGATTCGGCCGTCTTAACAGACCTGGCTTCTATCCATTTGGTGAACTTATCCACCATGACCAGTAAGTATTTTTGCTTGTGGGTTCCACCTTTAAGGGGTCCAACCATGTCAAGCCCCCAGACCGTGAAGGGCCAAGTAATGGGGATAGTTTGGAGGGTGGTGGGTGGCATATGGCTTTGGTTTGCAAAGAGCTGGCAACAGGTGCATCGTTGGACTAAGTCCTGGGCGTCTGCTCGGGCCGTCGGCCAATAAAAGCCTGTACGAAAGGCCTTGCTTACAAGGGACCGAGCTTCTGCGTGATGACCGCCGAGTCCGACATGAATTTCAGCCAGGAGGTTCCGCCCTTCCTCTTCGGAGATGCACCTTTGAAGGACTCCGGTAGTGCTTTTCTTCTAAAGCTCTCCCTCGTGGACTATGTAGGCTTTGGATCGCCGCACTATGCAGCGTGCCTCATTTTGGTCCTCGGGGAGTTCCTGCCTAGTAAGGTAGGCGAGGAATGGTTCTTTCCACGGGGCGATGACGACCATTATTACGTGGGCTGAAGGTGTTATTTCATTGGCAGAGCCTCCGATTGTGTCAGAATGTTCGGTGTCGGGTAGTGCGGTTGGGTCCGGGATGTTATTGTTCGGCTCCCCTTCCCATACTACGGATGGCTTGAACAGCCTTTCCAAGAAGATGTTGGGGGGGACTACATCGCGTTTTGCGCCGATGCGTGCCAGGAAATTTGCCGCCGGATTATTTTCCCAAGCTATATGGTGAAATTCAAGCCCTTCGAACCGAGCTGACATTTTTAGGACGGCGTTGCGGTAAGCTGCCATTTTTGGATCCTTGGCATCGAAGTCTCCGTTTATTTGGGATATTGCGAGGTTCGAGTCCCCACGCACCTCTAGGCGTTGAATGCCCATGGATACTGCCATCCGGAGACCATGTAAAAGGGCCTCATATTCGGTTGCATTGTTGGAGTCTTTGTACATAATCTGGAGTACGTATTAAACTGTGTCTCCTGTGGGGGACGTAAAAACGACGCCAGCCCCTAGTACGGCCAACATCTTGGAGCCATCGAAATGCATGATACAATTTGAATATGTGCCGTACTCTTTAGGGAGTTCGGCCTCCGTCCATTCTGCGACGAAGTCGGCCAAAACTTGTGACTTGATGGCTCGCCGTGGCTTATAAGTTATGTCGAATGGGAGGAGCTCAATGGCCCATTTTGCAATCCGGCCTGTTGCGTCACGGTTGTTTATAATATCGTTAAGTGGTACTTCCGAGGCTACTGTTATTGAACACTCTTGAAAGTAGTGTCGTAGCTTCCGGGATGCCATGAATACCACATAAGCAATCTTTTGATAATGTGGGTACCGTGATTTGCACGGAGTGAGGACAATGGACACATAATAGACCGGCTTTTCAAGGGGGGATTTGTGTCCGTCCGTTTCTCGTTCGACGACGAGCACTGCGCTTACCACCTGATGTGTTGCTGCAATGTACAATAGCATTGGTTCGCCAATGTTTGGCACAGCCGGGACTGGGTTTGTTGCCAATATGGCTTTTATTTCGTCGAGTCCGGCCATGGCTGCATCTGTCCATTCGAAGTGTTCGGTGCGCCGAAGGAGGCGGTAAAGGGGTAGGGCCTTTTCTCCCAAGCGGGAGATAAAGCGGCTTAGAGCCGCCACGCATCCAGTTAACTTTTGTATTTGTTTGAGGTCCTTTGGGATATCCAATTGTGACAGAGCTCGGATCTTGGCTGGATTTGCTTCAATTCCTCTACCGGATACAATGAAGCCCAAGAGCTTTCCGGCTGGGACGCCGAAAACGAATTTTTCCGGGTTGAGCTTGATGTCTTATGTTCGGAGGTTATCGAATGTGAGCCTCAAGTCGTCTACTAGAGATTCGACATGTCTTGTTTTGACGACCACATCATCTACATATGCCTCCACCGTTTTGCCGATCTGGTTTGCCAGACATGTCTGAATCATGCGCTGATATGTTGTGCCGGTGTTTTTGAGCCCGAAGGGCATTGTGTTGAACCAGAATGGGCCGTATGGTGTGATAAATGCTGTTGCGGCTTGGTCTGATTCTGCCATCTTGATTTGATGGTAGCCGGAATATGCGTCGAGGAAACACAACGAATCGTGTCCTGCGGTAGCATCGATAATTTGATTGATGTGGGGGAGGGGGAAGGGATCCTTTGGGCAAGCCTTGTTAAGGTCTTTAAAATCAACGCACAGGTGCCAGGATTTGTCCTTCTTTGGTACCATCACCAGGTTTGCTAGCCAGTCCGGATGTTTTATATCTCTGATGAATCCGGCCTCCAATAGCTTTGTAGCTCCTCTCCCATGGCCTGTCTCCTAGGTTCGGAAAAACGCCAAAGAGCTTGCTTGACAGGTTTGAATTCTTTTAGGATATTTAAGCTGTGCTCGGCCAGCCTGCGTGGGATTCCTAGCATGTCTGAAGGGTGCCAGCCGAAAATGTCCCAGCTCTCTCGTAGGAACTCTCGCAGTGCTGCATCTACATCAGGGATTAAATGTGCCCCGATGGAAGCTGTTTTATTGGGGTCCGTTGGATGGATCTGGAATTTGACTATTTTGTCCGCCGGTTTAAAGGAGGTGGACTTGGATCTTTTGTCGAGTACCACATCGTCTCTATTCACCGTGGAGCGCAACACAGTAAGTTCCTCGGCCGCTAGGGCTTCGGATAGTGCCTCGAGGGCCAGTTCGGCTGTCTTGTTTTCAGCGCGGAGTGCTATGTCCGGATCACTAGCGAGAGTGATGATCCCGTTGGGCTCGGGCATCTTGAGCTTCATGTACCCGTAATGGGGTATTGCTTGGAAGATTGTAAACTCTTCCCTCCCTAGCAGAGCGTGATAACCGCTGCTGAACGGAGCCACATGGAATGTGACCTCTTCGGACCTGTAATTATCCGGCGTGCCAAACACCACATCTAGTGTGATTTTTCCTGTACAGCGCGCTTCCCGACTGGGGATTATTCCTCTAAAGGTTGTGCTACTTCGCTCAAGCGGTTCCAGTCTATTTCCATTTTTTGAAGGGTTTCCTCATAAATGAGGTTCAATCCACTGCCGCCGTCCATGAGTACCTTGGTAAGACGAAAGCCGTCCACTACTGGAAAGAGGACCAATGCGGCTGGTACTCGGGCTGTTCGGATTTTAGGTTCATCACTCGCGTTAAGGGTAATAGCCGTGTCACTCCATGGGTTTATTGTTGCCACTTGGTAGATTTCGGCAAGGCTGCGGAGTGTCCTTTTTCGCATGTTATTTGATGCGAAAGTCTCGAAGACTATTAATACCGTATTGGTGTCTCTGGGGTGGCTTTCTGTGGCCTCCGGAATTAGGAGATCTTTGCCAATTTTGGTCACCTGCCGGAGTATCCAACATGCTCTAAGGCTGTGAGTTGGTGTGGCGTCCTCTGTACTGTGAATTTTACAGGGTCCATTAAGCCATCCTTCCAATACGGTTCCATGCCCTATAGAGGGGTTTTGCTTTTTGTTGTTTGACCCGGGTGTCTGGCGATGATGCACCCTTTTATTTCGGACTGGGTTTGTATTCAGGGCCAGATTGTCCCAAAATTTTATTTCGGTTTTCCAGGCGCTTTCCATCGCACAGTACTTTCATACTATGGACGCCAAGTCAGCGAAGCGTGTAATATCACGGCGACTTATGGCGTTGAGGATTCCCTTGTCCGTGCAATTATTGCAGAAGAATGAAATTGGGTCTTCCTCACGGCAGTCCTTCATCCTGTTCATAACCAGGAGGAATCTGGCACAGTAATGATGTACTGTTTCTTTGGGCTCTTGCCTAATTTGGGATAGATCGTTGATGTTCGGGTGGGTGGGTGGAATTAAATCCGAAGCCTCACCCCATCTGAGGCTCAGAGGCCGAGGAATTTCTGAACTCATAAATTTGGATTCTTGGATGTTGTCCAATGAATCCAGTCCGTCGCCTAACTCTAAGTTCAGGTCTTGAGTGATATCCTCCCCTCCACGGGTATCCGGCTTGCAGGGATCGGGAATCCGGACGTAGCTAGTCCTTAAGATAGATGAGGGGTCGCCGCACTGTCCCTCTACCACGGGAACGTGATGGGTGACTTGGGGAGAGTTAATCTCTCTCAGATCGGGCTTAGGCTCAATCTGGTCGTAATCCGTAGCGACTCCCAGGGCGGCGATGCGATCCAAGAGCTTGTTTATGGAGGAGAGCTCCATTCGATCTAACTGGTCGGCAAGTTCCGAGCTAACATGAAGATTGTTTTTGATGGCTCGAGAGGTCATCATCGACGCAGAAGCCAAACAGGCGATCATAAGAAAACCACCTAGCCGGAGGGTTTGGCCGACAGCCAAAGCTCCCTTAGGAACGGTGCCGTCTTTAAAGACAGGGCGGGGCATCCTTCCTGATGGAGATGACACAGAGGAACTCTCAATGAAAGCACCAATGTCGGTGTCAAAATCGGCGGATCTCGGGTAGGGGGTCCCGAACTGTGCGTCTAGGCCGGATGGTAACAGGAGGCAGGGGACACGAAGTTTTACCCAGGTTTGGGCCCTCTTGATGGAGGTAAAACCCTACGTCCTGCTTGATTAATATTGATGATATGGGTAGTACAAGAGTAGATCTACCACGAGATCAGAGAGGCTAAACCCTAGAAGATAGCCTATGGTATGGTTGTTGTTCTGTATGTTGTCCTACGGGCTAAAACCCTCCGGTTTATATAGACACCGGAGAGGACTAGGGTTACACAAAGTCGGTTACAATAGTAGGGGATCTACGTATCGCCAAGCTTGCCTTCCATGCCAAGGAAAGTCCCTCCCAAACACGGGACGAAGTCTTCAATCTTGTATCTTCATAGTCCAGGAGTCCAGCTGAAGGTATAGTCCGGCCATCCGGACACCCCCTAATCCAGGACTCCCTCAGCGACCTTGATCGCCTCCACCTTATCTTCACGAGCTTCCTTGCAGTGGACTCTCACCAAGGACAACGCCACATCAGCACCACACCGGGCAGAGGACTTCTTCCATTCCTTCACTCAACCAGGGACCTCGTTGAGGCGAGCCATCAGAGACTCGAGGTCATTTTGAAGCGTCACCTCTAGCCAGAGTAATGAGTCGATATGTGAAACTGCCACCTTCAGACGAGCGAGATAACTTGTAACGCTGGCAACACGGGATTCCAGGCGAAGCACATTCATGGCAGCCTCGTTGCCGACTAGAGAAACAATAGGGTCCAAACCCGTCTCGATCCGTCTAGTCTCCTCATCAAAGTTTTGGCCGAACTCTGAAGTCAAAGAGTTAGTGAGTCGACTGGACTGGATTAACTTACAAGAAGTAAAGCAGTCGGATTAAAAGGAGTACCTTCTAGCATAAGAAAGAGCTTCTTGGCGAGAGTTCTCAGATAAGCCTCCACGTCATTTCTCTTACGAGTCGCAGATTCCAGTTTCTCATTCAGAGCCATCTTATCCTTCTTCAAACGAGTTACCTCTCGGTTGGACTCAGTGAGAGAGGACTTCAACTTGCTTACTTCTTCCTCCAGCACTCCGACCGAAGCTAGCTTCCGGTCAGCAAGGGCAGTCTTATCTTGAGCTTCCTTCTGCGCATCTGCAAGGTCCGAGTCCTTCTTCTCCAGAGCCAACCTCATTTTCTCAGCAAAATAAGCAATCGGGTCAAACAAGATATCGAAGAAATATTTTAAAGGATGGTCGACGTGAGCAGTCGATAGGCAGTTACCTTCCATACCTGCAGCTTCATCTTGAACTTTCTTCAACTTTTGTTGGGCCAGCTCCAAGTCAAGGTTAAGTTGCCTTTGCTTCTCCTCAAATTCAGCGAACTTAGAAATGAGAGTACAAGATTTCTGCAGAAGGCAAAAGACATGTCAATTGACAAGATCAAAGATTATTTACTTCCGAGTGAATAAAACTTAAAAGTTTACTCACACCCCCGCCGACTGCCCGCAGTCGACCGCGGTCTCGGGGACTACACCCAGCGGGTGCACTGGCGTGCACCCACTGATTCAGACCCCACTCGACCGGTCCGCCCGGGTCGAGTAAAAAAAAGCACCGGATCCCATCAGAACTATACAGACCCCGAGCGACTACCAGCAGTCGACCGCGGTCTCGGGGACTACACCCAGTGGGTGCACTTGATGTGCCCCCACTGGTTCTGATCCCATTCGACTGGTCAGCCCGGGTCGAATGGAAGAAAAGAAAGTAAAAAGTACTCAGACCCGAGTCGACTGCCCGTAGTCGACTGCAGTCTAGGGGACTACACCTAGTGGGTGCACTTAGCGTGCCCCCACCGGTTCAGATCCCACTCGCCTAGGCCGAGTGGAAGAGCGCAAATACCAAAGACAACAAAACACCAGTGGGTGTACAGATTTGACGCAAACAATAAGAGATTGTATGAAAGAAAATATTTCAGGTAGCATATCCTAATAGACCAAGGTCAGTCGAAAGCCTACTTACCTGGACATTGGCCTGTAGAGCAGCGCTGGCATCGTAAGCAGCCTGGCTGTTCTTGTGCACCGTCTTCATCCGCTCCATCATCACGTTAGCCTGACGGATGGCCTCCGCAGCCGCGTCCGACTGGCTTTCTGGAACATGGTAGTTGGTGAAGAAGGGGGCAGATGACCCAGGTGCGGCAGCTTGGAGCTCCGAAGCGTGAGGTTGGACGACTGAAGGAAACACCGGTACAATCGATGGTGCAGGGCGCTCACTCGACAATGGGACAGCAAAAGTTACAGAGGCCCCACCTGCGTCTTCAGATTGCTGGACGGTTGGTGTTGTCATCGGTCCCTGCTGAGATGTCTTGCCAGCTGCTACTTTTTTGTTCTTTCTGGGCCTAGGGGCCACATCTTCATCATCATCCGAAAGCTCGATGACTTTGGGTGAGGCTGCAAATAAATTAGTCGACCCCAAGTGAATCGCCAGAATTTAATCGACCAAATAATCAAGAACAAGATCATGAGAGTTTTACCTGGGTTGGAGGTAACCGCGTCTTCCATTTCCTCGTCTCGGTATTGGTAGGAAGAAGTTCCAGATGTAGCAGCACTGCAAATGTCAACATTCAGTCAGTTATGTTCTGTTGCTCGAGTCGACCAAAAGATCGGGTCAGATGATTACCCAGAGATAGTGGGGATGGTCACTTTGATTCCTGGAAAAGCCTTCGGTGGTTTGGAGGATGTGTCCTTCAATGGTTTCGGCGCAGGAGGCGGCGCAGTCTTGTGTTGTTTCGATACCTTCTCAGTCAGCACCGGAGAAGACGTCCAAGGGCGCTTCGAAGATTGCCCAGTTGGTGCGGCCGCCAGGTCAGGGGTGCTCGCCGGGTCATGAGCATGCTTGGACCTCCTCTCTCTGCGAGGAGGTGATTCGACCTCTTCTTCATCACTCGAGTTGTCGCTCTCCTTGTCCTCCTCTGCATCCGAGTGGCACTCGCCACTCTCGCCCCCGCTTGCCCCTTCCTCGACATTCTGCTCCTGCACTCCATTGGGCATTGAGTACATATCAATAAGAGCCTGAAAAGACAATGAACAAAAGAAATACAGTCGACCGTCAACAAGATGTTACATAGCGAATCAAGAAGATACTCGACAAAGCAGAATCGTACCTGTTCCGGCTTGCGCAAATGGTCGAATGGAACCACCCTCCTGGACCCCGGGGATTATCCTTGTTGACGGTAATACCTCTCAGCCACTTCTCCACTGTGTCCTCACTAACATCCTCCGGGTGGTTCCGAGTGGAATCCTCGAGTCCCGAGTACATCCACATCGGATGGTCACAGGCTTGGAGTGGTTGGATGCGTCGACTTAGGAAGACCTCCAGCAGGTCCATACCAGTCACTCCGTCGCGGACAAGTTGGACGACCCGCTCGACCAACACCTTCACCTACGTCTTCTCTTTCGGGATCACTCTCAAGGAGGAGGGCTTCTCCACTCGAGCCATGGAAAAGGGGGGAAGTCCAGTCGACTGACCCGGGGTCGGCTGGTCCTTGCAGTAAAACTAGGTCGACTGCCAGCCCCGGACCTAGTCGGGAAGGATCATAGCTGGGAAGGTGCTCTTGTTCCTCATTTGGATTCCAAGGCCCCTGCACATCTGTATGACGTGTGTCCTCTCGTCACTTGGGTTGGCCTTCTTGACCGTCTGGGAGCGACATGTGAATATGTGCTTGAAAAGACCCTAGTGCAGTCGGCAGCCCAAGAAATTCTCGCACATGGACACGAAAGCAGCAAGGTACACGATGGTGTTTGGAGTAAAGTGGTGGAGTTGAGCCCCGAAGAAGTTCAAGAAACCACGAAAGAAAGGGTGGGAGGCAAAGAAAACCCGCGGTCGACATGAGTGGCGAGGAGGACGCACTCACCCTCCTACGGCTGCGGCTAGGTCTCGTTCCCCGGGAGTCGCGCCGATTGGTGAGGGATCAGTCCCCCCTCAACCAGATCGTCGATGTCGTCTTGGCTGATCGTCGAGTGGATCCAGTCGCCCTGGATCCAGCTAGGCGGCAAGCCGGACCGTGACAAGGATCCAGCCTGGCTGGTCCTCTTCCCCTTCGCCTTCGCCGTCGCCTTCTTTGCATGCTCCAATGCCACCGTCTTCTCCTTCCCCATGCCAGCGAATCGAGTCCGAGCGGGGCTACGACGCCGAGAGCAGAAGCAGGTGCGGTAGAGAAATCTAAGGAGGAAGAAGGAGAATGAGGGCGCACTTTTCTAAATCCCGGTCCAATGCCTTTTATAAGGACACTTCCGAGTGGCTGACTTGTAGGCCGGACGATCTTATCAAATCCAGCAACAGTCGCGCGTGCGATACATGGCAAAAAAGGTGGCGCGGTGATCGAGGCAACCTGCCTAATCCATCCCGATTACCACGGCCTCCCCTGCCCGGCGCACTTCCCAAAATTCGAATCCCACGAAATTCGCGGACAGCAGAACAACTTTTTAGATGGAAGACATCCTCCACATCATCACTCGGAGCTTTTTAGTAAAAGTTCACTTGACAAAAACTAAGAATGGATCAAGGCGGCTGAAAAAGATGTTGGTGTCGTCACGTCAGTTCATTGATCCAGAACAAGATATACTCATAACACGAAAAATGAGTCGGAAGTGTTCTCAACTCCTTCCTCACTCAAACCCTGATCCATTCTGGGGCTAATGATGAAGCTATGTACCTAGGGTAGGGTCATGGATCTGTCCAAGATACCCTCCCCATGGACATCTCCAAAAGAACCAGAAGCATTCGAAGAAAAATCATCATCCACTCGACCATGAAGCTATGTTCCACTCGACAGTCTTGAAGACACTCGACTGTATGGACAATCACTCGACTACCAGAAGATCTAGAGCCACTCCACTCCGCAATGGTCGGGAATTAAGTCATAGCTTTAATGGTCATTATGTATCTTTATTGCAGGCGTTACCAGTAACGTTCCCATCCTTATGTACCTTAAACCCTTTGTAACTGAGGGCGGGAGGAGTCTAGCGAACTCTATATAAGCCACCCCCTCCTCTGGGACAAGGGTTCGCACCCCTTATAACATACATGCATATAATCCAGTCGACCGCCTCCGGGCTACGAGACGTAGGGCTGTTACTTCCTCTAAGAAGGGCCTGAACTCCTCCATAGCTAGGATCTTGCCTCTACATCCCTACCCCCCATTCTACTGTCAGACTCAGAACCACGACATCCGGTACTCTATTGAAAGTAGGCCTCAATATCCCTTAGTTTCCGCTAGGACCCCGCTGCCACGGGAGGGTAGGACAAAAGATGTCATGCAAGTTCTTTTCCATAAGCACGTATGACTATATTCGGAATACTTGCCTACATTATATTGATGAATTGGAGCTAGTTCTGTGTCACCCTATGTTATGATTGTTACATGATGAACCGCATCCAGCATAATTCTCCATCACCGATCCAATGCCTACGAGCTTTTCACATATTGTTCTCCGCTTATTTACTTTTCCGTTGCTACTGTTACAATTACTATAAAACCCAAAAATATTACTTTTGTTATCGTTACCGTTACTTCCATATTACTTTGCTACTAAATACTTTGCTGCAGTTACTAAGTTACCCAGGTGTGGTTGAATTGACAACTCAACTACTAATACTTGAGAATATTCTTTTGCTCCCCTTGTGTCGAATCAATAAATTTGGGTTTAATACTATACCCTCGAAAACTGTTGCGATCCCCTATACTTGTGGGTTATCAATACTATTTTCTGGCGCTGTTGCCGGGGAGCATAGCTCTATTCTTTGAGTCACTTGGGATTTATATCTGCTTATCATTATGAAGAACTTGAAAGACTTGAAAACAAAAATTTATCCCTCAACTACGAGGGGAGGTAAGGAATTCCCATCTAGCTCTGCAGTTGATTCACCTTCTATTTTGAGTAAGCTTGCGACACCTAAACCTGCTTCTGCTATGAATTCTGATATGTTGCATATTATTGATGATGCCACTTATGCTATGGATGATACTTATGATGAAACTACTTCTATGCTTGATACTACTTATGATGAAATTTCTAGGGCTAGAGAGAATGAAATTATTGAAACTGATAATATTGATGAAAGTGATGATGAAGGCTCTCCCAATAAATATGAATTACCTATTGTGCCTGAGGGCTGTGTTATGGATGAAGAAACTGCTAGAGATTTTCTTGCTTGCAATGATAGGAGTGATATTAAGAAATTATTAGCTAAGCTGAAACAAAAAACTCTAAATGGTAGATTGAAATATGATCCTGCTTATGCTACTTCACCTATATTTGTTACTGATAAGGATTATGATTTCTCTGTTGATCCTGAAATAATTACTTTAGTTGAATCTAATCATTTCTATGGCTATGAATATGAAACTGTTGTGGCACATCTTACTAAATTAAATGATATAGCCACCCTGTTCACTAATGATGAGAGAACTCTCTACTTTTATATCCTTAAAATATTCCAGTTCTCATTAAAGGGTGTCGCTAAGATATGGTTCGATTCTCTTGATCCTCGTTGTGTGCGTAGTCCCCAGGATATGATTAATTTCTTCTCTGCTAAATATATCCCTGCTCATAAGAAACAAGCTGCTTTAAGGGCAATATATAATTTTGTGCAAATTGAAGAAGAGAGTCTCCCACAAGCTTGGGGGAGGCTTCTCCAATTATAATTTTGCCTGATCATCCTCTTAACCGATGCTTCCAGAGATTACCTGGATAGTTGTGCTAGTTCTGTTTTTAGGGAAAGAACACCGGATGAAGCTGAAATTCTATTGAATAATATGTTGCCAAATGAAAATAATTGGAAACTTTCTGAGCCAGCTCCTGAGCCTATTCCTAAACCACCTCCGAAGAAAAGAGGTGTTCTATTTCTTAGTCCTGAAGATATGCAAGAGGCAAAGAAATCTATGAAAGAAAAGGGTATTAAAGCTAAAGATGTTAAGAATTTAGCTCCTATTGAAGAAATACATGGTCTTAATTTACCGCCTGTCGAAGAAATGCATAATTTTAATCCATCACCTATTGAAGAAATACATGGTCTTGATAACCCGACATAGGTAGTAAAGGTAAATTCTCTCTGTAGATATGATAAAGCTGAAATCCCTCATACTAAGTTTGCTAGCCAATGTTTGGATGAGTTTGTTAACTTTATGGTTAGGCAAGAAGACTTCAATGCTTACTTTGGTAGACAATTGAAACAAAATGCTTAAACTCATTAGTAAACATGCTTCTATGGTTACCACTCAAGTAGAACAAGTACTTAAAGCTCAAGATGATTTGCTCAATGAATTGAATAGTAAGAATAATGACTATGCTATTAGAGTGGCTACTAGAACTGGTAAGATGACTCACAAACCTTTGTATCCTAAAGGCCACCCTCAGAGAATTGAGCAAGATTCTCAGAGAAATAATATAGATGCACCTAGTCCTTCTAAAAGGAAGAAAAAGAAAAATGATAGGACTTTGCATGCTTCTAGTGAACCTATTGCTGAACCACCTGAGAATACCAATGATATTTCTATTTCTGATGCTGAAACACAATCTGGTAATGAACATGAACCTAATGAAAATGTTAATTGTGATGTTCATGTTGATGCTCAACCCAGTAATGATAATGATATAGAAATTGAACCTGCCATTGATCTTGATAACCCAGAGTCAAAGAATCGGCGTTATGATAAGAGAGACTTTGTTGCTAGGAAACATGGTAAAGAAAGAGAACCATGGGTTCAGAAACCCATGCCTTTTCCTCCCAAACCATCCAAGCAAAAGGTGAGGATTTTGAGCGCTTTGCTGAAATGATTAGACCTATCTTTTTGCGTATGCGTTTGACTGATATGCTTAAAATGAATCCTTATGCTAAGTACGTGAAAGATATTGTTACTAATAAAAGAAAGATACCTAAAGCTGAAATTTCCACTATGCTTGCTAATTATAGTTTTAAGGGTGGAATACCTAAGAAACTAGGAGATCCAGGAGTACCAACTATACCATGCTCCATTAAAAGAAACTATGTTAGACCTGCTTTATTTGATCTTGGGGCCGGTGTTAGTGTTATGCCTCTCTCTTTATATCGTAGACTTGATTTGAATAAGTTGACACCTACTGAAATATCTTTGCAAATGGCTGATAAATCAACTGCTATACATGTCGGTATTTGTGAGAATGTGCCTGTTGTAATTGCAAACGTTACTACTTTAACGGACTTTGTTATTCTTGATATTCTCGAGGACGATAGTATGTCTATTATTCTTGGAAGACCCTTTTTGAATACTGTAGGGGCTGTTATTGATTGCATCGAAGGCAATGTCACTTTTCATGTTAATGGTAATGAGCATACGGTACACTTTCTGAGGAAACAACCTCAAGTCCATAGTATCAATTCTATTGGAAAAATTCCATCGATTATTTTTGGAGGTTTTGAATTTCCTCTTACTACTGTCAAGACGAAATATGATATTCTTATTGTTGAGGACGTGCATATCCCCGTTGAGGTAACATAGTGTCATTTGAAATTTCTCCAGTTTCATGTTACTCGAAATGAGTTTGTTAACAAGACTTGATCAACCTTGTTAGTGGATTCCTTTTGATGAGCATGAGATGGATGAAGTTAGAAAGCACAACCTTCTGTACCCTCCTTTTACTTTCTGTTATTTAGTTGAAATAAGTAAAAATAGTATTTACTGTCAGTTTTCTAAATTATCCGTGCAATATAAAAATACCCCGAAAATAAAAGTTCTCCAAATGCCCTGCCAATTTAATATGATTTTTTCTGGAATATTTGAGAATATCTGGCACTGAGAACACAGCAGGGGGAGCAAGCACTTGGCTACGAGAGTCCAGGGCGCGCCCACCCCCCTGGGTGCGCCCCCTGCCTCGTGGGCCCACAGTGGCTCCCCTCCACTTATTCCTGCAGCTACACACTTCTTCTTCCTCCAAAAAAAATCACCATCCAGCTTAAGCACGAGTTCTAGCTCATTTTGCTGCGATTTTCGATCTCCTTGCTCAAAGCACCTCTCACAAAACTACTTTGGGGGATTGTTCCTTGGTATGTGACTCCTCATTGGTCCAATTAGTTTTTGTTCTAGTGCTTTATCCATTGCAAATTTGTGCTGCCTAGGTGACCATGTTCTTGAGCTTGCATGTCAAATTTATATGGTTCCAAGTAGTTCTAATGCATGATATAGGTCCTAGGCACTTGTAGGAGTAGTTGCTATCAATTTTGTTGAGCTTGGTTCACTTTTATTTGAAGTTACTAAAAATTTCAGAAAAATTTCAGAGGAAGAAATATGTTTAGGAAAATGTACCAAGGTGGTCCTTCAAGGAAGCAAGGACCCAGGCTTGCAATGCGTGATGCTGATGATGAACCACCAAGGGATGCCCCAGTGCGGCCTTCTGAATGGCCTTCAGAGGACTTCATGGATCGAGCAGGAATTAAGGAAGAATTTAACGCATATTTGAGTAACGCTGATCTTGTGAGCTTCGAGGCAGAAAAGTGCCGTCAATACCACTATCTCACTAATTCCTTTGTGAGGAGGTTTGAATTTTCATCTTCACACAATTCTCAACTGTCCTGTTTGATATCTATGAAAATTCTTATACTATGGACTTAGAGGATTTTACCACTGCTTGCAAACTTCCACAATGGGGTAGTACTAGTGAACCTCGCAAACCTGAGTTTAGAGATTTTCTTGCTAGTATAACTGTGGGGGAATCTAGAGATATAGCACAAGCTACCATAGGGAGCATTCATTTTCCGGCTATACATTATCTTGATCTCTTCATAGCTAGGTGCATAAATGGTAAAGATGAAGCATGTCATATGTGTGTCCCTGACCTTAGTATTCTTAGGAGTGCTGTGTTAGGAGATAAACATTATAATTTGGGAGCCATTGTTGCTCGTAGGTTGCATCATAATAGATTTAATGGAGATTTCTTTCGTGGAACTTATGCAACCTATATAGCTAATTTTCTTGGTATAACCATATGTGAGGATGATATTGAGTTGCCTCCTGCTTATTTGGATTATGAGGCTATGGTTCATCATCATTTTGTTGAGAGGAATGATCAGTTCCACCAGTACGGACTAATCTTTGACAGACGACGCACCTATCACGTCGCTCTCCCTGCCTCTACTTTCTCTGACTTTCAGGCAAAAGGGAGATATTTTATAACTAGAGAGGAGGCGGAAGAGTATAAGAGGAGGGCTGAGATAGCTCGCCTCCAAGCTGCAGCCCACGATGCAATGACTGCTGCATCTCAGTACGACCCCAACTACAACTTTGGATATCCGCCAGGCCATCCGTGGCAAAAACCCACTTAGGCCAAAAGCCTAAGCTTGGGGGAGTACGTATTTCTCACCGGCATTACATTCATGTTCACACACTCATTGCTAGATGTCGGTGCTCATACTTTTTCATTGTATCATCCATGCTAGTTTATTTTCTCTTTTTATGCTTTCTTCTTGTGTGTTTAATAAACCTTAAGAAAAACCAAAAAAATTAGCTGTAGCTTTTAGCAAGTTTTAATTTCCATGCTTGTAGTAGTAATTAAAAAGAAAACCCAAAAAGATTTCCTGTTCTTCTTTTGCTTGTTGGGAGCTTTCACGTGTAAATACTTTTATTTCTTTTCTTTTCTTCGGGGGTCTATAGGAGAAGACCATAATTAAATTGTTAAAGTGGCTCTTATATGCATTATTGTTGATCTAACAAAAGATCCCATATTGCCTTGTCTTCTCCTGTTTATTGAATGCTTGCAGATTCCAGCTTAGTCCAATGCACGTGCACTATCACTATTATTCACATTGTTCGGTCATGCAAGTGACAGGCAATTATGACGATATATGATGGACTGATTGAGATGAGAGAAGCTGGTATGAACTCGACCTCTCTTGTTTTTGTAAATATGATTAGTTCATCCTTCTTGATTCAGCCTGTTATGAATAAACATGTTTGCAATGACAATTAGAGATTATAGTTGCTTATGCCATGCTTAATTAGCTAGGAGCTTATAATGGTTTACCTTGCGTGCCAACATGCTATTAAGATGGTTGTGATGTGGTATGATGGGGTGGTATCCTCCTTTGAATGACTTAAGTGACTTGACTTGGCACATGTTCACGCATGTAGTTGAAACAAAATCAACATAGCCTTCACGATATTTATGTTCATGGTGGATTATATCCTACTCACTACAAAAAATATACACTTTCGTGATGATATGTGTTTGTCACAATAGGTCGCGTTTTTTGTCATGCATGTACATCCATGACAATAGTCATACCTGTGTTGTCATAGAAGTGTTCCATGACATTACCAAAATTATCATCACGGAAGTGTCCACTTCCATGACGATAAATCGCGCGTCACAGAAGTGCTTTCATCAAGGGTGACCGACACATGGCATCCACCGTAACAGAACACCGTTAAGCTATCGGGTCGGGTTTTGGATCCGATAACCCGTTAACCGCCCCGACCAATGGGGATTTTCCACGTGTAAAATCATCATTGGCTGGAGGAAACACGTATCAGCTCATCGTTGGGACAGATGTCATCCACTCATTGGACGGAAGGCGCCTATGGTACGTCGACACGTGGCACGGCCCAACAGAGGCCCATTCCTGTGAAAAGGCCGGCCCATTTGACTTAGTCAAAAGGTGGCGGGCCGGCCCATGGAAAGCCTGTTAACAGCATGTTCGCATATAGCCCATTTATAGCCCGCTAACCCAAGGCCCGTTATGCCCTATCCGAATTAGGCCCGGTAGCATCATCTGGGCCATCCAATATGATTCTAGCCCGTTTTCACTTCTGGCGCATGTATGGCCCATGACGTCTTTCGGCCCATATGAGGCCCTATGTAACTCTTGGCCTATTAACGGCCCGTGGTGAAACTGGCTGGTAATGAACAGTGTATCACTTTACACCCATTAATGGCCCATGGTGAAACTGACCCGTAATGAATAGTGTATCACTTTATACCCATTAACGGCCCGTTATTTTGTTGGGCCGTTTCGAGCCCATGTTATCTTTCGGCCTTCTCAGAGCCCATTTATTCTTGGGCTCATTTCCAGCATTCGTTTACTTATGACCCGTTACTGTCATTTTCTGCTTGTGGGCCAAATTCAGCCCGTGGTTACAGTCGGCCCGTTTATGGTCCGTTAATACGTTGGGCCATTTTCATAGCTTCATCAAATATGGCCTATTAACAATGGCCCGTTATGGTCGTCCCATGAACGGATGATTCCAACTCTAGCCCGTTTACGGCCATAATGCGGTCTGTTTGGCCCATGTTTGGCTAATCGATCATATAGCCCGTATAAGGCCCATTGATGATACGACCTGCAGAAGGTCCATTGTTTCTATGGCCCATAGAAGTCCCACTGTTTCTACAGCTAGTAGGAGGCCCAGTGTCACTACAGTAAATATTAGCCCATGGTTATTGTGGCCTAGTTTTAAAAAATAGGTTATTGCAGCCACTAGCTAACCGCGGAAAAAGAACTGCAATGACTACAAGCAAACAAATAAACAAGACAACAAGGAAATAAATAAGCAAGCAACTAATGCTAGGCTATCACCGCTATTACACATATTACATCCACTGGGAATCAAAGTTCGCCACTAGTGCAAATATAGGGAACAAAGCAGCATATCACACTAGTAGAAAAAGGGTCAAACGTGAAGCACATTAGTGCCGGTTTGAATTAGAGTCGGCACTAATGTGTACATTAGTGCCGGTTCGTGGCGGCGATCAATAGTACCGGTTCGTGGTGAACCTTTAGTACCGGTTCATGCCACGAACCGGTACTAAAGAGGCTGCATCAGCCTGCGGTCAGGCTATGGCCCCACCATCACCATTTAGTGCCGGTTCTTACCACGAACCGGTACTAATGAGGTTATGGCAAGCTGTTTTTAGTCCCACCTCGCCAAGAGAGAGGCAGTATGAGCGGTTTATAAGCCGTGAGTGCACAGACAATGACGAAGAGTTGCAATGCTCACCTACATGTTGATTAGCTTCAAGCCTCGTGGAATAGCATAGATTGCACTGAGCTATGTGCAGTGCAGTCTACACTATTCCGAATGGCTTGAAGCAAATTAACCAGCATTGCACCTCTTTTTTATTTTTAATAACTTATTTAAACTCCGGACTTCTTTTGTGTTCAGTATGCAGCATTTAAAGCGGCGTCATCAATTTCCAACATGTTCTGACATCATTTGTTGTTTTTCGGTCATTTACCTAATTGTTTAGAGAGCTAAATGACCGTGAAATTGAAAATCACTACAAAATGAATCCTGAAAATGTTGAAACTTGGCATGGTATCATCATATCACCCGCATAGCATGCGCGAAAGAGTAGAGAGGGTCACGGCAAAAACTGGACGCACTTCGTGTACAAACTGGACAAACTCTTTCCGAGTATCAGGGTTTTGGAGTCCGGAGTGGGTACTAATGTGCATCCCACCAATCAGGAAGAATCACACGGATCGTGTGTTTCTTTCTAGCTCTTGCGAGTCGTTGGATCAAGGGTGTGTTTCTTCCTAGCTTATGTGAGTCGTTGGATCGAAACTACCACAATCACTTTGTGAGCCAGACGACCCTATATATAGCTAGCCCACCTCTCGCCTTCCCTGCATAAGTCTTTCAGTTCATTGACTACATACATCTACCAGTTCATCGACTGCATACATCTACCAGTTCATCGACTGAATACAAATCATTCGGATTCGCCATCATACGTCCAACCGTGCATTTGATATGCATATATATGCATCACGAGCCACGGTTGGGCTGTATGATGGCGATACCGATTGGTTTGTTCTAGATCCGACATAAAAGGTTTGATACAACTTCTTTTTTGTGACATAAGAGCTATCTCTCCTCCTACCTATTTTAGTTACACAACTACCTATTTGTGCCAAATTTTCACTTTTGCTGTTGCTCTTGCATCATAAGCATCCATGTTAACTGGACTTACAAGTAATGCAATTTAACCAAACTATCTTGTGATCTTCGCCAAGAGAGAGGCAGTATGAGCGGTTTATAAGCCGTGAGTGCACAGACAATGACGAAGAGTTGCAATGCTCACCTACATGTTGATTAGCTTCAAGCCTTGCGGAATAGCATAGATTGCACTGAGCTATGTGCAGTGCAGTCTACACTATTCCGAATGGCTTGAAGTAAATTAACCAGCATTGCACCTCTTTTTTATTTTTAATAACTTATTTAAACTCCGGACTTCTTTTGTGTTCAGTATGCAGCATTTAAAGCGGCGTCATCAATTTCCAACATGTTCTGACATCATTTGTTGTTTTTCGTTCATTTACCTAATTGTTTAGAGAGCTAAATGACCGTGAAATTGAAAATCACTACGAAATGAATCCTAAAAATGTTGAAACTTGGCATGGTATCATCATATCACCCGCATAGCATGCGCGAAAGAGTAGAGAGGGTCACGGCAAAAACTGAACGCACTTCGTGTACAAATTGGACAAACTCTTTCCGAGTATCAGGGTTTCAGACTATACAAAAATAAATAATGCAGAAAATAAAAAAACTATACAAAAAAATTACTCAAAAATAAATAGAAGAAAATAAATAATGCAGAAAAGAAAAAACTATATAAAAACTACTCAAAAATAAATAAAAGAAAATAAGTAATGCAGAAAAAAAAACTATATAACAAATTTGTTGGCGCACTGCCCTGTGGGTCTACCAGACCTAAGGTGTGCAAATGCAGGCCCAGGAGGGCCAGCAGACTCACAGGGCAGCGCGCCCTAATTAATTAGGCCCAGAAGCCTGCTATATAGAGGAGTTCGAAGACGTAGCCGCGGTCGGGTTTATAAACCAGTGCGGCTGCCCTTCGCCGGGCGAGGTGGGACTAAACTTTGGGGTGGTAGCGCAAGGCCTTTAGTACCGGTTGGTGGCTCCAACTGGTACTAAAGACCACCCTTTAGTACCGGTTGGAGCCACCAACCGGTACTACAGGCCAACTCTTCCCGCCTCTTTGCCTGGCCAAAGTAGGCCTTTAGTACCGGTTGGTGGCTCCAACCGGTACTAAAGGCTCACCCTATATATACAGCACTTACGAAATTTCAGTTACATCTCCCCACTTCTTTCGTCAACCTCTCGCGCGACGCTCCCGTCGTCGCCGCCCGTCGCCCGTCGTCGTCGTCGTCGTCCCCGCCGCCGCCCCGAACGCCGCGCGCCGCCGTCCGTCATCGTCCCGCGCCGCGGTCCCATCATCGTCCCGCGCCGCCGTCCGTACGTATCTCGCTCTCTCCTCGCGCGTACCCAGCCGCCGCGCCGCGCGCCGTCCGCCCCGAACGCCGCGCGCCGCCGTCTGTGCCCGCCGCCGCCCCGAACGCCGGCGCCCCCGCCCCGTACGCCGCCGCCCCCGCCCCGTACGCCGGCGCCCCCGCTCGTACGTACGGGGCGCCCCCGCTCGTACGTACACACACATATACCACACACGCATACACACACATACACACATACGTACACACACACATATAGACACACATTTTTTTACTTATTTTCTGTTTTTTAGAAAAGTTAATTAGATGATCGAATGTTAGATTAATGTTGAATGTTAGATTAATGTTGAATGTTAGATGAATATAACTAGTTTATTTTTAGTAAGAAAATTTAGGTATATGAGATTTGAACTAGTTCAATAATTAATATAACTAGTTTATTTTTAGTAAGAAAATTTAGGTATATGAGATTTGAACTAGTTGAATAATTAATATAACTAGTTTATTTTTAGTAAGAAAATTTAGGTATATGAGATTTGAACTAGTTCAATAATTAATATAACTAGTTTATTTTTAGTAAGAAAATTTAGGTATATGAGATCTGAACTAGTTGAATAATTAATATAACTAGTTTATTTTTAGTAAGAAAATTTAGGTATATGAGATTTGAACTAGTTCAATAATTAATATAACTAGTTTATTTTTAGTAAGAAAAATTTAGGTATCTGAGATTTGATGATCTAATTAAAATATTATTTGTTAATGAGTTTTTCTGTTTATTTAATTTTTTATATATTTTGAGTTTATATAAATGTTAGATTAATGTCGAATGTTAGATGAATTAGATAGAAAAGTTAAATATATAGTAATGTCAATTGAATATATAGTTAGATATATTAATGTCAAATGTTAGATGAATATATATTTGGCTAGATATAGGTGTTTAATGTTTCACCTATATGAACATAGGAAATGTCATCTGACGACGAAAAAGATTTTATTATGTGCGAACACTGTGAAGACCAGCGCGGCCTGTGCGACCAAAATTTCCTTGTTGATGGTAGGCGCTTCAGCATCAAGCTGGATGAGACATTCGAAGTTGACACAGTAAGTCACTTTGTCAATTATTATTTGAATGCAAAACTTAAGCTTCATTTGCTTCAACTTATAATTTTAAATTTTCACTATTCTACTAGCACATCCCCTGCCATGCAAGAATTTTTGTCTTCGATAAGATAGGTTTTAGTGCTATAGATGATATGGAGGTAAAGAGAGTTTACTTGAAGACGGAGCATGGGTATACTTTCAACGTCAAATTATATAATGGAGACACATACACCCATTTTGAATGCAAAACTTGGCAAGCACTATGCAAGGCTTATGCATTTGAGCCTGATATGGTTATCACCTTTGATATTCGTCCGGAAGATGATATTGAAGGTAATATAGACATCTGGGTCGATGTGCAAACGCCTCCAGTTCTACCATTTGGTTAGTTTTTCTCAACCATGCATGCATATGTTTATGTCTTTCATACAGTTTATTCAAAAATAGTTGACAACTAATTTGTATTGTCAGCTTATTTCGGTTCAAGCAAACATGTCCGGCGCTTGGTAGACAGGACCTACTACTGCCCCGGGGCTCAACTAAACTGCGAGGAGATAAGTCATTATGTTTCATGGCTTGAGGATCTTAATACTGTCAAGACAAATTTTTTCCCTAAACTTAGAAATGTTAGTACTCAAAACGTGCGACCAATGGTGATCGTATTGAACTACGGTCACATCTATAATCAAAAGATGGTAAGATTTTAAATATTTGTCCTTAATTAGTGCATCTTTTGCATACATTATTTTTGAAGCTAAACTTTCATTGCTTAGTATATTAATTACTATACGATGTTGTTCAACAGGGACTTCCGATGACAGTTGTGCCTCAGTGGATCGAGACAAAAGGTCGCATGTCAATGGTTAGCTTACGACCAAGATTTCCTACATTGCATATGAGTGCATTCAAGATTTCTGAAAGCGAAGAATGCTTAATAGTGAAAGATTGGAGCAAAATTGTTAACGATCACAGAGAAGTACTAGGGGGCAGTAAGACGAAGCGCAACCCAAGATTAGGAGACAGATTCATCTGCATGCTCCAGTATGATGAATCAGGAGAGCTATACATGTTCTATGCTATTCTACCTGAGAGGGAGCAGCAGGATCAGTAGCTACTAGTTCATGCTCTTAATTAGTACTTGTCTCATGTCCGTGTCCTGAACTTCGATCTTGGTGACGATTATGTTGAACTTGATGATATGTTTGCTTCTGTTACAAAGTGAATGTTTCCTCTTTAAGCTAGCCAGCGTTAATGATGATTAGATAGCTAGCGCGGTAATGACTATGATGATTAAATAGTGGTAATTAGACGACTACGATGATTTTTAGCTAGCTAGAGTTTATTTATTTATTAATATGCGATGATGATGATGATGATGATGACGACTACAACTCATTATAACGTAAAACAATCCTAAATTAAATTGATAACACAAATTTAATTGAAAAATACAAAATAGAACAAAAACCCACAACCATTTAGTACCGGTTGGTGTTACCAACCGGTACTAAAGGGCTCCCGGCCCCGGAGCTGGCTCGTGCCACGTGGTTCCCCTTTAGCACCGGTTCGTGCTGAACCGGTACTAAAGGGGGGGCCTTTAGTGCCGAAACGTTAGTGCCGGTTCCATAACCGGCACTAAAGGCCCTTACAAATCGGTACTAATGGCCCGTTTTCTACTAGTGTCATATACACTGGTTGTCATAGTTGGCGACCAGCGCAAATAAACGCTGCAGCAAAACAAATCCAGAACTGAAACCACTTCAGAAGATCTCAAGAAACAATATCCTGGGTACCCATAATGCTGGCAAGATGCTTAGCAAGCTTATTAACTTTCTCTTGTTTGGCGCTTAAATCCTCCAGCGCTTGCTATTGCACCAGAAAATATGCATCTGAATTCTGCAGGGACTTCCTCAGTCCTTCAGCTTCCTGTCGCAGCACATTTGATCGATGTCTTTCAACTTGAATTTGAGACTCAGGAAGACGAACTGATTCAGGCAGCGAGTTCGAAGAGCTTGTGCCAGCAGTAGTGGCCAGTAACTCAAACACTACATCAAGACAGGACTTTTGGGTTCCCTCACTATCGTCAAGATAGTTTTTATCAGCTTTCTTGGAGACCAACAGGGATGTCTCACTATCTTGAACCTTATCTGCATTACTTCCTTTACCATTGGATAACCCGGTACTATTCTCCAATATTTTTTCCGCATTCTAAAAGAGAAACAAGCAGACACATCACATGTTTACCATGTTGTATATGAAACTCAATTTGGTAAATGAGTTCAGTAGTAAAGTGGACAGGATAACAGCATGAAACCAACATATATCTATGTACCATGGTCACTTTATGGTCTATATCATTCTAGTTTTTGTTGCCAAATCAAGATAGAGACACAGTTTAAATAATGTTTGTTCGAGACAAAGCAGAATAGACAGAAGATAAGTGTGGGTAACTATAGAGAAATAACAACACTTGTAATGTGCATGACATGAGAACATAACTGTTTATTCAATTGAAACTGAAATCAACATAGAGCAGGTTACAACAGCAAACCAGTTAAAGAAACGGGTTTAAAACATACCTATTGCGCCATTGGAGTTTCAATTTCATCCTTCAAATTTGAAAATAGTTGGTATGAGTAAATAGAGTAATGCAAGAGCAAAGGAGTATGAACCATCGCTACAAAACCTGACCTGAGAACAAATCTTCTTCTCCTTTAAGCGTTGAGTTGGGATTTGGAGTGGTGGTCCTCGTGCTTTGGGCACTACAGTTCCCTTACTAACTGCTCGTGTTTGGTTGCTCTGTGGTGGAGACGGTGATGTGTCAACTGGAACTGGGTTACTATCTGCCGGGGTTGGGGTTAGAAGGGGTGTAGCTGGTTCTCTGTCCAACTGGGTAGGGTTACAATCTGCGAGAGTCTGGGTTATGTGTGGTGGATCTGGTCCTTGGGCAAGTACAACCGTGGTTCTATCTGCATCAACTGGTAGCACTATCTTTTCTGAAGACCGTGTTGTTACTCCCATAGATACTGCCATCACGCTCTCCAATTCAAATGGCTGATAAACAAGAAAAGTAATTGAAAGTATAGAAATTGTATGATAGACAGGTGCAATGGATACTGGGGAATAAAAGAGGGCATGAAATAATTCATATTTATGTTGTCTAACCAAACAGGATAGCATGAAACAATTTCACATATATGATGGCTAACTAAACAGGATAACATGACACAATTTCACATTATGATGGCTAACTAAAAAAGATGGAAAGACATAGTTCAAAATATGAGACTATGTAAACAGGATGACATGACATAACTATATAATGTGTTTATTAAATAGGTTGGCATGCCATAATTCACATACATTCACGGATAGAATGCCATAATTCAAAATATGATGACTCTAAATAGTAAACAGGATGAGATGATATAACTAACCCTGCCAAGTTTCAGCATAGACCTCAGGGGGGAAATAGGACTGGTCATCAGTCTCTGAATCCTCCTCAGAGGAGCTCTCTGTAACCAGCAAGATGTCTGCTTCAGCAGGTAGCATTGTCTGCTCTGGATACCTTGTTTTCACTCCAGATACTTCCATCACCGCTTCAAATGGCTGATGCACAGGAAGAGTAGTTGAATATACAAACATTGTCGACAAATGGAACACATAATACAAAAAAATGATAGCATGATATAATTCACATATATGATGATTGGCTAAACAGCATGGCATTGCATAATTCACATATATAATGCCTTTGCAACAAGATAGCATTGTATAATTCACATATATAATGTCTTGCAACAAGATGGCAATGCATAATTCACATATATGGTAATTGGACACTGAACATGTGGCATTCACACAAAGCATGTCTAAACAAATCAAATGACATAGCAATGCGAGACACCATACGCACGATATGAGCAACATAACCCTGCCAAGTTAGAGCATACACCTCAGGGGGGGGATAGGAATGGTCATCTGTCTCTGAATCCTCCTCTGAGGAGCTATCCGCAACAAGCGAGATATGCGCTTCGTCAGATAGCATAGTCCGCTCTGAAGACCTTATTTTCACTCTAGAATTTGCCATCACCATGTCAAATGGCTGATGCACACGAACAATAGTTGAATGTACTAACATTGTTGACAAATGTAATATGTAACGAAAAAAGGATGGCCTGATATAATTTACATATAAGATGACTGGCTAAGCAGGATGGCATTGCAAAATTCACATATATGATGCCTGGCTAAACAAGATGGCGTTGCATAATTCACATAAACGATGAATAAACTAAACAGATGGCATTCGCACAAAGGATGTCTAAACAAAGAAGATGACATATTTGATGTATAAAGTAAGGAATGCAAGACACCATATGCATGATATAACCAACATCAGCATGCCAAGTTGGAGCGAACACCTCATGGGGTAAATAGGAGTTGTCTTCTCCTTTTGAATCCCCCTCGGAACAGATATCTTCCTCTCGATTACAATCCGAAATGCATGGAGGGGGACTGCCTTTGCGCCTACCATGGAGCAACGTCTGCATTAAATTTTATTGCCATGCAAGGCTCATCTCTTTTGCTCTACATGTTCAGTTCCATTGTTTATAATAATTGTCATGCATAGGAATAAAACATAGTGAGATTATGTAAGGAGTGCATGCAAAAATCCAGAGTGATGGTAGCAGCCTGTGGATAGACCCAAAACCAATAATAGCAGGCAGATAATGGCTTCAGTTAAAAAATAAAGATAATGGCTTCTTTACTGTTTGTTTCCCACCCAACATGAAACTCATAGTAGACACCGGAGATTAACCAGATAGTAGATAGATAATATTGATAGCGGCCCCGATATGTACCCCACAACCATTCAAAAACTCAAGTTTGACCATTAGTTTGGAGCCAACTCAGAGTCTAATCGGTGAACAGGACGATAAAGTAGCATGTAATATTAAGCGTTGCATAACGTAAGTAGACACGAAAGAGTGCAACCTCTCTTCCGGACCTGTGTAGTCCTCGAGGTCATCTGCTCGGTTGATGATGGTAATGCAGTTTTCATTGCTGCCAGCGGCGGGGAAGAAGATCTGAGGTGGCGAAAGACAGTCTGGAGGCCGGATCCCTACTGTGCTGGACCCTTCTGTCGTTGGAGTAGCTGAGCTGGGGTGGACGACGGCGCAGCTGGAGCGGGACAAACCACACAAGATTTTCTTTGACAACTATCTGTAAGAGAAGTAATTCTGTAAGGGCTTGTTTGAATTGGAGGATTCGAACAATGCAGGGATAGGAAATATATAGGAATAGGATAGGAATGCACGTGCAAAACAGAGAATTTAAAAACACAAGATTTTTGCCAGTCTGGGTGTTTGATTCACAACAATTGGAAGATCACAGGATGCAAAGAAGCATGGTGAGATTAAGTCAAACCATAAGAAAATGTATGGTTATAATGCTATTATGCTACTATCTCTTAGTCTTGTGCTTCATGAATAGGAATTTGAAAAGGAGGACAAGTGAAAACAAAATTCCTATGTTTTTTCTTTCAAGGATACACTAAAGGAACAAATCCGTGTGCTCGGTGGATAATATATATAACATGTAGAGTAAAAAAGAGATGCAAGAAGTGTACAACCTCTTTGGCGAAGCCATGTCGATCTCAGCGTGATTGGGTTGGCCATTGAGGATGCTACGGCTGACTTTGCTATCGGAGGAGGGCAAGAAGATCTTAGGCGTCTGGAGATGGAGCCCGAGGTACTGCTCTGCTGTGATGGAGGATTTCGTCATTGGAGCAGCTCCGGTGAGTTGTACGATGTTGAGGCTGAAGCAGGACAAGAGAGACAACGAACAACATTAACCTGAGTGGAATTCTATTAGCATCTCCAATACATGACGTAAAATACATAACCACAAAGTGCTAGATGTAAAATACATCAGCCGCTCACCTCTGAACATAACTGTCGAAAATGAACTTAACTGTCAAAACTGAACTTAACTGTCGAAACTGAATTTTGCTGTCGAAACTGAACGCACTAGCAAGGTGAGGCTACACGTCGGTCGACTGACTTTTTCATCTCCGATCAGTCGATTTTGCAGTCGTTGGATACGAAATCAAGGGCCTGTGGTTCATCTTCAACCTCCACCCCCCTGAGCCGCCAGCCACCACCGGCCAAACAGCAGCCCCCCGCCGCCCGCGGCCGGTGGTGCGCTGCCCCGCACGCCCCGAAAACACTCCCCACCATCGGTCCGCCGCCGCCCCGGCCATCCCTCTAGCCTCCCCCCGTGCCGAGCTTTTTCTCCGGCGATCCCCACGCCACTGCCCTGCCAACGCCCAGCCACCGCCGGCGACCACCGCCCCTATCCTGAACCCTAAGATAGATAGTGGGGTACCTCTCCGGCGAGCCCCCCTCCCCGCTGCGGCTGGTTCTTCCTTCACCCCGGCAAGCCCCCCCCACCCCCTGAAAATCGACTGACCCAGAAGTCGATTCAATCGACTAAAGTGTAGCTAAATCGGAGCAGCATCGCAAGCAAGAGCAAGAGCGAGAGCAGCAGCGCGAGCAAGATCAATAGCAAGAGCAGACCTGGCAGGGGACCAAGAACAAGAGCAGAGCAGCAGCGTGAGCGAGAGCTAAAGCAGCAGCAGCTCCTATTGATGTGGACGTCGCCGCCGAGGGAGCGACGCCATGGAGGAAGTGGCCGGTGACGCCGCCGTGGATGGAGCCGCGCCATGTCGGCTCGGAACCGAGCGCCGGCCGCACCGTGATATCAAATCAAGAAGAAAATGCGGCGATTAGTGTACAACCTCTTTGGTGGCGCCGATTAGGCCGCAGCTTCATCCGAGGAAACGGTGATGATGATGCTCTTTCGGTGGTGCAGGTGAAGACAGTGGTGTGGGAATGGAAGTGGCACGAAAGACAAGGGGAACATCGGGGCAGCTCCTTGGAGGTGGAGGACGGGGTGGCTGAACCGGCGGGACGATGAGATCGATGACGGATCCTCATCCGGTACAGTGGATGGGGGAGGTGGAGGTGTTGCTATGGATGACGTCGTCGGGGAAGAGGCTTCGGCTGGGTGGCGGACGGAGCAGGGTGTGGGGTTTCATCGCGGGTTTTCGCGGCCTCATGGTGTACGAATGGGTGGGCGGATGGGATGGGAGTGGGGAACCATGGCTTAGAGACGCGCTTGTCCGAAATGTGGGGTATGTTACGGAAGTATCCCCACTGATTTGAGGCGGTTCTTTCGGTTCAGGGGTACCAAGGGCATTTCGCGTGTCGGGATTTCACAGTAGGTGGGAGTTTTCGCGCGCATTGTAATTTCGGAATAGCAAGGCGCGGGTTGAGATGGAGGGATTTGTCGGAGCACAACGAGACAAAGATATATCTTAAATATTTCGGGCTAACAAGGCGTGGGTTAAAATTTCCGGACAAGCCTAACATGTACTATACCAAATCAATGTGCACTACAAATGTCATTCAAAACTTTGAGTTCATGTTATGTTCAATTAAAATATTTTGCTACGTGTATAATGCATGCAACCTACTACTCAAATGAACGTTTTAGTGCATTCCGAACGTATATACTACTGCTTCAATATGAACTAAATTTGAATTCGTTTCTCTATTTGAATAAGATCTACAGTAACGATTGTTGTGAAGTCAAAGCATTTGAATTCGTTTCTCTATTTTAATAAGATCTACAATCATCATTATTGTCAAGTTAAACCATTGTTTGTGTATTATCTTCACAACACAGCACATGATTAGTCTCGAGTTACATATGAACTATGTGTACTATATGAACTCGAACTAGATTTTTTGAATCCACTTTATTTTGATTTCAAATCACATTACATTTCTAGCTCTAGCTAGATCTTCATAATATAAACCATGTCTCATATGTATAATGTGTTTACCACATTATGTATGGTGCCCCGCCCACTACGCCTACAAGTATTTAGATGTGAGTTGCAAACACCACACATTACAACCAATTCAAATAAAATGTGAGAATGTTCGATATATAGTATTGTTTAGATTGTTCGATATTTAGTTGTAAGATGCAAACGCCACACATTATCACAAATTCAAATAAAATGTGAGATTGTTTGATGTATAGTATGGTTTCGATTGTTTGGCATTTAGCTGTGAGTTGCAAACGCCATGCATTATCACATTATGCTATAACATGTGCACAACACGTGTATCACCGCTATATTCATGCACGCAATGTTTAAAACACTATGATCTCCTATTCAAATATATGAATCCGCTTTCATATCAAATTATGATCTTTGTTAGTCTCTTACACCCACACAATCCTCTAACCTTTGTAGCTACCACTATCTTTCTCTCGTGCATGCACACGCCCTCCTCGCCCTCCCCCTCCCTCGGCATTCTATCCACCGGGCACATTCATTTTTTTTCTTTAGGTCGTTCTCCCAGAGTCTCCACAACTCCTTTCCGACACACATCGATCGATAAACCTCTCCAGCGATGCCTGCCTACAACATACACACACACCTTCAATCTCCTCCTTTATGTATCCTTGCCTCGTGTCTCTCATACGATCAGACACACGTGTAAACTCTCGCCCCTCTTTTCATCGATCTCACAACCGCACACTCCTCCCCCTATCTAGCTAGTAGTTGGGCCTCTCGCACCACCTCCTAGCTCCATTCTCTCTATCTATCCGTCTCACTGGGCCTTATTTGCCTCTAACAAATGGACGTACACCGACCGATCTCTCGCTATACATATAGCTAGCTAGGTCCTTATAACTCGTTTTTACCCACACGTAAATCGATCTACCTCATTAGTTGTGTCTCTCCCTTCATCCGACAAACAACAATTGAATTACCGATCTAGTTAGGTTTGCTCACCAAACACATGGTTCCCCTTCATCATCCATGGATGCATCCCGACAGATCTATCACGCACAGGCACACACAGAAACACATCCCCACTCTTATTGATAACATTGCAGTTCCACCCTCAGTTTGTCTAGTAGGCCTCTCCCACGATCTTTGAGAAGCAACTCCATCACCCATCAACACTCTACCCCTCTCCCTCCCTCTCCCTCCCTCTCTCTCTCTCTCTCTATCCCATCATATTTCCCATCCTTCAGTTATGTATGGATGTCGACCGATCTCCCTCAAGACATAGATGGGTCTCTCCTTCTCAACACATATACGAGTCGTTCTACCTCTATAGTTAGGCCTCTGCCTACCCCTCCCCCACCCCATACCCACCACACACACCGATACATCGAGCGCTCTAGTCATGTCTCCCTACCACACACAAACTTGACATGTGCCCTCTAACATTCCGGTAGGCCATTCGCCCTATATCTTTGACATGCACACACACACAATTTCGATGGCTCTCTTCATCGATCTCGCACCCACCCACTTGATCCTCTCTTCGACTCTATCGATAGCTATGACCCCTCCCTCTCTTCTCGTGGATTTCCCGACCCTCTATGTATGATATGGATAGGCCTCCATTTCACACACATTGCATGCAAAATTTTGTTTGAGATGTCATCGACACATATTCCGACAAATAATTCACGAAATCAACCCCCCACCCTACCCCCACCCCAAAACAAAAAACACTCACGGACGCGGTTTGTATCTCTCACACACACCCACGTAGGTGGGGGACATGCACGAAGAGAAGAGGTGCATGCACGGTGCACGTACTCCCGTCTCTTTCCCAACCACACACGCGCGGGTACACGGTGGAGCTCATTTCTGTACAAAAAGGCAGCCCACATGGTAATTTGGCACGTGTACTGGTTGTCCACTTGGTGGAGGGGATCGTCTACCACGGGTGAACAAACAAATTGTGACTTGACGTGTTATGTTAAGAAAAGAGGCAAACCATGTGGGGCCTACCTTAGAGGCAAGGCTCTATACACTGGAGTACTTTTGATGTGTCCCGTCAACTCGTAGAACAAGGAGAAGCTTGCTTAGTACGCCGTCTCCCTCATTCCTAAATATAAGTCTTTGTAGAGATTTCACCATGAACCACATGCGGATGTATATAGATGCATTTTAAGTGTAGATTCATTCATTTTGTTCCATATGTAGTGGAATCTCTACAAAGACTTATCTACTAGTAATAGCTAGCCCCCACTGCTAGGAATTCTCTATCCTCTCCTTGAGCCACGTCATCAAAATTGATGTAGCCGTTAGATGAAGTAAATCAGTCCATAATAGCCGTCTGATCTAGACGTTGAGAGGCTCCGCACTAAGCCACATGGAAGCATGCAGAAATACCGTGGCACATGCATGTGAGTGGGTTTTAAATCACATCAACATGTCTGCATGCAAGCATGCACCGGTAGCATGCATGTAAGTGAGCTTTTAAGTCCCATTAACATGTCAAAAAGAAAAATATAATCCCATTATGCAATAGGAGTTGGCTGATCTTTTTTCCTTATGTGGGATGATCTAAATGATGATGGGAGTTTATTTAGTTTGGCTACCACATTTGTCATGCAGTTATAGAGTTTTTTTAGTTCTATGAAATCGATAATTTTGCGTAGAGAGATATACCGTTGTTCCGCAGCAAAGCGCGGGGACTCATCTAGTAATATTTAGGAATGGAGGGAGTACTATGTAAAGAGTTAGGTGTCGCACGGTGATAGTGTGAGGTGGGCCATGTAATCACTGAGCCTGCGTGTTTTCACTGCTCTTGCACGCCTCGGCTGTAAGAATGGAGAAAATTGTAATCTAGTAGTAGTACCTCCTTTCGCCGAAAGCATGGGACATCCAACAGTCCTACCACCTCAGTAATAAAGACCAATGAGCCGTCAAATCACATAACCCAGCAGTAAGTTGGACGGACGAAGCAACCATCATTCTTGCACCAGTGAGAGAGGTCGCGTCCGCTCTGCCCGGGCATGAATGAGGCACCGATTCTTTGGAGTGGCGCTGACCGTTTCGGGCGGGAAGCACGCGCGGGCGATGGAGGGGCTTTGGGTGGGCCAGGCTGGTCAGGAGCGGGCGTGGCAGCTGTCCGCATGTCCCTACCGGACACGCCCGGAAACGAGAGGATGCACCATCTCTCGCGGCTAAAATCGTACACTACACAACATCTCTCTGTAGGAGTAGGTCGATCTGTCACTCTCTCTAACACACACATCCTGTTAAAACACACACACACACACGCACAAGCACGCACCTTGGTCCCGTTGCACGTTCTAACGTGACTTATTACACCTAGACGGAGGGAGTAGTAAGTATACGAAATACGGTGGCACACTGACTTAAGTCAAATACAAGTGCCGAAAATTTGTGTGCATGTTATAATAAGGATTCACTTAAAATACTATGTGAGCGAACAGAGGGATCAATTGGACAGTGTTCCCGAGCAGTAGCGAGATGTGTCAGGTAAGAAACACCGCTGGCGCTTTTAATTTTTCTTATTAATTTGTTTGTTTCACCCTCTGACTGGTGGGACCCAACGTACTACGTGGAGAGAGGTAAGGTGACTAAGGCTACATTATTTCTGCACCACTTTGGATAGTCTTACCACCAAAGCCACATGACACGATTATGATTGAAATCCCAATGAGTCCCACACACACAAAAAAAACACGGCATGCTTGTCACATGAATGCAGGAATGTATAAAAGGTTATTTCCCTTTCGTTGAACATAACGGGAGGGTTGTGTAGCTGGTTAGCCTGTTCGCTCATCAAACTTGAGGTCTCGGCTTCGATAACTACACTTGAGCATAATTTGTGCCAGGAGGATTCTTTGACTGGTCAAAATGTTTACTAGGGTTTGCACGCTTCACACACTCTCTCCAGTATATATATACACGCTGGAGCCTCAGCGCTTGTAGTTGCTCTCTTCACACTCTCTCGCCCTCTCCCGCTGGAGCCTCAGTGCTTGTAGTTGCTCTCTTCACAGTCTCTCGCCCTCTGCAGATCTAAACAAGACTTCGTTGGCCTCTCTCTCCCCTCACTGCTGCTCAAAGAGCCGGCAGGATCCGTCCGCCGGGAAGGGAAGGAGGCTTAACGCTGTCGCCGTCGGCGAGGGACTACCGGCGCAGCTGTTCACTTTCCACCCAGCGGCGGCGCGGGAGGGCCTCTGACCTCTTCTTATTTGCCGTCGTCCCGTCGCCCACCGAACCACGCCCCAAGAACCTTAAGGTATAATTTACCTACTCCACATGCATTTCTCCAGCTGCATGTATACCATGAATCTAGGACGTGATTCAAAGAGGAAAGGAGTGGGGGAAAGTAGTGGGAAAAGTTGTATATAGCATGAATCTAGGACGTGGTTCAAAGAGGAAATGAAGGGGGAAAGTTGTATAGCATGAATCTAGGAAGTGGTTCAAAGAGGAAAGGAATGGGGGAAAGTTGTGGGGAAAGTTGTATCGCATAAATCTAGGACATGGTTCAAAGAGGAAAGGAAGGGGCGAAAGTACTAGTTCAAAAAAGGAAAGGAAGGGACAAGGCTGTAGAGTTTGAGCAGGACTAGATTTGCTGCGCTCACATAGGGAAAGGTGTCCAAAGATAACAAAACTGGGACCAACACAAATATGCTCCTTGGTTGTTTGTTCTTTGTTGCAACAGACTGTGCATGACCACAGTACATCGGTAGATGCACATGGTGCTGGTGCGTCCACTGTCTCGTGCAACTCATTAGCTATTGTTAATCTAAGGCCCTGTTTGGTGAAAAACTCCCTAGTCCCTACCTTCTTGGTTCCAGGGACTAAACATGGACTAGAGGTTATTAAATGACATGCTAAAAGACCATGTTACCCCTAGTAATGAACTAATAGAGACAAGGTGCGATGCGTGGTAGGGGCAACTGTTGGAAAAAGTCCCAAAAAGACTCCCTCGGGGTCTTCTTTCTTTAGTCCCAAATGCCCACTTTTAGTCCCTAAAAGTCCCTCCTGTTTGGTTTAGATGGGACTGACACGGAGTTTTTTTAGTCCCTACACCAAAATGTCCCTGTAAACAAATACCCTCTAATAATGCCGCTGGAAAATTGATGCAATGCCATAGTTAAAAGCAAATTACATGTTGAATGAATTTTATTGTTAATATAATCTCTATGGTAATATTAATCAATGCCACCATTTGAGAAATGCTACTGTCTTGCTTTCTTTCCCATTTAGATAAGGTAGATGCTTCTTTTTGTTGGCTTCTGTGTCATCCACCATTATTGACCACTAATTGTTTCCTCTGCACCTCTGTGGAAACAGGGTTATCTACTTCACCTTGTTGCCATTGTGACCTTTTGTTGCACTGCACAAAACACTTTTGTTTTAAGTGTGTTTTGTGCAATTCAACCAAAATGTCACATCGACAACATTGCTTGATCTTAGTGGAACTGCACAAGAGGAGATCTTACTTCCTATCCGTTAAGGTGAATTTGGTTCAGATCTTCTTCTTGTGAGTTTTTTTAATTCCGCATCATGAGAGGTCAGTACTAGCCTTCTTTCAGATGATTCTGCAGTGTGCTTTCATATGTTGTGCTACTTGTACGATAATGTTGCTTGATTTTAGTGAACTGCACAAATGGAGACAAGACTTCCAATCTGTATCTGCACAGTAATATCCCATTGAGGTAAGATAAGGATATTTCACAACTGCTGGCATGTATTTTGCCACTTTCATCAGAAAATTAAGTTTAGTACTATACTTGTGCTCCCTAATTGACATGCCAAATCTTACATTGAAGGCGAAGCTTGTCTGTTATTGAACCAAGTGATGAAGGGGAAGAACAAGCGGAAGAAAAACACAGATCAACTCCCGGTGCTGTAATGAAGCACTGGAACTGTGATGACACAAGTAATGATATAGTTTTGCATCTTAATTTATTGCTATGGCTGGAACGAGCAATTGTTTTGCCACTGATTTGATGCCACTCTTAATGTAATATGTAATTATATCTACTTGTGCAAATAGGGATCTTCTTTGAAGATACCATATATTTTAGAGGAACTACACAAGAAGATGTTGGAAACATTAAACTAATCGAGGAGTATATAGAAAGCATGGCCACCACCGTATATAGCAACAGATGGTTCCGAAGAAGTGCTTCATCTGTATGCTCTACACAATAAGCCTCCTGACAAAGGTTGGTACTCGCCCACTGATTTCATCCATATGATTGAGCTTTGTCATCTCTATTGGTGTTGTGCTACTATTTAGATACTGTCATGAAAAAGTGGTATTGTCCTTGAGAAGTGCTTCCTCTGTGCTGTTTTAAATATTTCCTTTCCTTTTTTCGAGCAAACAGGGATGCTAGCATTTAGTAGTCCTCTTGTCTTTGCACAACAGGATCATCTTCCTCTGAAGAAGAATATGGAGTACGTGAAGTGACTAGTTTTGATTATGCCAGGATGAAGAAGCCCTGTCTACCTTCTCATCAGAAGGAGTAGTTGAAGGATGGTTACATTACTCCCCACAAGACCAAACTAACTTCAGCTCAGAAGGACTGACAAATCTCCATTTTTTTGCTGTGATGCGCGAGTACAATGTTGTTCTAGGATTCTTTCTGGTGAGTTCCATTTTTCTAAAAGTGTGCTCTACATGGACCATGTATGTGCCTGTTGAAACTGTCAATTCATAGTACAATTTGCTTTATACTAATCACTTTTTTGTATTTGTGCAAACAGGGGTGCTCAGCTTGATTTCAATGGGAACTGCACAAAATGTTCATGAATACATTGAATCATTCATTTCCACCACAAGAAAGGAGGTGCCGATAAGTTCAAGGCATTGCAACATATAAGGGCGAAATCATACAAGCTATGCGCGAATTTGGTTGATTTTGGTGGAACTGCACAAAAAGAACAGCTCGTTTATTTAGCACGAGGTGTCATGTCAATGTCCGAAATGATGACAAACACTGCCCATTCCACAATCATAGGCATTTGATATTTTGGAATGGGACAACCTTGTCAAATTTTGCTCATTGATTTTAGCAAGACGTGCGTTTGATATTTTCGAATGGGACGCCCTTTGCTGTCAGCAGCGTCGATCAAGTTTTTCTTTATTCTTAAGTTGTGAAGTAAATATGCCTCTGACATGTGAGTCGCTGAGATGCATAATCATCGACTGTTTTGAATATTCTCTATGAGTTGCCAGGCCTGTGTGTTTGATTGCAATGTACATAAACGCTAAAAAGCTGCTCAAACTCTTTGTACTCCTTCTTTTCCTTTTTACTTCACACATTGTGAAAGTGCATAATTTTTTGTATAAGATTGGTCAAAGTAGAGATACTTTGACTGCAGACAAAACTTGGGGAGGGAGTACATGTCAAACTGCTGCAAACGAGGTGATCACCCTGGGAATAATGCTAGTACGTATTGTTTTGCATGTTCACCCAATGCCAGTGATACAGGAATTCAAACTAATCGAAATAAATTCATTCATACACGGTCGAATTTCATATAAACATGCCGGATTTCATTACATTTCGTACATTCTTCAACTAAAAAGGGGTGCCCTGGGGGTATAATTAATTAACCGAAGCTACCCACCTGTGTCCTGCTGAGCCGACAGAAGCTTCAGTGACTTAACTGCAGGTGCAGTTGCGTAATTGACATGTGGCCTGTTGGGCTCATGTGTCAGTCAGCCAACTGCACCAGCAGTTAAGTAGTAGCAGCGTTCTTCTCCAGCGCAGCTCTCCGAGTCCACGCCGCCGCCAAGAAGCTAACCGGCCATCAATGGTCAATCTGCCTAGCTAGGCTTCAACCGGAGGGTAGCAGCGGTGGCCTTACTTGGACCCGAGCAGCGGCAACCTACCGTGTTCTACTCTTCCTCGTTTTCTGTGTGGCGCGGCCTTGTTGGTAGCGGGGCGGGGCCTCGGCGGAGCCGGCGATGTCCTCTGTCTCGTTGCCGACGGGCGGTGCCTTAGCGGAGCAGTGGAAATCCTCCCCCACGTTGCTGGCAGGGTGGGGCCTCGACTGAGCCGGCGATGTCCTCTGCCTCGTTGTTGGCGGGGCGTAGCCGGCGGTGTCCTCTACCTCGTTGTTGGCGCCGTGGGGCCTCGGCGGCGCAGGGCCTCGTCGACGCCAGCGAAGAGGGGACTCATCGGAGCCGGCGGTGTCCTCTGCCTCGTTGTTGGCGCCGCGGGGCCTCGGTGGAGCAGGGCCTCATCGATGCCAGCGGAGCGGGGACTCTTTGGAGCCGGCATTGTCCTCTGCCTCATCCTTGGTCTCGCCAATCAGCGCCTCACCTGCTTCATCGCCCTCTTTGCTAGCCTCTTTGTAGGCGGCCACAGCCTCCGCCACCTGCATGCGGTACCGCTAGCGCTCGAGGCGGCCCTTGCGGGCGGAGCAGTACGAGTCAAGCAGCACCTCCTGCTCCGCCCGCTCCGCGGCGATCTGCTCCTCCACCTGCAGGTGCTCCTGGAGGAGATGGTGGTTGTAGGCGGCGTCGGCCTGCGCCTCCCGGAACTGCTCCTCACGCATCTGCGTCGCCCTGTCCATATATTGGGCACGGGCCTCGCCGATGGTCATGGTGCAATGCACCAGCGAGGATGGCACGGAGGAGGGGGTTGGCGCCGAATCGTCGACTACCATGTTCTCCATTGCGACGTCGTCGCCCTCCGGCTGCCTGTCGGCCAGCCGGTCGGCAGCAATGGCTTCCATCTCCTTGTGGTCCGTCGTTCGGCCGTCCCGAAGAGCGCTGGAGCGTATGGAAGCCATGGTGGGCAGTAGTGGTGTGGACAGGAGAAAGGGAACGAATGCGGATGACTGTGGCTATGGCCGGTGCAGCAGTTTATATAACAATGGTGGGCGGGCGGAGGGACGGACGGACGTGTGGCGCCGGAGTAGCCGCCTGGGCAACCGCGTATCATTAATGTGGGCGGGAGATGGACGGACGGATGACACTTGTGTCATTTAAAGGCGGAGCAATCGCCTGCACTGGGAAGCGGGGCGGGCGGCGCTGATTGTTTCGGGCAGAAAGCACGCACGGGCGAGGAGATGCCTTTACTTGGAGAGGATGACAGTGGGGACCCACCAGGTCCATAGCCTCACGTACGCAAGTGCCTCCTTATTATATATATATATATAACTATAATTTATTTTGCTTCCTCCTGGTTTCCTGACATCACGGTCCCACACCATTGTGAACCTATGTAGTACTCCCTCCTTTCCGGTTTATATGGCTTATCTCAAAATTTTAGTTTTTCCATTTTGTAAGGCTCAATTTGCTTGTTCCCCATCACATGTTCAGACTTCAAGGTGCATTAAATCATTGCATGCAAGTATTAAGATAAAACTGACCAATGCATGCACTTTATGCATGCATGCATTGCAATTAATGCATTCATAAACATAATTTTTTGAGAAAAACAAGAGCATTAATTGGGTGCTTTTGCAAACTACAAAAAATATTCCACCACTCATCATCTACCTTGGTTGGTGAGATTTTTGAATTGAGCCTTATAAACCGGAAAGGAGGGAGTAGTCAATAAACGAGAGAATTGCACAAGAAGCGGCCGACAGCTGGGACCAAGTAGCTCAAGCAGTATTTGTGTTTTTGAGGTGTGAGCACTGCAGAGTTTTTTGATGTTTAGCCCAGATATTAATTTTTCTCCTCTGAACAATAATGAAAACATCGCTGCAGTTATTAACTGGGCAGGCTGTGGCCCATCTAGCCCAGGCCAGATATCTAGCCCAGATATTAATTTTTTTTCAAGCTGAAAATGGCTAGCCCAGCTATACTTTTTTTAGGAATACCCATGCAAGGTCAAGTTGTTATTCTCCGCCCCGCTGGGCTGCAAATCTTTTCTAGGAGGGATGCATTAGGCTTAACAAGAAAATGGGCTTTAAGAAATAATAAATGGGATGTGATTATAAAAACTGGGCAGTAACTATAAAAAAATGCACCAAACACGTGATTACTTTATAAAATATTTTGGATATTGAAAATTTTAATTTCATTAATTGTTGCGAGCGCAATGTTTAATTGGATTTTTACATAATATAAATTTATATTGAAATTGTATTTAATCTGACTAGAAATTTCGGGATAAAAATATTTTGGATCCCATCAAAATGTGGGAAATTTTATTGAGTTCTGTTTTGAATGGTTGGTTGAAATGGTCTATACTTTTAACAAACTCTAAATGGGCTGTAGTAAATTCCATTAGAATTCAAAAATGGGCTACACATTCTTACAAATCTCAAATGGGCTATAAGTTCTATGCCACACACTTCTGGCCTTACTAAGTTGACGTGTCCCCTAAAAAAACATAGTTGACGTGTATGCAAGGCTTTGTCAACTTATAGTCAACACACGGTTCTAGCAGCAGTGGCCGTTGGATGTCCATCCAACAGATGCCATGCTTCTTCTTCAATATCGGATATTCTAGCTTCACCCGCCCAAAAAATGATTCCTCCCCCTGACATCTGGGCGCACCGTTTCGGAAGCTGACCTGTGGGCCTACTAAGTTGACGTACAAAGGGCTTTGTCAACTTAGTCAATATAAACGATTCTAGCTGTAGTGACCGTACGATGTCCATCTAACGGCCATCGTGCTTCTTCAACCTCTGGTCTTCTTGCTCCAGCCGCCCAAAGCAGCGCCGGTCGTGCCGCCTGCTCCTGCCTCCCGTGGCCGGCTATGCTGCCGCGGAGGCCTCACTGCCCCTACTACTCCCACCGCTGGCCAGGCCATCCCTCCACTCACCCACACCCCCTGTTATTCTGCGGCGACGGCAGCGCAGCCGAACCAGTGAACCCTCGTACTCCTCTCTGCATGTGCATCCACTCCTGCATCTTCCCCGGCTCCGCGTCGTCCCCTTCCTAGGTCTCGCTGTCGTCCACCGCCCTGGTGCTCTCAGCGCGGCGTGGTCAACACGGTCAAGGAACGACTTCCATCGGACGTGGACTATACGTGGAGAGGCTGACAGCTGGGTCCACGACAGCCGCAAGGAAGTGCCTCATTATTACACGCAAAATAATTATTCCTCCACTTGACAGCGGGGACCCACCGGACGGGCCACCGTATTTCGCGAAAAAAATGATTTGCCCCCTGACTACTGGGACCCATGAGCTACATCTTCAAACGCAAGGAAGTGCGTCCGAGAAAAATGATTCGCCCCCCTGACTGTTGGGACCCACCAGCTACATCTTCGCACGCAAGGAAGTGCGTCCGAAAAAAACGATTCACCCCCCGACAGCTGGGACCCACCAGCTACACCTTCGCACGCAAGGAAGTGTGTCCGGGCAAAATAACGATTCGCCCCCCTGACTGCTGGGACCCAACAGCTACACCTTCGCATGCAAGGAAGTGCGTCCGGGCAAAAAAAACGATTCGCCCCCTGACTACTGGGACCCACCAGCTACATCTTCGCAGGCACGGAAGTGCCTGACAGTCGGGACCCACCTGGTCGAAGCGTATGTAGCGTTGTCATTCTGGTCGTGAACGTGTACGTACATACTGGTCGATGTAGAGGCGCGCACGTAGCATGTACACGTACGTACAGTGGCCAGGGTGCAAGAAAGAAAATACGGCCACGTATGTGTACATACGGGCAGGGTCTCGAACGCCTACTCGCGCATACGTACAGCTAGGGCTCGTGTACATGGATGGGTCGGAACGGAGAAACAGCATCATCGTTGTGTTCATGGGTAGACAACGGAATGCGTCGTGTTCATGGGGAGGCAATGGAATGCGTCGTGTTTATGGGGAGGCAACAGAATGCGTCGTGTTCATCCGGAGGCAACGGATTGCGTCATGTTCATCGAGAGGCAACGGAACGCGTGGGAGCCAACCGGCTGGGTCAGAACAGAATGTGTAGTTGTGTTCATCGGGAGGGCTTGGACGGAACAGGCGATGGAAACGAGGCCTGGCGGTCACAGCCCTAGATCTTTCTTATAATTAATTGCATTTGTGAGCATCCATGCATCTTTTTAAATTCAAGGAATTTGAATTGAGGGAATTTTCAAAGCCTCAGAAACATTTTAAAAATGATCAACATTAAAATTTTCTCAAATAAGTCCAAGAAAATGTTCCTGTTATTCTGTGAAAATATTGACAAGAGGTAAAATTCAAACCAGTATTTTTGGAATGTCAAAAATATTTATTTTGGGAATTTGAGTTAATCTAATAATTATTTGCATTGGACTTATATTTGTCATATATTAAATATGGGTCCAATAATTTTGAAAGTTTGTATGTGGCTCTGGACTAGTTCCCTAAGTCCACATATTGAATTTCAGAAGTTTATCAAGTAATTTGGTAGTTAAACCAAATCAAACAAACAGAACAAAATAGGAAACAAAACAGAAATAGGAAAAGAAAGGGAGAAAACCACCTGGGCCACTTACCTATAGCAGCAGCCCCACTTACCTGGCGCTCACCAGCCGGCCTGCTAATTTTGCCGGCGGCCCAGCCCATCAGCGTCGTCGTCCTCCTGGCGCTAGTCGGCCAGGCGTGTGGCCGGGATGCGCTCACGGCCGGGCCGCCACGCCTCCTGCGTGCCTGCTTCCCTAGGCCATGTTGACGCCGCTTCGGCCTCCCCCGCTGCCGTCTAGATTGGGCCGACATCGTCACTCCCCCCTGCTCCTCTCCCTCGCCTCTTCCCACCATGGCTGACGCACCCGCGCCGCCGTAAAGCCACAGCCACTGTGCTTCCCTCGTCTCCCCGTACTATCCACGGGCTCCGCCTCCATCTCCCGCGCCTCTCCGTCAACTCACGCGACGCCGGATGCCCTGCATCACCCTCTGCACCGCCATCTTTGCCGCCTCTGCCCCGAGATCGCCGGCGACCTTCCGACGTCACTAGCCCCTCCTCGAGCTCGCCGAGGCCCCTGTTGCAACCGCTGTGAGCCCCCGGTCATTTCCCCCTAACCCTGCCTCCGTTTGATTGTCGTAGCCGCCGCCCCTTGCTAATAGCAGCCACCGCCGCACGGGCTCGTCGCCGGCGAAGCCCCGGTGACCATTTGGTCACGGGCGTGCACCCGTTGTGCTTGCCACGACCCGTAGAGCACCCCCAGCGCCTCAGCTCGTTCGTTTGTGAGCAGCAGCGCCGAACCAGAACGCACCCGACCTCCGGCCGCCGCTCACGAGCTCGCCGTCGTCGGTTCCAGCAACCACAGGCCCGACCACCACCACCGTTCAACGCGCGCCAGTGAGGGCTCTCCACTGAGCCCAAGCACACCTTGAACTGAGCCTTGTGGGCGATTCCTGAGCACCTCCGTTGCATCTGTCCATGGCCGGCGGCCTAACTCCAGCGAAAACGCCATTAGGCACTAACCTAATGACCCCCTGGGTCCATGACAGGTGGGGCCAGCCCCTGTTAAGTTTTGAATTAGTTTAAATCTAAACCTAATCAGCACCGTGACATGGAATGTGGGACCCACGACTCAGATTTGACCCCGGTCAGCTGTGTTGACCTGATGATGTCATCTTGACGTCATGCTGACGCTGTAACTATTTTCTGAAATTTGAATAAATCAGAAAAGGTTTAGAAAATTCCAGAAAATAGTTAAAACTTCTACAAATCATAAAAAAATCCAATCTATCCATCTGTACCATTTTCATGCATGTTAGAACAACTTATAGCTACTGTTTAGGACAAATCAAATGAATGGCATTTAAATAACCATATGTGGAGTTTGAATTTGAACCTTGGGTTCAAACCAACTACACTTAATTGTGTTGCTACTTGCATTAGGCCAAATCACATCATATTGCCATGTCATGATCATGCATCATATTGTTGCATTGCATTGATTGTGTTCCATCTTATTTGTCGGTGGTTGTTCCCCCTCGGTAGGTGTATGTTTCGGCGATGAGTTCGATCACACCGATGAAGAGCTATATCATCTTCAGAAGTGCCAGGCAAGCAAAACCCCCTTGGTCATTCCGATACAATCCCACCCTCTTGCTCCTACTCTCTCTTACTGCATTAGGACAACAACGATTCAATTGTTACATGCTGCGGTAGTTGAACACCTTTCCTTTGCATGACCTGTCATTGCCACAGTAAATAGATGAAACCCACTAGCATGAGTAGGAGTTGTTTGAGCCCTGGTGTGCCTACTCATTCATGCTGGTTTGTCATGCCTGCTATTTCTTAGAGTTGAGTCAGGTCTGATTCATCGGGAATGAATTGGAATGGTGATGAACATGTCCTACTGTGTGTGAGCTAAGTGTGTGAACACGATTTGGTAAAGGTAGCGGTGAGATGCCATGTAGGAGTACATGGTGGGTTGTCTCATTGTAGCCGTCCTCAGGAACCGAGTTCTGTGTTTGTGATCTGTGAACAGCTACTACCACGCATTGGAATGCTTAAGTGCCCCTCTCGACTTATTAATCAACATGATCTCTGTCCAGGAGTTGCAACTAGTTTCTGGTGTTTGTAGGTTGCGTTAGTAGTCTACCAAGTGGCACCCGGTACAGGTGGGCTTGGGACAGACTAGGCACAGTGGCATGGTGTACCAAGTGGCACCCGGATGGTGGGCTTGGGAACCCTGCACACATCGTTTGGGGCCGTGAGTGACACCCCGACCGGATCTCCTTGCGGATGGAACCCGAATAGGCGATAAACCTGGACTAGAGACTTGTTGGTTAGTCAGCTCATGGCCGACTCCCTCGCTAGGCTTCCGCTTGAAGGTTGCCGAGATACACGATGTGTACATGGTGGTAAGTGGCGAGAGCGTGCGTGAAGAAGTACACCCCTGCAGGGTTATCATTATCTATTCGAATAGCCGGATTCCTCAGATATGGAAACTTGGACCCCTTGCATAGTTCATAGACAAGTGAAAGTGGATACTCTAAAATGCGTAAGATAAGTGTGAGTGCTATGGATGGCATTCTCGCAGGGAGGCGGGAGAGGATCCATAGTGGAGTATTGATATGGTGAATATGTGGACTCATGTGCGCCACCTCAAGAGTTACTTGCAGTCGTAGTTCAGGTTAGCCACTGAGTCAAAGCTGGTTTGCTGCAGTTAAACTCCACCACCCCTTTGTTGATACTGATGCATATATAGATAGTTCTGATGTAAGTCTTGTTGGGTACATTTGTACTCACGTTTGCTTATTCTATGTTTTGCAGAGAGACGTCAGTCTCACTAGTAGTTCTGTGTGGACTTCGACGTTTAGCTTGTTACCTCAGCTACGATCTTGTACCCTTGGGAGGGTCTTGTAGATAGTGAGGCTTTTGAGCCTTCTTCATTTGTAGTTGTCTGTACTCAGACAAGTTAAGATTCCCCATGTGCTTGTTGCTTGTATTCTCTGAATGTTGGGTCATGAGACCCATGTTTGTAATATCTTGCTCCTCGAAGCCTAATGAATAAATACTGGAGTCGTAGAGTTATGTTGTGATGCCATGTTGTATTTACACATATCGAGCATATTGTGTGTATGATTGAAATGCTTGCTATGTGTGGGTTCCGACAATCTAGTTGTTATCCTTGGCAGCCTCTCCTATGGGGAAATGTAGTCGAGTGCCTCCTTGAGCCATAGTAGTCCGCTATAGCCCGGTTCACCGGAGTCCTGCTAGCCCAGCAATACTACTGAGGACACTTGACTGGACGGCATGCGTTTCACTTCGTTCCTGTGTCTGTCCCTTCGGGGAAATGTCATGCGGTGATATCCGGAGTCCTGCCTAGCCTGCTACAGCCCGGTTCACCGGAGTCTTGTTAGCCCAGTGCTACAACCCGGATTCACACGCTGCTGACCGACATGCTCGAGGTTGATTCATGTATGCATGTCCCCATAGGTTAGTGCCACTTTGGGTTCACGACTAGCCATGTCAGCTCGGGTTCTCTATCATATGGATGCTAGCGACACTATCATACACGTGAGCCAAAAGGCGCAAACGGTCCCGGGCCATGGTAAGGCGACACCCGTGGGAATACCGTGCGTGAGGCCGCAAAGTGATTTGAGGTGTTACCGGCTAGATCGATGTGACTTGGAATCGGGGTCCTGACAGCTTTGGTATCAGAGCCAGACTGCCTGTAGGATTACCAAGCCAAGCTGGTCGAAGTTGAGTCTAGAAATGCTTAGTTATATAAGGGAATTGATTGCGGAAGGGAATGTAAGGCTCTTTTTACTTCTTCTACCCTATGCCCTTCTCATCTGAGTCATCTTATCTTTTCTACGGGATTAAGAACTAGGTTTCTCTTCTATCTCTCAGGATGACGTGGTACTAAACCATAGTTGCCTAGGATTGTTGAGTTCAAGCCTCAGTTCAGTTTGTACTACCTCCATATGTTCATAGCTGGCCTCAGAACCTTGAGTTTGTGATGTTGAGTAGCTATGCCACCATTTTTGCAGGTTGTCTCAAATCGTTTTGAGCAATTACAGCCGTTATGCTGCCCGAGTCATCCCAGGTCTCTAAATAGTCTGATGCATCTGCAAATCCCTTCCTCCCGTTCCTGATGTCCTTTGGGCCAGATTAACCACACTGACCAGTGGGTTGAGGTACTCCGTTGCCTTGACATGTATGTTGGAGTTAGTATTATGACCCTAGGTGTCCTCGAGAATTTAGCAATGCTTCCGTATCCCCAGTGTGATGATCCTGGCCATCATTCTTGAAAGCATCCTGTGATGCCATTTAGTAGTAGGTATTCTATTCCTGGGTTCTTGAACCCGAGATTCACCCTACTTACTTCATGTTGATAGTGTTTGCTAGTTCCTTTAGGATATTAGTAACCTTTGCGATAGTCCTCGAGGTCTGTGGTATATCATTCTTCCAAATACCATGAACCATTCATGGCAGAAGTTCCTCGTTGAACCGAAAGATCACAACCAGAGTGCTCTTGACGAGCTCTCGATTCTATGCTGTGACTCTGCCAGTCCTACCTTTCTGCATGGATTATCTGGAAGAAATGTGTTGAACTTGGTTTGACATACTAATCTATGCATCCACAACTCAGAAGGTTATACGTTTCTTGAGTTGACCCTCCTCAGCTTGTATTCCAACCCTAGTTTATCACTTGATAGTCAGGAACAGTTGTGCATTCGTGTTCATCGATGTCTATTATTCTTGTGGTCCGTCAAGCCATTATATTCTGGAATGACTAGGAGAAACAAACTCCAGTACCTCATCCATTTCTTGGACTGGTCAAAGTAGTTGTATTCCGCAAATCAAAATGCCAATCCTGCTTTTGTTGTGCTCTACCTCGGAGTATTATCCCTTTATGTCAGGATTGCCATGAGAATTGCACCACCTCTTATTAATTCTTGACGAAGTGATACTTCTCACCATCATTATCCATTCCTCGATCATGTGTTGTTGTAACCGGAATGCCGACAAGTGTACTGTGATGTGCGAAATCAATACTCCTGGCAACCCTATTGCTTGGTAGTTAATGGACAAAACGCTCATTCTTAGTGTGCTGGTTACTAAATCATCATCCTAAGATTGATCGTGCTACCTAGTCCTTATTTCTGGTGCACTCTTCGATCAATGAGTTAGGATTTTGTCAAACGCTTGCTCTATTGATCATATCGTCTTGCCCAGAAAAGCAAGATTGTTCTCGAGCTTAGTAACATATCGGTGGTTCGTGATTTTCCGGATATCTTCTCGGAGGTATCAGCAGGTTGTCACCTGACCGCTATGTTGAGTTCGGGATCAAGTTGGTTTCTTGTAGCCACCCTTTTCTCCAAGACTCTGTGTTGGATACCCTGAGCTAGTTGGTTAAGCTTAACAAACAACTTGGAGAGTTGGAAGATAAAAGCTTGTCCGACCATGCTCATCCCTAAAGGATATCTTGTATCTGTGTTGAAGAAAGATGATATCTTCATCGATTGACCCACGTGATCAATTGTCGGCGCTATCGTCTTATCCAATCTTTGATTCAAGTATGGGCTATCCTCAAATCAAATCAGAACCAACGATATTCATAATGTTGTCTTACCCGTGGTTGTTTCCTCGAGCATACATCATTATATCTTTTGGGTCTGACCAATGCTATAACCTTGTTCACATAGTTGTGGAATTCCATCTTCATGGAAATCTCGATGATTGTTGTTGAGCTCATCATCAACATTTCATCTTGTCCATGATTCATGTTGAACATCTAAGCTAGTGTTGGAAACTTTTGAAAGCATTTCTTCATCTCCCGTTCATGAAGTATATGTTTTGGTGAAAGAAGTGACTTTCTCTGAGTTCACGTGCATTAGGTGTAAGTTGCCGCCAAGAATTGAGAAAGGTTTGTTTTGTTTCCTCTAGAACCATCCCAAATCAGTCATGCATACGTGCGAAGTATTATATGGTTTGGTAGATTAATTACCTCCACTCCATATGTATTCCCTAGCACACCAAGCCACTAATTGATTTGTTCAAGGAGAATAAGTTCCTTCCTAAGAGCTAATCCAGACTTGTGTAAGGACTTCGATATCCTCGATGATGGTTCCTCACCTGAACTTTGGTAGTGTTTTATTGTAAGACTACTCCGTGGTCATGCTTGTCTTGGGCAACATGTTCACAAGTGTGTAGCAGAACCAGCTCATGTTTTGGAGCTTACTACCATAGTCCATTTCCCGAGAATCTCGCAACGCCATCTTGTCGATTTGTGTTGCAAAATTTCTTTACAGACACATTGTCTGAATTATCCTGTTACCAACCAGATTTGAATCTCAGGCAGATATGATGGTTGGAACTTCTTGCGAGAACTATGATATAGGTTCCAGTGGAGTGGACACACCTAGCTGGAAGCACTGTTGTTGTACTATCTTGATTAAGCCATTTGGTCACCTCCCATGAGGATTTCGCATGACTTATTCTTGAAGTTGTTCCTTAAGGATCCTTCTGCTCTCAGTTTCTTCGATGATTCTATAACCATTGGAACGTTCGAAACACTCTCGACTGTTGAGTTCTTCCCCAGTTACTAGAATCATTCCCAACATTTGCATTTTGTTCCCAGCTTGCACCTCAGTAGTTGTTGTTCAGGATCATCTTCAAAAGTGGACTTACCATGGGTCCCATCCATTTTCGATGATAAGCAAAATCATCCATTGCGTTGTCTTCAACAAGGTAGTCCACATCATCCATTCTAGTCCGAGTATGACATTCTTTTGAACTCCTTCGAATGGTCGGTTGTGATTTCCTTAGGCTGGTATGAAGAGTTTCAATGATCTATGGATCAAAAGTAATTCTTTTTGCCACTTAAGGCAATAATTCTACGAGTCACCTCCTCTAAGATGCCCTGTTATGGAATCGTGGTAATTATCTCCTTGCTACTTTGAACCCATCCACCATCTTCTTAAGCGTGGAATAGTTGCCTACCAAATCGAACTTCATCATCTGTTACTATCCATCCGTCTTGATCTATGTTTTGTGTCCCAACACAAGAGATGTTTCTATGTCTCATTTCGTGAGTTGATCTTGTGATCATTGAGATGATCCTAAGTGGCTCGAACCTCAAGATGATCATCTAAAAATCTCCCTTTCCTCTCGTTGTCGTGTTGGATGGAGTTCTCAGAGCAAGACGTTGAGACAAAGATGGTGACGAATCAACGTTCTTATGAAGTGCAACATTGATCGTGAAGACTATGTCAGTTCCGTGTCCCCGCTGTCTTCTTAACTCACGTCTTGAATCTCGGGGCGAGATTCTTGTTTAGTGGGGGTGAGTTGTCACAGCCCTAGATCTTTCTTGTAATTAATTGCATTTGTGAGCATCCATGCATCTTTTTAAATTCAAGGAATTTGAATTGAGGGAATTTTCAAAGCCTCAGAATTTTTTTTAAAATGATCAACATTAAAATTTTCTCAAATAAGTCCAAGAAAATGTTCATGTTATTCTATGAAAATATTGGCAAGAGGTAAAATTCAAACCAATATTTTTGAAATGTCAGAAATATTTATTTCGGGAATTTGAGTTAATCTAATAATTATTTGCATTGGACATATTTGTTATATATTAAATATGGGTCCAATAATTTTGAAAGTTTGTATGTGACTCTGGACTAGCTCCCTAAGTCCACATATTGAATTTCAGAAGTTTATAAAGTGATTTGGTAGTTAAACCAAATCAAACAAACAGAACAAAATAGGAAACAAAACAGAAATAGGAAAAGAAAGGGAGAAAACCACCTGGGCCACTTACCTATAGCGGCAGCCCCACTTACCTGGCGCTCACCAGCCGGCCTGCTAATTTTGTTGTGTGGCCGTGCGGCCATGCGCGCGCGCCGCCACGCCTCCTACCTGCCTGCTTCCCCAGGCCACGTCGACGCCGCTTCGGCCTCCCCCGCTGCCGTCTTGATTGGGCCGACATCCTCACCCGCTGCTCCTCTCCCTCGCCTCTCCCCGCCATGGCTAACGCAGCCGCGCCGCCGTAAAGCCGCAACCACCGTGCTTCCCTCGTCTCCCCGTACTGTCCACGGGCTCCGCCTCCATCTCTCACGCCTCTCCGTCAACTCACGCGACGCCGGATGCCCTGCATCACCCTCTGCACCGCCATGTTCGCCGCCTCTGCCCCGAGATCGACGGCGACCTTCCGACGTCACCAGGCCCTCCCCGAGCTCGCCGAGGCCCACGTTGCAACCGCTGTGAGCCCCCGGTCATTTCCCCCTAACCCCGCCTCCGTTTGATTGCCGTAGCCGCCGCCCCCTTGCTAATAGCAGCCACCGCCGCACGGGCTCGTCTCCGGCGAAGCCCCGGTGACCATTTGGTCACGGGCGTGCACCCGTTGTGCTTGCCACGACCTGTAGAGCACCCCCAGCGCCTCAGCTCGCTCGTTTGTGAGCAGCAGCGCCGAACCAGACCGCACCCGAGCTCCGGCCGCCGCTCATCAGCTCGTCGTCGTCGGTTCCGGCAACCACAGGCCCGGCCACCACCACCGTTCGAGCCGTGTGGGCGATTCCCGAGCACCTCCGCCGCGTCTGTCCATGGCCGGCAGCCTAACTCCGGTGAAAACGCCATTAGGCACTAACCTAATGACCCCCTGGGTCCATGACAGGTGGGGCCAGCCCCTATTAAGTTTTGGATTAGTTTAAATCTAAACCTAATCAGCATAGTGACATGGAATGTGGGACCCACAACTCAGGTTTGACCCCGGTCAGCTGTGTTGACCTGAGGACGTCATCTTGACGTCATGCTGACGCTGTAACTATTTTATGAAATTTGAATAAATCAGAGAAGGTTTAGAAAATTCCAGAAAATAGTTAAAACTTCTAAAAATCATAGAAATTCAACCGTAACTCCAAATAAGATAAATTATATATGAAAAATGATCAGAAAAATCCAATCTATCCATATGTACCATTTTCATGCATGTTAGAACAACTTATAGCTACTGTTTAGGACAAATCAAATGAATGTCATTTAAATAACCATATGTGGAGTTTGAATTTGAACCTTGGGTTCAAACCAACTACACTTAATTGTGTTGCTACTTGCATTAGGCCAAATCACACCGATGAAGAGCTATATCATCTTCAGAAGTGCCAGGCAAGCAAAACCCCCTTGGTCATTCCGATACAATCCCACTCTCTCGCTCCTGCTCTCTTTTACTGCATTAGGACAACAACGATTCAACTGCTACATGCTACGGTAGTTGAACCCCTTTCCTTTGCATGACCTGTCATTGCCATAGTAAATAGATGAAACCCACTAGCATGAGTAGGCGTTGTTTGAGCCCTGGTGTGCCTACTCATTCATGCTTGTTTGTCATGCCTGCTATTGCTTAGAGTTGAGTCAGGTTTGATTCATCGGGAATGAATTGGAATGGTGATGAACATGTCCTACTTTGTGTGAGCTAAGTGTGTGAACACGATTTGGTAAAGGTAGCGGTGAGAGGCCATGTAGGAGTACATGGTGGGTTGTCTCATTGCAGCCGTCCTCCGGAACTGAGTTCTGTGTTTGTGATCCATGAACAGCTACTACCACGCATTGGAATGCTTAAGTGCCCCTCTCGACTTATTAATCAACATGATCTTTGTCCAGGAGTTGCAACTAGTTTCTGGTGTTTGTAGGTTGTGTTAGTAGTCTACCAAGTGGCACCCGGTACAGGTGGGCTTGGGACAGACTAGGCACAGTGGCACGGTGTACCAAGTGACACCCGGATGGTGGGCTTGGGAACCCTGCACACATCATTTGGGGCCATGAGCGACACCCCGGTTGGTTAGTGAGGTCGTGGTTGACTCCCTCACCAGGCTTCCGCTTGAAGGTTTCCGAGATACGCGATGTGTACATGGTGGTAAGTGGCGAGAGCGTGCATGAAGAAGTACACCCCTGTAGGGTTATCATTTTCTATTCGAATAGCCGGATTCCGCGGATATGGAAACTTGGACCCCTTGCATAGTTCATAGACAAGTGAAAGTGGATACTCTAAAATGCGCAAGATAAGTGTGAGTGCTATGGATGGCATTCTCGCAGGGAGGCGGGAGCGGATCCACAGTGGAGTATTGATATGGTGAATATGTGGACCCTTGTGTGCCACCTCAAGAGTTACTTGCAGTCATAGTTCAGGTTAGCCACTGAGTCAAAGCTGGCTTGCTGCAGTTAAACTTCACCACCCCTTTGTTGATACTGATGCATATGTAGATAGTTCTGATGTAAGTCTTGCTGGGTACATTTGTACTCACATTTGCTTATTCTACGTTTTGAAGAGAGACGTCAGTCTCGCTAGTAGTTCCATGTGGACTTCGACGTTTAGCTTGTTACCTCAGCTACGATCTTGTACCCTTGGGAGGGTCTTGTAGATAGTCAGGCTTCCGAGCCTTCTTCATTTGTAGTTTTCTGTACTCAGACAAGTTAAGCTTCCGCATGTGGTTGTTGCTTGTATGCTCTGAATGTTGGGTCATGAGACCCATGTTTGTAATATCTCACTCCTCGGAGCCTAATGAATAAATACTAGAGTCGTAGAGTTATGTTGTGATGCCATGTTGTATTTACACATATCGAGCATATTGTGTGTATGATTGAAATGCTTGCTATGTGTGGGATCCGACAATCTAGTAGTTATCCTTGGCAGCCTCTCCTATGGGGAAATGTAGTCTAGTGCCTCCTTGAGCCATAGTAGTCCGCTACAGCCCGGTTCATCGGAGTCCTGCTAGCCCAGCACTACTTCTCAGGACACTTGACTAGACGGCATGTGTTTCACTTTGTTCCTCTGTCTGTCCCTTCGGGGAAATGTCAAGCGGTGACATCCGGAGTCCTGCCTAGCCTACTACAGCCCGGTTCACCGGAGTCCTTTTAGCGCAGTGCTACAGCCCGGATTCACACACTGCTGACTGACATGCTCGAGGTTGATTCATGTATGCCTATCCCCATAGGTTAGTGCCGCTTTGGGTTCACAACTAGCCATGTCGTCCCGGGTTCTCTGTCATATGGATGCTAGCGACACTATCATATACGTGAGCCAAAAGGCGCAAACGGTCCCGGGCCATGGTAAGGCGACACCCGTGGGAATACCGTGCGTGAGGCCGCAAAGTGATATGAGGTGTTACCGGCTAGATCGATGTGACTTGGAATCGGTGTCCTGACACTAGCGTACCGAAGAACGGAGGAAACGGACCTCATACGGTCGAAACTGGGGTCCTGTTGATCGGGAGGGGTGTAGCGTACCGTAAAAAGGAGGAAACGGACCTCCTACGGTCGAAACGGGGGTCCTGTTGATCAGGAGGGGTGTGGCGTACCGCAAAACAGACGAAACGGACCTCCTACGGTCGAAACGGGGGTCCTGTTCATCGGGAGGGGTGTGGCGTACTGCAAAATGGGACTCCACGGGATACTGTTCATCTCCACCGTCGACCTCCTCTAGCCTCCACGGGCTCCTGTTCATCCAGCCTCCACCGCGCGCTACTCCACCGGCTACTATTCAACCACCCCTCCACCATCTACTGTTCATCCAGCCCTCCACACCACGGGGTCCTGTTCAACCACCCCTCCACGGGCACCCCTCCACCGTCTACTGTTCATCCAGGCCTCCACACCATGGGGTCCTGTTCATCTAGAGGCAACGCCACCACTCACTGTTCATCCAAACCCCCCTTAACTCTCACTGTTCATCCCAGAGGCAGCATCGATCGGCTTCAGTTAGCAGCAGTAGCGAAGGAATCGCTCGATCGGATTCAGTTAACAACCATCGATTGATCGCTCATGTTCAGTAATGTGTAGCCTGCAATGCAATCGCTCGGGTTCAGTTAGAGCCCAACGCCTTGCTCGGGTTCAGTTAGAGCCAACGCCTCGCACACACGCGCGTACGTGTACGAGAGAAACGCGCATCGCTCGGCCCCCGACCTCCCACCATAACCGGGAACTGTCAGGACCCCAATCCTAAGTCACACCGATCTAGCATGTAACACATCATATCACTTTGTGGCCTCACGCACGGTATTCCCACGGGTGCCACCTTACCTTGCCCGGGACCATTTGCGCCTTTTGGCTCACGTATATGATAGTGTCGCTAGCATCCATATGACAAAGAACCCGGGCTGACATGGCTAGTCGTGAACCCAAAGCGGCATTAACCCATGGGGACAGGCATACATGAATCAACTTCGAGCATGTCGGTCAACAGCGTGTGAATCCGGGTTGTAGCACTGGGCTAACAGGACTCCGGATGTCACCGCGTGACATTTCCCCGAAGGGGACGGACACAGGAACGAAGTGAAACACATGCCGGCTAGTCAAGTGTCCTGAGCAGTAGTGCTGGGCTAGCAGGACTCCGGTGAACCGGGCTGTAGCGGACTACTATGGCTCAAGGAAGCACTAGACTACATTTCCCCATAAGAGAGGCTGCCAAGGATAAACAACTAGATTGTCGGATCCCACACATACCAAGCATTTCAATCATACACACAATATGCTCGATATGTGTAAATACAACATGGCATCACAACATAACTCTCCGACTCAAAGTATTTATTCATTAGGCTCCGAGGAGCGAGATATTACAAACATGGGTCTTATGACCCAACAATCATAGCATACAAATCAAGCACATGCGGAAGCTTAACATGTCCGAGTACAGACATCTACAAATGAAAAAGTCTAAGAAGCCTGACTATCTACCAGATCCTGCCGAGGGCACAAGATCATAGCTGAGGTATCAAGCTAACGTCGAAGTCCACGCGAAACTACTAGCGAGACTGGAGTCTCTCTGCAAAACATAAATTAAGCAAACGTGAGTACAAAAGTACTCAGCAAGACTTACATCAGAACTAGCTACATATGCATCGGTATCAACAAAGGGGGGGTGGAGTTTAACTGCAGCAAGCCAGCTTTGACTCAGTGGCTAACCTGAACTACGACTGCAAGCAACTCTTTTGAGGTGGCGCACATGAGTCCACATGTCCACCATTCAATACACCACTATGGATCCGCTCTCGTCTCCCTACGATAAGGCCATCCATAGCACTCACACTTATCTTGCGAGTTTTAGAGTATCCACTTTCACTTGTCTATGAACTGTTATAGGCAACCCAGAAGTCCATTACCGCGGACAAGGCTATTCGAATAGATGATGTTAACCCTGCAGGGGTGTACTTCTTCACACACGCTCTCACCACTTACCGCCATTTACACGACATGTACTCGGCAACCTTCAAGCGGAAGCCCAACGAGGGTGTCGGCCAGAGCCTACCTAAACACTCAAGTCTCTAGTCTAGGTTTATCGCCTATCCAGGTTCCATCCACAGGGAGTCCGACCGAGGTTTCCACATACGGCCCCAGACGATGTGTACAGGGTTCCGAGACACCAAACGGGCGCCCGGCATGCCCGGCCACGGTGTATCTACCACATCATAGCCCACCCCTAGGGTCAGCGCTACGCATGGACGCCAACACATATCCTATAAACACCAGAAACTAGTCGCAACTCCTGGACAGAGGACAAGGGTGATCAAGAAGCCGAGAGGGTCCATTGGTTTCGGGCCCAATGCGTGGTAGTAACTGTTTCATGGATCACAAACACAGAAATCAGTTCCTAAGGACGGTTTCAATGAGACAACCCACCATGTACTCCTACATGGCCTCTCACCTCTACCTTTACCAAATCGTGTTCACACACTTAGCTCACACACAGTAGGACATGTTCATCACTGTTCCAATTCATCCCCGATGAATCAGACCTGACTCAACTCTAAGCAGTAGCAGGCATGACAAATAAGCATGAATGAGTAGGCACATCAGGGCTCAAACAACTCCTACTCATGCTAGTGGATTTCATCTATTTACTGTGGCAATGGCAGGTCATGCAGAGGAAAGGGGTTCAACTACCGCAATATGTAACAGTTGAATCGTTGTTGTCCTAATGCAGTAAAAGAGAGCAGGAGCGAGAGAGTGGGATTGTATCGGAATGTACAAGGGGGTTTTGCTTGCCTGGCACTTCTGAAGATAACATTGAGTCTTCATCAGTGTCAACGATCACAGCGTCGGAGGAGCGTCTACCGAGAGGGGACAATTACCGGCAAACATGGAAGAACACAATCAATGCGATGCAACTATATGATGCATGATCATGACATGGCAATATGCTGTTGATTGAGCTAATGCAACTAGCAACAAGTTAAATGCAGTTCGTTTGAATACTAGGTTCAAAATCAAATTCAAACTATGAATTTAAATAGTGCATTATCATGTTTTGGACTAAATAGTGAGATTAAGTTGTTCAAACATGCATGAAATGCCATAATCATATTCCTTGGATTTTTCTGATAATTTTTCATATATAATTTATTGCATTTGGAGTTATATATTATTTTCTATGATTTTTAGAAGTTTTAGCTATTTTCTGAAATAAATAAATCATTTCTGATTTATTTAAAATCCCAGAAAAGCTTTACTGCGTCAGCATTGCGCAAGGGTGATGTCAGCGGGTCAACTAGTCGGCCAGGTCAAACCTGAATAGTGGGACCCACTAGTTAGTGACCCAGTCAACTAACCAAGTTAGTTAGCCCTAACTAACTGGGTTGGGCCCACTGGTCAGCGACTAACCTAACTAACCTAAATAGGATTAGCCCTAACTAACTTAGTTAGCCGGGCGGGGCCCGCATGTCAGTGGCTCATCTAATTAGCTAAGTTAATTAACACTAACTAAACCTAACACTAATTAAGCAGGCGCCTGGGCCCACACGTCAGGGGAGGTCAAACCCCTGGTCAACCGGGGCTAAACCGTCGGCGATGACCAGATGCGGCGGAGGGCCGCGGGAACGGGCTCTGGGGCCCCGTTCGCAGCATGGTTGGGCTCGTTCGAGAGCCCAAACCAGCGCGCGTCGGATGGTGGCGCCAGCCGGGCCTGGGACGGCCGGAGGCGACGGCGGGGAGCTCGGCCGCGGCGGCCGGAGCTCGGGCGTGCTCGGGTTCGGCGCTGGGATACACAACAGGGGCGTGGAGAGGGGCTACGACCTCCTGGGAGTGTGGAAAACGCGGTGACGCGCTCGGTTTCGAGCCCGCGTGGCTGTGGCCATGACGACGGTGTCGCCGGCGGAGCCGAGTGCTCGGGCTCGGTGGAGATGGCGGCTAGGGGGTGCAACCGACACGTAGAGGAGGGGGGTTAGGGGCAGGGGCTTACGTTGAGTCTTCCGGTGCAGACGGCGGGGCCGGGGAGGTGTCGGAGTGAGCGGGGCGGCGAGGCGAATCTCCGGCGACCCGAGGAGGATGAAGGGGTCGGGGATGGTGCTTCGAGGCGTCCGGCGTCATGTGGCTCAGCAGAAAGGACCGGGGCGTCACGGCGGAGCTCGGGGGCGCGTCAGAGAGGCTCGGAGGTGGCTCTGGCCGTGGGGGAGCTCGTCGGCGGCGACGGCTGCGTTCGGTCACGCGTGTGAGAGAGAGACAGAGGAGGGGATGAGGGCGAGGGAGAGTGCGAGAGAGGTCAGGGGATGCATGGTGTCGCGAGGGAGGGCCAGAGCGACGAGGAGGCAGGAGGTGGCCGGCGCGTGGCCGGCGCGCGGCGAGCACGCGCCCCTGCCTTCTGGCGCCAAGTAGGGGGTGACTAGCGCTGGCTAGTCAGCTGGGCCGGCACAGTGTCGGGCCAGCAGTGGCCCAGGTAAGCTCTCTCTCTTCTCTGTTTTCTAAATTGTTTCTGTTTTCTATTTTTCTGCAATTGTTTTGGGTTTAGTTTTAACACTAAACCATTTTATGAAATCCTGAAAATAATTATGTGGCTAGAACTAAAATATCCAGAACCACATAAAATGTTCCAGAATTATTGGACATATATTAATTATATAAAGAATATCTATCCAATGCAAATAGTTATTGAATTAATTCAAAGGCCCAAGATAAATGTTTCTGAGATACCAAAAACATTGGTTTGAATTTTACCTCTTGCCAATATTTTCAGAGACTAGGAGGAACATTTTCCTGGACTTCTTTGAAGACATATTAATGTTGATTATTTTTGAACTGGTTTCTGAGGGTTTCAACAAACCTAAATTCAACTTTCAGAAATTTTAGACATGATACATGAGTGTAGATGCAACAATTTCACTCAGGTACTCTAGGGCTGTGACAACTCACCCCTACTAAACAAGAATCTCGTCCTGAGATTCAAGCGTAGGGTAAGGTGAAGGGGGAAACACAAGCTAACAAAATCTTCACGATCCAGATGTCTTCTCGAGGATGTTGATTTATTGCATCATCTTGATCTCGACGTCTTGCTTTGAGAACTACATCCAACATGACAATGAGTAGAAAGGGAGAATTTAAGAAGAAACGATCTTCTTGAGGTTCAAGCAACATATTAATGATCACAAGATCAACTCATGGAATGAGACATGGAAACATCTCTGGAGCTGAGAGGCAAAACATGCATCAGAGATGATGGAAGAGAAACATATGACAAAGGTTCAAATTGGTAGGCGATAATTCCATGCTGGAGTAGGATGGTGCATGGTTTTCAAGGTAGTGAGGAGATAATTGCCATGATACCATAACGAGACATCTTAAGGAAGGTGACTCGCAGAAATATTCCCTTAAGTGGCAAAAAGAAATACTTTTGATTCAGAGATCATTGAAACTCTTCATACCGGCTTAAGGAAATTTACAATTGATCGTTTGAGATAGCTCGAAGAGATGGCATACTTGGACTAGGATGGATGATGTGGACTACCTTGTTGAAGACAACGCAATGGATGATTTTTGCTTATCACTGGAAATGGATGGGACCCATGGTAGACTGACACAATGACGGGTGCAAGCTGGGAACAAAATGCAAATACTGGGAATGATTCTAGTGATTGGGAAAAAGCTCAACATACGAGAGTGATTCCCCTGTTTGAATGGTTATAGCATAACCGAGGAAACTGAGAGCGGATCCCATTTAATGCTGAAGATAAATCCTAGTGCTTGCACGTGCTCTCAAGAACTTGAGCATTTCCATATTCATCAAGGTTTTACCAATATCTGTGACAAGGATCCTGGCAACACAACATACCACCATGATTGATATTGGTGGAGGATGCGGGTGCAAAGGAAGATAACACTTTCTCAGATTTCACCTTAGCGAGGCCAAGGGGACAAAATCTGGATAATCGACCGAGAGACATTTAGCACTCTGCTTCTAATGTTCTCCTTGAGGTACTAGCGTATCCCAATCATAGATATGGTTTGATACCTAGAACATCAAGTAAAGGTCGGACTTCAGGAACACAAAATCCATAAGGGACATCCAGGGGGTAAATCCTATGAAATCCTTATGGGGAGGTGGCCAACTTTCTAAATCAAGATACTACAATAATAGGTCTTCTGGTTGGGTGTGTTGGCCACGACATCCACTTTACCGGTTATGGTGAGACCAATATTATAGTTCTTGGGAAAACGTTCCAACCATCACATCTACCTGAGATTCAGATCTGGTTGGTGTCAGGACATTCCAGACTCATCGAGTCTAGCAAGAAAAATTAAAGTTTGCAACACAAATCAACGAGATGACATTGCGAGATTCTCAGGGAATGAACTACGATAGTAAGCTCCAAAACATGAGCTGGTTTTGTACAAAGTGGTGAACACGCTGTTCCAGACAAGCATGACCACATAGTAGTCTTATAATAAAACACTACCGAGTTCAGGTGGGGAACCATCATCAAGGATAACAAAGTCCTTGCATAAGTCATCATTAGCTCTTAAGAAGGAACTTCTTCTCCTTGAACAAATCAATCAGTGGCTTGGTGTGCTAGGAACACATACAGAATGGAGGCGGCCAACCTATCATACCATAGAGTACTTCGCACATAGGCATGACTAACTTGGGATGATTCCAGAGGGAGCAAAAACAAGCTTTCTCGAATTTATAGCGGCAACTTGCACCAAATGCACATGAATCAGAGAAAGTCGCTTCTTTCATCCAAACATATGCTTCATGAACGAAACACGAAGAAATGCTTACACAAGTTTCCAACACTAGGTTGATGTTCAACATGAGTCATGGGGGAAGACAGAATGTTGCTAATGGGCTCAACAGCAACTCATCCGAATTTCCATATCACTGGACTTCCACCATCATGTGAACACGGTGATAGCATTGGTCAGACCAAAAGATGTAATGGTGTATGCTCGAGGGATCAACCACGAGTAAGACAACATTACGAACATTGTTGGTTCTGATTTGACTTGACGATAGCCCATACTCAAGTCAATATTTTGACAAGGCAATAGATCCAACAACTGATCACGAGGACCAATCGATGGAGATATCATCTTTCTTCAACACGCACACACACAAAAAGATATCCCTTAACATGAACTAAGTCAGACAAGCTTTATCTTCCAACTCTCCAAGTTGTTGTTTAACTCAACCAACTAGCTCAGGGATATCCAACACAGATTCTTGGAGAAGGGGTGATTTATAAGAAAACCCATTTAATCACGAACTCAACATACTGTTCAGGCGACAACCAGGTAATACTTCCGAGAAGATCTTCGGAAATCACGAACCACCGATATGTTATTAAGCTCGAGAAAAATCTTGCTTGTCAGGGCAAGACGATATGATCAAATAAGCAAGGATAGACACAGTCCCAACTCTTGATCGAAGAGTGCACCAGGGAAATGGACTAGGTAGCATGATCAATCTTAGAATGATGATTCAATAACCAACACGCTAAGAATGAGAATATTGCCCATTAACTACTAAGCAACGGAGTTGCTAGGAGTATTGATTTCACACATCACGACTCACTTGCCGGCATTCCGGTTACAATAACACAGGAACCGAGGAATGAAAAATGATGGTAAGAAGTATCACCGCGTCAAGAATTCATAAGAGAAGGTGCAAATCTCATGACGCTCCTGACATAAAGTGGGTAATACTTCAGGGTAGAACAGAACCAAAAGCTGGGTTGCATTTTGATCTGCGGAATATAACTGCTTTGACCCAATCCTGGATATGGATGAGGTACTGGATTTTGTTTCTCCTAGTCATTCTGAAATAGAACGGCTTGACGAACCACAAGAATACTAGGCATCGATGAACACAAATGCACACGTACTCTTGGCTATCAACTGATAGAGGATGGTCGGGATACAACTGAAGAGGAACCACTCAAGGGACATATAATTTCCTGGGTTGTGGATGCATAGATTAGTATGTCGAACAAGTTCAACAGGTTTCTTCCGGATAATCCATGCAGCAAGGTAGGACTAGCAGATTCACAATTCTTGAATGGAGAACCCATTAAGAGCACTCTTATTGTGATCTTTTGGTTCAAAGAACTTCTGCCTTAATGGTTCATGGTATTTGGAAGAAGGAAATACCACGGACCTCAAGGACCGTCGCAAGGTTACTAATATCCTAAAGGAACTAGCAACACTATCAACACGAGATAAGTAGAGTGAATTTTGGGCCAAGAACCCAGGAATAGAATGCGTACTAACTAAACGGCATCACGGGATGCTTTCGAGAATGGTGGCCAGAATCATCACACTGGGGATGCAAAGCATTGCTAGATTACCAGGTGATACTCTAGACACCTAGGGTCATAATAATAGCTCCAACATATATGTCGAGGCAATAGAGTACCTCAACTCATCGATTAGTGTGCTTAATCTGGCCCAAAGGACATCGGGATAGGAAGAAGGATTTGCAAATGCATCAGACTAATTAGAAACCTAGGATGACTCGGACAGCATAACGGCTGTAAATGCTCAAAATGATTTGAGACATCCTGCAAAATGGTGGCATAACCACTCAACAACACAATATCAAGGTTCTGAGATCAACTATCAACATACGGAAGTAGTAGGAACGGAACTGAAGCTTGAAACTATCAATTCTATAAGTCTATGGATTAGTAGCACGTCATCCTGATAGATAGATGAGAAGGCCTAATTCTTAATCCCCGTAGAAAAGAAGAGGTTGACTCAGATCAGAAGGGCATAGGGTAAAGGAGTAAAAAGAGCCTTACATTCCCTTCCACAATCAATCCCCTTACATAACTAAAGCATTTCTAGACTCGACTTCGACCAGTTTGGCTTGGTAATCCTACAGGCAGTTAGGCTCTGATACCAAAGCTGTCAGGACCCCGATCCTAAGTCACACCGATCTAGCATGTAACACATCATATCACTTTGCGGCCTCACGCACGGTATTCCCACGGGTGCCACCTTACCTGGCCCGGGACCGTTTGCGCCTTTTGGCTCACGTATATGATAGTGTCGCTAGCATCCATATGACAAAGAACCCGGGCTGACATGGCTAGTCGTGAACCCAAAGCGGCACTAATCCATGGGGACAGGCATACATGAATCAACTTCGAGCATGTCGGTCAATAGCGTGTGAATCCGGGCTGTAGCACTGGGCTAACAGGACTCCGGATGTCACCGCGTGACATTTCCCCAAAGGGGACAGACACAGGAACAAAGTGAAACACATGCCGGCCAGTCAAGTGTCCTGAGCAGTAGTGCTGGGCTAGCAGGACTCCGGTGAACCGGGCTATAGCGGACTACTATGGCTCAAGGAAGCACTAGAGTACATTTCCCCATAAGAGAGGCTGCCAAGGATAAACAACTAGATTGCCGTATCCCACACATACCAAGCATTTCAATCATACACACAATATGCTCGATATGTGTAAATACAACATGGCATCACAACATAACTCTACGACTCAAAGTATTTATTCATTAGGCTCCGAGGAGCGAGATATTACAAACATGGGTCTTATGACCCAACAATCATAGCATACAAATCAAGCACATGCGGAAGCTTAACATGTCCGAGTACAGACATCTACAAATGAAAAAGGCTAAGAAGCCTGACTATCTACTAGATCCTGCCGAGGGCACAAGATCATAGCTGAGGTATCAAGCTAACGTCGAAGTCCACGCGAAACTACTAGCGAGACTGGAGTCTCTCTGCAAAACATAAATTAAGCAAACGTGAGTACAAAAGTACTCAGCAAGACTTACATCAGAACTAGCTACATATGCATCGGTATCAACAAAGGGGGGGTGGAGTTTAACTGCAGCAAGCCAGCTTTGACTCAGTGGCTAACCTGAACTACGACTGCAAGCAACTCTTTTGAGGTGGCGCACACGAGTCCACATGTTCACCATTCAATACACCACTATGGATCCGCTCTCATCTCCCTACGAGAAGGCCATCCATAGCACTCACACTTATCTTGCGAGTTTTAGAGTATCCACTTTCACTTGTCTATGAACTTTTATAGGCAACCCAGAAGTCCATTACCGTGGACACGGCTATTCGAATAGATGATGTTAACCCTACAGGGGTGTATTTCTTCACACACGCTCTCACCACTTACCGCCATTTACGCGACATGTACTCGGCAACCTTCAAGCGGAAGCCCAACGAGGGTGTCAGCCATAGCCTACCTAAACACTCAAGTCTCTAGTCCAGGTTTATCGCCTATCCAGGTTCCATCTGCAGGGAGTCTGGCTGAGGTTTCCACATACGGCCCCGGACGATGTGTACAGGGTTCCGAGACACCAAACGGGCGCCCGGCATGCCCGACCATGGTGTATCTACCGCATCATAGCCCATCCCTAGGGTCAGCGCTACGCACGGCCGCCAACACATATCCTATAAACACCAGAAACTAGTTGCAACTCTTGGACAGAGGACAAGGGTGATCAAGAAGCCGAGAGGGTCCATTGGTTTCGGGCCCAATGCGTGGTAGTAACTGTTTCATGGATCACAAACACAGAACTCAGTTCCTAAGGACGGTTTGAATGAGACAACCCACCATGTACTCCTACATGGCCTCTCACCTCTACCTTTACCAAATCGTGTTCACACACTTAGCTCACACACAGTAGGACATGTTCATCACTGTTCCAATTCATCCCCGATGAATCAGACCTGACTCAACTCTAAGCAGTAGCAGGCATGACAAATAAGCATGAATGAGTAGGCACATCAGGGCTCAAACAACTCCTACTCATGCTAGTGGATTTCATCTATTTACTGTGGCAATGACAAGTCATGCAGAGGAAAGGGGTTCAACTACCGCAATATGTAACAGTTGAATCGTTGTTGTCCTAATGCAGTAAAAGAGAGCAGGAGCGAGAGAGTGGGATTGTATCGGAATGAACAAGGGGGTTTTGCTTGCCTGGCACTTCTGAAGATAACATTGAGTCTTCATCAGTGTCAACGATCATAGCGTCGGAGCAGCGTCTACCGAGAGGGGACAATTACCGGCAAACAGGGAAGAACATAATCAATGCGATGCAACAATATGATGCATGATCATGACAGGGCAATATGCTATTGATTGAGCTAATGCAACTAGCAACAAGTTAAATGGAGTTGGTTTGAACACTAGGTTCAAAATCAAATTCAAACTATGAATTCAAATAGTGCATTATCATGGTTTGGACTAAACAGTGAGATTAAGTTGTTCAAACATGCATGAAAATGCCATAATCAGATTCTTTGGATTTTTCTGATAATTTTTCATATATAATTTATTGCATTTGGAGTTATAGCTTATTTTCTATGATTTTTAGAAGTTTTAGCTATTTTTTGAAATAAATAAATCATTTCTGATTTATTTAAAATCCCAGAAAAGCTTTACTGCATCAGCATTGCGCAAGGGTGATGTTAGCGGGTCAACTGGTCGGCCAGGTCAAACCTGACCAGTGGGACCCACTGGTCAGTGACCCAGTCAACTAACCAAGTTAGTTAGCCCTAACTAACTGGGTTGGGCCCACTGGTCAGCGACTAACCTAACTAACCTAAATAGGATTAGCCCTAACTAACTTAGTTAGCCGGGCGGGGCCCGCATGTCAGTGGCTCATCTAATTAGCTAAGTTAATTAACACTAACTAAACCTAACACTAATTAAGCAGGCGCCTGGGCCCACACGTCAGGGGAGTTCAAACCCCTGGTCAACCGGGGCTAAACCGCCGGCGATGACCAGACGCGGCGGAGGGCCGCGGGAACAGGCTCTGGGGCCCCGTTCGCAGCGTGGTTGGGCTCGTTCGAGAGCCCAAACCAGCGCGCGTCGGATGGTGGCGCCAGCCGGGCCTGGGACGGCCGGAGGCGACGGCGGGGAGCTCGGCCGCGGTGGCCGGAGCTCGGGCGTGCTCGGGTTCGGCGCTGGGATACACAACAGGGGCGTGGAGAGGGGCTACGGCCTCCCGGGAGTGTGGCAAACGCGGTGACACGCTCGGTTTCGAGCCCGCGTGGCTGTGGCCATGACGACGGCGTCGCCGGCGGAGCCGAGTGCTCGGGCTCGGTGGAGATGGCAGCTAGGGGGTGCAACCGACACGTAGAGGAGGGGGGTTAGGGGCAGGGGCTTACGTTGAGTCTTCCAGTGCAGATGGCGGGGCCGGGGAGGTGTCGGAGCGAGGGGGGCGGCGAGGCGAATCTCCGGCGACCCGAGGAGGATGAAGGGGTCGGGGATGGTGCTTCGAGGCGTCCGGCGTCATGTGGTTCGGCGGAAAGGACCGGGGCGTCACGGCGGAGCTCGGGGACGCGTCGGAGAGGCTCGGAGGTGGCTCTGGGCGTGGGTGAGCTCGTCGGCGGCGACGTCTACGTTCGGTCGCGCGTGTGAGAGAGAGATAGAGGAGGGGATGAGGGCGAGGGAGAGTGCGAGAGAGGTCGGGGGATGCGTGGCATCGCGAGGGAGGGCCAGAGCGACGAGGAGGCTGGCAGGGAGGCAGGAGGTGGCCGGCGCGTGGCGAGCACGCGCCCCTGCCTTCTGGCGCCAGGTAGGGGGTGACTGGCGCTGGCCAGTCGGCTGGGCCGGCATAGTGTCGGGCCAGCAGTGGCCCAGGTAAGCTCTCTCTCTTCTCTGGTTTCTAAATTATTTCTGTTTTCTATTTTTCTGCAATTGTTTTGGGTTTAGTTTTAACTCCAAACCATTTTATGAAATCCTGAAAATAATTATGTGGCTAGAACTAAAATATCCAAAACCACATAAAATGTTCCAGAATTATTGGACATATATTAATTATATAAAGAATATATATCCAATGCAAATAGTTATTGAATTAATTCAAAGGCCCAAAATAAATGTTTCTGAGATACCAAAAACATTGGTTTGAATTTTACCTCTTGCCAATATTTTCACATTCTAAGAGGAACATTTTCTTGGACTTCTTTGAAGACATATTAATGTTGATTATTTTTGAACTGGTTTCTGAGGGTTTCAACAAACCTCAATTCAACTTTCAGAAATTTTAGACATGATGCATGAGTGCAGATGCAACAATTTCACTCAGGTACTCTAGGGCTGTGACAGGAACTCCCCGAAATTTTCCTCGCCCTCGCTTCTACCACGGTTTTTTCCATCATGGACGGCCCAAAGAATGTCATGCAGCTATGTCTCCGGCCCGCCCAGGACGAAAGTCCATTTTCTGTCATGATTTTTTGTCGTAGAAGTAGGATCCCACCACATCTATGATGATATCGGGTTTTGTCACAATTATCATCATAGAAGTGTCAGATGTATGACAGAAAATTTTTTCGTTCGGCCCAAATTGTCATGGATGTGTCTTTTTTTGTAGTGACTCATGCTTGCACTCAGTGTATATTAATTTTAATGCATGTTCTTTACAGTTGTTGCTCTCTAGTTGGTCGCTTCACAGTCTTTTGGTAGCCTTCACTTGTACTAAGTGGGAATACTGCTTTTGCATCCAATTCCATAAACCCCAAAGTTGTTCCATATGATTCCACCATACCTACCTATATGCGGTATTTACCTGCCGTTCCAAGTAAATTTGTATGTGCCAAACTATAAACCTTCAAATAAACATTTTGTTTTGTATGCTCGAATAGCTCATGTGTCAACTAGGGCTGTCCGTATCTTCCATGTTAGGCGGGTTATTCTCAAGAGGAGTGGACTCCGGTCCTCACTCACGAGAAAATGGCTGGTCACCGGGATGCCCAGTCCCATGCTTTATGCAAATCAAATTAAAATAGTTGCAAACAAAACTCCCCCGAGACTGTTGTTAGTTGGAGGCACTCGTTGTTTCGAGCAAGCCATGGATTGATGCTTGTTGGTGGAGGGGGAGTATAACCTTTACCATTCTGTTTGGGAACCGCCTATAATGTGTGTAGCATGGAAGATATCGCCATCTCTTGGTTGTTATGTTGACAATGAAAGTATACCGCTCAAAATATTATTCATCTCTATTTCAAAATCGAGCTCTGGCACCTCTACAAATCCCTGCTTCCCCTATCTATTTACTTTTATGTTGAGTCATCACCCTCTTATTAAAAAGCACCAGCTGGAGAGCACCATAGTCGTTTGCATCCATTACTATTAATTTATATTGGGTATGACTATGGTTGGATCTCTTATACCATGAATTACAATGTCTAGTCAGTCCTTGATCTTTAAAGGTGCTCTGCATTTATGTTTTGCGGTCTCAGAAAGGGCTAGTGAGATACCATCTTGTTATATCATATTATGATTGTTTTGAGAAAGTGTTGTCATCCGAGATTTATTATTATTGCTCGCTAGTTGATTATGCCATTGATATGAGTAAACATGAGACCTAAGAGTTATTGTGAATATGGTTAGTTCATAATCTTTGCTGAAAACTTGAATGTTGGCTTTACATATTTACAACAAGAACAGCAAACCGAGTTTGTAAAAGTTTTTCTTTATCACTGAGGACAAGCAAAGGTTTAAGCTTGGGGGAGTTGATACCTCTCCGTCGTATCTACTTTTCCAAACACATCTGCCCTTGTTTTGGACTCTAACTTGCATGATTTGAATGGAACTAACCCGGACTGACACTGTTTTCAACAGAATTGCCATGGTGTTATTTATGTGCAGAAACAAAAGTTCTCAGAATGACCTGAAACTCCATGGAACTTATTTTTGGAAATAATAAAAAATACTGGCGGAATAATCAAGGCCAGGGGGCCCACACCCTAGCCACGAGGGTGAGGGGCACGCCTGCCCCCCTGGGCTCGCCCCCTGCCTCGTGGGCCCCCTGGTGCTCCACCGACCTCGACTCCAACTCCATATATTCGTGTTCAGGGAGAAAAAAATCAGGGAGAAAGATTCATCATGTTTTGCGATACGGAGCCACCGCCAAGCCCTAAACTCTCTCGGGAGGGCTGATCCGGAGTCCGTTCGGGGCTCCGAAGAGGGGAATCCGTTGCTGTCGTCATCATCAACCATCCTCCATCACCAATTTCATGATGCTCACCATCGTGCGTGAGTAATTCCATCGTAGGCTTGCTGGATGGTGATGGGTTGGATGAGACTTATCATGTAATCGAGTTAGTTTTGTTAAGGTTTGATCCCTAGTATCCACTATGTTCTGAGATTGATGTTGCTATGACTTTGCTATGCTTAATGCTTGTCACTTGGGCCCGAGTGCCATGATTTCAGATCTGAACCTATTATGTTTTCATGAATATATGTGAGTTCTTGATCCTATCTTGCAAGTCTATAGTCACCTACTATGTGTTATGATCCGGCAACCCCGAAGTGACAATAATCGGGACCACTCCCGATGAGGACCATAGTTTGAGGAGTTCATGTATTCACCATGTGTTAATGCTTTGGTGCGGTACTCTATTAAAAGGAGGCCTTAATATCCCTTATTTTCCGCTAGGACCCCGCTGCCACGGGAGGGTAGGACAAAATATGCCATGCAAGTTCTTTTCCATAAGCACGTATGACTATATTCGGAATACATGCCTACACTATATTGATGAATTGGAGCTAGTTCTGTGTCACCCTATGTTATGATTGTTACATGATGAACCGCATCCGGCATAATTCTTCATCACCGATCCAATGCCCATGAGCTTTTCACATATTGTTCTCCACTTATTTACTTTTCCGTTGCTACTATTACAATTACTATAAAACCCAGAAATATTCCTTTTGTTATCATTAGCGTTACTTCCGTATTACTTTGCTACTAAATACTTTCCTGCAGATATTAAGTTACCCAGGTGTGGTTGAATTGACAACTCAACTGCTAATACTTGAGAATATTCTTTGGCTCCCCTTCTGTCGAATCAGTAAATTTGGGTTGAATACCCTACCCTCGAAAACTGTTGCGATCCCCTATACTTGTGGTTTATCAGGCACCAACATGTTGCAGTATATTTTTGGGCCGAATTGGGACAAGCTTTGGTATAAGCTTCTTGCAAACCGGAACTTCCCTCAAGAAGACTGGTGGTTCCGAGAGGGAACGTGTCACCTCCGTGTGCGTAACAACATATGTACAGTGCCTTCTCCTGCCTTAATTTTTTTACACAGGCAGATTAGACCAAATAGAAGTATCATGCTAACTTTTTGAATTATTCTGAGTTCATTTGGCCTTTTTTATACATTAATTGAGTTTCTAGGCATTTAATGTGCATAATTCAAATTTGAACTACAAGCACATGCTCCAGTGCACCAAAGTTGGTTGAAAAATCACAAGTGTGTCCTTGGGTGAATTTCTAGGTCCCGTGCGGGAAATGGGAATGAAATTCAAACATCTGGGTGTCATGGCTCGGTCGGAATGATTGTGAAACTTGGTTTTTTTAATTCATGTAAATCCAAAACAACCCTGAAAATCATGAAACTTGGCATGGTGTCATGACATGGCACCAACATGTTGTCGTAATTTTTTTGGCCGAATTGGGACAAACTTTGGTGTAAGCTTCTTGCAAACCGGAGCTTCCCTCAAGAAGGCTCATGGTTCTGAGAGGGAATGTGTCACCTTTGTGTGACAAACGACATACGTACACTGCCTTCTCCCGCCTTAATTTTTTTACAAAGGTAGAACAGACCAAATAGAAGTATCGTGCTAAATTTTGGAATTATTTCGGGTTCGTTTGGCCTTTTTCATACAGTAATTGAATTTTTTGGCATTTAATGTGCATAATTCAAATTTGAACTACAAACACATGCTCCAGTGCACCAAAGTTGGTCAAAAAATCACATGTGTGTCCTTGGGTGAATATCTAGGTCCCATGCAAGAAATGGGAATGAAATTCAAACATCTGGGCGTCGTGGCTCGGACGGAAAGATTGAGAAATTTGGTTTTTTAATTCATGTAAATCCAAACCCCGCCTAAAAATCATGAAACTTGCCATGGTGTCATGACATGGCACCAACATGCTGCGGTAATTTTTTTGGCCGAATTGGTACACGCTTTGGTGTAAGCTTCTTGCAAGCCGGAGCTTCTCTCAATAAGGCTTGTGGTTCTGAGTGGGAATGTGTCACCTCCGTATGCGAAACGACATACATACACTACCTTCTCCTGCCTTAATTTTTTTTCACATGCAGATTATACCAAATAGAAGTATCGTGCTAAATTTTGGAATTATTCCGGGTTCGTTTGTCCTTTCTTATACGTTAATTGAATTTTTGGGCATTTAATGTGCATAATTCAAATTTGAACTACAAGCACATGCTCCAGTGCACCAAAGTTGGTTGAAAAATCACATGTGTCCGGGGGTGAAATTCTAGGTCCCATGCAACACATGGGAATGAAATTCAAAGATCTCGGTGTCGTGGCTCGGCCGGAAAGCTTGAGAAACTTGGTTCTTTAATTCCTGTAAATCCAAAAAAAGCCCGAAAATCATGAAACTTGGCATGGTGTCATGACATGGCACCAACATGCTGTGGTAATTTTTCTGTCAGATTTGCAAAGGTGCACACATTAACAATCAACACAGTCATTTTGGAAGAAGGGTTGTCACATTAAAAATCGTAAACACAAGTATTATTGAAACCGTGGGCGTTCTACTTACCAATTACGTGCGATCAGACCCCTGCGCGTGCTCATCGGGACGAGAGCCCTTTGACCTCTACCCGTCACGCACCTCCCTCCCAACGTATCCATTAATGGCGCTTGAGCCACTGTTCTACGGCATGGCTATATGTCTCACTGGACTGCGATTTAAGAGAGAAAAATGAAAATCGGAAAAGAAAGTTTTGCGCAAATCTTAATTTAAGATCCGACGGACCTATATAGCATCGACTGCGACTTATAGCAAGCATATATAAGGACGATGACAGTGGATAATAATTGTCTTACATATTTAGGAACATAATTATAAAAAGCCACATGCAGCAACACCCGAAATACACAAGGGAAAAAGAAGAAGGAAGATAATGATCTGGCTCGCTGATCTCTACTTTCTTCATGTATTGTTGTAGGCCGCAGGAACTAGTCTCCATGGCGAGCTTCGATGAGCTCTTCCTTGTCCTCAAGATGCTGCTTGAGAGCATCCACGGATTCCTCCACCAGCCTTCTGCGCTCGATGCGCAGCATGGCATTCTCGTCCATAAGTTTCTTGACAATGACGCCGGTCCTCTTCAACAAGGCATTGGTCTCCTCCTGCTGCTTCAAACTTCCGATGATCCTCGCCCTCAGCAGGTGATACGTCTCCAACGTATCTACTTTTCCAAACACTTTTGCCCTTGTTTTGGACTCTAACTTGCATGATTTGAATGGAACTAACCCGGACTGACGCTGTTTTCAGTAGAATTACCATGGTGTTATTTATGTGCAGGAGCAAACGTTCTCGGAATGACCTGAAACTTCACGGAGCCACTTTTCAGAAAATATGAAAAATACTTGCAAAAGATGAAGGCCAGGGGGCCCACCACCTCTCCCCGAGGGTGGGGGGCACGCTCCCCTACCTCGTGGACCCCCTGTTGCCTCTCCGACTCCAACTCCAACTCCATATATTGAGTTTCGGGGAGAAAAAAATCAGAGAGAAGAAATCATCGCGTTTTACGATACGGAGCCGCCGCCAAGCCCTAAAACCTCTCGGGAGGGCTGATCTGGAGTCCGTTCAGGGCTCCGGAGAGGGAATCCGTCGCCATCGCCATCATCAACCATCCCCCATCACCAATTTCATGATGCTCACCGCCGTGCGTGAGTAATTCCATCGTAGGCTTGCTAGACTGTGATGGGTTGGATGGGATCTATCATGTAATCGAGTTAGTTTTGTTAGGGTTTGATCCCTAGTGTCCACTATGTTCTGAGATTGATGTTGCTATGACTTTGCTATGCTTAATGCTTGTCACTAGGGCCCAAGTGCCATGATTTCAGATCTGAACCTATTATGTTTTCATCAATATACGAGTGTTCTTGATCCTATCTCGCAAGTCTATAGTCACCTATTATGTGTTATGATCCGTTAACCCCGAAGCGACAATAATCGGGATACTTACCAGTGACGACCGTAGTTTGAGGAGTTCATGTATTCACTATGTGTTAATGCTTTGTTCCGGTTCTCTATTAAAAGGAGGCCTTACTATCCCTTAGTTTCCGTAAGGACCCCGCTGCCACGAGAGGGTAGGACAAAAGATGTCATGCAAGTTCTTTTCCATAAGCACGTATAACTATATTCGGAATACATGCCCACATTATATCAATGAACTGGAGCTAGTTCTGTGTCACCCTAGGTTATGACTGTTACATGATGAACCGCATCCGGCATAATTCTACATCACCGATCCATTGCCTAAGAGCTTTCCACATATTGTTCTTCGCTTATTTACTTTCCCGTTGCTATTGCTATCATCACTACAAAATACCAAAAACATTGCTTTTAATATCGTTACCTTTTGTTACCGTTATCACTACTATCATATTACTTTGCTACTAAATACTTTGCTGTAGATATTAGGTCTCCAGGTGTGGTTGAATTGACAACTTAGCTGCTAATACTTGAGAATATTCTTTGGCTCCCCTTGTGTCGAATCAACAAATTTGGGTTGAATACTCTACGCTTGAAAACTGTTGCGATCCCCTTTACTTATGGGTTATCAAGACTATTTTCTGGCGCCGTTGCCGGGGAGCATAGCTCTATTCTTTGAGTCACTTGGGATATATATCTGCTTATCATTATGAAGAACTTGAGAGATCCAAAAACCAAGATCTATCCCTCAACTACGAGGGGAGGTAAGGAACTGCCATCTAGCTCTACACTTGATTCACCTTCTGTTATGAGTAAGTTTGCGACACCTACACCTGCTTCTGCTATTCGTTCTGATATGTCGCATGTTATTGATGATGCCACTTTTGCTATGCATGATACTTATGATGAAACTACCTCTATGCCTAATACTACTGTGCCACTTAGTGATTTTCTTGATGAACAAATTGCTAGGGCTAGAGAAATTGAAAATATTGAATCTGATGATACTGATGAAAGTGATGATGAAGAATCACTTGTTATTCCTAAGGGTTATGTTTTTGATCAAGAAGCTTCTTTCGCTATTTTAGCTTGAAAAAATAGAAATGAACTCAAAAGGTTATTAGCTAAATGGAGTAAGCAATCTATAAATGCTAGAATGAAACATAACCCTGCTTTTGCTACTTCACCTATCTTTGTTATTGATAAGAATTATGAATTCTCTGTTGATCCTGATATAATTACTTTGGTTGAATCTGATCCTTTTCATGGTTATGAATCTGAAAATGTTGTGGCACATCTTACTAAGTTGAATGATATAGCCACCATGTTCACTAAAGATGAGAGAACTCGTTACTTTTACATCCTTAAAATATTCCCGTTCTCATTAAAGGGTGATGCTAAGATATGGTTTAATTCTCTTGATCCTGGTTGTGTGCGTAGTCCCCAGGATATGATTTATTACTTTTCTGCTAAATATTTCCCTGCTCATAAGAAACAAGCTGCTTTAAGGGATATATATAATTTTGTGCAAATTGAAGAAGAGAGTCTCCCACAAGCTTGGGGGAGGCTTCTCCAATTACTTAATGCTTTGCATGATCATCCTCTTAAGAAAAATGAAATACTTGATATCTTTCATAATGGACTAACCGATGCCTCCAGGGAAAGAACACCAGATGAAGTGAAATTCTATTGAACAATATGTTGACAAATGAAAATAATTGGACACCTCCGGAGCCAATTCATGAGCCTATTCCTAAACCAACTCCGAAGAAGAGGGGCATTCTATTTCTCAGTCCTGAAGATATGCAAGAGGTAAAGAAATCTATGAAAGAAAAAGGTATTAAAGCTGAAGATGTTAAGAATTTACCTCCTATTGAAGAAATACATGGTCTTAATTTACCGCCTGTTGAAGAAAGATATAATCCAAATCCTTCTCCTATTGAAGAAACTCATGGTCTTGATAACCCAACACAGGTAGTAAAGGTAAATTCTCTCTATAGATATGATAAAGCTGAAATCCCATTTACTAAATTTTCTAGCCCATGCTTAGATGAGTTTGATAAATTTAAGGCTAAGCAAGAAGACTTTAATGCTTATTTTGGTAGACAATTGAAATACAATTCAAATATGCTTGAACACTTGGGTGATTATATGGCTAATGTTAAAGGTGAACTTAAACTTATTAGTAAACATGCTTCTATGGTTACCACTCAAGTAGAACAATTACTTAAAGCTCAAAATGATTTGCTCAATGAATTGAATATTAAAGATAATGATAATGATGTTAGAGTGGCTACTAGAACTGGTAGAATGACTCAGGAACCTTTGTATCCTGAAGGCCATCCTAAGAGAATTGAGCAAGATTCTCAAAGAAATAATACAGATGTACCTAGTTCTTCTAAAAAGAAGAAAAAGAAAAATGATAGGACTTTGCATGCTTCAAGTGATCCTATTGTTGAAACACCCGAGAATCCCAATGATATTTCTATTTCTGATGCGGAAACTCAATCTGGTAATGAACCTAAATTAGTGATAATGTTAATGATAATGATAATAATGATGCTCAACCTAGTAATGATAATGATGTAGAAATTGAACCTGCAGTCGATCTTGATAACCCACAATCAAAAAATCACCGTTATCACTACTATCACATTACTTTGCTACTAAATACTTTGATGCAGATATTAAGTTTCCAGGTGTGGTTGAATTGACAACTCGGTTGCTAATACTTGAGAATATTCTTTGGCTCCCCTTCTGTCGAATCAACAAATTTGGGTTGAATACTTTACCCTCGAAAACTGTTGCGATCCCCTATACTTGTGGGTTATCAGGAGGTCGCACTCGGCCTGTAGTTTCGCAATACTCTCATTTAGTTGCCGGATGACGCCGGTAGCCTGTTCAAAAGACGCTTTCATGTCGTCCTGAAACCTCGCCCAGCCAGAGATCTGATCCATCTGGCTATGGACGATCGCATGCATGTGCCTATAAGAGCCATCACCTGCCCATGAGACATTGTCCTAGGCCGCTGCAGCGCGAGAGGACATCTCTGCTACATTCGTGGTGCGGCGGGACATCTCTTCTCCTTCTGCGGCGCGGCCAGACTAGTCTGCTGCATTGACGGTGCGGCGGGACCTCCGTGCTGCTTCGACGGTGCGGTGGGACCTCTGTGCTGCTATGGCCGCGCAGCAGGACATGCCAGCTGCTTTCGCGGCGAGGCGGGACATCTCTCGTGCTTCTGCTTCCATGCTCGCATCTCCCTAGTGGCAATCTCTCGACCCAGAACTCCCGTTGGCCATGGCAGACGCAAGGGAACGATGATGAATGACTTGTTTGTTTTTGTGGATGAGGAGTTGAGGAGGAATGTGCAGTCATCTTGGAGTAGTAGTATTTATAAACGAGTACTAATACGCTCCTAAGTGTGAAACCGTTTAGGTTTTGATCGGTGTGAACATGTTTGGAATTAAATATAGCATGACAGTAATTTGGAATGTGATGGGACACAGGGTCAAAATTTATTGACGGTTATAAGTGCAACACTATTCTCGGAAGGCGTAATGTGGGCATGCCTTCTCGCCCGCGTACGTGGCGTTTGCACCATAGGGTGCACCACAATAGGCAATGTCAGCACAAGTCTTGTTCCAACAATCGTGCGCGCTCGTTATTACCATCGCGCACGCTTCTTTTAATTAGAATGTGTGTGCCCGTCTAGAGCACACATGTTGATCTATCTCAGTGTTTCTGTTTGTTGTGGCTAACCGCAAACAGTTCATCCATGTGAAGTGTATGCCATCACTCGCAGACACTTTGATCTGGCTAACCCGTTTCTGTTCTGTTGCCTAATGTAGCGACCAGACCTCAAACGGTCGAGTCTCTGTGCATCAGTGTCATCCCTAGATCGGTAATGCTGACACGCACAATACTTGAGGATTTATAACAGAGTAGCAATCACACACTTATTACATCGAATGTCTCAAAAGAGAACTTATTACAATAAATATGGCTTAAGGCCATCTAATACGATAACAGCGGAAGGCCTGGTACATAAAGTGAGTCCATCAACTCCAGTGTCATCACTGAGTGAAGGACCATGACCTAAGGCTCCTTACTCATCGTCTGAAAAGTCTGCAACATGATATGTTGCAGCCCGAAAACGGGTCAGCACATGGAATATGCTGGCAATCTAACACAAGAGAGTATTGAATAGAATAATGCAATCACTACATGCATATATGGCTGGTGGAGGCTGTATGGTTAATAGGTTTTGCGAAAAGCCAATTTTTCCCTACTGCAAAGGAATATATTTTATTTAACTACAAAGTTGGTTGAAAACATTGATAATGGTAAACCCCACTCAATCCCAATTAAAGTTAATTAATAACCCAACAAAATTAATTTGGAGTGATGATATCAACATGATAATCCAAGAACCAGATACTCAAGATGTCCATAAATGGGGACACGGCTAACCATGATTAGTTTGTACACTCTGCAGAGGTTTGTGCACTTTTCCCCACAAGACTCAATCTCCTCCGTTGGATTTCTCGCACTACATGATTTTTGAGAAACGGAATACCGAGACATAGTCTTTCAGAAGCGTTAGCACCTTACGATGGGTAGACAGTACTACCTACATCCCCTACATCTTCTAGTCTACCACTATAAGAGTTCACACTACTTAATCAACTATGCCAGATCCCATAATGGCATGTGGCTGCACACGAAAGTTTCTAGTATGAATAATCTCATGATCCCTTTGAGCCTGGGTGGAGGTCCATAGGAAAAATCACACGGTACCCCGGGATTTCCAAAAAAATACAGGCAATCACTGGATACCCCAGGTGCCTCAATCCACCCAGATGTGTATTTAAGTTTCCATCTTACGTTAAACCATTAATTAACAATTTCACATCTGTCATGGATACACTCAAACCCAAACCACGTCTACGAGCATAGCACGGCAATATAAGCAACATAGAAGTAACTCCCAAAGGTTTGATAATAAATAGGACAATAGGTTCTACCTCATAAACTACTTCCCAACCCACAATTTATCAATCCTACTCATGCAATGTGTGAGGGTTGAAGCTAATGCATAAATACTAGGTAATAAAAAGCATGATCAAAGTGTTACTTGCCTTGCTGATGATCCATGAAACCTAGAGACTCGATGTAGCATGCTGCACACTCCGGGTACTCTATCGCAAACAAGCAAACATACAATAAGCAATCAAGCAAGAGCACGGGCAAAACTCAAATAAGAGATCAAACCAGAAATTTCAACTTAAGAACTCCGGTTGGCAAAAAGAATCAAATCAAACGAAGCAACAAAACTCAAACGGCGAAACAAAACAAGCTCCGATTACTAATCTGCACTAAAGTCAAATTTTACAGTAGCAAAATCTTGTTCAAGTTGATTAAACAGAAAGAGGGTTTTGAGACGAAACTCTAGGCGCTTAAATCACCTGATTTCGATAAACGAGCGGAAATTTATACTAGAACGAATATCGGATCAGAAATCGCGATCGAAAATAATCGTGGAAAATCCGAGAAAAAGAAAAACTGACGAACAGGCTAACGAATGAACGTTCGTTGTCTGCGACTAAACGGTGAACACTGTTCGTCAAAACGAACGTACGGACGGGCGTTCGCTAAATAAATAAACCAGAAAAAATATAACCCGAACCGGATCTAAAAAACCGGATCTAGGGTTTTCTAAAAAACCGACTGTTTTCTAATGAAAACTGCGGCGGCAGCGGCTACCTCGATGACTCCGGCGAGGGCGGTGGCGGGTCCGGCAGTGGTGGTCGGCGGCGACGGGCGGCGGGGCGATGACGGGCGGCGGGGCGGCGGCGAGCGGTGGCGCGGGCGGCAGGGCGGCGGCGAGCACGGCGGCATCGGCGGGGCGGCGGTGGTGGCTAGGGCTAGGGTTTGGGGCGGGGCACAGCTGGTGGGCTCAGGGTGCGGGGCGGCGGCTTATAAGAGGGCCGGCCCGAGGTCTCCTGGCCAGGTACGGCCCGAAGTCGGTTTGACTTTTTTTTAAATAATTCTGACGTGCAGACAAAGAAAGAAAAGAAATACTAAACGGACACCAAAAATCCCTAAATAAATTTTCTCCGTCCTCGAAAAATAGGCCGGACAAGGCGAACATTTATTTGGGCCTAAAATGCAATTTTGAAAAACGCATATTTTTCCTAATTCAAATAAAATAGCAATAAAACTCTGAATAAAAATCTTATTTGATTTTAATATTAAATCTCCAATATTTCTTTATTTTGAGGAAGTCATTTTATCCTCTCTCTTTTATTTTTATAGAAGAAATACTTGAATATAAAATAATTAAAATCAAATGATCCTCTTTTAAAAATTTGAGAAAAACTCAAATATGAAAATAACGAAATTCCCAACTCTCTCTGTGGGTCCTTGAGTTGCGTACAATTTCTAGGATCTAGCCAAAATGCAATAAAATATTATATGCAATGATGATCTAATGTATAACATTCCAAATTGAAAATTTGGGATGTTACACCTAATAGCAAACAGTTAATTCTTCTGAATCGTATGCCCTCAATCGCACACACCTTTATCTAGCTGCCCGTTTCTATTGTTCCTCCTCATCATGAACAGTTCACCTAAGTGAACCGTATGTTGTATATCGCACATGCCTTCATCTGGCTGCCCGTTTTTTTTGTTTTGCATCATCGCAAAGAGTTCATTGAACTGAACCGTATGCCCTGCATCGCACACGCAATTAAAATCAGAACCGTGTTTGATGCATCCGGCATCGCTAACATTTTGCACCTTTTTTGACGGTTCTTTTACACCACCGTTTGCGATTATTGCATCGCACATAGTTTCGTCGGAGGGTCTCTGATCGTAGTGTCGCGTCAGCAGCAACCTGCAGTAGTGCACGTCTATGAGGAAATCGTCTACATAGGCCACTACAAGGCTAGTGAGGACAGAAAGATGTTGGCCTTATTCTAGCTTCTGGAATCTTTGGACGCGTTTAGAAGCACATCAACCTTCCCACGAAAGCCACTGCTACTAAGCCGCTGTTCGGTTGGCCGGTGCCCTGGGTCGAGGAGGTGGACGTCGGCGATGGATGCATCTCTCTTCTTGCCTCTTGTAAGCAGCACTACATCGCCTCGTGGCCTTAATGTTTTATTAGTGTATGGCATTTTTATTCCAGTCGTAACATTTTTACTGTGAGGTGGGGCCGCAGTTGAGCAAACCAACCATGAGCAAATCCCGACCCCGCCCACCGTACATCGGTTGAATTTAGAATTAGAAGAGAGAAACGAGGGAGAAGAGCTAGTTATAGCACGGAGCTGTCGTTAGATGGGACTCATGTTGATAGAATAGGAGAACTAAGCACTCATACCTATTTTTTAGTGGAAATGTAGTCGTACGTCTAGTACCACTAGTTGGGTGCGTGCGACCTATTCGGGTCATCACTTTAGGTCTCCTTTTCGAACCGCAGCTACGCTTCATAGTATATATTTTTCACGCATTTATCCTCCTATATGTACTCCTAGGCTATTTCCACGTGCTCTCTTTCACCGACAGGTGGGACATAGAGCATCTGGGTCGTAGTGCATGCTCGACTCGAAGCATAGGCAACCATGCAGGCGTACTTTACATTTCAGACCTCACGAATTACATGCAAACCCCCCGCAAAAGAATAAACAAATAAATGAATTAGTACATGAAACCGAATTATTTTCGTAAAAACTAGAGCACGTTCATTATATTTTGGACATAACACGTTAATAAAAACAACCAGGCCTAAACCAGTCTAAGGGCCTCTTTGATTCGCAGGATACTGAAAACACAGGAATGGGGAAAGTATGATGGCGATGAACCGAGATGAGGAGTAGTACTGTACATGCTACAGACTGGACTGTAGCACTTTGTTTTTTATGGCCATATCGCCACATTGTTTTCTATGGCCTATCGCCTGCCGGTTCACTGGGCTGACGTGGTTCGCACTCCTCTGATGTGAGTAGTAGTACTAGTATATACACTATATATATACCGCATGATTCTTTGCTCCTTCTTACGTACTTCACCGACATGTGGGAGAGCCAGCATCCGGGTCGACGTGTCATGCACCAGATTAGAGTGGGGAATGGAAGGGGGGCATCACCCCGGTCGTAGCGCCAGTAATTCATGACTATAGTGAGTAGTCATATCACAAGACCCCGTATCTCTAGCAGTAACACACCGTCAAATCGCATAGCCCTACCTTTCCAGCAGTAAGTTGAATCCGCTACTCCTTCACCCTCCTTGCCTCTCTGTCAAAGCGCCTACACGAAAACTGCCGCACGTACCGCCCGGGAAAAGCCCCGCCCTAAAATTTTAACTACACGAAAATAGTTCGAGCTTGTTCGTTCTATATAAATACTAGTACTGTATGTTTATTCAGCCGTGGGGTTGTTCAATGAATGGAGGGCCGGGGAGCACACGTGAACAATACTACTACTAGTAAGTAGGAGTCGTACAGTTAGTCACGTTAAATACTCCCTCCTTTCCGGTTTATAGGGCTCAAATCTGAAATCTCATCAACCAAGGCATTTTGTGAATGGAGGAATATATCTTGTACTTTACAAAACTACTCAAATTAAACTCATGCATTAATTTGGATTAATTGAAGTGCATGCATGCTTGGCCACTAGACGAGTAGGAACATTACATGCATTGGTGTTTTCCTTTTTAATTTTTCCATGCAAAGATTTATTGTGCCTCGAAAACAAAAAATGAGATGGGGATGAGCCCTTTAAATTGGAAAAACAAAAAAGTTGACGTAAGCCCTATAAACCGAAAAAGGAGGGAGTAGATAGTTTCTTTTCTTTAATGCCACATACACAAATTGAAATACTTGTTGTGGAGAGAAAAAGATAATCAGTCCACTATATATATAGGTAGGGGCGTGAGCGCTTGCTTTACTAGGGTCGCTCTCTTCATTCTCTCATCCTCATCAGATCTAAACAAGACAGCGGTAGCGACATTTTCTGTTTGCTCACCGCTCGTCACAGATCCGGCCAGATCCCTTCGGTCGGTGTGTGTAGAGGACTAGGTGCCACTACAAAAAAAAGACACATCTGTGACATTTTGGGCCGAACGAATTTTTTCCTATCATGCTTATGACACTTCTATGATGATAATTATGACAAAACCTGGTATCATCATAGATGTGGTGGGCTCCTACTTCTATGACAAAAAATCATGACAAAAATGGGCCTTTTTCATCTTGGGCAGGCCGGAGACGCAGCTGCATGACATTCTTTTGGCCATGCATGACGGAAAAAAACGTGGTAGAAGCGAGGGCGAGGAAAATATCGGGGTGTTCCCGGTTACGGTGGGTGGTCTGGGGCCGAGCGATGCACATTTCTCTCATACACGTACGCGCGTGGGTGCGAGGCATTGGGCTCTAACTGAACCCGAGCGAGGCGTTTGCCTACTGAACCCGAGCGATTGCATTGTAGGATATGCGTTACTGAACCTGAGCGGTTGATCGATCCGGCTGTTACCTGAACCCGATCAAGCGATTCTTTCGCTACTGCTGCTAACTAAAGTCGATCAAAACCTGCTGCCTCTTGATGAACAGTGAGAGTTGTTGCGGGGGGGGGGGGTTGGATGAACAGGACCTCTTGGTAGTAGAGGCCATTGCTGCTGGATAAACAGGAGCCCAATCGATCGAGCCGGTTGGGGTGGATGAACAGTACCCCATGGAGGGCTGCATGAATAGGGCGACCCCGTGGAGGGCTGGTTGAACAATAGGTGGTGGAGGGCTGGGTGAACAGTAGCCCGTGGAGGGGTTGTTGAATAGGACCCAATGGAGAGGGCTGGTTGAATAGTAGCCGGTGGAGGAGCGGTGGAGGCTGGATGAACATGAGCTCGTGGATGAACAGTCACAAGTGGAGGCTGGAGGAGGTCGACGGTGGATGAACAGTAGCCCATGGAGGCTGGTGGAGGTCGACGGTGGAGATGAACAGTAGCCTGTGGAGTCCCGTTTTGCGGTACGCCACACCCCTCCCGATGAATAGGACCCCCGTTTTGACCGTAGCGCCTCCAACACAAGTCTGTTTCCTCCGTTTTGCGGTACGCCACACCCCTTCCGATCAACAGGACCCCGTTTCAATCGTAGGAGGTCGAAGAAAAGTTTGTTTCCTCCATTTTCTGGTATGCCACACCCGTCCCTGTGAAAAGGATCCCATTTCAATCATGGGCGGTCAAACACAAGGCCATTTCCTCCGTTCAGCGGTATGCCAGGCCTCATTTCGATCGGCTGTTCCGCCCAAGCCGGTTGGCTCCCGATGAACACGACGCATTTCGTTGCCTCCCGATGAACACGATGACCCAGTTTCTCCATTCCGACCCAGCCGGTTGGCTATCGATGAATAGGACACCATCGCTGCCTCTCCATGTACAAGAGCCCTGGCCGTACGTATGCGCGACTAGGCATTCCAGAACGCCCATATGTATGTATGTGTCCGTATTTACTTTCTTGCACCCTGGTCGTACGTATGTGTACATGCTATGTCCGCGCCTCTACTACAACATGTGCCCTTCCTTACTTGGCCACGTTTCATCACTTCAGCCTACAGACAGACCGATCGACCAGTATGTACATACACGTACGCGACCAGAATGACAACGCTACGTACGCTTCGACCAGGTGGGTCCAGACTGTCAGGGAGGATAAGGAGGCACTTCCTTACATGCGAAGATGTAGCTGGTGGGTCCTAGCAGTCATGGGGGAAACGTTTTTTTCACGAAATACGGTGGCGCATCCGGTGGGTCCTTGCTGTCAGGTGGAGGAATCATTATTTTGTGCATAACAAGGAGGCACTTCCTTGCTGCGGTCGAGGACCCAGCTGTCAGCCTCTCCATGTACAGTACTCTTCTGATGGAAGTCGTTCCTTGACCACATTAACCATGCCGCGTCGAGAGCACCAAGGGGGTGGACGACGGCGAGGCCTAGGAAGGGGATGACACAGAGCCGGGGAAGACGCGACAGTGGATGCCCACACGGAGAGGAGTATGAGGGTTCACTGGTCCGGCTGCGGTGTGAGGTTGTCGTCGCCGCAGAATAACAGGGGGTGTGGGTGAGTAGAGGGATAGCCTGGCCAGTGGTGGGAGTAGTAGGGGGCAGTGAAGCCTCTGCGGTAGCATAGCCGTCCATGGGAGGCAGGAGCAAGCGGCACGACTGGCGCTGGTTTAGGCGGCTGGAGCAAGAAGACCAGTGGTTGAAGAAGCACTATGGCCATTGGATGTACATCATACGGTCACTGGAGCTAGAATCGTTCATATTGACTAAGTAGAGAAAGCCCTCCGTCTGCGTTAGTAGGCCCACAAGTCAGCCTCCAACTACGGTGGGTCCTAGCTAGCAGGGGAGTATTCATATTTTTGTGCGTAATAAGGAGACACTTCCTTGCGTGCGAAGATATAGCTGGTGGGTCCGAGCTGTCAGTCGGGGCAACGTTTTTTTGCGAAATACAGAGGCCCTTCTGGTGGGTCCTAGTTGTCAGGTGGAGGAATCATTATTTTGCGCGTAATAATGAGGCATTTCCTTGCGTGCGGCCGTGGACCCAGCTGTCAGCCTCTCCACGTATAGTCCACTTCCGATGGATGTCATTCATTGACCATGTTGACCATGCCACGCCGAGAGCACTATGGCGGTGGACGGAGATGCCTAGGAAGGGAACGACATGGAGCCAGCGAAGACTCGACAGTTGTTTCCCACGCGGAGGGGAGTACGAGGGTTTACTGGTTCGCCTGCCGTCACCGGAGAATAATAGGAGGTGTGGGTGAGTAGAGGGATGACTAGGCCAGCGATGGGAGTACGGTGGGGTGGGGAGGCCTGCACAGCAGCATAGTCGATCATGGGAAGAGGGAGCAGGCAGTCTCGCAGGCGCTTGTTTGAGCGGCGGGAGCAGGAAGAGCAGAGATTGAAGAAGCACGGCGTCCATTGGATGGACATCCAACAGTCAGTGCTCTCATGTGTTGACTATGTTGACACGGCGTTGCATGTGCATCAACCTATAGTAGGCGCACAAGTCAGCCTCAAATGTGTGGGAAATAGCATACATCTCATCCGCCATTATTTCTAATAATTTACAACCCATTTGCTAATTCGTAAGGATTTTTTTGGAGCCCATCTTCTTTTTGTTAGCATTACAGTCCATATTGTGGCCACGGATAAAAATTTTACAATTTTTTTCATATTTCGATGCGTTCAACTGTTTTTAATCTCGCAATTTTGAGTCACATTCAATATAATTTGAAATATAAATTCATATCAATATAAAATCCAAATAATTGTCCATGCATAAAAATCTATGGAATTTAAAATCTCGAAATGAAAAAAAAGAAATTTGAAACTAATTGCGGGTTTGATTTGTATTAAAAATGTACAACCCATTTCTCATTACTGATAGCCCATTTTCTCATCTTGAAAGATTTCCAGCCCAGCAGGACTAACAAAGCAAGTATGCCTCGGTTGGTTATTCGGCATAAGAACAAAAAAACTAGGCTAGCCATTTTCAGAAAGAAAAAAAACTAATGGGTTGGTCTTGTGGTAAACATAAAACAAAAGGTTGGCTAGACAGGCTAGAGTGCCTAGCATAGCCCAGTTGACACCCTGCTTCCATCTCAAAAACAAAGATAACTGGGCAAGCTACTTTCATTAAAAAACTGGGCAAGCTACTGGGTCCCTCGTGTCAGCCGCTCGTTGTGTAATTCTCTCGTTTATTGACTACATTGACAATAGCATGGGTCCCAGATGTTAGAAATCCATTAGGAGGAACCATTTTCCAGATTGAAATAAGGAGGCACTTGCTTGTGTACTGCCATGACCCTGGTGGGTCCCTGCTGTCATCCTCTCAACATATAATCATCTCCTGATTGTGTACGCGTCAACCTAGTAGGCTCAGAAGTCAGCCTCTAAACCCGTGGAGGACAAATACAGCCCATTTAAAAAAATAACAGCCCATTCCATATGTTCACATGGAAAGTTCAACATACAGAGCAAAGTAATAGGTCTGACCAGATATAGAGTACTGAACTTCCACGTTGACAACCATCATAGCCAAGTTAACTATCTACTCCCACTAATACTCTAGTGAAAAGTACTAACTTACTCCTAGCTAACTACACGATGTCGGCCGCCATCTGCGGTACACGCTAAATGCCGGCACATACGTCCTCCTCCTCGCCTTGAACTTGCCGGAGGTGTGATATAGGGCACGTTGCTCGCGTGCGTTGTCCCTTTCCATGCCGGCATGGTCCACCGAAGCTTCGGCTTCTAAGCAGGAAACCCACTTGACGAGGTGGTAGTAAAATTCGGCATCACACACGCGTGCGTCCCCTTCAGCCTCTAGGGCTATTTACCGGGCTCCGGCCTCCACGTAGTCAGCCCAGTGGAGGGCACTCTGCTCGCAACTCAAAGCGGCGGTGCGCTGCTGCTCCATGCCGCGTTGGCGGCGCAAAGCGGTGATACGCTACTCCTCCACCAGGCGGCTGATGACCCACAAGTATAGGGATCTATCATAGTCGTCTCGATAAGTAAGAGTGTCGAACCCAACGAGGAGCAGAAGGAAATGACAAGCGGTTTTCAGTAAGGTATTCTCTGGAAGCACTGAAATTATTAGTAACAGATAGTTTTGTGATAAGGTAATTTGTAACAGGTAGCAAGTAACAAAAGTAAACTAGGTGCAACAAGGTGTCCCAATCCTTTGTGTAGCAAAGGACAAGCCTGGACAAACTCTTATATAAAGGAAAGTGCTCCCGAGGACACATGGGAATTATCGTCAAGCTAGTTTTCATCATGCTCATATGATTCACGTTCGTTACTTTGATAAGTTGATATGTGGGTGGACAGCCGCTTGGGTACTGGCCTTCCTTGGACAAGCATCCCACTTATGATTAACCCCTCTCGCAAGCATCCGCAACTACGAAAGAAGAATTAAGCTAAACCTAACCATAGCATGAAACATATGGATCCAAACCAGCCCCTTACGAAGCAATGCATAAACTAGGGTTTAAGCTTCTGTCACTCTAGCAACCCATCATCTATTTATTACTTCCCAATGCCTTCCCCTAGGCCCAAACAATGGTGAAGTGTCATGTAGTCGACGTTCACATAACACCACTAGAGGAAAGACAATATACATCTCATCAAAATGTCGAACGAATACCAAATTCACATGACTACTCATAGCAAGAATTCTCCTGTGTCCTCAGGAACAAATGTAACTACTCACAAATCATATTCATGTTCATCATCTGAGGGGTATTAATATGCATAAAGGATCTGAACATATAATCTCCCACCGAATAAACCAACTAGCATCAACTACAAGGAGTAATCAACACTACTAGCAACCCACAGGTACCAATCTGAGGTTTTGAGACAAAGATCCGATACAAGAGATGAACTAGGGTTTGAGAGGAGATGGTTCTGGTGAAGATGTTGTTGGAGATTGACCCCCTCCCGATGAGAGGATTAATGGTGATGATGATGGTGGCGATTTCCCCCTCCCAGAGGGATGTTTCCCCGACAGAACAGCTCCACCGGAGCCCTAGATTGCTTCCGCCAAGGTTCCGCCTCGAGACGGCAGCGCTTCATCCCGAAAGCTTCCTTCTGATTTTTTCCAGGGAAAAGATACCTTATACCAGAAGATGGGCATCGGAGGCCTGCCAGGTGGCCCATGAGGCAGGGGCGTGCCCCCACCCTCGTGGACGGTGGCTGGCCCCCCTCTGGTGCTTTCTTCACCCAATATTTTTAATATATTCCAAAACTGACTTTCGTGGAGTTTCGGGACTTTTTGAGTTGTGCAGAATAGGTCTCTAATATTTTCTCCTTTTGTAGCCTAGAATTCCAACTGCCGGCATTCTCCCTCTTCATGTAAACCTTGTAAAATAAGAGAGAAAAAGCATAAGTATTGTGAGATAATGTGTAATAATAGCCCATAATGCAATAAATATCGATATAAAAGCATGATGGAAAATGGACGTATCAACTCCCCCAAGCTTAGACCTTGCTTGTCCTCAAGCGCAGGCCGATATCGAAAAATATGTCCACAAGTTTAGAGATAGAGGTGTCGATAAAATAAAATACGGACATGAGGGCATCATGATCATTCTTAGAATATATAGTCATATGGTTTCTTATGCTAAGTAACAATCTATTCACAATGTAAAGTATGAATCAGAAACTTCACTGAAAAACTAACAAATTATAATCTCAGTCATTGAAGCAATTGCAATTTATCATAACATCGGAAAGAGTCAATATAAGAGATTTTCAGCAAGTCCACATACTCAACTATCATTTAGTCTTTCACAATTTCTAACACTCACGCAATACTTATGGGTATGAAGTTTTAATCGGACACCGAGAAAGATAGGGGCTTATAGTTTTGCCTCCCAACCCTTTACCTCAAGGGTAACGTCAACAATAATGCTTTATGAAAACCCACATCCAATTTGATCTTTCCAACACATAGACTCTTGTATAAGGTATATATATCAGGATCTTTCCAACACATAGTTCTTGCCAAAGGATAAAGTGTAAAAAGGAAAGGTGAAGTTCACCATGACTCTTGTATAAGGTATAAGACAAAAAAATAAAAGATAGGCCCTTCACGGAGGGAAGCAGTGGTTGTCATGTGCTTTTATGGTTGGATGCACAAAATCTTAATACAAAAAACGTCACTTTATATTGCCACTTGTGATAAGGACCTTTATTATGCAGTTTGTCGCTTTTATTTCTTCCATATCACAAGCTCCTATAAAGCTTATTTTGTCCACACTAATAGATCATACATATTTAGAGATCAATTTTTATTGCTTGCAACAATGACAACTTACTTGAAGGATCTTATTCAATTCATAGGTAGATATGGTGTACTCTCATGGCAAAAACTGGGTTTAAGGATATTTGGAAGCATAAGTAGTATCTCTACTTGGTGCAAAGAATTTGACTAGAATGAGGGGGAAAGGCATGCTCAACATGTTGGATGATCCATGAAAATATAATTTATTTCGGATATAAGAAAACATAACCCATTATGTTGTCTTCCTTGTCCAACGTCACCTTTTTAGCATGTCATATTTTAATCAGTGCACACAATCAGAAAATATGTCCAAGATAGTATATTTATATGTGAAAACCTCTCTTTCTTTATTACTTCCTATTAATTGCAACATGACCAAAACTATGTTTGTCAACTCTCAACAACTTTTATTCATCATACTCTTTATATGTGACGTCATTACTCTCCATAAGATCAATATGATCTCTTTATTTATTTTTATTCTTTCTCCCCTTTTTTATTTTATTCCCCCAAGATCATAGCAAGATAACCAAGCCCTTGACTCAACACTAATCTTTATTTTATATAGCTCACGGACTCGATTACATAGATAAGGATCAACACAAAACTCAAAGCTAGATCATACTAAACTTTGTTCTACTAGATCAAGATATAACCAAAAGGATTGAACTAAGAAAAGTGGTAAAGATAGAAGTGTGATGGTGATACGATACCAGGGCACTCTCCCAAGCTTAGCAGTTGCCAAGGGGAGTGCCCATACCCATGTGTTTATGTCTCTTTCTTTGGAGGTGGTGATTATGGAGTTGTTGATGATGTAGGCTTGTCGTCCATCTTCCAAGGCATAGGCTCACCATCATAGAAAGATGATCAAGTCTCCGGGATCCTCAAATCTGCAGCCAAACTCATCATCTTGAATCTATATTCATACTCACAGTTTTGGTTTTGCAGGTCATAGATGTGGGCTTGGTGGTGCTCAATTTTCTCATGAAGCTTGAGGATGGTCTCCCCAATGTTCTTGGCATCCAGCTTGTGGTTGTTGGTGAACTCTGTGATCATCATGTGGTTGGTGTCGATTCCGCGTTCCAGCATCCCTAGCACTTGAAAACCTGTTGCTCCATTGCTTCGAGTCTTGTCTCCACGCTTCCGGTCCTCCTTGGTCCCTCAACATCGCAGATGTGCAGCACCCCCTAACGCATCTCAATGGTTTGAGGGTGTTGCAGAACCTCCACGAGGTAGGGGTTGATGACTCTCTCAAAAAACTTGTCCTTGGAGGCGCTTGAAGATGTCATGGTGATCTAGATCTGTGAGAAAAATAGCTCAGAACAAAAACAGGAGATATTTGTGTGGTACGGTGGTCAAGACCTTCGGGAGATTATATAATGAATTTTTACCAACCAAAAGAAGTATCGTGCAAGAAATCGGAGTCCGGAGGGCCCACGAGGTGCCCACGAGGCAGGGGGCACGCCCAGGGGGTAGGGCGTGCCCGCCACCCTCATGGATGCCTCGTATCCTTTCCGGACTACTACTTATTTTCCTATTTTCTTAAATATTCCAAAACATAGAGAAATTGCCATTAGAACTGTTTTGGAGTCGGTTTACTTACCGTACCACATACCTATTCCCTTTCGGAGTCTGAAATGTTCTGGAGAGTGTCTGTTATGTACTCCTCCGGGGTTACAGTGTCAATAACATTGGTTTCAACATTTATGGGGTTACCTGAGATATAATGTTTCATTCTTTGACCATTCACCACCCTCGGATTTGTGCCTTCGAAGTTGTTGATTTTTATGGCACCAGAACGATAGACCTCCTCAATAACATAAGGACCTTCCCATTTAGAGAGGAGTTTTCCTGCAAAAAATCTTAAACGAGAGTTGTATAACAGAACATAATCACCTACATTAAACTCACACTTTTGTATCCTTTTGTCATGCCATCTTTTAACTTTTTCTTTAAATAGTTTGGCATTCTCATAGGCTTGGGTTCTCCACTCATCAAGCGAGCTAATGTCAAATAGTCTCTTTTCACCGGCAAGTTTGAAATCATAATTGAGCTCTTTAATGTTCCAATATGCCATATGTTCTAGTTTGAGAGGTAAGTGACATGCTTTTCCATAAACCATTTTATACAGAGAAATACCCATAGGATTTTTTTATATGCAGTTCTATAGGCCCATAATGTGTCATCAAGTTTCTTGGAACAATTCTTTCTAGATCTATTAACAGTCTTTTGAAAAATTAATTTAATCTCCATGTTACTTAGTTCTACTTGACCACTAGACTGTGGGTGGTATGGAGATGCAATTCTATGATTAACATCATACTTAGCAAGCATTTTATGACAAGCACCATGAATAAAATGTGAATCACCATCAGTCATTAAATATCTAGGGACTCCAAACCTCGGAAAAATAATTTCTTTAAGCATCTTAATATAGGTGTTATGATCAGCACTACTAGTTGGAATAGCTTCTACCCACTTAGTAACGTAATCAACAACAACTAAAATATGTGTATACCCATTAGAGGAAGGAAACGGTCCCATATAATCAAAGCCCCAAACACCAAATGGTTCAATAATGAGTGAATAATTCATAGGCATTTCTTGACGTCTACTAATATTACCAATTCTTTGACATTCATCACAAGACAAGAAAAACTTACGGGCATCTTTGAAAAGAGTAGGCCAATAAAAACTGGATTGCAATACCTTATGTGCAGTTCTATCTCTAGTGTGGTGTCCTCCATAAGCCTCGGAGTGACACTACATAGGATATGTTCCTGTTCATGCTCAGGTACACAACGTCTAATAACACCATCTACTCCTTCTTATGAAGGTGCGGGTCATCCCAGAAGTAATGTCTTAAATCATAGAAAAACTTTTTCTTTTGCTGGTATGTGAAACTAGGTGGTATAAATTTAGCAACAATGTAATTAGCATAATCAGCATACCATGGAGCCGTACGAGAAGCATTTATGACAGCTAATTGTTCATCAGGAAAGCTATCATCTATAGCTAGCGGGTCATCAAGAACATTTTCTAACCTAGACAAGTTGTTTGCAACGGGGTTCTCAGCTCCCTTTCTATCAATAATATGCAAATCAAATTCTTGTAGCAAGAGAACCCATCTAAGATGTCTAGGTTTAGCATCTTTCTTTTTCTATAAGGTATTTAATAGCAGCATGATCAGTGTGAACAGTTACTTTAGAATCAACAATATAAGGTCTGAACTTATCACAAGCAAATACAACTGCTAAAAATTCCATTTCAGTAGTAGCATAGTTTCTCTGGGCATTGTCTAGAGTTTTACTAGCATATTGGATAACATTTAATTTCCTATCAACTCTTTGTCCTAGAACAGCACCTACAGCATAATCACTAGCATCACACATAATTTCAAAGGGTAAATTCCAATCAGGTGGCTGAACAATAGGTGCAGAAATCAAGGCTTTCTTAAGTATTTAAAATGCTTCTACACAATCATCATCAAAGACAAAAGGAACATCTTTTTGTAAGATATTAGTCAGAGGCCTAGAATTTTTTGAGAAGTCTATAATGAACCTCCTATAAAAACCAGCATGACCAAGGAAACTTCTTATACCTTTAATGTCCTTTGGACATGACATCTTTTCAATAGCATCACTTTAGCTTTATAAACTTCAATACCTCTTTTAGAAACTTTATGCCCCAAGACAATACCTTCATTAGCCATAAAGTGGCACTTCTCCCAATTCAAGACAAGATTAGTTTCTTCACATCTCAGCAAAACTCGATCAAGGTTGCTTAAGAAATCATCAAAAGAAGTTCCATACATCGAGAAATCATCCATGAATACCTCAACAATATTTTCACAAAAGTCAGAGAATATAGCAGCCATACATCTTTGAAAGGTAGTAGGTGCATTACATAAACCAAAAGGCATACGTCTATAAGCAAAGGTACTGAAAGGGCAAGTAAAAGTTGTCTTTACCCAATCCTCTTTCGACACAAGTATTTGAGAGAAACCAGAATAACCGTCTAGAAAGCAAAAATGTGTATGTTTGGATAATCTTTCTAGCATTTGATCAATAAAAGGTAAAGGGTAATGATCCTTTCAAGTAGCCTTATTTAATTTGCAGAAATCAATTACCATTCTATAACCTGTAACAATTCTTTGTGGGATCAATTCATCTTTATCATTAGGAACAACAGTAATACCTCCCTTCTTAGGGACACAATGGACAGGACTTACCCACTGACTGTCAGCAACATGATAAATTATACCTGCCTCTAGAAGCTTTAGTATTTCATTTCTTACCACTTCTTTCATCTTAGGATTTAAATGTTGTTGGTGATCAACAACCGGTTTAGCGTCTTTCTCCAATTTTATTTTGTGCTGGCATAGAGTGGGACTAATGCCCTTAAGATCATCAAGAGTATATCCAATAGCAGCATGGTGCTTCTTCAGAGTTTTCAATAATTTCTCTTCTTCCTGCTCTGAAAGGTTACCACTAATAATAACATGATATATCTTATTTTCATCAAGATAAGCATATTTAAGAGTATCAGGTAATGGTCTAAGCTCAAACACGGGATCACCCTTGGGTGGAGGAGGATCCCCTAGCATTACAACAGGCAAGTTGTGCTTCAAAATAGGTCCCTGTTTAAAGAATACTTCATCTATTTCCCTTCTTTCATTCATAAACATATCATTTTCATGGTCTAGCAAATATTGTTCTAAAGGATCATTAGGAGGCACAGCAATAGAAGCAAGACACTACTAGAAAAAGGGCTATAGATGGGATTAACACTAATGGCGCACCAGACAAGCGGTGCGCCATTAGTATATACTAATGGCGCACCACCTTCTGATACGCCATTAGAGTTGAAACTACTAATGGCGCACCTGGCCCAGGGTGCGCAATTAGTATCAAAAAAAAATTTAACTAGTGCGCCTGTCCAAACATACTAATGGTGCATCCATACACCGTGCGCCATTACTAGTTGTAACTAGTAATGGCGCACCTGCCGGAAAGTGCGCCACTAATGTTGTTTTTTTTATTATATTTTGTATTCCCTTTTTTGCAAAACTACTAATGGCGCACTCTTCCACCGTGCGCCATTACTAGTTTAAACTAGTAATGGCGCACTGTGGGATAGTGCGCCATTAGTATTTTTTTTTTGCAAAACTACTAATGGCGCACCACCAGGAGGTGCGCCATTAGTAACCTGGATTACTAATGGCGCATTTAGAGTTGGTGCGCCATTAGTAAGTGGGCAGCAACAAGATATTTTGGACAGCCTCTCCTACCCACACTCACTTTCTCCCCACTTCATTCTCTCCACCTCCTCCTTGTCTCGGGTGCCTCCTCTTTTTCACCTCATTTCCACCATAGATTCATTCAATTTAAGTGGTTAAATTACCTTGTTTTGATAGGTAAGTAAGGGGGAAGCTATATTTATGTTGTTCTCCCTACAACAATGTGCACATGCACTTTTTATGGCCTAGCTAGATCTATGTATGTTCGTGGTGTTGCATATGTTTGTGGTGTTGCATATGTTTGTGGTGCTGCATATGTGTTTGTGTTTGGAGGTGTACCGGTATTTAAAATGCGATAGTTGCCAATATTTTGCCAGAATGTTGATTCATTTCCGTTTCGGCGAGAATTTTGGCATTAAGCATTCTTTTTGGTCCTATTTTTAGGGAAAGTCATGCCAAATTTTTTCTTGGTTCTAAAATATCGTTTTGCTCTACCCCGTAGGCGACCATGGTCCGCATGATAACCGAAGGCATCGTGAATAGGTTTTTGAGGTCCGCGAAGGCCGAGATGCTTCAAAAGAACGAGACGGAGATAAGATGTCCGTGTCGAAGATGCAAGCTGAAGAGCCTTATTGCGGACCCGGAATCCGGGCAGGTGCGGGACCACCTGCTCTTGCGTGGTTTCATGGATGGCTATCGGTGGCAAGGTGATGAAGATGACTACGAAGTCGTCCATGGGGGCCGGGCAAGAAATGAGGAAGGGCAGCAAGACAACCACCGCGGCTCGGGCGGGCGAGAAGACGAAGAATCCCCAGGAGATGATCACGACGGTGATGCTGTACATAGTCATCATGTAGAAGATGCAGGACATGATGATGAGGAAGATGCCGGAGCAGACGACGGGCATGATCATGAAGATGATGATGCCGGCGGAGCAGACGACGCTGGACCATCGATGGGCTGGGTGCAGGACCCTCATATTCAAGAGCTGCTTCTCAAGCAGACGGATAACGCAAGAGCTGCCGCCCGAGAGAAAGCCAAGATGGATCAACTTGAGTTAGACGCGGTTACTCCATTGTATGAAGGATGCAGGCCCGAGGATACCCGCCTGAAAGTAACGCTCATGGCTCTGGAGATGAAGGTAAAACACAAAATGACCGACGCATGCTTCGACGAGAACATGTCATTCTGGCACGAACGTCTTCCCAAGGGGAACAAGTGCCCGACCAGTTTGGAGGAGGCAAAGAAAATCGTGTGTCCTCTGGATTTACCGCACGTGAAATACCATGTGTGCATGAACAATTGCATCATTTATCGGGACGAGCACGCGGAGTCTACCATATGTCCGGTGTGCGGCGTCACTCAATACAAGAAGAGGAAGAAAGCTCCTCGAAAAGTGGTGTGGTACTTTCCGATCACTCCTCGTCTGCAGCGGTATTTCGCGGACCCTAAGGTAGCAAAGCTCCTGCGTTGGCACACGGATAGGGAGGAGAAGAAGCGAGAAGATGACGCAAATGATCCGGAGATAGATAAAAAAGACAAGATGCTGAGTCACCCCAAGGATGCGAGCCAGTGGAAAGCGTTGAACTTCGAAGACCTAGAAATTGGGAACGATCCAAGGAACATCGTGCTGGGTGCGAGCACCGATGGAGTCAATCCGTTTGGCAGCCAGACAAGCACACATAGCACCTGGCCTGTGTTTGTGTGGATGTACAACCTTCCCCCCTGGTTGTGCATGAAGAGGAAGTACATTCACATGAGTATGCTAATTGAAGGACCGAAACAACCAGGGAACGAAATCAATTTGTATCTGGGGCTGCTAAAAGTGGAGCTTGACACGCTGTGGAAAATGCCAGCCAATACGTGGGACGCCGCAGAGAAAGAATATTTCCCTATGAGAGCCGCGCTGCTCACGACGGTGCACGACTATCTCGGTTACGGATATGTCGCGGGGCAGGTGGTCCACGGATTTTTTGGATGCGTCAGGTGCATGGATGACACAATGTATCGCCAGCTAGATAGAGATCCCGGGTCTTCGAGAACCGTGTTCATGGGACATCGAAGGAGGCTTCGCGACGATGACCCGTGGAGAAATCGCAAGGATCTGTTCGATGGTGAAACCAAACCCCGAGGACGCCCGCGTACGAGGAGCGGCGAGGAAATAGACGAGCTGTTGAAAAATTGGAAAGACTGCCCACTGCCGGGAAAGAAGCAAAAGGCGCCAGAGCCGGGAAAGAAGCAAAAGGCGCCAGAGCCGCTGCTGAAGGTATGGAAAACGAGGTCTGTTTTCTGGGACTTGCCATACTGGAAGATCCACTGTGTGCCTCACAGCCTTGATGTCATGCATCACACGAAGAACGTGTGCGAGAGTCTGCTTGGTACCCTGCTCAACATGCCAGAGAGGACCAAAGATGGGCCGAAAGCAAGGGCAGACTTGAAATCAATGGGCATCAGGCAGGAGCTTCACGCTATATTTGATGATGATGATGATGAGGCGAAGCAGGACACGGAAAGTCGTCGCAAAGGCAAAAAGGCCAAGAAGACCGGAAATGACTACCCTCCCGCGTGCTTCACTCTAAGTTAGGAGGAGATCGAGCAGTTTTTCACCTGCCTCGTAGGAGTAAAACTTCCTTACGGTTACGCAGGGAAGATAAGCAGATACCTAGACCCAGCGAAGCTGAAGTTCAGCGGGATGAAGTCTCACGACTGTCACGTGCTGATGACGCAGATACTTCCAGTTGCAATCCGTGGGATCATGGACGCGCACGTCTGTGAAACCCTATTTGGCCTATGCAAATTTTTCGACGTCATCTCTCGGAAGTCTGTTGGCGTGAGGCAACTCAGAAGGCTACAGGAAGAGATCGTGGTGATACTATGCGAGCTTGAGATGTACTTCCCGCCCGCATTCTTCAACGTTATGGTGCATCTACTGGTCCATATCGTGGATGATATCATCCAACTCGGGCCGACGTTCCTGCACAGCATGATGCCGTTCGAAAGGATGAATGGTGTCATCAAAGGATACGTTAACAACATGTCACGTCCAGAGGGAAGCATAGCCAGGGGCTTTCTGACCGAAGAGTGCATCTCCTACTGCATGAATTATCTAGGCATCGAGAACCTCGTTGGTCTGCCCGTCAACAGGCACCTCGGCAGGCTCGCTGGATAGGGTCACCGTGAGGGTCGTCGCGAAATGCATGTCGACTTCGAGGGTCGACTCACCGACTTTGAAAGAGCAAACCTAGTCGCACTACAACACATAGACGTGGTCGATCCTTGGGTGGTACAGCACAAAACCTTTATTAAGAAGACGTACAATGACCGAGGCCAACAGAGGACGGACGGAGATATACTCAAAGAGCACAACTCATGTTTCACGCGTTGGTTCAAGCAGAAGCTTCTGTCGTACCCTTTACATGAGGATTCTTCCGCGGAAGAACAACTCATATTCGCCTTGTCACAGGGCGCCGAGCACAACCTAATGACCTATGAGGCGTACGATATCAACGGCTACACATTCTACACCGAGGCCAAGGACATGAAGAGCGATGGTTATCAGAACTCCGGGGTAACGATGGAATCCTACACCGGTAATGAAAAGGACAGATACTACGGAAGGATCGAGGAGATCTGGGAGCTGAGCTACGCTGGAGAGAAGGTCCCGATGTTCCATGTTAGATGGGACAAGAGCGTCCTAAAAGAAGACCGGTATTTCACCACCATGGTTATACCCGAAGCCAAATCCAAGACCGCGGGCGCAAACGTCACCGCGAAAAATGAGCCATGGGTACTGGCTTCCCAAGTGGACCAATGCTTCTTCATTACCGACCCGTCAAAGCCCAGTCGTGTTGTCGTGAGGAGAGGCAAAAGGAAGATCATCGGAATGGATGGAGTAGCCAATGAGTAAGACTTCGACAAGTATGGCGACCCGAGGATCGAACATGACGACGATGATGAAGTAGCAGCATACACCACAAGAAGAAGCAGGACCACCCTACCTAAAGGACGTCCGTTCCACAGAAGAACTCCATTTGCGAAAAAGAAGGGCAAGAAGATTGTGAACAGATAGCTAGCTAAGATCGATTGTATTTAAATCGTAGCCTTCATTTCTCGATTGTATTTCATGGGCACTTTTTGAACTATCATGAATATTTTTAAATTTCATGGACACTCGATCTCGATCCCCCTCCATCTCGATCGCTATCCCACCTCGCCAGATCCAGCCCCCCTCGCCGCCGAGCACCCCCCGGTCCACCGGCCGCCGCCGCCGACCCCCCGCACCCACGATTCCCCTACTCAACCGCCGCCGTCGACCCCCCGCACCCCTCCCCTACTCAACCGCCGCCGCTGACCCCGCGCACCCCGCGCACCCTCCCCCGCTCCACCGGCATTACTGTTTGATGATATTTTTTAAAAAATTATTACTGTCTTATAAAAAAATATTACTGTTATGATTTAAACAAGTTTGAACATATTTAAACACAAATAAGTATCAAACAACATTTTAAATGCATAAAAAAATTTGTGGAGCCTGGGAATCGAATCCAGGACCTCCTGGTGTGAGAACTGGCTGCTGACCAGTCGAGCTAGTAGAGGGGACTTGGTGTGGATCAGGTCAGGTGGAAGATAACCTGTTGGCTCGAGCAGAAATAAAAAAAACTACTAATGGCGCACCACGGGCTGCGATGAGTTGTTACCTCCGATTCGACCCGTCGGGGCCGACGATGATGACGTGATGACCCTCAGCGCCTGCCTGAGCTGGCCCCTGCTTTGGCCGAAGAGCCAGATTCGTTTGGGGGCGGGGGACACCACCCCAAAGACAACACCGCCAGTCGTGCCGGCGCCAAGTCGGCCCCATGGCAAGACCGCCACAACGGTGCCGGACATCCCTATGTCACTGGATCCAAACATGCATATGGCACAGGATCGGAACGACGACGACGACGATACATCTACCAACGTACGGTGGCGACTTCATGGGGCCTCCTTCTCAAGAACCCAACCCAACAAAAGACGTGCGCGATCTAGCTGGTACCGCGAAGAAGCCAAGTTGCAACAGGCGTCGTCTGCAGTTCAGCTCTCAGGAGACGCCTCCAGCTGCCGACTTCACCGAGCCTCAGATAGGCGAGGTGCGAAATATGATCAGCCCCAACACACTCAAGAAGGTGGTCTGTGAGCAGAACTCGGTCCCATTACAGGAGAAGAAGAAGGCATGCAAAAGAAAGACTAACAAGGGTGTGGGCCAGCCGGCACCGAGTACGATCCGTGCTCAGGACGGGCCACCTTCACCTGAGGATATCTCGAGGAGGGTGCATGTGGCGGGTAGGCCGATGCTACCGAGAAATATGCTCGATGCTGCAACCGGTGCTATGGGGAGTCTGCATGACAGTGTTCTTTCTTTGGAGAAGCGGCGTCTCGGAGAGAAGGATGTGGCATACCCGGTTTTCGCGGCCAAGGTGCCAGAGGGCAAGGGCTTTGTGGATAACTCCATCGGGGGTACGATCGTCCTACGGTTTGATGACATCCACGCTATGTTGAACCTTCATCCGCTGCACTACACCTTCGTTCGGCTATTTTCGCTGAGTATGGAGATGCGGATCATTCGCGACAAGACCCCGGACATCATGATAGTCGACCCCTTCTACATGCGTGCCAAGATCTTGGGCAGCGCTGGGGACCGGCAAGTCGCGAGTTCTTACCTCGAAGGCGTCATTCTGGTAAACCAAGATAAGGATAACTTCCTCGTGCCTTACTTTCCCGAGTAAGTCCTCCCCTCAACCGCCCCGTAACATATGAATTCTTAGATTTTGATCGTTTTTCTTTTAACATTCCATGTTTTCTGCAGTGACACACATTGCACGCTCATCATCCTAAGCCCCAAATATTCCATGGCCACGTATTTCGACCCAGACCGTCAGTCGAACGTAGACTACACAAATGTCAAGAAGGTTCTTGATGATGTTCTCCCCGGCTACGTCAAATCTGGAGGCACCTTCACCAGGCCTATTCGTAAGTATGGCAAGCACGTGTTCTCCCACAATACGACGTTCTGCTACGTCAAGCAGCCGCCTGGCGGTCAGAAGGGTGCCTACTACACCATCCATCACATGCGGGCGATCGTACGGGACCATCATCAACTTCTGCTACCGAGTAGACTCAAAGATTGGGCCGCGAGCGTGTCGGCAATCCAGGACGCGGACATCAGACAAGAATTCTTTCGCATCCAGTCGGAGTTTGCGGAAATCATCCATCAAGATGTCCTTCGTACCGCGGGGCAGTTCTACCTCAGAAATCAACCGTCCAATAGTGACATCGACACAATCCTACAAATGAAGGCTGACAACGCCCGTTCTTTCATGACTGCCACGATAGACGGCGGCTTCATCCACGCTTCGGTCTCTTGAGTCGAGTCGAAAGCAGTGATGCTGTGTCTAGTTCTGAAACATCGATTGTCTCATGTTGTAATTAAACTTTAATGAACTTGTAGTATGTCTCTTTGGTTTCGAGAGTTGTTCAACTTAAGATGTAATCGATGCTATTAATGTCTTGCTTTTCTCTTCCGATCGTTCTGTTGCATACTTATATATTGCTTATGTATTGTCTGTGAATTGGTAGTACTAACGTTTCCTTTGGCTACTGCATAGCGATGCCGTGGTATGTCGTGTACAAGGGTAAGGTTCCCGGAGTCTACGACGACTGGGAGGAGTGTCGGAGACAGGTTCACCGATTCAGCGGTAATAGTTACAAAGGGTACGCCACTAGGGCCGAGGCCGAATCTAGATACGCCCGCTATCTAGCGGGAGAGGGGAGGGAGCGTTGGAGGAACCGGATGAAGATGAGTTTCATCGTGATGATGCTCATCGTGATGACCGCAGCTCTCTTCTATGTGACGGTAGTTTAGATGATCGATATCGACTTGTAATGTGAAGACAAACTCGCGGTCTCGAGACTTGTAATATAATGTTCTATCTTTGTTCGGTCTTTTCAATTCGGAGACTAATATGATGAATTGTATTCGGAGACTAAAATGATGAATTGTATTCAGAGACTAATCTTCTATTGTATTCAATGAATCTGTTGTTGATGTGTGCTGTGTATATTTTGTCCAATTATACATTTTGTAACCTGTGCAAAAAACAGAAAATAAAAAAATAAAAAAAAACATAATATTCATACTAATGGCGCATCACATCATAGTGCACCATTAGTATGCCAAAGGATACTAATGGCGCATCATTAAACAGTGCGCCATTAGTATGCCGAAGTTACTAATGGCGCATCTTGCTGTCGTGCGCCATTAGTATGCCAAAGCACCTGGGTATACATGGCCCCCTGGGAGGCATACTAATGGCGCACTGTTGTATATACTAATGGCGCATCTATGGTGCGCCATTAGTATACCAGATACTAATGGCGCACCAGTGGTGCGCCATTAGTAAAATATACTAATGGCGTGCTACTAATGGCGCACCACCAATGCGCCATTAATGGCCAAATTAGGTGCGCCATTAGTAGGCCTTTTCCTAGTAGTGAGACCAATAATTTCATATTTACTAGGAAATTCTTTATCAAGGGCTTGTCTACAAAATTTAGAAAAATTAAAATCATGAGACATATGCCCTAAACCAATTGAAACAATATCCTTTTTGCAGTCTATCTTGGCATTAACAGTATTCAGGAAGGGTCTACCAAATATAATGGGACAAAAGTCATCTTGTGGGGAACCAAGAACAAGAAAATCAGTAGGATATTTAATTTTCCCACACAAGACTTCAACATCTCTCACAATCCCAACTAGTGAAATAGTATCTCTATTGGCAAGCTTAATTGTAACATCAATACCTTCTATCTCAGCAGGTGCAATATCATGCATAATTTCTTCATATAAAGACTGAGGTATTGCACTCGCACTAGCACCCATGTCACATAAGCCATGATAACAATGATCCCCTGTTTTAACAGAAACAACAGGCATGCCTACAAAAGGTCTATGTTTATTTTTAGTATCGGGTCTAGCAATTCTAGCAGCTTCATCACAGAAGTAAATGACATGCCCATCAATATTATCGACCATGAGATCTTTAACCATAGCAATACTAGGTTCAGCTTTAATTTGCTCAGAGAGTGTAGGTATTCTAGCATTACTCTTACAAACCACAGTTGAAGCTTTAGCATGATCCTTTATTCTAACAGGGAAAGGTGGTTTCTCAATATAAGCGGTAGGAACAATAGGATCAACATTATAAGTGATAGTATTTTCTTCAACTTTAATAGGTCCAACTACTTTTACTTCAATGGGAGGATGATATTTAAACCAATTCTCCTTAGGGAGATCAACATGAGTAGCAAATGATTCACAGAAAGAAGCTACTATCTCAGAGTCAAGTCCATATTTAGTGCTAAATTCACGAAAAGCATCGGTATTCATAAAATATTTAACACAATCAAACTTAGGTGTTATACCTGACTCCTTACCTTCATCGAGTTCCCAATCTTCAGAGTTGCGTTTAATTCTTTCCAATAAATCCCATCTGAATTCAATAGTCTTCATCATAAAAGAACTAGTGCAAGAAGTATCGAGCATGGAGCAATTATTGAGAGAAAGCCGAGCATAAAAATTTTGAATAATAATTTCTCTAGAGAGCTCATGATTGGGGCATAAATATAACATTGACTTAAGCCTCCCCCAAGCTTGAGCGATACTTTCTCCTTCGCGAGGCCAAAAATTATGTATATATAATTACGATCACGATGAACCAGATGCATAGGATAAAACTTCTGATGAAATTCCAATTTCAATCGGTTGTAGTTCCAAGATCCAATATCATCACATAGCCTAAACCATGTCAATGCCTTTCCCTTCAAAGATAAATGGAAGACCTTCTTTTTGATAACATCCTCGCGCATGCCTTCAAGCTTAAATAATCCACAAACTTCATCCACATAGATTAGGTGCTTATCGGGATGTAATGTTCCATCTCCTATAAAAGGATTAGCTAGCAATTTCTCTATCATACCCGATGGAATTTCAAAGTAAACATTTTCAGTAGGTTCAGTAGGTTGAGGAGCAACCCTTTGCTCTACTGTTCGGGGTGAAGATACCCCGAACAAGACCCTCAAAGGATTATTTTCCAGAGTAACAAGTGATAGTAAATTTCAGCACACTATATAAATTTTTCCTTACCAAATTCCACTTACCAAAGGCGCTTCACTCCTTGGCAATGACGCCAGAAAAGAGTATTGATGACCCACAAGTATAGGGGATCTATCGTAGTCCTTTCGATAAGTAAGAGTGTCAAACCCAACGAGGAGCAGAGGGAAATGACAATCGGGTTTCAGTAAGGTCATCTCTGCAAGCACTGAAATTATCGGTAACAGATAGTTTTCTGATATGGTAATTCATAACGGGTAGCAAGTAACAAAAGTAAACAAGGTGCCGCAAGGTGGCCTAATCCTTTTTGTAGCAAAGGACAAGCCTGGACAAACTCTTATATAAAGGAAAGCGCTCCCGAGGACACATCAGAATTATCGTCAAGCAAGTTTACATCATGCTCATATGATTCGCGTTCGTTACTTTGATAATTTGATATGTAGGTGGACCGGTGCTTTGGTACTTCCCTTCCTTGGACAAGCATCCCACTTATGATTAATCCCTCTCGCAAGCATCCGCAACTATGAAAGAAGAATTAAGGTAAACCTAACCATAGCATGAAACATATGGATCCAAATCAGCCCCTTACGAAGCAACGCATAAACTAGGATTTAAGCTTCTGTCACTCTAGCAACCCATCATCTACTTATTAGTTCCCAATGCCTTGCCCTAGGCCCAAACAATGATGAAGTGTCATGTATTCGACGTTCACATAACACCAATAGAGGAAAGACAACATACATCTCATCAAAATATCGAAACAATACCAAATTCACATGACTACTCATAGCAAGACTTCTCCCATGTCTTCAGGAACAAACGTAACTACTCACAAGTCTTATTCATGTTGGATCTGAACATATACTCTTCCACCAAATAAACAACCTAGCATCAACTACAAGGAGTAATCAAGAGTACTTGCGACCCACAGGTACCAATCTGAGATTTTGAGACAAACATCAGATACAAGAGATGAACTAGCATTTGAGAGGTGATGGTGCTGGTGAAGATGTTGATGGAGATTGACCCCCTCCCGATAAGAGGATTGATGGTGATGCCGATGGTGACGATTCCTCCTCCCGGAGGGATGTTTCCCCGGCAGAACAGCTCCGCCGGAGCCCTAGATTGCTTCCGCCAAGGTTCCGCCTCGAGACGGCGAACGTTCTTCCCGAAAGCTACCTTTTGTTTTTTCCAGGGCAAAAGACAACTTATACCATAAGATGGGCATCGGGGGCCTGCCAGGTGGCCCACGAGGCAGGGGCGCCCAGGGGGGTAGGGCGCGCCCCCACCCTCGTGCACGGTGGCTGGCCCCCCTCTGGTGCTTTCTTCGCCCAATATTTTTAATGTATTCCAAAACTGACTTTCGTGGAGTTTCAGGGCTTTTGGAGTTGTGTAGAATAGGTCTCTAATATTTGCTCCTTTTCCATCCCAGAATTCCAGCTGCCGGCATTCTCTCTCTTCATGTAAACCTTGTAAAATTAGAGAGAAAAGGCATAAGTATTGTGACATAATGTGTAATAACATCCCATAATGCAATAAATATCAATATAAAAGCATGATGCAAAATGGAGGTATCAGCAGGCATGCTCCAACAAGTCTTTGTACTCCGCATTGCCATCTAAAGACCGAAAGAATACCTCCTCCCTCCATCTTCCTTCCGGTGAATAACCGAAAACTAGCTCCGGTGGTGAGCGCCTCTGGCATCGCCTATTGCGGACGGTCGGGGGCATGACAGATGTGGAAAGAGTGAGGGCAAGTGGCGAGGGACGTCAAGCCGGTGGGGGTTGTGAGGGGAGCCGATAGGGCGAGTTGGGTGATGGTGCTACCGGAGAACGCTGGGAACTAGTAATTATAGGCGGAAGGTAGTTGGAGCAGCATGTCGCAGGAAACGCGACGGTCATCGGAATTCAATGCATAAGCACGCATGGCTTAGCGCACCAACTTATCGTGGAAAACTGGAAAAACTGATGTGTCATCCCATCCCGTCAGTGGTGCATCCCATCTGTGCTGGATCGCACATCGGCATGACGGCTAAACAAGTGCCCTCGAATCATCCAGATGAGGTACTCCCTCCTTGTCAAAAATGATTCCACCACTCATCATCTACCTTGGTTGGTGAGATTTTTGAATTGATCCCTGCAAACCAGAAAGGAGGTAGTACGTGCATGATCCGCTATTTATTCATGTAGGATCGAGTAGGTCGAATAGTGTACGTGTAGGATCGAGTAGGTCGGATACTGTAATTGTATTAGCTGATCAACGTTCGCTGGGAGATAAGGCATTTGTGAACAATTTTGCTGGTAGTTTCTTCAGATTCGCATGGCATTTTCTTCAGAACAGCTTGTCAGTTTCTTTAGAGGTAGGCATTTTTATTCAGAAAACTGCCACCTTTGGATCTTGCGTCACAACTAAAACTGCCAGTAGCATATTAGTAGGCTAGCTAGTGATCAATAAGTAACTTGCAAACACTAGGCGAACAGAAATGAGGAACTGCTAGTAACTTGTAAACACTAAGAACATAGAAATCAGGATCATACTGTGCATAGTAGTAAGAGTTGATCCGTTCGAAATGTTCACACGAGAGTCACAGGCCTGGTATTATAATATGTTCACATTAGTAGCCCAAGTTCACAACCAACTAGTAACATGTTAATGCATCTCAATGATTCATAGGTCATATACAAATATGTAGCTCCAAAAGCAAAGATCTAGAAAAAACATCTGTTCTTCCTACTAACATGGTTACTTCTCTGGGCCAACATTCAGTACAGAGTGGAAGACAAATTTGTTTGTGATGTCTACAATACCTCTTGCAACTGTAAGTGGTTTTACCAATAGTTGGAACCATGAGAATGAACCACACATGATGGAGGAGCAACCACTTCAATATGATTGGGTCTTCTCTTGATCACATGGTGAGACTATTTTCGGAATAAAAACTTTAACTTAGGCAAAATGATGCCCATTGTATAATTACACCAAAGCAATGAAGCACCTACCGTTGGCCAATAAATAGTACAGTACTACTTTTGTGCAGTCCCTCAAGTGACTATGCAGTCTTTCTATGTCTGTTTTCAAATGGCACTACATGTAGTGACTACTATTCTTTTGTGCAGTTCCACCAAAATTGCCATCACTTTGTTTGTTCAGGCAGACATCTATCTGCATAAATATCAACCAGCTAGTAAACATATACCCCATATTCTATTTTTGGTTTAAACACGCCTCTACCACTTAGCATCTGCCATCTTTTGCACTCGACAATGTGATACTATCATGTTTTGCCCTGGACAATTTCATACTGAATTGATTTGCTGGTTCAGAGCAGAAATATAACGCATATTCTTCATCAGACCAAGGATATCCATGTTCGCAGTGATGGAAGAGGTGAAATCGATACAACCGAAATTGAGCATCCAATCATTGAATCATGTCCTGCACCTCCAATGTAGATACACCCTGCCAATAAATTCACATGCAAACCACTAATATTACTATCTAATGATAGTAAAAAAAGAGTAGCAAGATAGCAAACCATGTACCTTCGTAATGAACAACCCATAGTGCCACCAATTGGATATAGAGGTTTGGAAGAAAACATGCTCCTAATGTTGAACCATTTGGACTTTTTGTGCAGTTCCACTAAAATCGAGCATCCCTGTTTGCATAGATATTGAAAGTGTGATTACTATAAAAGTGGCACTAGTTGAAGCATAGACTCACAAATATAAGCATTCCAATTTCTTAATGGGAAAAGGTAGCAAGACTGTTTCTAACCACCTATTTGAAGGAATAAATAAGGCAACAATGACTGATGTCAGGAAGGTGTACATAGTTTTTTCTGAAAAAGTGAACCATTCCTGACCTTTCCCCTTCTTTTAAGCATATTTTGTGCAGTTCAACTAAAATAAAATGCCATCACCGCCTTGACAATTCAGTGACACTGTACAAAAATAAATGACTTAACATTACATCATGATGTCAGGTATGTAATCGACAAGCATTAGAGACAAACATACAGACCTCCTCCGATAACATAATGAACATTAATTTTAACAAAGGTGTGACTAGCTTTACCGGGATAATTTGAGTGAACTCTACACCCTCTGTTCCTTAATATAAGACGTTTTCGCAGTTCAATTTAAAGTACCCAAACGTCTAGTATTTAGAAAAACAGGTAGTAGTTTTCTTGAGCACATATTAGGGAAAGCCTGCCACACTTTATATATGTCCATACACTAATGCAACAACATCCGAATAGTACAAATATATACTAATCCAGTGGCTAGTGCAATAGTAGAGTATTTTTTTATTACGGGGTACAATACAATGGTTTTACTAAAAAGATTTCCATAAGCTAGCACTGGAAGATTTCTATAAGCATTAACAATACAAAATGTAAAGGTAACAAGTTTCAGCATTGGTATACTAGCTATGTAACAACATTAAACCAAATACAAAAGTCTGAATGTAACTAGCATTATTAACTAATGATACTATAAAAATGCAAACCATGTACCTTTAAGGTAAATATCATTTCAAACTCGAGGGGACTTGAAAAATTGCTATCCTAATGTTGATAATCGATCAAACATAAAAACTTGATCGAACGGATCAAGAGAACAGCCGTAGGAGGAGGTGCTCACTCTTGACCTTTCCTCTTCTCTCCATAATTTTTTGTGCAGTTCAACCAAAAAAATGACATCAGTGCCTTGGCATTTTGGTGACACTATACAAAAAATTGACTTATCTCATGAAAGTGAGGTATGTAATCTATAAGCATTAACAGTGCAAAAATCTAAAGGTAGTAACAAGTTTCATCGTTGGTATACTGGCTGTGCAACAGCATTAGAATGCCTTAGCTGAAAAATATTTAATACATCCACAATCAACAGCTAACCCTTAAATAATCCGGTGACATTAAATGACATTGCTTAAATTTATCGGTGGCATTAGACTGAATGCGGCATTATTTAAATGTGGCATCACTTTATCAGTAGCATTGCTTGACTTTACCGCTCACGTTATACTAACAGCAAAAAAGTGGCAATAAGAGCATGTGTCATGGAATTTTCACGGCAGATGTCCTAGTGTGAGGACTTAGTCGTGGAACCATCGTGTTGAGGTTAGCTTAAAGGGGTTAATCGGGACAAAGGACACGGGGAGTTTATACTGGTTTGGCCCCTTACGATGAAGGTAAAAGCCTAGTCTAGTTTGTAGTTGGTATTGCTAGGGTTTCGATGAACGGGGAGTGAGTACGCTTGACCTGGCTCTCGATCTGTTGTTCTTATCCTAAGCCGCCGCTAGGTCGTCCCCTTATATAGACGGGTAGAATCCATGCGGCCCTCAGAGTCCCAACCGGCTTATACAACGTATCCGGCTCGGTGACCTTTTACATATGCCTTACAGTACAAGTTTACATACATGGCAGTTTATACTCATGGGCCTAGAGTCGCCTTTGGGTCTGGGCCCTCTACTAAGACTATCTATGAATCTCCATGTGACCTTGGGCTTCATTATGATGAATCTTCATAGGTTTGACCAGGCCCCTCCTGGGAGGGTCATACCTAATAGTTATATCCCCAACATTAGGCCCCAGGTTGATTTGGACTCGTTCATGTCAACCTTCAAGACTTAGAAAAATCCTTCAATTCCCACTGCAAAAACCTTATAACCCACCATGACGTCATCTCCAGGATTTTCGGAAACCTGCCATGATGTCATCTCTAACGGATCTTTATCTTAATGTCTTTCCAAAAATTGAGGTGTCCAATTAGCTGGATAACTATTATTTGGCCTCCTCATCTTTCGCGCCTGCCTGTTTCCTGTTTCCTTGTAAATAGGACCCGAAAGCCATCTTCCATTCTTCTCCTTCTCCTTCCTTCCTCACAGTGTGTCGTCCATGTACGAACCCTGCCGCCGTCGACCTCCGTCCTCGTCCTCGACTCTGGCCACTGCATCGCCTTGAGAAGACCAGAGAACTGCAGTGCAACTCCACTGCTCTTATAGCTCCAGTAAGTCTTCCTCTGTTCGTCACTAATCTGCCATTAGGGTTTCATCGGTGTTCTTCGATGTTCTTTGGTGTTCATCATCGTCCTTCTTTTACTCTATTTAGATCCCCGTATTAGATCCAAAAGATATGCAAAGCTTGCGCGGTGACAGTTTTAGAACTTGTTTTAATACGAGATCACATCCCCACCATGATAGATCTCCTCTAGGGCTTCTCTATTTTCCACTGTCGCCTTTTATAGATGAATTTGCCCTTTTTCTGAATGATGGTAGATCCAAATTTGTAACCTCCATCTATGGAACTTGTTTGTCTTAGTACTTATCCAATTTTGTTTTTGGTCATTCTTGAATATCTTAGTCATGGCGGGTTACTCCGCCGGCTTACCTGTACCTCATATATCATTAGCCCTCGCTTAAGACGCCATTATAAACCTACTCTATAGTTATTGATTTGCAATCCCATCAACTAACTTGATCCGGAAAATTATTTCTTTCTAGATCGTCCTTTCATCATGCCTCCAAAGACGATGACCACTTGCAACTGGGTCACTTCCACAGTCACCGAAAGTACCTTGAAAGACTTTGCCACTGTTGGATACTTACCAGAGAAAGTGTCATGTCTTACCATGCTCCTGACCCGGCTAAAGTGAAACCTCAGCCGAAGGATGGTGAAATTACTGTTTTCACTGACCAGATGAACCGGGGCTTCTCACCTCCCGACTCAAAATTCTTTAGAGATGTTCTACATTTTCTCAAGCTTCATCTGCAAGATATCAGACCCAATTCCATATCAAATATCTGCAACTTCCAAGTTTTCTACGAGGTTTATCTTCAAGAAGAACCTATTGTGGAGATTTTCAGAGAATATTTCTACCTGAACCGGCAAAATGAATACACCAACGGTCCCAGCTTAGAACTTGGCGGGATCTCGATTCAATGCAGATGAGATGCCGTCTTCCCTCTAGTAGTTCTGCCAAGCCATCCCAAAGACTGGAACCAAACATGGTTTTACTCTAAAGATACCTCGCCGTCTGATGAAAATCCGATGGCAGGTTCTCGAGCTGATCGTCTTGACGCAAAGCACCCACTCCTTGACAAACTTACTACCACCGAACACAAGAAACTTGTCCCAAAAATCAGAAAAGTCCAAGCTTTATTAGGAAACGACTTAACTGGAGTTGATTTGATCTGCTTTTTGATTGCATGGCGGGTCATCCATCTGAGCCGCCGATCCGGTTTGATGTGTAACTACACCGGAGGAACAGATGATCCATTACGTCATAGTTCCCTGCGTCTGAACGAAGAAGCCATTGTAGAAATGGCAACCACTCTTGTCAATAGCAAGTATGAAGACTGCAGCATAGTAGGATTGAATCCTTTCTACAAGGTTAACCCAGCACCAGAGGTAAATCCTTTGACTTCTTTTTCTTTAGTAGTTTTAAATATTTGCATGAATTTCAGCATGTTATCCCTCCGCAGGCTAAATCTGACTTTTGGAAAGTCAAGTATGATCATGAGGCTGCCATGAAAGCTAGAGCAGCTGCGATAGCCGCCAATTAAACCGTCAGAAATTCGAAGAAGAAGCCAACCGCCTCTGAGTTACTCAAGCTGGATGACACCTCTGAGTCGGAGGTAGTCCTTGACACTCTTGGTATATTTTTAACCACCTTATTGACACTAACTATTACCAAGATGACACGGGGGCCAGTCAGGCAGTTGAAGAAGAGGTAAATATCATTTCTTCCGACTCACAACCTTTACCAAGGCAGAAACTTCGGCGAGTAACCCGGAAAGTAAGGTTTTCACACCGCTTGGCTTATTTAGATCCTCATTTTCTTTTGCAACAACAGCAACATGAGAGTCGCCGGCAGACCTGGTCTGGTGGAGATGACGATTTACCCCCTGGCTTACTGAGGGAGTCCTGGATTAGCGGGTCTCCGGACAGCCGGACTATAACCTTTGGCTGGACTGTTGGACTATGAAGATACAAGATTGAAGACTTTGTCTCGTGTCCGGATGGGACTTTGCTTGGCGTGGAAGGCAAGCTAGGCAATACGGATATGCATATCTCCTCCTTTGTAACCGACCTTGTGTAACCCTAGCCTCCTCCGGTGTCTATATAAACCGGAGGGTTTTAGTCCATAGGACAACATACAATCATACCATAGGCTAGCTTCTAGGGTTTAGCCTCTCCGATCTCATGGTAGATCTACTATTGTAATACTCATATCATCAAGAACAATCAAGCAGGACGTAGGGTTTTACCTGTATCAAGAGGGCCCAAACCTGGGTAAAACATCGTGTCCCCTGCCTCCTGTTACCATCTGCCTTAGACGCACAGTTCGGGATCCCCTACCCGAGATCCGCCGGTTTTGACACTGACATTGGTGCTTTCATTGAGAGTTCCACTGTGTTGTCACCGTAAGGCTTGATGGCTCCTTCGATCATCGCTAGCGATGTGGTCCAGGGTGAGGCTTTCCTCCCCGGAAAAATCTTCATACTCGGCGGCTTTGCACTACAGGCAAATTCGCTTGGCCATCTGGAGTAGATTGAGAGCTATGCCCCTGGCCATCAGGTCAGATTTGGAAACTTGAACTACACGGCCGACATCCGCGGAGACTTGATCTTCAACGGATTTGAGCCCATGTCGGACGCGCCATACAGTCTTGACGAGCATGACGTAACTCTGTCATCAGACGGTATTCGGGAGATCGCAGCCGCAGCCACTCCGTCCATCGTCCGGAGCAAGTCGCGCTATCCGAGAGCGGAGGGATGGACCCCGCCGTGGAGGCCGCACTCTCAGTGGCGATAGAGCCGGATATTGACTTCAACCCTTACGAGAGCCGTGTCGCCAAAACACTGGATTCATCTCCAGCCACGGACTCCGAGCCGCTCATATCCGTGCCCGTCGAGTCCGACTGGGCGCCGATCATGGAGTTCATCTCTGCGGACATCTTTTAGCACTCACCCTTCGAGGATGTGCTAAATTCATTAAGGTCTCTCTCCCTGTCAGGAGAACCTTGTCCGAACTATGTCCGGCTAGAGTGGGATGCGGGCGACGAAGAAATTCGCTACCCACCCACCACCCACTTAGTAGCTACTGTCGACGACTTAACCGACATGCTCGACTTTAGCTCCGAAGACTTCGACGGTATGGATGACGAAGCCGGAGACGAACAGGATCCACCGCCCTCGGGGCACTGGACCGCCACCTCCTCATATGATATATACATGGTGGACACCCCCAAAGAAGCCAATGGCGACGAGAAAGCGGAGGATGACCCCTCCAAAAAGCAACCCAAGCGCCGACGTCAGCGGCGCCGCTCTAAGTCCCGCCACAGCAAGAGCAGTGATACCGGCACAGGAGATAATAACACTCCGGATAGCGCCGAAGACAACAACAATCCCCTCCAGCACGGTGCAGAGCTAGAGGACGAACAAGCTAGCCCGCTAGAGCAGGCAGCAGATGGAGAACCGGAAGAGGACAATGACATGCCTCTCTCCGAAGACGAGGCAAGCCTCGGCGACGACGAGTTTGTTGTGCCTGAGGACCCCGTCGAGCAAGAGCGTTTCAAGTGCTGGCTTATGGCCACGGCAAGTAGCCTAAAGAAGAAACAGCAACAGCTTCAAGCTGATCAAGACTTGCTAGCAGACAGATGGACCGAAGTCCTTACGGCCAAGGAGCATGAATTTGAGCGCCCGTCCAAGAGTTACCCCAAACGCAGGTTGCTACCTCACCTCGAGGAGGAAGCATTGAAACCTCATTCACCAGTGTACGATGCGGGTGACCGGCCACTACGCGGCCGAGCCAGAGAGGCATTTCAGCCTAAAATCCAGACCGCACCCCGTCGCCACTCACTCAAAAATACTAAGGCCTGGGGCAACATAGAGGACCTGCGCGACATCTTCGACAGTAAGGCAAAAATCGCAAGGTCAATATATGGGACACGAGCACGTGTGGCCACATGGGACGATGATCGTCGCATCGGATACACCAAGAGTAAATCCGGCCGGGCCGAATACAACAGCTAAGACTCAGACGAACTACGTCGGGATATAGCCCGGCATAGAGGCGCCGCACACCCCCTATGCTTCACTGATGAAGTTATGAATCATGAATTCCCGGAGGATTTCAAACCCATAAATATTGAATCATACGACGGCACAACAGATCCCGCTGTATGGATTGAGGATTTCCTCCTTCACATCCACATGGCTCGCGGTGACGATCTACATGCCATCAAGTACCTCCCACTAAAACTCAAAGGACCAGCTCGGCATTGGCCGAATAGCTTGCCAGCAGATTTTGTTGGCAGTTGGGAGGATTTGGAAGATGCATTTATTGACAACTTCTAGGGCACTTATGTGCGGCTACCGGATGTTGATGACCTGAGCCACATAACCCAGCAGCCACGGGAATCGGCCAAACAATTCTAGACATGGTTCCTGACTAAGAAAAATCAAATTGTAGATTGTCCGGATGAAGAAGCCCTAGCGGAATTCAAGCACAACATCCGCGACGAGTGGCTCGCCCGCCACCTCGGCTAGGAGAAGCCGAAATCTTGGCAACCCTCACAACACTCATGACCCGCTTTTGCGCAGGCGAGGACAGCTGGCTGGATCGCAGCAACAACACATCAAGGAATCCGGATACCTCGGATACCAAGGACGTTAACGGTAGGCAGCATCGTAATAGACCAAAGCGCCGCAATAACGGCGATAACACCGAAGATACGGCAGTCAATGCCGGATTCAGAGGCTCTAAATCCGGTGAGCGGAAGAAGCCATTTAAAAGAAATACTCTGGCGCCGTCCAGTCTGGATCGCATACTGGATCGCTCGTGTCAAATCCACGGCACCCTTGACAAGCCAGACAATCACACCAACAGAGAATGCTGGGTGTTCAAGTAGGCCGGCAAGTTAAATGCCGAAAACAAGTATAAGGGGCCGCATAGCGATGACAAGGAGGAGCCACGGCCGCCGAACCAAGGAGGACAGAAGGGGTTTCACCCACAAGTGAAGACAGTGAACATGATATACGCAACCCACATTCCCAAGAGGGAGCGGAAGCGTGCACTAAGGGACGTCTACGCGATGGAGCCCGTCGCCCCGAAGTTCAACCCATGGTCCGCTTGTCCGATCACCTTTGATCGCAGGGACCACCCCACTAGCATCCGTCATGGCGGATCCGCCGCACTAGTCCTAGACCCCATCATTGACGGATTTCACCTCACTCAAGTCCTTATGGACGGCGGCAGTAGCCTGAACCTGCTTTATTAGGATTCGGTGCGAAAAATGGGTATCGATCCCTCACGGATCAAACCCAGCAAAACCACCTTTAAAGGCGCGATCCCAGGTGTAGAGGCCCATTGCATAGGCTCAATCACACTGGAAGTGGTCTTTGGATCACCGGATAACTTCCGAAACGAAGAGTTAATCTTCGACATCGTCCTGTTTCGAAGTGGCTATCATGCACTGCTCGGACGGACAACATTTGCAAAATTCAACAAAGTGCCGCATTACGCATACCTCAAGCTCAAGATGCCAGGACCCTGCAGGGTCATAACAGTAAATGGAAACACAGAACGCTCGCTCCGTACAGAAGAGCACACTGCGGCTCTTGCAGCAGAGGCACAAAGCAGCCTGTTCAGGCAGACCACTCATTCGGCGTTACAGCCCCCACACACCTTCAAGCGAGTCTGGAACAATCTGCAACAGGATCGCCTGGCGCAATCAACGCTCGCCTAGCAACCAGGCCCCCGTCCCAGTCCCAGTTCAGCGATGAAATTCGTGCTACGCGTACATAACTACGCATTAAAAATACCATGGACATAGGCGGGGGCACAATCAGGACACAGCCCGCATTGTGGCTTAACCACACCAGGGGTTGTATACCTTTGACATTCCTTTTCTCTTTCAGGGCGTAACTTTTCGGAAGCCCTTTCTGGCAGTCCGATTGCCGGACACATTCCAGAAGCAACAACCAAGGCGGCAAGAAGCTAGGATGAACACGGGAACCGCCAGGTGGTCTCTAGTAATACTTGATATACCCACTTTTCACTATTTATGCGTAGCTTGCCTTGGGATAGGACATTTCGAATTGTCCTACTTTATGCTTATTGCACTACTTGTACCAGTACGCTTGGACGTATTATTCAAATAACAATGCACCTTATTACTTTGTCATTGAATTATTTAAGCTTTCCTCTTTCTCTTATATGTCCATTTACGACATTCCGCACCTGCACGCTCGGGTGCGGTCAGTACGCCAGGTACTCTCGTTTACCCCGTAATACGGCGCAAGAAGTCCGAACACTTTCGATAGTGTGGCACCCCGAACTTATAGCATTATATGCATCAGCTCTGAATCATGTCTTGGGTCAAATGTTGGGTTACCCGGCTCCCATGCTTTGGTACCTTACGTTCCGCTATATCGGCTAAGGTAGCGGTGGGAGAACTACTGCGATTGTGTCCCGGTTCTTCCGGATGAGCACCTCAGTAGAGAAAGCCAAAAACTGACTGTCATGATAAGGCGAGAGACTGGTCGTTGTTCGAGAGGTCTCAAGTCCTTAAAGACTTTTTCCGCTTCGGGTGAGGAGTCGGCCTTGTCCGGCTTGGCGTGTATAGCGCCCCAAATTCGGCCCTCCGAATACCAGGGGCTTCGCCAAAAATTTAAAATCATAGACTTCTATGGCTAAGTGAGAGTGATAAAGCATTATAGTCCGATTGCCTGGTTCGTTGCACTGAGCACCACCCTTGAAGGACCCAAAATTGGGGTAAAGAGTGTTCAGATTTACCCCAAACACCCCAGTACTAGTTACATGGGGGCGGAAGCTGACGACTGGCCAACTCTCAGATTTTATAAACGGCCGCACAGAAGGTAATATTTTAAATTAAGAAAGCGTCACATGGCACAAAAGAACTCGTTTCATATTACAGGATCACATGGGCATGTTCATTCAAAAATTACATCCTTGGCACACTCATCTGCCACTAAGCGGGAACCCTTCAGGACGCTCTCATAGTTATTCTCGGGGCAGCGATGCTCCTTGCCCTCCGGCGGCCCCTCCTTCACAAGCTTCACGGGGTCCAGCTTCGCCCAATGGACCTTCGCCCGGGCAAAATCTCTGTGTGCACCTTCGTTGCAGACGGGTCGCTTGATGACTTCAAGCCGTGGGCAGGCTTCCACCAGCTGCCTCACCAGACCAAAGTAGCTGCCGGACAGGGGCTCGCTAGGCCACATCCGGACTATAAGGCCCCTCATGGCCTGTTCGGCCGCCTTGTGAAGTTCAACCAACTGCTTCAGTTGGTCGCTCAAGGACACGGGGTGTTCGGTCCCAAAATTCTGAGACCAGAACAACTTCTCTGTTGAGCTCCCCTCCTCAGACCAGAAAAACTCTACGGCATCCAGCACACTGCGGGGAAGATCTGCAAACACTCCTGGAGAGTTCCGAACTCGGGTAAGAAAAAGGAAAGTCTCCTTCACATGCTTGCTTTGCATATTGAATGCCTTACCCGCTGCTATCTTCTTCGCCGCATCAATCTCCTAGAGGGCCTTGTGGGCTTCGGCCTTGGCGCTCCGGACGCTTTCAAGCGCCTGCGCGAGCTCGGTCTCCCGCGTCTTGGAGTCAAGCTCCAAGGACTCGTGCTTCTTGGCGAGAGCCTCGAGCTGTTGCTGCACCTCGCCCACTCGGGCTTCTTGTTTCTCCCGTTCAATGTGTTCTTTGTCTGCTTTGTCTTCGGCCGCGGACAACGCCTTCCTCAGGGTCTCCACCTCGGTCGTGGCCCCTGACAAATTCATGGGAAAACTTTGTTTTTGCCACTCTAACTTTTGCCAATTTTGCTTATGTCACTCTAGAATTTGACATATCACTTTTGCCACTCTTAGCTTTTGACAATGTATCACTTTTGTCATTCCGTGGAAAAAGGAAAATTTTCATAGTGGCAATTGTGATACGTTGTCAAAAGCTAACAGTGGCAAAAGTGAAATGAAAAATTATTGTTTTTGCCATGGAATGGCATTTGTGATGTATTGTCAAAAGTTAAGAGTGACAAAAGTGAGATGTCAAAGTCAAGAGTGGCATAAGCAAAATTGGCAAAAGATAGAGTAGCAAAAACAAAGTTTTCCACAAATTCATGATGATCCTATTACTTTACACCGACTGTATTTTTAACTATATAAACTGGGGTATATCTTACCTTTGCTCTCTTCGAGCTACCCCTTGGTAAGGACGAGCTCGTCCTCGGACCGCTTTAGGGCCTACTTCAGCGCAGAGACCTCCGTAGTACATGCGGCAGCGGCCAGTAGGGAAGCCTGCACATACACATAGACATACTCTAATTAGACTCCTGAGTTATCATTTGATACTCTATTCGGCTTTTCTTCGCGAACGCCGAACAGAGCATCAGGGGCTACTATCTATGCGGTAATATTTTTATATTTTGAATGCTTACCTCAAAGCCTGTTAGGAGGCTGGCGCAAGCTTCGGTCAGTCCGTTCTTGGTGGACTGAACCTTCTTAACCACCGCACTCATCATAGTGCGGTGTTCTTCATCGATGGAAGCACTATGAAGCGCTTCCAGCAAGTTGTCTGGTGCCTCTGGTTGGACAGAGGACACCGGCACGGATGGTTGGCCCCCCTTAATGGGGGACCACCTGCCGGAGTCCGGAACCCTCGAAGGTTCCAGCGAAGTGTCCCGCTGGGGCCCAAACTCGAAGCTCGTAGGAGTCTCGCTCCCTTGGTATTCAGGGTCCAGGAGGTCGCCGTGAGGCGCCCACAGGATCACCTCCCCATGGGCCGGTGCCTTTTGAGACACCACCTCGGCGTTGTCCGCAGGGCGAGGGGTGGAAGCTGTTGGAGGAGAACCGTTGTTCATATCTGACGAGCCCAAAGAGCCGCTCGACGAGGGTACGTCGAGATGAGCTCGGGCCGGACTGCATATTCATGTTCGGCATAAGCAAAGGCAGTATAATAAAATGTGCCATGAAGTACTATGGTGTCCGGACACTTACGACTTCGCCAGGGGCTTGTCCCTAGGTAGCCACTCGTCGCCGTTGTCGGCGATTGTCGTGGCACAGTCCGAAGGGAGGGTCTTTCCCTTCTTGGACCCTTCGGCCTCCCCGGATGGGTCGGCCTTCATTTTCTTGTCTCCCCCGGCTGGGAGGGAGAACTTTTCTCCTCCTCCTCGTTTCCGTGGGAGGAGTGCGCGTCGGACTCATCAGGCGACGAGTCCGATAGAACCGTCTTGCGCCGAAGACCCTTTCGGGTCCCCGCGGCCTTCTTCTTGGCCGTATTTTCCGGCACCTCGTAAGGCGCTGGAGTCAGCATCTTCGTTAGAAGAGCGTTTGCAGGATCTTCGGGCAGGGGGGCTAGGCAATCAAGCTGCTGCGCTGTCTTTATCCAGTCATGTTAATAACGTGAAAGCTTAGATCCAGCACATAACCAAACCAGGGCACATAAATACCCGAAGAGATATAAAAGCCTACCGGGTGGGCACGGCGCTTTGCGCTGAGTCCGCGGTGAGGGAGGGAAGCATCCCGGCGCCCTTGAACAGCGCCCTCCAGACATCCTCGTGCGCCGTGTCATAGAGCTCTCGCAGCATCTGGTGCTTGGCCGAGTCGAACTCCCACAAAACAAATGCCCGTCGCTAGCACAGAAGGATCCGGCGGAGGAGCATGACCTGAACCACGTTGACGAGCTTAATTTTTGTGTTTGTCATGTTCTGGATGCAGGTCTGGAGTCCGGTCAGCTCTACCGGAGAACCCCAGGACAGGCCCTTCTTTTTCCAGGAGGTGAGCCGCGTGGGGTTCCGGATCGAAATTTGGGGGCTGCCACCCAGTTGGAGTCGCGTGGCTCGGTGATGTAGAACCACCCCGATTGACACCCCTTTATGGTATCCACGTAGGTACCCTCGAGCCAGGTGACGTTAGGCATCTTGCCCACCATGGCGCCTCCACACTTTGCTTGCTGGCCACCCACCACCTTCGGTTTTACATTGAAGGTTTTCAGCCATAGGCCGAAGTGGGGCCTGATGCGGAGGAAGGCCTCACACACGACGATAAAAGCCGAGATGTTGAGGATGAAGTTGGGGGCTAGATCTTGAAGATCCAGCCCGTAGTAGAACATGAGCCCGCAGACAAACAGGTGGAGAGGAAATCCCAGTTCGCGGACGAAATGGGTAAGAAAAACTACCCTCTCATGGGGTTCGGGCGTAGGGACAATCTGCCCCGCATTCGGTAGCCGGTGCGCGATATTCGCAGCTAGGTATCCGGCTTAAGGTAACTTTTTGATGTTTTCCTCCGTGACGGAGGAAGCCATCCACTTGCCTCCTGCTCCAGACATGCTTGGAGTGGTTTGAGAAGAAGAACGCGGGCTTGGGCGCTAGAGCTCGAGTGTGCGGGAATGGGTAAGCGAGAAGGAAGAAGGCGTGGGTGTAAAAAGTAAATCTTTGTCCCTTTATAAGGGCGGAGGAAGCGATGAGTCTCCCCACTTGCCTGGCAAAACCATTTATTCCCAGGCGCCGTAATTGATGGCGCGGTTGGGTTACCCACATCCGTATTGATGAGAATCCCGTGATAAGGGGAACACGATCTCTGCTTTGACAAGACATATGAAGAAAACCGCCTCGCGATATGTGCGGAGCTGGTTGCGAAAAGCAGTTCGAATAATAACTAGGCCACGAAGTGATGTCATACTATCAAAACATGTCAGCAGATTAGATTTATGGAAGTATTATTCTCTCTACGGTGGTATGTGGAACTTATTTTGCAGGATTGGACACTATCCTTGCATTCAAACTCTTCCATGGTATATTCGGAGGAGGAACCTGCCTTGCAATGCCGAAGACAACACTGCACGCGGGACTCATCGTCATTGAAGCCTGATTCAGGGGCTACTGAGGGAGTCCTGGATTAGCGGGTCTGCGGACAGCCAGACTATATCCTTTCGTCGGACTGTTCGACTATGAAGATACAAGATTGAAGACTTTGTCTCATGTCCAGATGGGACTCTTCTTGGCATGGAAGGCAAGCTAGGCAATACGGATATGCATATCTCCTCCTTTGTAACTGACCTTGTGTAACCCTAGCCTCCTCCGGTGTCTATATAAACCAGAGGGTTTTAGTCCGTAGGACAACATACAATCATACCATAGGCTAGCTTCTAGGGTTTAGCCTCTCCGATCTCGTGGTAGATCTGCTATTGTAATACTCATATCATCTAGAACAATCAAGCATGATGAAGGGTTTTACCTCTATCAAGAGGGCCTGAACTTGGGTAAAACATTGTGTCCCCTGCCTCCTGTTACCATCCGCCTTAGATGCACAGTTCGGGACCCCCTACCCGAGATCCGCCGGTTTTGACACCGACACTTACCAAAGACTCCTCGGAAACGCCAGAATGAGTTTCTCTTTGACCTTGAACCCTTGTATTTGTTCAATGAATAACTTTCATTACTCATTTTTGATTCTACCTTTGCAGGAGATTTCCCGATCCTCCTCTGGCGATTCATCACAAACTCAATTGCCGGCCTTCAAAACCGCCCTCGAGTAAAGGTAAATGCCCTTCTTATATATGTTTACATATGCATCATTATACTGACTTGTCTAAATCCTTTATTAGTGGTCAAGCAAAGCCCAAGAAAGCAAAGGTGACTAAGCCGGCTAAGAATCCAAAAACCACTGAACCGGAGCAGCCAAACCTTGTACCAGAGCATCTTGAGGACCCGGAGCAGTCAACTTTTCTACCAGAACATGCTGAACCAGAGGACCCTGGCTTTAACACTCAACCAGATGTGCCTGAACCGTCTGTGGACGAAACTACTATCGATCCATCAAGTATTGAGCCGTCAAGCTTAGCTAACCCGCCGGAGAAACAAAATGATGATGTTTTAATCACTGGTACTAGATTTGTTGAACCGGGGAACCCAACTGTTCTGGACAGACACTCTGCCAAACAAGAAGTTATGGAAAGGTAGAAGGTGAGGTTTGATGTCTCCCACTATGCTCACCTGAGTATTAGTGAAGTGTTATATGGTTATCTCAGTCAAGTGCACTCTAGCCGCGATTCAGAAATTGAGATGGTCAAGCAGATGCACCAAAAATATGAGGTACGTTCTCCGGCTTATATAAGTTATATACCCTGCTAGCCTCCAAGTATTCTGATTATGAAAATATTGAGTGATCTGTAGACTTAGATTACCTTAGAAACCTCTATCTTAGAGTCCCTCCAAGTCAGGTTTGCAACTAAACTGGATGCTTATAATATTTCAATTTGCATGTGTAGCCCCCAAGGGCTAGTTTAATCAGTATGAATGAGCCGGTCCTACTAATTATTGCTTAAAACTGAACCGTATATCCCTCATGAACTGGCTGAGACTGTTGACAACTTATCCGACTCATTCTAGAAAAAAGTCAAGCAATATGCATTAGCTCCCAAGTGCCGAGTGTTGCTACCTGTAAAACACTTGGGACTTTTTTTAGAAAGAGCTGTCCCCTTTGAAAAATTTACGTTGATAGACATTAGCCCCCAAGTGCCAAGTGTTTATTGCTTGCAAAGCACTTGGGACTTGTCTTTTATAACTGGCCATGAAACTTAACAGCGTTATGCTATATGCAGGCTGCAACTGCAGAATTGGAATCCCAACTGTCTGAGGCCAAGACCCGGCTGGCTACTCAAGAGACATAGACAAAGAAAGCTGAATCCAAATTCCAGTTGAGCGTGTCTGAGGCCGAAAAGCTGAAGACCAGCTTCACGGCAGAGAAAGAGGCTTGGACCAATGAGAAGACTACCTTGACGCAGCGTGCTGAGAAGGCTGAGGCGGCTCTGGAAGAGGTTACCGCTGAACTCACCGATTTAAAAAACTGTGTGTCGCAGATGGTTTCTGCAATCTTCGGTAAATCACCTTGTTACGTACTCAAATTGAGTATTTTCCATTATAAACCGCTACTTAACTCATTGTGTAATCTTTAAAGTTCCCAAGAGCAGTAATCTGAGCTGAGATACCGTAGTAAAGCTGAAGGCGGTTTACACTCTAGTTGAACAGCTGTACACCGGAGCCCAATGGACCCTTGCCACCATCTCCCCTATGAATCAAGGGCCGACTCTATTAAGTGACATCTTGAAGAAGCTATCTATCTTGCCCGCTCGATTCCAAGAAATCAAGCGATCGTGCGCGAGAGCCGGAGCTGTAATAGCTTTAAGCCGAGCTAAAGCCTAGGTGCCAGAATTAGACTCGGCTGCTTGTGTGAAGGAAATTCGTCCTCATGCTACCATCATTGGTGAAGAAACCAGCCTCACCAAGTATCAGCCGGGTTTTGATGCTGATAATAAGAAGATGGTGCCTCCTTCATATAAAGTGATGGAGTTAATCCTGCCAATTCGTAAGCACACTTTCGCCCTTGAGGTTGACCCGTCTGGTCTGATTGATGTCGAGGTTGAATTCGTTGCCCTTCATGGCTTTGACTGGTCCAAACCCAACTTCCAGACAGTGGAGGAAGAAAAACCGGCAAGGGGTGAGGTGCAACCATCTAGTCAGCGAGGTCAGGATTCATGAGCCGGGGCCGGTTTATCAGCTAATATTTGCGAGACTAAAAAACAGTTAGCTTTTGGGCTCGACATGCCTTATAATAGGCTAGCTTCAAACTTTTTGCTTTGCCATGCCCTCGTGCATATTTGGCTATTTTATGATACTTCTTTATCCGTCATGAGAGGATACGCAATGTATGCCTGATGATATTATCCATCCTGAAACTGTTCCTTCATGTGACAAATAAAAAATGTCCTGGTGGTTTACCGCTGGACAGATTATACTGCTCTAACATGAATTTTTCATGATTCATAACCAAAGCTGGTGGAAATAATAACCATTAAAAAGATATCATACCTGTGATGGTTGATCACACTATTGGTTTACCAAACTAGTGCAGTGAGGGTTATAACCCACAACTGGAACCCTGATAATTATCAGATGTTGCCGGTTTATGAATAAAACTGGACCGGGTATTGTTAAAAATACCGGATATTATCCTGGCGACTTATAGTTAAAACCAGGCCGGCTTAATGAACACTGGTGCATTGGAATCATAAAGTATGATAAGCAGCATTAAATAAACCTAAAAAATCAAGAGGTTTTGAATAGTCATAACTATGGCATTGCGCCGATCAAGAGAGTTTAAGCTATGGTTCGGATCCGACCAAAGCCCCCAAGTGATCATCCTGGTGGCCTTACACCGATCAAGAGGGTATAAGCTTTGGTTCTAATATGACCAAGCCCCCAAGTGATTTCCCTGGTGGCCTTACGCCAATCAAGAGGGTTTAAGCTATGGTTCGAATACGACCAAGCCCCCAAGTGATTTTCCATGGTGGCCTTACGCCAATCAAGAGGGTTTAAGCTATGGTTCGAATACGACCAAGCCACCAAGTGATATTGTGGGTTGTGCCCAAGAGGTACCTATGTTTGAGCTGTGTTTTTACAACAGACTCTCTTTGGTTCCTTTAACCTAGGTAGGAAGCCCCCAAGTATTTTTTTATCCGGTTCAAAGGGTAATCATAAATTCATGCCTAAGCCGGTAATCAAAAACTCATTTATGAGAAGGGAAGAGGCCCTACTTTAGCAGGGATGCTGGTTTATTATATCAATCATAATATATACATTGTCTAAATATGTACATAAGGAGAGCCTGTGGCTCAAGTATAGTATGGCCTAAGTTGAGCAATATTCCAAGGCCGGTGGGTCTCCTCCTCCGACGTGCGTGAGTCCTTGTGGTCTCGAACATCGATAAGGTAATGTTACCCGTTGTTTAGATTCTTGCTGACCACAAAGGGTCCTTCCCGAGGTGGTGATAACTTGTGCATATTAGTCTGGTCCTGGATAAGCCGGAGCACCAGGTCGCCTTCTTGAAAGGTTCTAGTTTTAACCCAGCGGTTGTGATAACAGCACAGATCTTGCTGGTAAATTGCCAAACGAGTTGCTGTTATGTCCCGCTCCTCATCCAACAGATCAAGTGCTTCTTGACGTGCTCTTTCACTGTCCACTTCCACATAAGCTGCCACCCGCGGTGAGTCATGACGGATGTCACTAAGGAGAACTGCCTCTGCTCCGTAAACCATGAAGAAAGGTGTATATCTTGTGGATCTGTTTGGGGTGGTGTTGATGCTCCATAACACGGAAGGCAACTCTTCCACCCAACAACCCAGCGTCCTCTGTAGGGGAACCATAAGCCGGGGTTTAATGCCCTTCAAGATCTCTTGGTTTGTTCTTTCCGCTTGACCATTGGATTGGGGGTGAGCCACTGATGACACATCAAGCTAGATATGCTCATGTTGACAGAATTCTTCCATGGAACCCTTAGAGAGATTAGTGCCATTGTCTTTTATAATGCTGTGTGGAAAGCCAAAACGGAAGATCACCTTCTTCGTGAACTGAACCGCCGTTGCTGCATCACACTTACTGACCGGCTCTACCTCTACCCACTTAGTGAATTTATCCACCGCCACCAAAAGGTGGGTATTCTTGTCCTTGGATCTTTTGAACGGCCCAACCATATCGAGCCCCCAAACTGCGAATGGCAAAGTAATTGGAATCACCCTCAACTCTTGAGCCGGCACATGGGCACGGCGTGAAAATTTCTGACATCCATCACACCTGCGGACGAGGTCCTCTGCATCAGCATGAGCTGTTAACCAATAAAACCCATGACGGAATGTTTTAGCCACAAGGGACTTTGAACTGGCATGATGACCACAATTTCCTTCATGAATTTCTCGTAAGATCTCACATCCTTCTTCTGGAGAAACACAACGTTGAAATGCACCTGTGACACTGTGATGATGTAACTCTCCGTTGACAATCGACATTGACTTAGACCGCCAGTTTATCTGCCTGGCTAAGGTCTCATCCTCAGGTAACTCGCCCCGGGTCATATAGGCCAACTAAGGGACTGTCCAATCTGGGATTACATGAAGAGCCGCCACCAACTGAGCCTCCGGGTCAGGAATAGCCAAATCCTCCTCTGTAGGAATCTTAACCGATGGGTTATGCAAGACGTCAAGAAAGACATTAGGCGGCACCGGCTTATGTTGAGAGCCCAGGCGGCTTAAGGCGTCTGCCGCTTCATTTTTCCTCCTATCAATGTGCTCAACTTGATAACCTTTTGAGTGACCAACAATGATGTCCACCTCTCGCCGATAAGCCGCCATGAGTGGACCTTAGAATCCCAAGTACCAGAGACTTGTTGAGCCACCAAATCTGAGTCACCGAAGCATCTAACTCGACTTAAATTCATTTTCTTATCCATCCGAAGACCGTGGAATAAAGCCTCATACTCAGCTGCATTGTTAGTATAGGGAAACATCAAATGAAGAACATAACAAAATTTATCACCTCGAGGGGAAGCAAGAATAACTCCAGCACCCAAGCCCTCCAATTTCCTGGAACCATCAAAATGAATAGTCCAGTATGTGCTATCCGACTTTTCCTCAGGCATCTGTAGCTCTGTCCAATCATTGATGAAGTCCACCAGTGCTTGAGACTTGATGGTCGTGCGAGGCACATATTTTAATTCATGAGGTCCAAGCTCAATGGCCCACTTGGCGACCCGGCCAGTTGCTTTTCTATTTTGGATGATATCTCCCAAAGGAGCAGAGCTGACCATAGTGATAGGATGACCCAGAAAATAATGTTTAAGCTTCCGGCTGGCCAATAACACCCCATATACAAGCTTCTGCCAGTGTGGATACCTCTGTTTGGACTCAATAAGCACTTCGCTGATATAGTAAACCGACCTTTGAACCGGATACTCCTTTCCTGCTTCCTTTCTTTCTACCACAATGGCAACACTGACGGCCCGGCTATTAGCAGACACATATAATAACAAAGGCTCTTTATCAATAAAGGCTTCTTTAAATCCTCAAATGTTGCATCAGCAGCATCACTCCAGACAAAGTTATCTGTCTTTTTCATCATCTGATACAGAGGGATATCCTTCTCCCCCAACCGGCTTATAAACGGGCTTAACGCCGCGATACGATCTGCCAGACACTACACATCTTTAATACACGCCGGTTTAGCCAGAGAGGTGATAGCTTTAATCTTCTCCAGATTAGCTTCAATCCCTTTGTTAGATGCTAAAAACCCAGGAGCTTGCCTGCCGGCACACCAAAAATACACTTGGTCGGGTTAAGCATCATCTTGTAGAACCAGAGATTATCAAAGGTTTCCTTCAAATCATCTATCAGTGTCTCTTTCTCTCTGGATTTCACCACAATATCATCCACATAAGCATGAACATTACGCCCAATTTGGTTATGAAGGCAATTTTGCACACACCTCTGATAAGTCGCCTGGGCACTCTTGAGCCCAAAAGACATAGACACGTAGCAGAAGGCTCCAAAGGGAGTTATGAAAGCCGTGTTCTCCTGGTCCTTCTGCCATTTTGATCTGATGATAACCAGAATAAGCATCTAAAAAACTCAAATGCTCACAACCCGCCGTAGCATCAATAATATGATCAATACGAGGGAGAGCAAAAGGATCAGCCGGACAAGATTTGTTGAAATCTGTGTAGTCCACACACATACGCCTAGTGCCATTCTTCTGAAGTATCAGCACCGGCTTAGCCAACCAGTCAGGATGAAAAACTTCAATGATAAACCCAGCTGCCAAGAGCCAGGCTACTTCTTCTCCAATGGCCTTCCGTCTCTCCTCATTAAAACGATGAAGAAACTGCTTGACCAGTTTAAACCTTGGATCAATATTAAGATTGTGCTCAGCGAGTTCTCTCAGTACATCCGGCATGTCTGAGGGTTTCCATGCAAAGATGTCCCGGTTCGCATGGATGAACTCGATGAGCGTGCTTTCCTATTTCGGATACAGATTAGCACTGATGTTGAACTGTTTGGATGAGTCACCAGGAACAAAGTCAACCATCTTGGTGTCATCTTCCAACTTAAATTTTAAAACTGGATCATGCTCTGTGGTTGGTTTTTTCAAACACGTCATATCTGCCGGGTCAACATTATCCTTATAAAACTTCAACTCCTCCGTTGCACAAACCGACTCAGCATAAGCCGCATCACCCTCTTCACATTCCAAGGCTATTGTCCGGCTCCCATGTACTGTGATGGTCCCCTTATGACCCGGCATCTTAGCTGCAGATAAACATAACAGGGCCTTGCCATGAACTTATCATAAGCCGGTCGTCCAAATAGGGCATGATAAGGGCTCTTGATTTTCACCACCTGAAAGGTCAGTGTCTCTGATCTAGAGTCATGATTATCTCCAAAAGCAACTTCCAGAGCTATCTTACCGACCGGATATGCCGATTTACCAGGCACCACACCATGGAAACCAGTGTTTGATGGCTTAAGACTTTTATCTGTCAACCCCATGCGACCGAAGGTTTCATATTAAATGATATTGATGCTGCTCCCTCCGTCCATGAGCACTTTGGTGAACTTATACCCTCCAACCTGAGGTGCGACCACCAAAGCCAGATGACCCGGATTATCAACCCTGCGCGGATGATCCTCTCGACTCCACACAATTGGCTGCTCAGACCAGTGTAAGTAACGGGGCACTTCCGATTCAATGGAGTTTACTGCCATTTTATGAAGCTTCTGATCCTGTTTTGCACAAACTCGTGATGAAGACGTGGTACTGCCCACTATTCAACTGTTTCGGGTTACTCTCATACCCAGATTGCTGCTGCTGACTCCCCTAACCTGACTGTTGATGGTAACCACCCTAATTGCTTTGATTGCCTTGATGACCTTGATGACCTTGTGTAACACCCACGATGCGGCTATATCTCCCGTGTCGGAGCACAACTTAGAGGCATAACCGCATTGTAGGCATGTCGCAAGAGGGGTAATCTTTACACATCCCATGTACTGAATAAGAAAGGGATAAAGACTTGGCTTACAATGGTCACTTCACACAATATAAGAATATAGCATTACATCATCCAGAATACAATCAAGGTCCGACTACGAAACCAAAATAAAGAAAGACCACCCCTAATGCTAGATCCCCGATCGTCCCAACTGGGCTCCACTACTGATCAACTAGAAACGAAACAACACAACAAACATGATCTTCATCGAGCTCCTCCTTGAGCTCGGTTGCGTCACCTACACGGTTATCATCGGCACCTGCAAATGTTTGAAGTAATCTGTGAGTCACGGGGACTCAGCAATCTCACACCCTCACGATCAAGACTATTTAAGCTTATGGGTAGGAAAAGGTAGTGAGGTGGAGCTGCAGCAAGCACTAGCATATATGGTGGCCAAGTTACGCAAATGAGAGCGAGAAGAGAAGCAAACCACGGTCGTAAACTAGAAGTGATCAAGAACTGATCCTGAAACTACATACGTTCAAGCATAACACAAGAACCATGTTCACTTCCGGACTCCGCCGAGAAGAGACCATCACGGCTACACACGCGGTTGATGCATTTTAAATTAAGTTAAGTGTCAAGTTCTCTACAACCGGATATTAACAAATTCCCATCTGCCCATAACCGCGGGCACGGCTTTCGAAAGTTCAAAACCCTGCAGGGGTGTCCCACCTTAGCCCATCACAAGCTCTCACGGTCAACGAAGGATACTCCTTCTCCCAGGAAGACCTGATCAGACTCAGAATCCTGGTTACAAGACATTTCGACAATGGTAAAACAAGACCAGCAAAGCCACCCGAATGTGCCGACAAATCCCGATAGGAGCTGCACATATCTCGTTCTCAAGGCACACCGGATGAGCAAGATGTCGGGTTGGCATAGACCCTGGTTGCCCAGGGCGCGCCGGACATCGCTCAGGTTGGACCAACACTTAGAGAAGCACTGGCCCGGGGGATTAAAATAAAGATGACCCTCGGGCTCCGGAAACCCAAGGGAAAAAAGGCTGGGTTGTTGAAAGTGCGTTAATCGACTAGAGGGGGGGTGAATAGGCGATTTTTATGAAAGTCTTCAAAACGTGGGAGTTATGAAGACAAACGATAGAAATAAACCTAATACCCTGCAGCGGAAGGTAAACTACACTAGGCAAGCCATAGTCAAGTATTCAATAGAGTGAAAGCACAATGACTAATAGCAGCAATGTAGTAAGGATCAGGTAGGAAGATATTGTGAAGCCAGACAGAACACGCAGTCACTAAGTGAAGACAAAAGATAGTGCAAGCATACAATGACTTCACAAGGAGTAACAGTAAGTAAAGGGAAGGGAAGATGAAACCAGTGACTCGTTGAAGACAATGATTTGTTGGACCAGTTCCAGTTGTTGTGACAACTGTACGTCTGGTTGGGGCGGCTAGGTATTTAAACCTTAGGACACACAGTCCCGAACACCCAGTCCTGAACACGCAGCTCAGGACACCCAGTCCTCACCGTATTCCCCTTGAGCTAAGGTCACACAGACCTCGCCCAATCACTCTGGTAAGTCTTCAAGGTAGACTCCCAAACCTTCACAGACTTCGTTCACCGGCAATCCACAATGTCTCTTGGATGCTCAGAACGCGACGCCTAACTGGCTGGAGGATGCACAGTCCTCAAGTGTAATAAATCTTCAGATCACACAGACAAGAAGACTTAAGTGATGCCCAATTCTCTTTGGCTCTGGGTGATTAGGGCTTTATCCTGGCAAGGAATTCTCTCTCAAAGGCTTCGAGTTGGGTTGCTCTCAAACGACAAAAGCCGTACTCTCAATCTGAGCAGCCAACCGTTTATGGTTGTAGGGGGTGGGCTATTTATAGCCACTTGGCAACCCAACCTGATTTGTCCGAAATGACCCTGGGTCACTAAGGAACTGACACGTGTTCCAACGGTCAGATTTCAAACTCACACGGCAACTTTACTTGGGCTGCAAGCAAAGCTGACTTGTCCGACTCTGGACAAGATTCGCTCTCATAGTCTTCACTCGAAGACATAGGTTTTGGTTAGGCATCACTTCAGTCATTCTGACTGGTTCTCTTGGACCCCCCTTAACAGTACGGTGGTTCCTATGACTCAACACAAAAAAAAAGAACTACGACAGATCTAAGTCTTTGAGCTCCATAGGCTTCATGTGGTGTCTTCTCTTGTCATAGTCTTCAATGTGAATATCTTCATATACCACCTTTGACTTCAATGTCTTCATACATTTTTAGGGGTCATCTCTGGTAGGAAAACCGAATCAATGAGGGACTTCTACCTGTGTTATCCTACAATTCTCATAAACACATTAGTCCCTCAACTAGGTTTGTCGTCAATACTCCAAAACCAACTAGGGGTGGCACTAGATGCACTTACAATCTCCCCCTTTTTGGTGATTGATGACAAACTAGTTGAAGTTTTCAACGGGGAATATAATCTGTGAAATTGTAAAGGATAAGGAATTGTCTTCGTAAGTTGCAAGGGCTCCCCGTGAAGATGTGCATATAAGTAATTTTCTTTTGAAATGCAAATGCACATGGCAGGTTGTACTTGTGGAGATCCACTTCAACTTATGATGACAATCCACTATGCATTGAAAGTATATGAAGATAATGACAATGCATAATGGAAAATGGACGTCTGCAGAATGATCTAAGTGCGGAATTTATCGTCGCACGTGCGGAATTTATCATCGCAAAACAAAGTGGCAGATAAGTAGCAGACGACCATCGAGTTTAAGTGTTACAACTCAAAGAACCAAATGTAGCAAAACGAGAGTTGTAAGCACGAAGCAAAATATAAAGCACCCGCCCATATGGACCCGCTTGAAGACTATCAACCTCATATGCTTCTCCCCCTTTTGTCAGTAAGGACCAAAAAGGTTTGAAGACATAGAGCATCTACTCGTTCCCATGCGGAGTAGGTGAAGTAGCAGGGTCGTTGGTGGTGTTTGGCGGTGCTGAAGAGCTTGGAGCAGAGTTGACGCGTGCTGAAGGAGGTGGTGGTGAAGTAGCATCATCTTCATCCTCGATAACTCTGGCAGTCACTGTTGCAGCAGATGAAGAGAACTCAGAGTCTTCAAGGGATGGAGTTCCTGGCAGCACAGCTCTTCGAGGAGGTGTGGAGTCAAACTTGAATCGCTCAGTGAAGCCATCCTCTTGGAGATCATCTTCAGAACACATCATCGTTAGCCCTTTCCATGTGCGGTGACAGGTTTCATGGGCAATGAAAGCATTCTTGGTGGCAAGATTGCGAATGCGATTAACATCCACCAAGAGGCTTTTCATCTGACGCTTCAGCCAGTCATGATGCCTATCCTGTTTCTAATGAAGAGCCACAAGAAGCTCTCGGTCGTTGAGAACACGAGTGCGCTTCTTGGGTCTTGGAGCAGTGTACTATCAGTGGCTTCAGTAGACGTAGGGTGTGGTGCACGTGTAGTGCCAGCCAAAGGATACACCCGAGTGACTGCTTCAACTCCTTCAATGTTCTGTAAGAAACTCTGATGCTCTGCATTCTGAAGACTTAGAGGTTCCTTTGCAGGCTCAGGATAGATGGCTTCAGTAGAGATATCCAGATCAGGCAGAAAAATCCTATGATTGCGAGCAGATGGCTGATATGAGATATTAGAGTGAAGTTTAATTAGCCGCATTACCCATGGGGCGTAGAACTTCAAGCCAAACAGATCAGAGCCTGATGCAGCAAGTTGGCGGATGAATAAGTCCTGTGCATTGAAGCATTTTCCATGAAGAAGATAGAAGACCAAAGTCTTCATTGCACCCTCAAGCTTGGCATTTGGAGAGTGCCCTTTGATGGGCCAGAGAGTTCGCCTGATGATGTGATAGATGGTTCTTGGCAGATACTCAAGGTCTTCAACAAAGAACTCTGTTGGATAAGCAGCATCTTGGAGCAATGACTTCATCATGCTGAGCATCTGACTCATATCAGGTTCCGGCCTCTTAAAGATGCTCTCAATAGCTTCACTATGCAGCTGATAGCCATGCTCGTAGAGATCGCCAGGAGTGGGCAAACCAGTGAGCTCAATGATCCATTGGCTTCGTGATGAACGTTTCCGGTCATCCACTCCAGGACCCAAGTCTTTGGATCTCTACTGTACCCGCGGATGTGAAGTGTGGCATAGAATTGGAGCAGCAGCTCTTCATTCCAATGCTCTTGGTCAGTAACGAATGGCAGCAGTCCAACTTCCTTGAAGCAATCCAAAGCTTCTTCCAGACAGGGCAGACCAGCTATGGCTTCAATGTCAAGGCGCTTGTGTGGGAAGATGCGACCTTGGTTGTAAAGAATGCATGAGTAATAGCTTCGCTGAGGATAGCTCCAGAACCGATCAGATGATATCCTTTCCCTTGAGTAGGGGTTCCTGGAGCTATCGAAGAATGTGTTGTCTGCCCTGAAGCCATTGATATTGAAGGAGCCAGGTGCTGATGTAGGACCTGGGAACCTTGGCAATCTTGGGATTGGCTTCTGTACCTGAGGCCTGTGCTCAACATGATAATCGAACTGGGGACCGGCAGCAGACTCAGGAACAGAAGTGACGGGATCAGTGGCTTCACTGTCTTCTTCTTCCGTTGGGGAGGGCTCCACATTAGCTTCATTGGTGGTTGTGGCAGCCTCAAGATGTTCATCCTCCACTTGACGAGCTGGAGGGTCGGTTACAAGCACGTTCTCCTTGAGAACTTCTTCTTGGTGGGACAGGGGAGTGGGAACTTGTGGGACTTCTTCTTCCGCGGCTGATGCAGCCGGATTGTCTTCAGCAGAGACTTGAGGCCTTGGACCTTTGCGAAGCCTGCGCAACGCGGGCGACGCCTGTGGAGTTGGAGTGGGCTGGGCCTCATAGTATTCTTCCTCTTGTGGGCGATCTGCCCATGAAGCATCCTGTGCAATTGGCGTCAGTGGACGACCAATGCTGATGAGTTCGCTATTTTCAAGCTGAGGAAGGACTGCACCATCTTCTACATTGTCATGTTGACCAATGTCTTCAGCAGCGATGGGATCAGCTGCTAGAAAGTCTTCAGCTTCATGAGCCTCTGTGGAAGCAGGCTCATTGATAGTCAGTTGGCGTTCAGCTTCAGGATAGACCATAGAAATGGGTTCAACTATCAAGGGCTCTGTGGGAGCAGCCCGATCTTTCTTGGTCTTCCTCTTCTTCTTGGAGGGGGCAGTTGGAGAGGCTTCAGAATGTTTTCTCTTCCTGGCTTCAGCCTCAGCAGTCCTTGTCTTCTTGAGCTCTGAAGCGGTTGACCGGCTTTTTGGCTTCGAGCCAGTCAGTCTAGTTGGGAAGACAATCGGAACTGCTTCCTGCCTTGGTGCGTCAGGTTCAGCTGTAGCAGGCTTCTTCTTCTTCTTTGCGGCCATCCTGGGGTCGATGCCAGGACGCCCAAGGGCCTTGCGCTTCTCAGCCTCATTGTAGGCTTGCACACATCTGTCAGCCAGAGTCTTCATGCGCTCACGCGAGCCCTGAGCTTCTGCACGTTTCTTTACAAAGGCTTCCTTGAGCTCGTGCATCATACTCTTGAAGTTCTTCACTTCCTGCACGCTAAGCTTGGCCATATGCTTCTTGAACTAAGCCTTTTCATAGTCAATCTTTTGCTTCAGTTCAACAATACGCTGGGCAATAGCAAGTTCTGAAGCAATGGCGCCTTGGAAGGCGACACTGAGGCCAATTGGTAGCTGCAGATCTTCAAAGTTGATGTTTGGCGTGTCAAACCACTCATCAATGAAGTTGTGGATGATGGTCACATCAAAGAGAGGCAGATCATTGAAGATTTCTGCTTCTTCTTTTGCTCTTGATGAGTTGCTCAAGAGCGTCATCTGCTAGATCTTCATCACTTGACAGATCAATGTCGTCATTGCGCAGAATGGCAGCAGCAGTTAGCTCTTGTCCGGTGTGAGGCAGAGGCATCTTGACCTTCTGGGCTTGGAGATGCGAGATAAGTCTTCGGACTGCACACTGTCTTTAGGAGGTGCAGTTGCCAGTGGCTTCGCCCGTGAGATTTTTGGTGAAGGGGCAGGCTTTGAAGCTTTAGGCTTCTTCAGCTTCTTTGTCTTCGGCGCTGCAGGCGCTTCATCTGATTCAGCGTCAGCTGCAGGCTCATTCACTGCAGCCCCTTGAACTAAGATGCGGGTGATGAGGCCTTCAAGGTTGTAGAAAGGACCGATGACATTGGGTTCTGCATGTCGTGTGCCATCTGCCCTTGGTGCTGAGGGACCAGGGTTGAAGTCTACCCCCAAAGTCTTCTTGTTCTGCTTCGCTGAGTTCTGGGCAAACTGGAAGTTGCGCTTGAATAGATTGTCGTCACAACACCATAGTAGTGACGATGGGTGTGCATCAGCAGGCTGTGGCCCACGGACCATGCAGGGATAGAAGCCTTGTGCAATGGCTTCATCTCTGGACCTGGGTAGAAGATTCTTGTATAGGATGTCTCCCCACGGTCTCTTGATGGCATTTTTCTCAGCATATTCCTGGGTTACAAATCGGTGTTTGAACCATTGTTCTGCCCAATATCTTCGAACCCATTGGATTCGGGTCTTGCGTTGATTGTAATCCTCTTCAGGATCTGTCTTGTACAGTTCTGAGAGTTCATCTGGCAGATCTCTGGATGTTTCTCCATGACGCTTTCTGCCACCCTTCCTTGCTGCTTTCTCTGAAGCCATAAACTTTAACTTGAAAGGCTTCAACACGTTCAAAGGCTTCAAAGGTTTTCGCTTGCTGGACCAACAGGAACTGGCTTCGGGAGAATTAATGTGATGCTGTAAGAATTCTGCAAATGAATGCAGACTATGAGAACCAAAGGATTCTCCCACGGACATGTACCTGTGACAGCATTAAGGTGCGAGGGAAGGGGAAGAGGTCATATGCATTCTCAGAAGATTTTGAAGATAAATCAGTTTAGAAGACATTGACCTCATCGTGCGAAGACATTCACTCATAGATAAGGAGTTGGTTCCAGATTTGTACGAATCCACATATCAGTACAAGTGAGGAATCTAACTACTTTGTGAAGCATAAGTGAATATACTAGGCATGTTATGAGATGCAGTATGAGAGAGATCTAACTTGTGTGAATAGAAACTGCTTGTAGTAGAAAGTGACAAATCCATAGGATCAACGGTGCTGTAAAAAGGGAGATTTATTTACCACACTAAGAACTGCTAGACGGAGTGGAAGATGAGGCCGAGCAGTTCGATCTTCCGTGCCCTAACTTGGCGACGGAGGACACCTACGGCGACGGCGGAGAGGAGATGCCCGCGGTCGGCGTGAAGACGGCATCGGAGAGGTTGCGGCAGCAAAGCGCTTCGTCGCCGGCGTCATCGAGGGCTAGCTGTGGCGCTAGGGTTCGTGCGAGAGTGGAAGAAGAGATAATGACCGCTGTGAAGTGTGTATTTATAGGTACATGGGTGGCACTGCGCTATTACACAGGTGCCCCTGGCGATTCGCATCTGAGGAACACGTGGCCATTATGCGGAATTTTGGGGTTTGTTCCACGTCCCACGCACGCCTGGATTGTCGGGTGGTCGTTCCTACTTCTCCGGGTTTCATGTGGAGGAATGAGCATTGAAAACGGACTTAATGGTTGTCTCTGTATCTTCTGCTAACAAGGATGCAGAGAAGACATTCGACAGTTTCAATAGAATGCATATGATTTGGAGAGATAGAATTTGAGATAGAAAGCATAGAGAGGTTAGGGTCCGATCACATTCACTTAGTTCAAAAGATTTAACAAGAAGACATAGCTATAAGTGAATGCTGTAGAGGACAGAACACTAGTATATATATCTGTTTAATCAACATAGTGAAGATAATCATGAAGATATGTTGAGATTGAAGCCAAACCAAATGTGAAGACATAGCAAATGTAACGCCATGAGTGAAACACTTCAAACAGAACATTTGGTGGTGGCGTTACCCACCGTATAGGAAGTATTAGACCCAGACACGGCGCACAATTGTCGTGGCGCTCCGAAGTCAAATTCCACATTAATGTATTCACACTTAGAATGTATGTCTTCATTGATTGAAGATATACTTTACTTCATGTGTTGCACATCTAAGTCATCAATATGCATAAGGGTTAGGATGTGTGCCTGATCACAGGACATTTGAGGATTCTAGGATATTTAGCTCACACCGTAACTTGCAAAATCTCTTCTCATCAAAGGGCTTGGTGAAGATATCTGCCAATTGCTCTTCAGTGTTGACGTGTATGATATCAATATCTTCCTTCACAACATGATCTCTGAGAAAGTGATGACGAATTTCAATGTGCTTTGTCTTCGAGTGCTGAACTGGGTTGTTGGCAATCTTGATGGCGCTTTCATTGTCGCAGTAAAGTGGCACTTGCTTCAGATGAATGCCATAGTCCTTGAGTGTTTGCTTCATCCACAGAAGCTGAGCGCAGCAAGATCCAGCAGCAATGTATTCAGATTCAGCAATGGAGAGAGATACATAGTTCTGCTTCTTTGAAGACCAACATACAAGTGATCGTCCCAGAAAGTGACATGTGCTTGATGTAGACTTGCGATCAACTTTGTCACCAGCATAATCAGCATCCGAAAATCCAACCAGATCAAACTTTGAGCCCTTTGGATACGATAATCCTAGAGTTGGGGTGTGAGCCAAATATCGAAGAATTCGCTTCACAGCTAAGTGATGCGACTCCTTTGGTGCCGCTTGAAATCGAGCACACATGCAAACACTAAGCATAATATCTGGCCTAGATGCACATAGATAAAGTAAAGAACCAATCATGGAGCGGTATACCTTTTGATCGAACTCTTTACCATTGTTGTCGGGACCCAGATGATGTTTGGCTGGCATTGGTGTTGTGAAGCCTTTGCAGTCTTGCATACCGAACTTCTTCAGGCAATCTTTGAGGTACTTCTCTTGAGATATGAAGATGCAGTTGCGTTGTTGTCGTATTTGAAGACCGAGGAAGAACTTCAGCTCTCCCATCATGGACATCTGATATTGCTCTTGCATCATATATCCAAACTCTTCACTGTACTTCTGATTGGTGCAGCTGAAGATAATGTCATCCACATATATTTGGCACACAAACAGTTCACCATCATATGTCTTCGTGAAGAGAGTGGGGTCTAGGGAACCAGGTATGAAGCCTTTGCTCTTCAGGAAGTATTTGAGTGTGTCATACCAGGCCCGAGGGGCTTGTTTGAGGCCATACAGTGCCTTGTTGAGCTTGTATACCATGTCAGGATGTTTTGGATCTTCAAAGCCAGGCAGTTGTGCAACATACACTTATTCTTCAATCTTGCCATTGAGAAAAGCACTCTTCACATCCATTTGATATAGAAGTGTGTTATGATGATTTGCATAGGCCAGCAGTATGCGTATGGCTTCAAGTCTAGCCACAGGAGCAAATGTTTCATTGAAGTCAATGCCTTCCACTTGAGTATATCCTTGAGCAACGAGACGAGCTTTGTTTCTGACAACTTGACCATGCTCATCTTGCTTGTTGCGGTATATCCATTTGGTGCCTATTATATTGTGCTTCCGTGGATCAGGACGCTTAACTAGTTCCCATACATTATTCAGCTCAAACTGTTGAAGCTCTTCTTGCATAGCTTGAACCCATTTAGGTTCCATGAAGGCTTCTTCAAGTTTCTTGGGTTCTGTTATTGAGACGAATGCGAAGTGCCCACAGAAATTTGCTAGCTGAGTTGCCCTTGAACGAGTGAGTGGACCGGGTGCATTGATGCTATCAATTATTCTTTCAATCTGCACTTCATTGGCAACGCGAGGATGTACAGGGCGAATATTTTGCTCTTGCTGATCATTGTCGTTGTTAGAAGGAATGTCTTCAGGCTGAGCATTGTCTTCATGTTGATCAGGTGCTGAGATGATAAGTTCTTCTTCAGGATGAGCTTCAGAAGGTATAATTTCTCTAGTTCCCATTAGCTTGATTGATTCACTGGATGGAACTTCACCTAGCACATTTGGCAGTTGCTCTCTTTGTGAACCGTTGGTCTCATCGAACCGCACATCCACTGTTTCAACCACTTTGTAATGAAAGAGATTGAAGACTCTATAGGAGTGCGAATCCTTTCCATATCCAAGCATAAAACCCTCATGTGCTTTTGGTGCAAACTTTGAGGTGTGATGTGGGTCCTTGATCCAGCACTTGGCTCCAAATACTCTGAAGTAACTGACATTTGGCTTCTTGCCAGTAAGAAGCTCATAAGATGTCTTGTTCAGAAGCTTGTGAAGATAAACACGATTGATTGTATGGCATGCAGTATCAATGGCTTCAGGCCAGAATTTTCTTGGAGTCTTGTATTCATCTAGCATTGTTCTGGCCATCTCAATGAGTGTTCTGTTCTTGCGTTCGACGACGCCATTCTGCTGTGGCGTGTACGGGGCCGAGAATTCATGTGTGATGCCCAAGGTATCAAGATATGTATCAAGGCCAGTGTTCTTGAATTCAGTGCCATTGTCACTTCTGATGTGCTTTATCTTGGCGCCATAATTGTTCATAGCTCGATTGGCAAAGCGTCTGAAGACATCCTGCACTTCAGTCTTGTAAAGGATTATGTGCACCCAAGTATATCTAGAATAATCATCAACAATAACGAAGCCATAGAGGCAAGCAGTAGTAGTAAGAGTTGAGTAATGAGTGGGACCGAAAAGATCCATGTGAAGCAGTTCGAAGGGTCGAGTAGTGGTCATGATTGTCTTCGAGGGATGTTTGGCCCTCGTCATCTTCCCTGCTTCACAGGCACAGCATAAGTGATCTTTCTTGAACTTGACGCCCTCGATGCCTATGACATGCTTCTTCTTTGCCAGGTTGTGGAGGTTCCTCATGCCAGCATGCCCAAGCCTCCGATGCCAGAGCCAGCATTCTGAAGCTTTTGCTAGAAGACATACGGAAAGCTGTGGTCCTGCTGAGAAATCTACTACGTACAGATCATCTTTTCGATACCCTTCAAACACTAGAGACTTGTCAGATTCCATTAGTACAAGGCAACGATATTTTCCAAATATTACAATCATGTTCAAATCGCAAAGCATTGAGACAGACATTAAGTTGAAGCCAAGGGATTCAACAAGCATGACTTTATCCATGTGTTGATCCCTTGAGATTGCAACTCTACCTAGACCCAATACCTTACTTTTACCAGTGTCAGCAAATGTGATGTGGCTCTTGTTCGATGGACGTAAGGTTGAGTCCATAAGAAGACTTCTTTTGCCAGTCATGTGATTTGTACACCCACTATCAATAATCCATTCTGAAGACGCTGGTGTCGTACCCTACAGTGCAGTTAGGGGGATAAGCTTCACCAAGAGCATTGTGAAGCAAAAACATTTGACGAACCAATGGGTTATGAAAGCTTAGATCCAGATTAGGACTAATAGGGAGAGTAGCAAGCGATTCAGGAACGAAGTACATAGTAAGACCATTCGGGCATTTGATCTTGCGCCCTACAAGATGTTTAAGGTCCCCAGCAATGGCGTCAGACGATTTTGGTTTTCTGCTGGAGACCTTTCCCTGCAAAAGAGAGTTAAGCTTTCTTAGCCACCCACATCTTCAAGGGTGGCTGAGAAGCAATAAGTCTAAGTGCAGCATCTGGGAATTTTGGCTTTGGAGCCCTAGCAAACAGTCTTGCAGGCGGACAATAGTACTCATAAGAATAAGCTGAATAGTTCTTGGTCTTATGAACATGGCGGTTTGATGAACCGCTCTCATATTCATATGCCTGAGTATGGTTTCCCTGCAAAACATTTGTGTTAGTGTGACTCAGGTGAGTCCTCTGTCTGTATGAAGCCTTTGGACCGTATGAAGCCTTTGGTCTGAGGTTTGTCTTCTTCATGTGAGGTGTCATGATGACATTCACAGGAAGATTCTCCAGACACCTTTTCGAAACCCAGATCTTCTTCATAGGCGGTCCATTCCTGCAGTTAGTACCAATGTACTTGGCAAACACTTCACCATTCTGATTCTTAAACAGTATATAGTTTGCATCAAAGGATTCATCAATGATATTGGGGTTAGCACAAGTGAAGCCAGATAGATTGGATGGGTCTGCTGAAGGTTCCTTTGCAGCAACCCACATGGTTTTGGGGTACTGCTCAGGTTTCCAGTAAGAGCCATCAGCATTCATTTTCCTTACGAACCCAACACCCTCTTTCCTCGGGTTTCGGTTCAGTATCTGCTTTTTGAGGACATGACATAGTGTCTGATGCCCTTTAAGACTTTTGTACATCCCAATTTCAAGCAATGTCTTCAACCTAGCATTCTCATCAGCAATATCAGTGGTATCCTCAGCAGAGGGGTTAGTTACCACATCAACAGTTGAAGATATTGCAACAGTAGTAGCAGTAGAACATTCAGCAACAGAAGTAGCATTATCACGCTCAATGCATTTAAGACATGGTGGTTCAAATCCTTCCTGAGCGGGACTGATCTGTTTGGCGCGAAGTGACTCATTTTCCTTTTGAAGATCTTCATGAACCGCTCTCAATTTCTCAAGATCTTGCTTCCTTTGAAGATAATCATAGGAAAGCTTTTCATGAGTTGTTGAGAGAGTTTCATGATGACTTGCAAGTTCCTGATACTTAACATGAAGATTTTTTATGTCTTCAATTAAGGATTCAGATCGAGTCATTTCAGCACCTAACAGATCATCGCTTCTGTCTATCAGTTTTTGAATATGTTCCATAGCTTTCTGTTGTTCAGTTGCAATTTTAGCAAGTGTTTTGTAGCTGGGTTTTGAATCACAATCAGAGTCATCGTCACTAGATGTTTGATAGTGAGTAGTGCGTGTGTTTACCTTGGCACCGCGTGCCATGAAGCAGTAGGTAGAAGCGGAGTAGTCCTTGTCATTTGCATTGGTGTCGGTGACGAGGTCATTGTCTTCAGTATTGAAGATGGACTTGGCAACGTATGCTGTAGCCAGACTTGCGACGCCTGAATCGGACTCCTCCTCAGACTCCACCTCCGCCTCCTCAGAAGCGGACTCCTCCTCTAAATTCATTTCCTTGCCAACAAACGCACGTGCCTTGCCAGATGAGCTCTTCTTGTGTAATGAAGACTTTGAGGAAGACATGGAAGAAGACTGTGAGTATTTCTTCTTCTTCTTGTCGTCAGAGTCATATTCCTTGCTCTTCTTCTTCTTTTTGTTCTCATTGTCCCACTGTGGACACTCAGAGATGAAGTGGCCAAGTTTCTTGCACTTGTGACATGTTTTCTTCTTGTAGTCATGAGCAGAAGCTTCATCATTCCTTGAGCTTGATCGGGAAGACTTTCTGAAACCTTTCTTCTTGGTGAATTTTTGGAACTTCTTCACAAGCATAACAAGTTCCCTTGCAATGTCTTCGGGATCATCAGAACTGCTGTCAGATTCTTCTTCAGATGAGGAGACAACTTTTGCCTTCAAGGCACGAGTTCGCCCATAGTTTGGACCGTAGATATCTCTTTTCTCAGAAAGCTAAAACTCATGTGTGTTGAGCCTCTCAAGTATGTCAGATGGATCGAGTGTCTTGAAATCAGGACGTTCTTGAATCATCAGGGCTTGGATGTCAAACGAACTATCAAGTGATCTCAGTAGTGTCTTGACGACTTCATGTTTGGTGATCTCAGTAGAGCTGAGGGCTTGAAGCTCATTTGTGATGTCAGTGAGTCGGTCAAATGTGTGCTGGACATTCTCATTGTCATTTCGCTTGAAGCGGTTGAAGAGGTTGCGAAGGACATTGATTCTCTGATCTCTCTGGGTTGAGATGCCTTCATTGACCTTGGAGAGCCAGTCCCAGACCAGCTTAGATGTCTTCAAAGCACTCACACGGCCATACTGTCCTTTGGTCAGGTGACCACAGATGATATTCTTGGCAGTAGAGTCCAGTTGAACAAATTTCTTGACATCAGCAGTAGTGACACCTTCTCCAGCCTTGGGAACGCCGTTTTCGACGACATACCATAGGTCGACATCAATGGCTTCAAGATGCATGCGCATCTTATTCTTCCAGTAGGGATATTCAGTTCCATCGAAGACGGGGCATGCAGCGGAGACTTTAATTATCCCTGCAGTCGACGTAGCTAAAACTCCAGGTGGTTAAACCGAATCACACAGAACAAGGGAGCACCTTGCTCTGATACCAATTGAAAGTGCGTTATATCGACTAGAGGGGGGGTGAATAGGCGATTTTTATGAAAGTCTTCAAAACGTGGGAGTTATGAAGACAAACGATAGAAATAAACCTAATACCCTGAAGTGGAAGGTAGACTACACTAGGCAAGCCATAGTCAAGTATTCAATAGAGTGAAAGCACAATGACTAATAGCAGCAATGTAGTAAGGATCAGGTAGGAAGATATTGTGAAGCCAGACAGAACACGCAGTCACTCAGTGAAGACAAAAGATAGTGCAAACATACAATGACTTCACAAGGAGTAACAGTAAGTAAAGGGAAGGGAAGATGAAACCAGTGACTCGTTGAAGACAATGATTTGTTGGACCAGTTCTAGTTGCTGTGACAACTGTACGTCTGGTTGGGGCGGCTAGGTATTTAAACCTTAGGACACACAGTCCCGGACACCCAGTCCTGAACACGCAGCTCAGGACACCCATTCCTCACCGTATTCCCCTTGAGCTAAGGTCACACAGACCTCGCCCAATCACTCTGGTAAGTCTTCAAGGTAGACTCCCAAACCTTCACAGACTTTGTTCACCGGCAATCCACAATGTCTCTTGGATGCTCAGAACGCGACGCCTAACTGGCTGGAGGATGCACAGTCCTCAAGTGTAATAAGTCTTCAGATCACACAGACAAGAAGACTTAAGTGATGCCCAATTCTCTTTGGCTCTGGGTGATTAGGGCTTTATCCTCGCAAGGGATTCTCTCTCAAAGGCTTCGAGGTGGGTTGCTCTCAAACGACAAAAGCCGTACTCTCAATCTAAGCAGCCAACCGTTTATGGTTGTAGGGGGTGGGCTATTTATAGCCACTTGGCAACCCGACCTGATTTGTCCGAAATGACCCTGGGTCACTAAGGAACTGACACATGTTCCAACGGTCAGATTTCAAACTCACACGGCAACTTTACTTGGGCTGCAAGCAAAGCTGACTTGTCCGACTCTGGACAAGATTCGCTCTCATAGTCTTCACTCGAAGACATAGGTTTTGGTTAGGCATCACTTCAGTCATTCTGACTGGTTCTCTTGGACCCCCCTTAACAGTATGGTGGTTCCTATGACTCAACACAAAAAAAAAGAACTACGACAGATCTAAGTCTTTGAGCTCCATAGGCTTCATGTGGTGTCTTCTCTTGTCATAGTCTTCAATGTGAATATCTTCATATACCACCTTTGACTTCAATGTCTTCATACATTTTTAGGGGTCATCTCTGGTAGGAAAACCGAATCAATGAGGGACTTCTACCTGTGTTATCCTGCAATTCTCATAAACACATTAGTCCCTCAACTAGGTTTGTCGTCAATACTCCAAAACCAACTAGGGGTGGCACTAGATGCACTTACAGTTGTTATTGGAAATGTAAAACCAAGGTTGGGCCTTGCTGGAGGAGTTTTATTCAAGGCGAACTGTCAAGGGGTTCCCATTATAACCCAACCGCGTAAAGAACACAAAATCAAGGAACATAACACCGATATGACGGAAACTAGGGCGGCAAGAGTGGAACAAAACACCAGGCATAAGGCTGAGCCTTCCACCCTTTACCAAGTATATAGATGCATTAATTAAATAAGATATATTGTTATATCCCAACAATAATCATGTTCCAACAAGGAACAAACTCCATCTTCACCTGCAACTAGCAACGCTATAAGAGGGCAGAGCAAAGCGGTAACATAGCCAAACAACGGTTTGCTAGGAAAGGTGGGTTAGAGGCTTGACATGGCAATATGGGAGGCATGATAAAGCAAGTGGTAGGTATCGCGGCATAGCAATAGAGCGAGCAACTAGCAAGCAAAGATAGAAGTGATTTCGAGGGTATGGTCATCTTGCCTGAGATCCCGCAAGGAAGAAGAACGAGTCCAAGACGAAGACAAACGGACGTAACGAACGAATCCTCACAACTCCAGAATGGAACCGAAGCTAACGAGAGAAGCAACCCAGAAAGAAGCAAGCAACATAGTAAACCAACAAGCATAAACATGGAATGATGCACAATCAAGGATGATGCATGTCCGGTTTAAATATCCATGGCATGGCAAAGTGCAACAAGCAAAACTACAAATTATGTGGAGCTCAATATGCAACGAGTTGCATATTGACGGAACACCACATGACTTATTTAGTTCTCTCCCGTTTATGTACTCAACAATATTAAATGTTGGTTAGCCTCGCAGGAGGTGAAGCATAAGTAAGATACAAAGTTAGGCATTTTAAATGAGGTTGTAAACATCAAACTACAATACCGGTAAATTCTCATGTGCTTTTAGCAATTTAAAGCAAACAACAATTTTAAACATTTTAATTGTTGTAATCATGATGCGGATGACATGTGCAAGTTTATGCAATTTTTATTAAAAGTTAACAAGAGCATTATGAAGCATTTGTCACCGTGACGGAAACGAAAGGGGTGCCACGGCAACGAATCCGAAAATGATGCTGCGACAACATATCGGTTCCGGTAGCTCATGGAGATACTGGTGCAAAATGTGGTGTGGCGGGAGCGGAATAACTAGAGATGGTGTGGTGATCCCAGTTACCGGGTGTCCCACGAGACGACGGTAAACGAGGAGGACCGAGCAAGCAGCGATTCGACCATGGTGCAAACATGGGCATCTCATACAATACATACATCCATTCACGGGCGGTCATCTCGGGGTTATACCTTCGAAGCGTGCGTTTTCGGGGCGGAACGAGTTTGACGGGATGTAGTTGTTCTCGTGACGGTAGTCGTTCACGTTCATAGTGGAAGTAATCGTTCTCGTTCGTAGTGGAAGTAGTCATTCACAGACGTCGTGGAAGTATCGGTTCACGCGACGGTAGTCGAACTTGACGTTTGCGTTACACGGGTCTTCGGCGACGGTCGTCGTACATGGTTCGGAGTGGTACTTGCATCTTCGGACTTGTCGGTCTCGATTCTTGCGATGGTAGTGGTATACGTTTCATTTTTGGAGAGGTACTTAACGAATCCAACGTCCTCGAGGCGACGGTAGTTGTACACGGTCGACGGGTCATCGATCGTTCGGGGTCCGACTTGCGGGTCTTGCCGACATGAGGGGTACTTAGCGTTTCTATGTGGTGTAGGGGTACATGTCGATGGTCGTCGTGGTACTTGGTGTTTCATACTTGCCGATCCCGTCAACTCGAGGAGGTACTTGATACAATCCGCATAGTCATGCACTTATCGTCGAGGGACTTGACGGATCCGAGGCTCTGAGTGTCGTGGTACTTGGCGCAATCCGAGACAACGGTACTTGGCGAACCGGATATGAGCAGGGGACCGAGGCCCTGGCCATCTGCTGCGAGTGTTGCGCTGGACGGCAGCGGCCTTGCAGGAGAGGTTGGCGCGCGGGAGGAAGGAAAGTCCAGGGAGGGGCTCGGCGACGGGGATGGCCTGAAACCGATGCTGGTGGCGCTCGTGGCCATGGGACGTGAATTCTGAGGTCGAAGGCGAGGCGCGGTGGAGGAGCTTCGCGGCGCGGTGGTCGGACGAAGCAGGGAGGCGCACGAGGAGACTCAGGCGCGGCAGGGCAGCGGTGCTGACGACGGGGAGGTCTCGTGGCGCGGGTGAGGGCGCCATGGGAGGCGGCTGGAGGTGCGAACGGAGCAGAGAAAGGGAGGTCGGGCGTTGTAGCGGACCGAGACGGCGGCGCGAGCGGGGGATGCGGTGGTGCTGGCAGGGGAGGCATGGCCTCGCCGGAGTCAGCGAGGCTTCGCAGCAGGGGCATCGGGCACGGAGGAAGATGGGGAGCGAGGCGTTGATGTAGGGGAAAAGAGAGCGAGAGGAGGGAGGCGGCGCTGCGGGAGGGAGATGGGATCGAGCGAGCAGCGCTAGCTGGATGCGTACGGCTAGGGTTGAGAAGGCGGGGCCGGCTGGGCCTAAACGGTCAAATGGGCCCGAGGTGGTTGGGAGGCCCGGGTGGCCAGAGGCCTGACTGGGCTCTCTCTCCCTTAATTTTTTTATAACAGAAAAATAAAAGCAAATAAAGGAAGGAGAGAAAAGAAACGGTTAGAGGAAGGACTTGGGCATGCGGACTATATTCCCGGACTCACAAAATTGTGCTTGTTCCGAGAAAATAAAGAATGCCAAGATTGTGATATTTAAATTCAAATGATTTGAATAGGAAGTGAGGGTTGGGAAGGTCCAAAAATGTTCGGATTTTTGATGGTGCTCCAAAAAATGATGAAAGAAATATATGGCAAGGTTGGAGACAAAGACTTGAGATAAAAAAGGCATTAGGATAATTTTGCAAGTGTGTTCTAGGTGATTCCATAAGAATGGATTATTTATCGTAGCTCCCTAATATTGGGAGGGTATGTTATAAAGAGAACTCACCATGTGAATTCCCTCGGTTTAAATGGATCGAAGATCCATACAGTTTATTTGGTTGAGTTCTAAAACAGGTTGCATGATGACATGATGCAATGCACATGATGCAATGATGAATGCAACGAACCAAACAAAACACCAACCAATCTCGGGACCCATGGAAGGCATCTGAAGTTCCGGTCTTGGGGCGTTACACCTTGGAACCCAGAACTTGAACCGCCACCATCGTAACCCAGACCCTGAGAACTGGATCCTGGACCGCCACCTGGTCCATGGTTGCCTTGAAAGAAATTTGAGTTTTTGAACTCCTTCATACTGAAACAATCCTTCCAGAGATGAGTAGACGGTCTTTGTCGCTTACCATGCCTTCGGCAGGGATGATTCAGTAGATGCTCAAGATTAATGCCTGATCCTCCGGTCTATGGGGGTGGTCTACCCTTACGACCCTGGCCATTATTCTATGCATTGGTATTTTCCACAAAGTCCAAATTATTATCAGCTTTGCGCTTACCATTGCCTCCTTGACTCGCCGCCTGGTTATGCTGCTGTCCTTTAGCGTTCCTGCTCCTCTTCCCCTTCCCTGTTTTGTCATCCTCAGACTCAGGGTCTTTGGTACTATCAGAGTCAGCATACTTAACCAGAGCCGCCATGAGTGTCCCCATGTCATTGCAGTGATGTTTGAGCCGCCCTAGTTTCTGCTTCAAGGGTATGAAGCGACAATTGTTCTCTAACATCAATACAACTAAGTCGGCATTGATACGATCTGACGAGTGCAAGATCATTGAGACCCGGCGCACCCAATGGGTTGTTGATTCACCTTCTTCTTGAACACAGGCGGCCAGGTCCACAATCGACATGGGCTGTTTACACGTATCCTTAAAGTTCTGGATGAACTGGGCTTTTAATTCGGCCCATGACCCGATGGAATTGGCAGGGAGCCCCTTCAACCAGGTGCGGGCTGTTCCTTCTAGCATCAGGGGAAAATACTTAGCACATGCCGCCTCACTGACATCTATCAACTCCATGGCCATCTCATAACTCTCAATCCATGCCTTAGGACATAAAACCGGCTATATAGTTTGGCACCTTGCGAGGTCCTTCAAAATCCTTGGGCAGACGCTCATTACGTAGATCCGGCACCAAGTATGGTACGCCAAAGTTTTTAAAGGTTGCACCTGGCTCCACAGAGGTGGTCGGATGAACCGGAGTTGGTTGACGAGCCGCATACTGAGCCGCCAGCTCAGCCTCTCGACGAGCTCTACCTTGATCCACCACATCCTAAGCATTTGCACCACCGCCCGCCGGGTCATGCACACGGGGCGGGTTATGGTTCTGCGCACTGCTTGATATAGCCGGCTCATCGAGATGTCTGCTGTAACTCCGGCTCGGGCGAGGGGTAGAATGGACTCGATCACAGCTGTAAGAATAAGCCTGCTGCTGAACCAACACTGTCTGAAGAAGATCTCTCGCCCTCCGTGTCTCAACTGCTGCCGGCGATTCACCTTCAACCGGGATAGCCGCCAGTCGAGATGATGCAGCGATCATGTTATCCAAAGGCTTGGAATAATGACCCGGTGGCATTGGCACGTGCTGTGGCGGGTTATTGTTCTAACACCATGCGCCGCTAAACCGGCGTCCCTGTCCCAGGTGCCTCGGCCCGGTTCACCCCCACCGGGTTACTGGTTCCTACTCCTGGCGTGTTAAAAAGATTTCTTGCCTCGTAAACCAATGGCAGACGGGTTTGATGCCTCCTCCTCATGACATCGTTTGAAGCATTCTGATCCAACATGAGCCGGGAAGACTCCGCCTGAATCTATTGTGACTGGGCATCCAAAGCGGTCCGCTCCACGGCCATCCTGGCACTTTCAGTGTTTAACTCCTCCATGGCCTGCACTATCTCATCACGCAGTTTTGTGATCACCGCATTGTGCTGATCTTGATCCACCGGGTTAACCACCGTTGTTAACAATGTTGTCAATTTATCCAGCAAATCAGTTAAAGCCTGAGCCGGTGGGCGCTCAGGGCCTCCTGCCCCGGCAGCCGCTACCACCCGTGACCCAGTAACCAGCTCCGCCGCAGTTGATGAGTGCTATACGGGCCGTATACCGGTCATGAAAATTGCAACCTGATTCGGCGGCTCACGGGGGTCCGGAATACTGTCGCCATCGGAACAGCCCCAAAGCCGGCCATCTGGCAGTTGATACAAAGACTCGGTCTCACCAGTGGATGACTCATCATCGGAATAGACGACGTTCTCCTCACCAGATGCTAGCTTGTCGTTAGATTCCACTCCATGGATAAATCCCACGAAGGCACGGTTCATGGCAGGCCGAACCCGGGTGGGTCTCGCACGCTGAGCCGTCTCGACGATGTCAGTGCAGATGTCCGGCTGAGGGCCCGGTTCACCGATCTTGCCGATGAAGACGTGGATTCCACCAAAGGGGACCCGGTACCCGTACTCAATTGAGTCGGCCTCGGGGCCCCGGCCTGTGTCATCGATGTAGAGCTTGCCGCGATGACTCTTGGTCATCAGGCCCACGGCGTATCCCTTGATCCCTCTGAAGCTGCCCTTTAAGAACTCGAAACCATCGTGCGATAGCCCCACGGTGGGCGCCAACTGTCATGGAATTGTCATGGTAGATGTCCTACTATGAGGACTTAGTCGTGGAACCATCGCATTGAGGTTAGCTTAAAGGGGTTAATCAAGACAAAGGACACGGGGAGTTTATACCGGTTCGGCCCCTTACGATGAAGGTAAAAGCCTAGTCCAGTTTGTAGTTGGTATTGCTAGGGTTTCGATGAACGGGGAGAGAATACGCTTGATCCGACTATCGATCTGTTGTTCTTGTCCTAAGCCGCCGCTAGGTCATCCCCTTATATACACGGGTAGACGCCCTGCGGCCCTTAGAGTCCCGACCGCCTTATACGATGTATCCGGCTCGGTGACCTTTTACATATGCCTTTTAGTACAAGTTTACATACATGGCGGTTTATACTCATGGTCCTTGAGCCGCCTTTGGGTCTGAGCCCTCTACTAAGACTATCTATGAAACACCATGTGACCTTGGGCTTCATTATGATGAATTTTCATAGGGTTGACCCGGCCCCTCCTGTGTGGGTCATACCTAATAGTTATATCCCCAATAGCATGGGATGCCCATTGGGACAGTGGGCGCACCAGTATGATGTACCTCCACAGACGCATAGAGTGGTGCCCGGAGCAACAAATATCCAGGCAACATATGTGGATCACGTCCCATTTTTGTTCTCTTTAGCCACCTTTTTCCTATGTGAGGACAACAAACCGATCGACCTGGTCATTATCTATTGCATTTTCATGCCTTTCTACACTTTTTCACCCTTTTTCAACCAAGAGACACGTGACTCGTTCCTTAGCTACTGATTTTCCCCTTTTCAACCTAGATGCGGGTTCGATGCCTAGTCTCTTAGATAGTACTTTCTCCCTTCCTTTCCTTATTCAACCCAGACATGGATTAGTCTGGAAGAAGTAGGGCTTCTTTTAATAGTGCAAATTAACGTTTTCATCTGCGTGACCTGCAGAGAAGAGGATAGAAAATTGGGAAGATGGTGGAGTGGAAAAAGATCCACATGCAGCGACGTGGGCATATGGGGCAATAGAACAAGGGTATGGTGAGGTAGCATACCTGAGGGTCGGCGGGAAGTGGCTTCGCTCATGTAACACCCCAAAATTTTGACCTTGATTTATCGATTAAAATTTCGCCAGGAAATTAAATTTTTATTTTCTGGTTTTATCTTTTTATTTCAGATCTCCCTGTCCCCCTGAATTTTTGAGTTTTTCCTTCTAGGTGGAAACCTTTCAAAAATATTGTTGGACTTGTGTATCTCCCCAAGACCATTTCTTTTTATCAGTGGAATTATTTCTACAATTATTTTTCCTGAGCTTTATTTCTTTAAAAATAGTTTCTCATAAGTTTTAGAGCATCTTTTGCACTACAACCCTTTGATAAATTTATTTAAAAATTAAACCAAAATTTGGGGATGTTAGTAGTAGTGTATAATTCAACTTTATGCAAAAAAACCATTGGTGTTCTTTGGAAAATTTGAGCAAACCATCCTCATCTTCATTCTGGTCCAGTTTGGAGATTTATACTGCAACCATAATTTATCTTGCTCTTGTTGCCTTGGTGTCGGGGGTTGGGTGCGACATATGCCAAAGGATGGCTTATCATGGTGGGGGCGACTAGAACATCGTCGGTGCCTGGAAACGGGATAAGGCGAAGACATGCACGCCGGTGAATCTTACCCAGCTTCAGGGCTCTCCGGGGAGATAATACCCCTACTGCTGCTCTACGGGGTCTCCGCATGATCACTATGGTAAAGTGTTTAGACAGTTGCTCCTTGAGCTGTTTCCTGGAGGTAGGAGAAGGCAAGCCTAGCTCTCTCTCCTTCCTATATGATCTGGTCTAGTGCTAATGGATTCCAACCCTTTGCATGGATGCCCTGGGGGTTTATATAGGCCTACCCCCCAGGGGTACAATGGTAATCTGGCTGGGCGTGGGCCCAGCCGTTAGTCCCTCTGGCCGCCGTGTTATCCGTCGACTCCTGGGGCCCGCCGACTGGCTTGGTGTGGGGCCGACAGGCCGCGTCCGCCGCGGGCGGGTCTTTGCCGGCTGCAGATTACTGTAGCCATGCCTCTAATGACACAGGCTCGGTCATGAGGTCATGGCGACAGCCCCGCCGTCTGGCGGGCGATCACTGTGGCCACTACTTGTCGTGTCTGATTAATGGCGCGTGGGGCCCGTGGGAGGGGCCGGCCGACTTCTGGTGGCCGACTCCCATCCGGGCCGACAGGTGGTGCTTTCGCTGTCTTTTGTATGCCCGCTGACTGGTGGGACCCATCATCCCTGGGTCGTACCAGTAGGCCGTCGTGGGCACAGGGCTCCGCCCCCTGGGGCTGATGTCAGGGCCGGCATGGCAATAGTGTCATGCCATGCGGAAATTTTCGCGGGTTCGGCATACTGTAGCCACGCCTGCCCTTGGAAAAAGGGCGGGAGTGGTCCTCACTGTGGCCACTCCCCGTCCCGTCCCTCTTTATGAGGGCATGGGGTTTGTTTGCGTCACGGGCCGACTCCCCAAGGCTGGCTTCTCTGGAAGTCACCGGTCAGGAGTCGGCTTATCCTGAAGTCGTCCCTGGGACTCGGTCGCGAGTGAGCAGCCGGCTGCCTCGCCATCGACTCTCAGAAGGCGGCTCTTCGTCCTGGGGCCTCGAGGGGCGCAGTCTGCCCCGATGTCTTGAAAGGTTCTGGGCCTGGGTTCGCCTACCCGTGGCCCATTACTCCGACAGTAGTCCCCAAAGCTGGTGAGGCTCCGAGGGCGACATGTCATGGAGCCTCAACAGTTTCTTCTTTCCGGCGGTCGGATCTGGGATTTGCTAGCTGTCTTCTGTCAAGCCGACTAGTCAGAGTCGGACTTGCTCAAGACCGACTTGACCCTAAAAAAGTTTGAACGCTGCGGCGGAGTTCAGGTGGTGTGCCTGATAAGCTTCCGGGCCGCCACCCGTGGTTGACCTGTCGTGAGGCGCCACGTGGCGGAGCTAGTCTGACTGCCCATGCGCGTGACAGGACAGGCCTACAGGCAGGGCCCGCCACTACCACGCCTCGGCATGGGAATGGATCCGTTGCGGCCGTGCGGACGGTTGGGGTTCCCCGCGGTTATTGCGCATGGTAACTTCGTGTGGTAAATCGTGGGGGTTGTGGGGTCCCGGGCGCAGTTAATACCACGTCCGCCCCCTCGACTTCTCAGCCCACAAGCCTACAAGTAGGCGGGGGGAGGGGGCGGCGAAGCGCGCGCGCCCATTCTCCCCACTTCCTTTCGCTCCTTCTTGCTTCTTCTTCTTCTTGCTGCCGAGTTCGACTTGTCAAGTCTGGCCGTTTTTTGTTTTGAATCAGAATCCTCTCGTCCCTTCCTCGGCCGGCACCGCGGGGCCGGCTCGTCAGTTTGTCCCTGATCGGGCGGAGAGCGAAGTCGACGATCCCGACTTTGGGGCGGCAGCCATGGAAGCCGACGCCGAGGGAGGAGGAGGAGAGGCAGGCGGCTCCAGGCCTTCGGCCACTTTCGCCGACTGGCCTGACGGTAAGGCCGAGGGAGAAGTCGCCCCACGTCGCCAGCCAAAAGCTGGCCAGCCAAGCGCGAGTTCGACTTGTCGGAGACCTGGAGTGAGTCCTTTTTCTTCTTTGCGGGCGCACGCTGGCGCACCTGCGGGCTGTAGTCCCCGAGATTCGGGCCGACTGCTGAGCAGTCGGGCCGGATCTCCCCAGCGACCTTCTTCGTTGATTACTTAACGCCTTCTTTCTTCTTTCTCTTCAGAGGCCAACGCCACTCTTCAACAGTAGCTGAGCAAAGCCAACTCCGCGTTGCGCGCCAAGGGGGAGGAGTGCGGCAAGCTCGCCGCCGAGCACGATCTGCTGGCCGCACAATTGGCGGAGTAGAACGAGATGCTTACGAAGACGCAGAAGGAGGCGGAAGAGGCGGAAGCCGCCCTCCTGGCCGAGTTCGCGAGCGAGCGCTACTCCTGGACCGACAAGGAGGCAATGCTGGTCTCCGGCTTCCACAAGATCGAGGAGCTTGTCGATGGTGAGCTTCTTTGCTTTCCTTCTTCGAGCCGCTGACTATAGGTCGAGCCGACTCCTGGTTTTTTTGACTTGTTCTTCATTCTTTCCGTCTTGGCAGACTTCTTCCCTGGCCACTTGCAGGCCGCCATTCAAGCTATTGAGGCCGACCGCGAGGAGCGGAGGGCGGGTGGCACGGAGATCGCCGCTGATGCCCCTCGGACTCTTGACGAGCATATTCTGAGCATTGGGGCTTGCCTGCGGCCGGCCCACCAGGTGCTGCGCCGGCTTCAACGTGTCGGCGCCCAAGCGATCGCCACCCTGTGGCTAGACGTGCAGGCTCCGCGCACCCCCAGTCGGACTGCCGACTGGCTGGAGGTCGCGGCTGGCCGTCTTGAGGCCTGGAAGGGTTCCTCGGCCCGGGCCGGAGCGTGCCAAGCCTTGGAATTCGTCAAGGCGTGGTACCCGGGGCTGGACCTGGACCGGCTGGCCACACTCCGGTCAGAGGCCCAGCCGGAGCTGGCAGCCGCGGAAGATGCCCTTGTCTAGCGTGCGGCGGCGATCGATGAGTACACCGACACCAGCATCTTTGTCCCTGAGCAGGCTGAAGACGGCGAGGAGGTGCCGCCGGAGTGGTTTGGGCTTGACCCCGACTACGGCGAGGACTCGGCAGAGGTGATCGACTCCAGCATCGAGGAGGAAGACGAGGCGGAGGACGGGAGTGAGACGGAGGCACCGGAAGACGGAGCAGACGGCCAGCCTCAGCTCGACCGCGCCTCCAGCAACGAGCCGTGCCCGCCCGAGCCGACTACTGCCGGAGGTGATCAAGCCGAGACCGCCCAGCCGGCCGCCCCAACGTCCAACACCGCCGTCTCCTCCGATCCTCCAAACCCGTCTGCCGCCCCTAGGCTGCCACCTTGTCTTTGTTTTATCTGTTCTAATAGTTTTTGAAGAAGTTATTAGTTTGCACAATTCCACCCACGGGGTGTATTTTGAAATTCTGCTCGAAGATTCGGCCAAGGGCCTTTGTTATGTAAATATTCATCCGACTTCTATCCTTCTTGCTCATTGTTCTTTTGGCTTTTTCCTTTGCCATCTTCCCTCAGTTGTCGTCTTTGTCAGTCAGACAGCCGCTCCATGGACTGCTGCTGGATCAAATTCTTCGTCACTTTGGGAAGGCAAGTACTTAGCCGTTTTTGGGTTGTTTTAACAAGTCGGATAGAAGGCGGCAAGCCGACTATTCAAGAGCCGGTTTGCGAATGAAAAAGCTGGAAGCCGGCCTTAAGCTATGTTTGTGCTTTGAGTCCTTAGCCATTTTTCATGTGGACGCACATTCTTCCTCACTCCTGCCCACCAGACAGTCGCTCTGCGAGCTGCGGCTTCTGGCAGAAGACGGTTTAGACGCCACACACTACTTGTCCGGCTGCAGGAAGCATTTCATAGCGCAGGTCGGCAAGTCCCTGAGCCGACTAGTCGAACCCGGTGCCAAAGGGAATAACAAAGAGTAATATACTCGAAGGCATATTTCTTATCATATAGATAAAAGAGGGCAGTCCCCAAGCTCTTCTCGGGGGCCCCGAAGTGTTGGTACTTTTAATACAAAGGGTAGCGTGATACATACTGCGTTTAACTGTAAAATTTTCGAAGGATATTTGCATTCCATGGCCGCTCTGTCTCTTTGCCGGAGTCGTCCCTCTTGCATGCTCGGGGCTTCTGAGCGTCGATCAGGTAGTAGGAGTCGTTGCCCAGCACTTTGCTGATGATGAAGGGGCCTTCCCAAGGCGCCGACAGCTTGTGCTGGCCGGCTGTTGGCTGGATTAATCGAAGCACGAGGTCGCCCTCCTGGAAAGATCTCGGCCTGACCTTCCTGTTGTAGTATCTACGCAGGCTCTGCTGGTAGATGCTGGACCGACTGAGTGCCAACAGCCGGCCCTCTTCCAGCAGGTCGACGCCGTCTTTCCGTGCTTCTTCCGCTTCTTCCTCGGTGTACATGGTGACTCGCGGGGAATCGAACTCTATGTCCGTTGGGATGATGGCTTCAGCACCGTAGACGAGGAAGAAAGGCGTGAAGCCGGTTGACTTGTTTGGAGTCGTGCGCAGACTCCAAAGGACATCTGGCAACTCGTCGAGCCAGCAGCCAGCCGAGCGCTCCAGAGGCTCGATCATTTGGGGCTTGATGCCGGACAGGATGAGGCCGTTTGCTCGCTCCACCTGGCCGTTTGACTGTGGATGGGCGACGGATGCTAGGTCCAGTCGGATGCCCTGTGTCACATAGAAACGGGCCAAGGCGCCTTTGGTAAAATTCGTGCCATTGTCAGTGATGATGTTGTGTGGTATGCCGTACCGAATTGTGATGTCGGAGATGAAAGTCATGGTAGTCAGACCGTTCAGTTTCTTGATTGGCTTCGCTTCTATCCACTTGGTGAACTTGTCCACCGCGACAAGTAAGTGAGTTAAGCCGCCCCGTGCCGTCTTGAATGGTCCCACCATGTGTAGACCCCATTCTGCGAAAGGCCAGGCAATGAGGATGGTCTTGAGTGCAGAAGCTGGCTGATGCGGCTTGGAGCGGAACTTCTGGCACCCTTTGCATTTTTGGACCAATTCCTTGGCCTCTTCTAAGGCCGTTGGCCAAAAGAAACCGTGTCGGAAAGCTTTGGCCACTAGTGCTCTTGAAGCCGCATGGTGGCTGCACTCGCCTTGATGGATGTCTTTGAGAATTTCTTGGCCTTACTCTGGCTCTACACGGCGCTGGTAGACACCAGTGACGCTGTGCCTGACCAGCTCTCTGTTGACTATGGTGTAGGCTTCCGCTCAGTGTTGTACTTGCCCAGCTAAGGTCTCATCAGTCGGCAGCTCTTTGCTCACGAGAAATTTGAGGATGGGCTGAGCCCATGAGGGTGCTGCTATTTCTTCGACTGCCAGAACTACGACTTGGACGACGGCGGCTGGGCTGGGAGGCGGCGGGTTGGAGTCAACAACCGCTTGCTAGATTAATGAAGTCCCTGGGCCGACTGGCGCGGCTCTTGGGCCGAGTTCTGGAGTCTTCGGGTCGGCCGCCGCAATCCCCGGGCCGGATTCTGTAGTCCCTGGGCCGGCCTCGACTGTGGCGGCTTTGGAGCCATCTGCCAAAATCCCCGTACCGTCTGCCGGGGCTCTGGAGTCGGATCCGACTTCTTTGGGAGGAGCCGACATGAAGATGGAGTCTGACTCTGGTGAAGGCTTGACAGACGGCTTGAGGAGGCGTTGAAGGGCGACGCCGAATGGTATTGCTTGGCGGGTAGAGCTGATTCGTGCCAAGGCGTCTGCTTGGTCGTTGTCGTTTCTTGGCACATGGAGGAACTCGCACCCCTCGAAATACCCACTGAGTTGCTGCACGAGGAAATGGTAACTCGCCATGTTTGCATCTTTGGCGTCCCAGTCGCCAGATGACTGCTGGACTACTAAGTCCGAGTCGCCATAATACAAGATCCGGCGAATGCCAAGTTCTTTGGCAAGCCGGAGCCCATGAATGAGCGCCTCATACTCGGCGACGTTGTTGGAGGCGGCAAAATGGATTTGCAGCGCATATTTGAGCTTGTTGCCTTTAGGAGAAGTGAGGACAACGCTGTTGGGGAACGTTGCAGAAAACAAAAATTTTCCTACGGTTTCACCAAGATCCATCTAGGAGTTCATCTAGCAACGAGTGATTAGATGCATCTACGTACCTTGTAGATCGCGAGCGGAAGCGTTCAAAGAACGGGGATGATGTAGTCGAACACGACGTGATTCAAATCACCGATGATCTTAGCACCGAATGGACGATGCCTCCGCGTTCAACACACGTACGGAACGGATGACGTCTCCTCCTTTCTTGATCCAGCAAGGGGGGAAGAGAGGTTGATGAAGATCCAGCAGCACGACGGCGTGGTGGTGGATGCAGGGCGTCACAGTAGCAGGGCTTCGCCTATACTACGAGAGAGAGACGTAACGGGGAGAGAGGAAGCACCAAAGGCTGAGGTATGAAATCCCTCCTCTCCTCAACTATATATAGGAGGACCAAGGGGGGGTGGTGCGCCAGCCCAGGAGATCTAATCTCCTTGGTGCGGCGGCCAGGGGAGGGTTTCCCTCCCCCCCAAGGCACTCAGGGGTGCCTTCCACCACTTGGACTCCTCCTTGGTGGAAACCCTAGGTGCATGGGCCTAGTAGGGCTGGTGCCCTTGGCCCATGTAGGCCAAGGCGCACCCCCTACAGCCCACGTGGCCTCCCGGGACAGGTGGTCCCACCCAGTGGGCCCACGGGACCCCTCCGGTGGTCCCGGTACAATACCGATAACCCCGAAACTTGTCCCGATGGCCGAAACAGCACTTCCTATATATAATTCTTTACCTCCGGACCATTCCGGAACTCCTCGTGATGTCCGGGATCTCATCCGGGACTCCGAACAACATTCGGGTTACTGCATATACATATCTTCACAACCCTAGCGTCACCGAACCTTAAGTGTGTAGACCCTACGGGTTCGGGAGACAAGCAGACATGACCGAGACGACTCTCTGGTCAATAACCAACAGCAGGATATGGATACCCATGATGGCTCCTACATGCTCCACGATGATCTCATCGGATGAACCACGATGTCGAGGATTAATCAACCCCGTATACAATTCCCTTTGTCAATCGGTATGTTACTTGCCCGAGACTCGATCGTCGGTATCCCAATACCTTGTTCAATCTCGTTACCGGCAAGTCACTTTACTAGTACCGTAATGCATGATCCTGTGATCAACCACTTGGTCACCTTGAGCTCAAAATGATGATGCATTACCGAGTGGGCCTAGTGATACCTCTCCGTTATATGGAGTGACAAATCCCAGTCTCGATCCGTGTCAACCCAACAGACACTTTCGGAGATACCTGTAATGCACCTTTATAGTCACCCAGTTACGTTGTGACGTTTGATACACCCAAAGCACTCCTACGGTATCCGGGAGTTACACGATCTCATGGTCAAAGGAAAAGATACTTGACATTGGAAAAGCTCTAGCAAACGAACTACACGATCTTTGTGCTATGCTTAGGATTGGGTCTTGTCCATCACATCATTCTCCTAATGATGTGATCCTGTTATCAATGACATCCAATGTCCATAGCCAGGAAATCATGACTATCTGTTGATCAACGAGCTAGTCAACTAGAGGCTTACTAGGGACATATTATGGTCTATGTATTCACACGTGTATTACGATTTCCGGATAATACAGTTATAGCATGAATAAAGACAATTATCATGAACAAAGAAATATAATAATAATGCTTTTATTATTGCCTCTAGGGCATATTTCCAACAGTCTCCCACTTGCACTAGAGTCAATAATCTAGTTACATTGTGATGAATCGAACACCCATGGAATTCTGGTGTTGATCATGTTTTGCCCTAGGGACAGGTTTAGTCAACGGATCTGCTACATTCAGGTTCGTATGTACTTTACAAATCTCTATGTCTCCATTTTGAACATTTTCACGAATGGAGTTGAAGCGACGCTTGATGTGGCTTGTCTTCTTGTGAAACCTGGGCTCCTTGGCAAGTGCAATAGCTCCAGTGTTGTCACAAAAGAGTTTGATTGGCCCCGATGCATTGGGTATGACTCCTAGGTCGGTGATGAACTCCTTCACCCATATTGCTTCATGTGCTGCCTCCGAGGCTGCCATGTACTCCGCTTCACATGTAGATCCCGCCACGACGCTCTGTTTGCAGCTGCACCAGCTCACTGCTCCACCATTCAACATATACACATATCCGGTTTGTGACTTAGAGTCATCCAGATCTGTGTCGAAGCTAGCATCGACGTAACCCTTTACGACGAGCTCTTCGTCACCTCCATAAACGAGAAACATGTCCTTTGTCCTTTTCAGGTACTTCAGGATATTCTTGACCGCTGTCCAGTGTTCCTTGCCAGGATTACTTTGGTACCTTCCTACCAAACTTACGGCAAGGTTTACATCAGGTCTGGTACACAGCATGGCATACATAATAGAACCTATGGCTGAGGCATAGGGGATGATACTCATCTCTTCTATCTCTTCTGCCGTGGTCGGGCATTGAGCTGAGCTCAATCTCACACCTTGCAAAACGGGCAAGAACCCTTTCTTGGACTGATCCATTTTGAACTTCTTCAAAATCTTATCAAGGTATGTGCTTTGTGAAAGACCTATGAGGCGTCTTGATCTATCCCTATAGATCTTGATGCCTAATATATAAGCAGCTTCTCCAAGGTCCTTCATTGAAAAACTCTTATTCAAGTAGGCCTTGATGCTGTCCAAGAGTTCTATATCATTTCCCATCAAAAGTATGTCATCTACATATAATATGAGAAATGCTACAGAGCTCCCACTCACTTTCTTGTAAACGCAGGCTTCTCCATAAGTTTGCGTAAACCCAAACGCTTTGATCATCTCATCAAAGCGAATGTTCCAACTCCGAGATGCTTGCACCAGCCCATAAATCGAGCGTTGGAGCTTGCATACCTTGTCAGCATTCTTAGGATCGACAAAACCTTCCGGCTGCATCATATACAACTCTTCCTTAAGGAAACCATTAAGGAATGCCGTTTTGACGTCCATTTGCCATATCTCATAATCGTAGAATGCGGCAATCGCTAACATGATTCGGACGGACTTTAGCTTCGCTACCGGTGAGAAAGTCTCATCGTAGTCAATTCCTTGAACTTGTCGATAACCCTTAGCGACAAGCCGAGCTTTATAGATGGTCACATTACCATCCGCGTCTGTCTTCTTCTTGAAGATCCATTTATTTTCTATGGCTCGCCCTTCAACGGGCAAGTCAGTCAAAGTCCATACTTCATTTTCATACATGGATCTTATCTCGGATTTCATGGCTTCTAGCCATTTGTCGGAATCCGGGCCTGCCATCGCTTCTTCATAGTTCGAAGGTTCACTGTTGTCTAACAACATGATTTCCAAGACAGGGTTGCCGTACCACTCTGGTGCGGAACGTGTCCTTTTGGACCTTTGAATTTCAGTAGGAGCTTGATCAGAAGTATCTTGATCATCATCAATAACTTCCTCACCAGTCGGTGCAGGCGCCTCAGGAACATTTTCTTGAGTTGCGCCATTTTCCGGTTCAAGAGGCAATACTTCATCAAGTTCTACTTTCCTCCCACTTACTTCTTTCGAGAGAAACTCTTTCTCCAGAAAGGATCCATTCTTGGCAACAAAGATCTTGCCTTCGGATCTGAGGTAGAAGATATACCCAATGGTTTCTTTAGGGTATCCTATGAAGACGCATTTTTCCGATTTGGGTTCGAGCTTTTCAGGTTGAAGTTTCCTGACATAAGCATCGCATCCCCAAACTTTTAGAAACGACAGCTTAGGTTTCTTCCCAAACCATAATTCAAACGGTGTCGTCTCAACGGATTTCGACGGAGCCCTATTTAAAGTGAATGCGGCAGTCTCTAAAGCATAGCCCCAAAAAGATAGCGGTAAATCGGTAAGAGACATCATAGATCGCACCATATCTAATAGAGTGCGATTACGACGTTCGGACACACCATTACACTGAGGTGTTCCAGGCGGCGTGAGTTGTGAAACTATTCCACATTTTCTTAAGTGTGTGCCAAATTCGTGACTCAAGTATTCTCCTCCATGATCTGATCGTAGAAACTTGATTTTCCTGTCACGTTGATTCTCAACTTCACTCTGAAATTCCTTGAACTTTTCAAAGGTTTCAGACTTGTGTTTCATTAAGTAGACATACCCATATCTACCTAAGTCATCAGTGAGGGTGAGAACATAATGATAGCCACCGCGAGCCTCAACACTCATTGGACCGCACACATCAGTATGTATGATTTCCAATAAGTTGGTTGCTCGCTCCATTGTTCCTAAGAACGGAGTCTTGGTCATTTTACCCATGAGGCATGGTTCGCACGTGTCAAATGATTCATAATCAAGAGACTCTAAAAGTCCATCTGCATGGAGCTTCTTCATGCGTTTGACACCTATGTGACCAAGGCGGCAGTGCCACAAGTATGTGGGACTATCGTTATCAACTTTACATCTTTTGGTATTCACACTATGAATATGTGTAATATTACGTTCGAGATTCATTAGGAATAAACCATTGACCATCGGAGCATGACCATAAAACATATCTCTCATATAAATAGAACAACCATTATTCTTAGATTTAAATGAGTAGCCATCTCGTATTTAAACGAGATCCCGATACAATGTTCATGCTCAAACTTGGCACGAAATAACAATTATTGAGGTTTATAACTAATCCCGTAGGTAAATGTAGAGGTAGCGTGCCGACGGCGATCACATCGACCTTGGAACCATTCCCGACGCGCATCGTCACCTCGTCCTTTACCAGTCTCTGTTTATTCTGCAGCTCCTGCTGTGAGTTACAAATATGAGCAACGGCACCGGTATCAAATACCCAGGAGTTACTGCGAGTACTGGTAAGGTACACATCAATTACATGTATATCACATATACCTTTTGTTTTGCCGGCCTTCTTGTCTGATAAGTATTTGGGGCAGTTCCGCTTCCAGTGACCCTTCCCTTTGCAATAAAAGCACTTCGTCTCAGGCTTGGGTCCATACTTTGACTTCTTCTTCCCAGCAGCTTGCTTGCCGGGCGCGACAACTTCCTTGCCGTCCTTCTCAAAGTTCTTTTTACCCTTGCCCTTCTTGAACTTGGTGGTTTTATTGACCATCAACACTTGATGTTCCTTCTTGACTTCTACCTCTGCTGATTTCAGCATTGCAAATACTTCAGGAATGGTCTTTTCCATCCCCTGCATATTGAAGTTCATCACAAAGCTCTTGTAGCTTGGTGGAAGCGACTGGAGGATTCTGTCAATGACCGCATCATCCGGGAGATTAACTCCCAGCTGAGTCAAGCGGTTATGTAACCCAGACATAGTGAGTATGTGCTCACTGACAGAACTATTTTCCTCCATCTTACAGCTGAAGAATTTGTCGGAGAGTTCATATCTCTCGACCCGGGCATGAGCTTGAAAAACCATTTTCAGCTCTTCGAACATCTCATATGCTCCATGTCTCTCAAAACGCTTTTGGAGCCCCGGCTCTAGGCTGTAAAGCATGCCGCACTGAACGAGGGAGTAGTCATCAGTACGTGTCTGCCAAGCGTTCATAGCGTCTTGGTTCTGTGGGACGGGTGGATCACCTAGCGGTGCTTGTAGGACATAATCTTTCTTGGCAGCTATGAGGATGATCCTCAGGTTCCGGACCCAGTCCGTATAGTTGCTGCCATCGTCTTTCAGCTTGGTTTTCTCTAGGAACGCGTTGAAATTGAATACAACATTGGCCATTTGATCTACAAGACATATTGTAAAGATTTTAGACTAAGTTCATGATAATTAAGTTCATCTAATCAAATTATTAATGAACTCCCACTTAGATAGACATCCCTCTTCTAGTCATCTAAGTATAACATGATCCGAGTTGGCTAGGCCGTGTCCGATCATCACGTGACACGGACTAGTCAACGTAGGTGAACATCTTCATGTTGATCGTATCTTCTATACGACTCATGCTCGACCTTTCGGTCTTCTGTGTTCCGAGGCCATGTCTATGCACATGCTAGGCTCGTCAAGTCAACCTAAGTGTATTGCGTGTGTAAATCTGTCTTACACCCGTTGTATGTGAACGTAAGGATCTATCACACCCGATCATCACGTGGTGCTTCGAAACGACGAACTGTAGCAACGGTGCACAGTTAGGGGGAACACTTTCTTGAAATTATTATGAGGGATCATCTTATTTACTACCGTCGTTCTAAGCAAACAAGATGCAAAACATGATAAACATCACATGCAATCAAATAATAATAGTGACATGATATGGCCAATATCACATAGCTCCTTTGATCTCCATCTTGGGGCTCCATGATCATCCTGTCACCGTCATACTCATCGACATGTAAGTTGTGATTCCTATTACGATAGCATGAACATCTCATACATCACATATAGATCATTCATCATTCATCACAACTTTGGCCATATCACATCACATAGCATACCCTGCAAAAACAAGTTAGACGTTCTCTAATTGTTGTTTGCATGTTTTATGTGGCTGCTTTGGGTTTCTAGCAAGAACGTTTCTTACCTACGCAAAGACCACAACGTGATATGCCAATTGCTATTTACCCTTCATAAGGACCCTTTTCATCGAATCCGATCCGACTAAAGTAGGAGAGACAGACACCCGCTGGCCACCTTATGCAACTAGTGCATGTCAGTCGGTGGAACCTGTCTCACGTAAGAGTACGTGTAAGGTCGGTCCGGGCCGCTTCATCCCACGATGCCGCCGAATCAAGATAAGATTAGTAACGGCAAGCATATTGAACAAAATCAACGCCCACAACTACTTTGTGTTCTACTCGTGCAAGAGAACTACGCATAGACCTAGCTCTGATACCACTGTTGGGGAACGTTGCAGAAAACAAAAAATTTCCTACGGTTTCACCAAGATCCATCTAGGAGTTCATCTAGCAACAAGTGATTAGATGCATCTACGTACCTTGTAGATCGCGAGCGGAAGCGTTCAAAGAACAGGGATGATGTAGTCGAACACGACGTGATTCAAATCACCGATGATCTTAGCACCGAATGGACGATGCCTCCACGTTCAACACACGTACGGAACGGATGACGTCTCCTCCTTTATTGATCCAGCAAGGGGGGAAGAGAGGTTGATGAAGATCCAGCAGCACGACGGCGTGGTGGTGGATGCAGGGCGTCACAGTAGCAGGGCTTCGCCTATACTACGAGAGAGAGACGTAACGGGGAGAGAGGAAGCACCAAAGGCTGAGGTATGAAATCCCTCCTCTCCTGAACTATATATAGGAGGACCAAGGGGGGGTGGTGCGCCAGCCCAGGAGATCTAATCTCCTTGGTGCGGCGGCCAGGGGAGGGTTTCCCTCCCCCCCAAGGCACTCAGGGGTGCCTTCCACCACTTGGACTCCTCCTTGGTGGAAACCCTAGGCGCATGGGCCTAGTAGGGCTGGTGCCCTTGGCCCATGTAGGACAAGGCACACCCCCTACAGCCCACGTGGCCTCCCGGGACAGGTGGCCCCACCCGGTGGGCCCACGGGACCCCTCCGGTGGTCCCGGTACAATACCGATAACCCCGAAACTTGTCCCGATGGCCGAAACAGCACTTCCTATATATAATTCTTTACCTCCGGACCATTCCGGAACTCCTCGTGACGTCCGGGATCTCATCCGGGACTCCGAACAACATTCGGGTTACTGCATATACATATCTTCACAACCCTAGCGTCACCGAACCTTAAGTGTGTAGACCCTACGGGTTCGGGAGACAAGCAGACATGACCGAGACGACTCTCTGGTCAATAACCAACAGCGGGATCTGGATACCCATGATGGCTCCTACATGCTCCACGATGATCTCATCGGATGAACCACGAAGTCGAGGATTAATCAACCCCGTATACAATTCCCTTTGTCAATCGGTATGTTACTTGCCCGAGACTCGATCGTCGGTATCCCAATACCTTGTTCAATCTCGTTACCGGCAAGTCACTTTACTCGTACCGTAATGCATGATCCTGTGATCAACCACTTGGTCACCTTGAGCTCAAAATGATGATGCATTACCGAGTGGGCCCAGTGATACCTCTCCGTTATATGGAGTGACAAATCCCAGTCTCGATCCGTGTCAACCCAACAGACACTTTCGGAGATACCTGTAATGCACCTTTATAGTCACCCAGTTACGTTGTGACGTTTGATACACCCAAAGCACTCCTACGGTATCCGGGAGTTACACGATCTCATGGTCAAAGGAAAACATACTTGACATTGGAAAAGCTCTAGCAAACGAACTACACGATCTTTGTGCTATGCTTAGGATTGGGTCTTGTCCATCACATCATTCTCCTAATGATGTGATCCCGTTATCAATGACATCCAATGTCCATAGCCAGGAAATCATGACTATCTGTTGATCAACGAGCTAGTCAACTAGAGGCTTACTAGGGACATATTATGGTCTATGTATTCACACGTGTATTACAATTTCCGGATAATACAGTTATAGCATGAATAAAGACAATTATCATGAACAAAGAAATATAATAATAATGCTTTTATTATTGCCTCTAGGGCATATTTCCAACAAACGCCGGCTCCCAAGCCGGTGCGCATCTTGGAGCCGTCGAAATGCATCCGCCAATGGGTGGAGTCGGGTGCTGGAGGTAGGTACTGGGTCTCAGCCCAGTCGACGAGAAAGTCGGCCAGTGCTTGTGACTTGATGGCAGTGTGGGGCTGGTAGTGGATGATGTAGGGAGCCAGCTCTATGGCCCACTTGGCCACTCGGCCAGAAGTATCTCGGCTTCCGATGATCTCGGCAAGTGGGGCCGTGCAGACCATAGTGATTGGATGCTCTTGGAAGTAAGGCTTCAATTTCTTGGTGGCAAAGTGCACGCCATAGCATATCTTCTGGTAGTGGGGGTAGTTCTGCTTGGAGGCCGACAGTACTTTGCTCAGGTAATATACCGGTCTCTAGACAGGTAGTGCCTTGCCTTCCTCCTTGCGTTCCACTACAATGACTGTGCTGACTACCCGGCTGGTGGCGGTGATGTACATGAGCATAGGTTCCTTAGGAGTCGGAGCCGCCAGAACGGGTGGAGTAGTCAGCATCTTCTTTAACTAGAGAAAAGATTCGTCCTCCTTGTGGTTCCACTCGAAAAAAGTGGTCTTCTTCATGAGCTGGTATAAGGGGAGAGATTTCTCGCCGAGCCGACTGATGAATCGGTTGATGGACGCTAAGCAGCCGGTGAACTTTTGCACGTCCAGCAGTCGGCTGGGTACCTCCATCCTCTCAATGGCCTTGATCTTTACAGGTTGCACTCTATGCCGCATTCAGAGACCAGGAAGCCAAGGAGTTGGCCGGCTGGTACTCCGAAGACGCACTTCTCAGGGTTGAGCTTGATCTGGAATCGGCGCAGGTTCTCAAAGGTCTCCTTGAGGTCTTCCAGCAGTGTTCCATGCTTTTCCGTCTTCACCACCACATCGTCCACGTAGACGTGGGCGTTTCTACCGAGTTGCTTGAGGAGGCACTTCTGCATGCAATGCTGAAAGGTGGCGCCGGCATTCCTCAAGCCGAACGTCATGGTGAGGTAGCAGAAGGCTCCAAATGGCGTGATGAAGGCGGTCTTCAGTCTGTCAGCTGGGTTCAGCTTGATCTGGTGATATCCTGAATATGCGTCCAAAAATCTCAACAGCTCACATCCGGCAGTGGAGTCTATCACCTGGTCAATTCTTGGTAGAGCAAACGGGTCCTTGGGGCAGACCTTGTTGAGGCTTGTGTAGTCAATACACATTCGCCACTGCTTGTTCTTCTTCAGTACCAGGACCGGGTTGGCTAGCCATTCTGGAAAGAATACTTCCATAATGAAGCCGGCTGCTAGGAGTCGGGCTATCTCTTCTCCGACAACTCTTCTCTTTTCTTCTGACAGGCGGCGCAAGGGCTGCCTGACCAGCTTTGCATCAGATCGGACATGTAACTTGTGCTCGGCGAATTCCGTCGGTACACCCGGCATGTCTTTGGGGGACCATGCGAAGATGTCCCCATTCTCACAGAGGAAATCGACGAGCTCGCCTTCCTATTTGCTGTCGAGGTTTGCGCCTACGACAGCGTACCTCTCTGGGTGCTCCGGATCCAAGGGTATCTTCTTTGTCTCCTTGGTCGGCTTGAACGAACCCTCAGCCTCCGACTCCTTTGGGTTAGGTGACACCTCTAGCTGCTTGCCGGCCATCGCCACAACCCGGTCAAGGAGCCGCTTCTCGGCCGCGATCACCAGGGACTCGGCCAGCCGACTACTCTCAGCCGCACAGGCAGACGACTTCCGATAGAAGCCGGCTACGGTCAGAATCCCCCTGGAACTGGGCATCTTCATTTTGAGGTAGGCGTAGTGGGGGACCGCCATGAACTTGGCCAGGGCGGGTCGGCCAAGTAGTGCATGGTATGGGCTCTCGACGTCCACCACCTCGAACCAATGCTTCGGTGAAGTCGACCCACCTTGGCCTGCGTGAAGTTGCGGATGAATGCTTCATTAAAGTCGACCCAGCTGTTGATGCTGGGGGGCTTCAGGCTATTCAGCCATGTCCGAGCCGTGCCCTGGAGCATGAGCGGAACGTATTTTATGGCTACACGCTTGTTGCCATTCGCTATGTTGACAGCCGTGGAGTAGTCAACCAGCCAGTCCTCCGGCTTCACGGAGCCGGTGTACTTGGGCGTGTCTCTTGGGAGCGTGAACCCTTTGGGAAAGGGCTCGTCTCGAATGCGGGGCCCGAAACAAGGTGGACCCAACTCGTCTTCTTCTTCTTCCAGCGCCAGGGATCGGTGAAGTCGATCGATCCGGTGGCGGGAGTCGTTTACCCCGACTCCCTCTCGGCAGCCAAGGCGGTTACCGAGAGTCGGATGGTCAACAGGCGGCGGGGAGACTCGCCTTTCCTTGCGAGGAGGAGGAGGCGGACAGTCGTCCCGTCGTTCTACTGCTCTTGGGCGGCCGTCTTGGTCGCGCTCTATGGTAATGTGAGTCCGACTGTGGCTGACAGTTGGATCCTTGTCTTTCCATCCTCGGGCGCCGCCAGTTGGCGTCCGAGACGTCGCGCCTTGATCTCAGCGAAGGTCGTCATTTTGCCGCTGCGGCGCCTCCGTGTGGCAGCCGGCCTTGTTCTGCGCGACTGCCGTGTCGAGGAGCCGTTGGACTCGCTCCATCATCAAGTGGCGCTCTTTGCCCTCGAAGTTGTCCAGCTCGTCCGCCGCCGCCTGGGCGGCTCGAATGTTCTCCGCAGGTGTGGCGTAGACAGGGCGACATGCCCCGAACCGGTTGGCGATGGCCATGCCGCGCTGCTGGACCGTGCCAAGGCGGCTGGGCCCAGCTGGGGCCGGCAAGCCACCAACATCGCGATCTATCTCACGCTGGTACGCTTCTGACAAGCGTCTCATGCTAGCCAGCTTCTTCGCGCCTTCGACGAGCTGAAGGCGGCGCGCCTCCAACGTCTTCCGGAATGGGCGCAGTCTGGTCTTGTAGTGCCGCGCCAAGTGGGTCATGCGCTCGTCTGCCGGGAGGCTCGTCATGACCGATGAAGAGCACCTCGGTGACGGTGCTTCCGTCGCTCTCCACGCGAGGGAGAGGTTCGTCGTAGACCACCACATTGGTGGAGAACGCGTCGAGCGACGCGGTGTCGAAGTCGACCAGCATCGGGTCGGTGGAACCTACAGACTCCAAGTCCACGGCAGGCTCACCGGCGACGTGGAGTTGGTCGAGGAGGCCCGCGAGGAGGCTCTCGGGGCCACCCGTGCATGCGTTGGATGCAGGTTCGTCGGAGAGGCGAACCTCGCTGACAAGTTCAACGAGGCAGCTAGCTGCGCAGGCGCTCTCAACACCGTGCAGCGCGTCAGTGCAAACTCCGTCTGGCGTGCCTGGTTGGCTGCGCTCGCCATGGAGGAAAAGGGTTCCCGTCCAGAGCAGGTCTCCGGACGATGGTGCACCATGCCCCACGGTGGGCGCCAAATGTCGGGGGTTGGGTGCGACATATGCCAAAGGGTGGCTTATCATGGTGGGGGCGAGTAGAACGTCGCCGGTGCCTGGAAAGGGGATAAGGCGAAGACATGCACGCCGGCGAATCTTACCCAGCTTCAGGGCTCTCCGGGGAGATAATACCCCTACTTCTGCTCTACGGGGTCTCCGCATGATCACTATGGTAAAGTGTTTTCACAGTTGCTCCTTGAGCTGTTTCCTGGAGGTAGGAGAAGGCAAGGCTAGCTCTCTCCTTCCTATATGATCTGGTCTAGTGCTAATGGATTCCAACCCTATGCATGGATGCCCTGGGGGGTTTATAGGCCTACCCCCCAGGGGTACAATGGTAATCCGGCTGGGCGCGGGCCCAGCCGTCAGTCCCTATGGCCGCCGTCTTATCCGCCGACTCCTGGGGCCCGCCGACTTGCTTGGTGTGGGGCCGACAGGCCGCGTCCGCCGCGGGCGGGTCTTTGCCGCTGCAGATTATTGTAGCCGTGCCTCTAATGACGCAGGCTCGGTCATGAGGTCGTGGCGACAGCCCCGCCGTCTGGCGGGTGATCACTGTGGCCACTACTTGTCGTGTCTGATTAATGGCGCGTGGGGCCCGTGGGAGGGTCCGGCCGATTTCTGGTGGCCGACTCCCATCCGGGCCGACTGGTGGTTCTTTCGCCGTCTTTCGTATGCCCGCCGACTGGTGGGACCATCATCCCTGGGTTGTACCAGCAGGCCATCGTGGGCACAGGGCTCCGCCCCCTGGGGCTGATGTCAGGGCCGGCATGGCAATAGTGTCGCGCCGCGAGGAAATCTTCGCGGGTACGGCGTACTGTAGCCATGCCTGCCCTTGGAAAAAGGGGCGGGAGTGGTCCTCACTGTGGCCACTCCCCGTCCCATCCCTCTTTATGAGGGCATGGGGGTTGTTGGCGTCGCGGGCCGACTCCCCAAGGCTAGCTTCTCTGGAAGTTGCCGGTCAGGAGTTGGCTTATCCTGAAGTCGTCCCTGGGACTCGGTCGTGAGTGGGTAGCCGGCCGCCTCGCCACCGACTCTCAGAAGGCGGCTCTTCGTCCTGGGGCCTCGAGGGGCGCAGTCTGCCTCGATGTCTTGAAAGGTTCTGGGCCTGGGTTGGCCTACCCGTGGCCCAATACTCCGACACTTGGGATTTGTCCTACTTGAAGTACACCCTACCAAACCCTTAAGTCCAGGAGATTGGACCCACTAGAAGATTTTAAGAACATGCAATAATGCCCTTTATTTTCTGTCTAGATTTGGTTTTCTCAAAAGCTTGCACTAGGGAGTTTTTGTTTTTGTCAAACTAACCTTGCCACCCTCTTCATCATCTAAAGAGACTCTGATCTGGAGTTTTTGGCCACCCAAAGAGATGCCTAGATGCCCAAGGCATTCTGTCGAGCACCTTGTGTTCATGGACAGTTTTGGCATAGTTTCATATTTGCACTGTGATCTTGCCCCTCTTGACAAACCGGCATGTCCACTTCCTAGCCACCTCTGAACTTGTTCTGTTAATTTGCATTGTCGGCCAAGCCCTCTAGGCCACCCTGGCATTCCGTCGAGCACATGGCGCGCGTGCTCTGGGCGCGCCTAGAGCGCACGTTTTGCACGCGCGCGTGCAACCGAGCCGCCGCATTCGCTTACCCTGCGCCCTGGCCTCTGCTCGCCCGCAGGGCCACGCCCTGTCCTCATCCGCTCATCAGAACCATCCAAGCCACCCCTGGAGCCCCGCAGCGCCACCGTCAGGTCGGCCATGGCAGCTAGCGGACGGCCGCAGCAGGCTCCTGCCATGGACGGCGCCGCCCGAGCCACAGCCACGCGCTAGCTCACCCCTGAACAGCCCGAGCTCATCCATTCGCTCCTCCAAGCCGCCCTTGCATCGCCACGTCCTCTATGGCCACAGAAGTAGATCACCGTCGATCTTATCCCTGGCCGCTGCGAAACCGACCTAGTTACGCTATAAATAGGGACCCCGAGCACTTCCAGACCTTCAGGCGACCTCAGGCCATCCCTCTAGAGCCCCCACAGCCAGCAATCGACAGAGGGAGGCCTTCTTCCTTGTCTCCGGTGCCGATCGTCGCGAGCAGGTCCTCCCCTGTCCTTCCAGCGCCACGGCCCGACTCCCCTCGATCGTGCAGAGCCACCCAACACCTCAGCCCCGATCGTGAGCCACCGTAGCCCAAGCCCCCAACTGTTCCCAAAGATGCCGTCCGCCGCAGAGCTCGCCGCCAGCGACCCCCTTCGTCCCCGCGACCCTCTCGTCCACCGAGAGGATCGTCCTAGTGTGGTGAACCTGTTCCCGCCATCGGAGCCCCGTGAGGAGCCGCCAATCGCCGAAGTTGGTTGCCAGAGCTCCGCCTCCGCTCGGATAGAGGAGGAAGGAGGCGCGGGCGACTGGTCAAACCTGACCAGTGGGCCCAAGGGACCCACTGCCAGTGAGCCCCGACTCGGCCCGCGCTGGTTTAAGTGGAAGCGTATTCCACCGAATACGCCTTCGCTAGGGGAAAGCGTAAGCCCCTGAACCGTTTTCCTTTTCTGATTTTTAATAAAAACAGAATTTTTACTAAACTTTGACTGGCTATAACTTTTAAAATACAAGTCCAATTGATTTGATTCTTTTTCTGTTGTTTCTCAAATTTTGTCTAGTTTATTTTTATATTTATTTGAAAATTTTACAAACAACTTTTTTGTACTGTTTTAAAACTATGTGTTAATTTAAATTTTCTTAAAATAGGACTTTTGTGTTGGCAAATTCTAGCCTATCTCCCTCACCTTGCCTCGATCTCTCTCTTTCTTTCTCTGAAGAACAACGAGAACAGGAAGAACAGGGAGGTTTGTTGCTGCGTAAAACTTGAAGCTTTTCTGGTCTTCTTCTCCTCCTTTTATTTCTGAACTAACAAGGAAAACGGGGTCGTGGCCCCTTGCATTGCGCCACCACCGATCGTGGTGCTCGTGCCATCCCACGAGCGATCAGGAGGGGGAGCAGGACTCGATCAAAACGCTAACAGAAACAAGCTAATCTCGCTGCCTGAACCTACCTGACGAAACTGACTAAACTGTCGAAACTGAAGAAAGTAAATCGACACTAGCCTAAGCCTTCATACTTGGGGTTAATTCAACAATCACCCCCTAAACCCTAGTCTGCCTACATTATTTTCTTCATCCCAATCTTTTCCCGCAGCTGAATGAATCTGATCCGTCCCAAAGGCTTCGTCAGAATGTCAGCCAGCTGTTCTTCAGTTCTGATGTAATCAACCTCCATTTTCCTTTCCTCCACGCACTCTCTGATGAAGTGGTAACGCAAGTCGATGTGCTTGCTCCTGTCGTGCAGGACGGGGTTTTTGCAGAGTGCAATGGCGGACTTGTTGTCCACCAGGAGTGTGGGTACCTGCAGCTTGTCGCCAGTGATCTCCACAAGTAACCTGGCCGTTATGAACTCCGCCTCGCAAGATGAAAGGGCCACCACTTTCTGCTTCTGCGACAACCATATGACGGGGCTTTCTCCAATGAAGAATAGTGCCCTGGTCGTGCTCTTGCGGTCGTCGATGTCACCGGCAATGTCGCTGTCACTGTAACGGAAGAGACTGGCTCCTCCAGCTCCTCGCCGAGGGAAGTGGCAGCCTAGGCTGCGTGTTCCCGCGACATATCTGATGATGTGCTTCACCGCCGTCAGGTGTTCGACAGTGGGTGCCTCCATGAATCTGCTCACATACCCGACAGCATAGGTGATGTCCGGCCTTGTGTGCGTGAGGTAGCGCAGCGTCCCCACCAAGCTCCTGTACTCTGTTGCGTCGGTCGGAGCTGTCGTGCTGCCCTTGCTCAACTTCAGGCGTGCTTCCATGGGAGTTGGACTTGGGTTGCAGCCCGTCAGTCCAGCCCTCTCCACGATCTTGTCGGCGTACGTGCTCTGAGTGATGATCACCCCGCCAGCTTCCTGGCGCACCTCGATGCCAAGATAGTAGGAGAGCAGCCCGAGATCACTCATCTTGAACGTGCCCTTCATCTCCATCTTGAAGTTGTCGATCTCCCGTGTGTCTGCTCCGGTGATCACCAGGTCATCCACATACACCCCAGAAGAAGGAGCTCGTGGCCTGACCCACGTGCGTAGATGGCGTTCTCGGAGTTGCAGCGGCGGAAGCCCATGGCGACAAGAGTTGCGTCGAGCTTGGTGTTCCAAGCTCTCGGGGCCTGATGCAGGCCATATAGCGCCTTCCGCAGTCGAAGCACCTTGTGCTCCTGGCCAGCGGCGACGAACCCCGGCGGCTGCTGGACGTACACCTCTTCCGCCAGGTCGCCGTTGAGGAACGCCGACTTTACGTCCATGTGATGGATCGCCCACCCCTCGTGCGCGGCGAGTGCGAGCAGAATGCGCACTGACTCTAGTCGAGCCACTAGAGCGAAGACCTCGTCGAAGTCGATCCCCTTCCGCTGTGTGAAACCTTTCGCGACGAGCCGGGCCTTGTGCCTGACGATGTTCCCGACGGCGTCCCTCTTCACGCGAAAAACCCATTTGACGCCGATGGCGTGGTGGCCGGCGGGAAGGTCCGCCAGCTCCCACGTTCCGTTCTCCTCGATGGACCCCATCTCCTCAAGCATCACCCGCCGCCAGCTAGGATCCCGCTCCGCTTCTTTGAAGGTGTTCGGTTCTTCAGCAGAGGCGATCAGCAGATTCTCAGAGTGCTGCTCTGGGCTTCCAGGCTCGTCGAAGAGATCGGCGACGCGGCGGAAGCGGTGTGTAGCGCGGGCGAGGTCGTGCGCATTGAGCACAGGGGTCCCTGAGGGCGGAGAGACGAACTCCACACCCACTGGAGTGGTGATCGCTATAGTTCAACTCGGGCACTTGTCGCCCAGAGTTAATTGTCGCTCATTCTACTACTACCCCGGCCGTGATGGGTATGGTAGGCCACCCCAGGTTGCCAACTAAGATCACGAGACGGATCCTGCATTGTTGCATCTGGTGCGCTATGTGATTGCACTAGAGGAACTGTTCGATCAAATCACCCTTGATCTGATCACAGCCCGTGGAGAACTGGTTCGCCGAGCCCCGGCAAGAGGAGACGATGAGCCCGACGCCGACAACCCAGTCGTGCTATTCGGACAACCGATCGAGTCCTTGAGGTCTGCCCCAGCCATCGACCAAAATGCTTTGGTGTCCCCAGAAGTGCTTCGTCGCCTTTTGGGAACACGCCCCAACGGGATTGTGCCCAACAACCCCCGGGATGGTCATCATCGCTACCCCGACCCTGCAGCCCCTCAACTCCATCCAGCTAACCCCGACGCTGAAACCCGTGGAGAAGCCTCGACGTCCACAAGGCACGCCCGCTTAGATATTAACGAGGTAGACTAAGTCACTCGAGTAGTACCGAGTCTTAGTATATCCATGCCCTGTAATTGTATGACCTTGTACCGCCTTAATTAAATGATGTCTGCTTGTGCGCCCCTATTTTAAATAGTAGCCATGCATAAGTATGTTGGTGTATGGTTGCATTTTTTTATTCCGGGCGTAGCTACCAAAAACCACCCCGACGACACCCAAAGTAATACATCACTTTTGTGAGATATGTGTATCTGTGGCATTGACCCCGACCCCATAAGAGCAGGACCGACAAACTGGTTGCCCCTCACCGCGGTAAATGACCCAGCCCAGATGTTATATAAAAGGCAACCTCGTGACCTTGCCAAGTACCCCTCACCTTCTGCACAACCCTCACAGCCATTTCTTTCCATGCTGAGCCCTAGTATTTATCTGAGAACTCCAGATGCAACCCCAGGTAGTTTTGTTAAAATATTGTGGGACTTTACCTGCAGTACCATGAGTTCTACCAATCCACCCCAGTACGAGTTGCTCAAATCGAGGATCACCCCGTCCACCTTGAAATATTGGGCAGTGGTGCACATCCCTCCCACAAACCCAAACCAAGACCCAACGGAAGTCTCGTTCATGGGGAAATCTATGACGACTCCGCGAATGGCCATAGAAGCTGATGCGTACGAAGCGCTTGCTCGCCTTCGATTTGCGGTACCCTATGCCAGCGAATGAGGGTATAATTTCTTCCTGAGTCATGCAGCGCCCGGTGAAGTAGCATCTTTTCCCGGTGGACGAATTGACAGAGACCCGGTACTGGCCAACCTTGCCCAGTATGTTATCGCTCAAGAGCGTTTGACCCAGCGGGTAATGGGTTATCTCCAGAGCCTCGCTGATTTAAACCCTCAGATCGCCATCGGTAAACGACTGAGGCCCGACCAAGAGAGACGCGTTCTTCGACTAGTCAATCCACTTCCCCCGTTAGAAGAAGAGTGTGCCCCAATAGCAGAGACATTTTCTCAGGACCCTGTCTATTTGCCGTTTTCATTGTAGACGTCACTGCTATGTTTATTGTCCCGGCATCTAGTTATGTGTTGCAATTTATGCGTGGTATCCTAAATTTGTGTGATGAATTAAATATTTGGTTTCAATTAATGAGAGTAGTTTTTACTGCTGTTAATTTTGTTAACTGATTTCGCTCTTGGTAAATTCTGAAGTGAGATTTTTCCTTGAGTTGTTGCAGCATGTATCTCTTCACGACATAGATTTTTATTTACGCAGCACCACGACAGCAGACTCACAACCCCAACCACTCGACCACATGCACTAATTGCAAATCCATGTGCACATTTTGCACCTAACTTATCACCTCCCTAGAACACCACAATCTCTGAAGGAGAGATTTGTGGGTAATTATTCGGGTGCAAGTTGCCTCCAGCACACTAACAACAGTTAGCACCCGACGCCGCACTTAATCCTCATGATAACCGCCACCGCGGAGAGCTAACACTCGAGCAGCAGCATCACGACGATCATCGAGGATCATCATGCACAAGAGCATGGATAACCCCAGCAATGCCGCCAGCCCTCCGTACATCAGGATCATGTACCAGTCCGGCATCACCTCCGCCATTAGAGCCTCGTCTCGAGCTCCTACAAACAGAAATGGAGGAGAAGAAAGGAGAAGGAGAAGCGAGGCCAGGTGTGAGGAAGGAGAAAGGAGCACCTCGGTCATTTTATAGCTCGAGATCGGTGTACGGTGGGCGAAGTCCACCAGCGCCACTCGTCACTCGATCACCAGTGTTCAGAGGCAAATCCGCGAGCAGTGCCAACAGCGCACTGGCCCGCGAGGTGAGTGCACGCTGCACCAGCAGTCAGCGTAGTGCGCACTACCGCAGTACGGCCTAGATGCCCTACGCGCTAGACGTCGCCGGTGGAGAAAGCGCGGGAAAGCGCACGAGAGAGAGGAAGAAGAGAGAGCCAGAGGTAGAAGAAGAGACTGATAGTGGGCCCCGGGTCCATCTATCAGCCAGAGAGAGCACCGTGCTCTCGGGTACGACCAGCGTATTTTAGAAATTTAGAAATTTATTCTAAATTTACTATAATCAAAAGTAGGAATTTCTCGTTTTCCCTCAACCATAGATTTTTCCACGCAGCGCCAGTATTCCATACTGTAGTTTTACACCACTTAATTGCCCACTCACTGTAGCCACATTTTAGTACTTGGGTAGGATTGTTATTTTTGTGATATTACTTTGAGATAGTAGGAGTAATATTTTCGAAACAGCCCTTAGCAAATCTCGAGGACGAGATTTTTCTTAAGGGAGGTAGTGTTGTAACACCCCAAAATTTTGACCTTGATTTATCAATTAAAATTTTGCCAGGAAATTAAATTTTATTTTCTGGTTTTATCTTTTAATTTCAGATCTCAATGTCCCCCTGAATTTTTGTGTTTTTCCTTCTAGGTGGAAACCTTTAAAAAATATTGTTGGACTTGTATATCTCCCCAAGATCATTTCTTTTTGTCAGTGGAATTATTTCTACAATTATTTTTCCTAAGCTTTATTTCTTTAAAAATGGTTTCTCATAAGTTTTAGAGCCTCTTTTGCACTACAACCCTTTGATAAATTTATTTAAAAATTCCACCAAAATTTTGGGATGTTAGTAGTAGTGTATAATTCAACTTTATGCAAAAACCCATTGGTGTTATTTGGAAAATTTGAGCAAACCATCCTCATCTTCATTCTGGTCCAGTTTGGTGATTTATACTGCAACCATATTTTATCTTGCTCTTGTTGCTTTGGGATTTGTCCTGCTTGAAGTACACCCTACCAAACCCTTATGTCCAGGAGATTGGACCCACTAGAAGATTTTAAGCACATGCAATAATGCCCTTTATTTTCTGTCCAGATTTGGTCTTCTCAAAAGCTTGCACTAGGGAGTTTTTGTTTTTGTCAAACTAACCTTGCCACCCTCTTCATCATCTAAAGAGACTCCGATCTGGAGTTTTTGGCCACCCAAAGAGATGCCTAGATTCCCAAGGCATTCTGTCGAGCACCTTGTGTTCATGGACAGTTTTGGCATAGTTTCATATTTGCACTGTGCTCTTGCCCCTCTGGACAAACCAGCATGTCCAGTAATCTCCTAGCCACCTATGAACTTGTTCTGTTAATTTGCATTGTCCCCTAATCCCTCTAGGCCACCCTGGCATTCTGTCATGCACATGGCACGCCCAGAGCGCATGTTTTGCACGCACGCGCGCAACCAAGCCGCCGTGTTTGCTTAGCCCGCACCCTGGCCTTTGCTCGCCCGCAGGGCCACGCCCTATCCTCATCCTCTCATCAGAACCATCCAAGCCACACTTGGAGCCCCGCAGCGCCACCGTCAGGTCGGCCATGGCAGCTAGCGAACGGCCGCAGCAGGCTCCTGCCACGGACGGCGCCGCCAGAGCCACAGCCACGCGCTAGCTCACCCCTAAACAGCCCGAGCTCATCCATTCGCTCCTCCAAGCCGCCCTTGCATCGCCACGTCGTCCACGGCCACAGAAGCAGCTCATCGTCGATCTTATCCCTGGCCGCCATGGAACTGACCTAGTTACGCTATAAATAGGGACCCCAAGCTCGTCCAGACCTTCAAGCGACCTCAAGCCATCCCTCTAGAGCCCCCACAGCCAGCAATCGACGGAGGGAGGCCTTCTTCCTCGTCTCCGGTCAGTTCGGCCGCCGCCACGCTCCAGTGCCGAACATCGCGAGCAGGGCCTCCCCTGTCCTTCCAGTGCCACCGTCTGACTCCCCTCGACCGTGCGGAGCCACCCAACACCTCAGCCCCGATCGGGAGCCACCGTAGCCCAAGCCTGCAATTGTTCCCGAAGATGTCGTCCACGGCAGAGCTCGCCGCCAGCGACCCCCTTTGTCCCCGCGACCCTCTCGACCACCGGGAGGATCGTCCTAGTGCGGTGAACCTGTTCCCGCCGTCAGAGCCCCGCGAGGAGCCGCCAATCGCCGACGTTGGTCGCCGGAGCTACGCCTCCGCTCGGACAGAGGAGGAAGGAGGCGTGAGCGACTGGTCAAACCTGACCAATGGGCCCAAGGGACTCACTGTCAGTGACCCCCGAGTCGACCCGCGCTGGTTTAAGTGGAAGCGTATTCCACCGAATATGCCTTCGCTAAGGGAACACGTAAGCCCCTGAACTGCTTTCCTTTTCTGATTTTTTAATAAAAACAGAATTTTGACTACACTTTGACTGGCTATAACTTTTAAAATACAAGTCCAATTGATTTGATTCTTTTTTTGTTGTTTCTCAAATTTTGTCTAGTTTATTTTCATATTTATTTGAAAATTTTACAAACAACTTTTTTGTACTGTTTTGAAACTATATGTTAATTTAAATTTTCCGAAAATAGGACTTTTGAAGAAGGAGGCAACTTTCAAAAAGTGCACCCCACTTACATACTCTTGAAGGCAAGCATTCTGAACCCCGGCATAATATTTGTTGTGTGTCGTTTGATGCAAATACGACACCACCTTGACGCTAAGTATTCGGTATTTTATGTGGTGCTATGATCATATTCATGGGTGCATAATGATGATTCCTTGCTGTTGGGATTTTGATATGCTTCAGATAGTAATCACCCTCATATGCCTTTCATGCCTACCGGAAGGAATCCGGGAAAGTCTCTATCTTGGGTAGACACGAGCTTGTCTCTAGTTCTTCGTCGAGACGGATATGTCCAGTAAGGCATGGTGAGGTATGATGAGTGGTGATTCTGTCTGATTGGTGTGAAATATATTTCTTTGACTTATCATGCAAGAAATGCTTTAACCTCCTGAATCGACCATAGATCGAGTCTTGTTCCAGTAACCCCCATACTTGTTTCGTACGTACTACCACTTGTCCCTGCCATAGGTAGGGTACCGTTCGGTAAGTTGTCAACCCCTTCCTAGCACACACCGTACAGAGAGGCCATGGTGGAAGATACCAGCTGCATCCGGTAGACATGCCACCTGGTTCGGGGGCATGGGTGTTTCTGGTTGGGGCCGAGGGGGTAGCTCCGCTAGTTTGCGCGCGTTATAAATTTTGTGATCCCATGCTAGTCGAGGTTGTAGCCTCCCCACTTAGAGTTTCGCTTAACGGGTGTCGTGGGTGATTCCAGACACCGGTAAGTTAGGCTGGTGTGTGCAGCCAGGTGTGTTTTCAATTAAAAGACCATAGACAAAATTAGTCCCGATGGACTAAAGGAATCCGTTACTCGTGGGTAAAGAGTACACCCTCTGCAGAGATTATATCTATTCGAATAGCCATGTCCATGGTTAAGGACTACAGTCTGGGATGGGTCAAGTGTCGGTCTTAGTGTCGGTCTTCGGAGGAAAAATTGCTAAACCAGAACATGGATCATGACTTGTGACTCATGATGATTATGATTACTATTATTATGGACTGACCATTTACATTATTTGAATTATTGAGTCTCCCTGGGACGGTTCTACCTCCTGGATATTCACTGTGATTATTCTCTTATAAGACCTTTATGTGGTGTCGCTCAGACGCCTGACTATGGCATGCTTGTTATTTAAATTACTTATAAGCCCTTTATGTGGTGTCACTCAGATGCCCGACTATGGCATGCTTGTTATTTAAATTACTTATAAGCCCTTTATGTGGTGTCGCTCAGACGCCCGACTATGGCATGCTTGTTATTTAAATTACTTATAAGTCCTTTATGTGGTGTCGCTCAGATGCCCGACTGTGGCATGCTTGTTATTTAAATTACTTATAAGCCCTTTATGTGGTGTTGCACAATGTCAGGACCCCGATTCCAAGTCACATCGATCTAGCCGGCAACACCTCATATCACTTTGCGGCCTCACACACGGTATTCCCACGGGTGTCGCCTTACCCTGGCTCGGGACCGTTTGCGCCTTTTGGCTCACGTATATGATTGTGTCGCTAGCATCCATATGACAGAGAACCCGGACCGACATGGCTAGTCGTGAACCCAAAGCGGCACTAACCCCTGGGGACAGGCATACATGATTCACATCGAGCATGTCGGTCAGCAACGTGTGAATCCGGGCTGTAGCACTGGGCGAACAGGTCTCCGGGAACCCGGGCTGTAGCAGGCTAGGCAGGACTCCGGATGTCACCGCGTGACATTTCCCCGAAGGGACAAACACAGGAACGAAGTGAAGCACATGCCGGCCAGTCAAGTGTCCTGAGCAGTCGTGCTGGGCTAGCAGGACTTCGGTGAACAGGGCTGTAGCGGACTACTATGGCTCAAGGAAGCACTAGACTACATTTCCCCATAAGAGAGACTGCCAAGGATAAACAACTAGATTGTCGGATCCCACACATAACAATACACGTCACACGTACGCATAACATGCAAGTATGTGTTGTACAACATGGCATCACAACATAACGCAAACTCATATAGATAAAGGCTCAGAAGAGCCACATAGCATAAAATACAAACAAGGGTCACATGACCCATCATTCAGAGCATACAAGCAACGGAAGCATTACATGTCTGGGTACAGACAACTACAAAAGAAGAGGCTAAGAGGCCCGACCATCTACAAGTCCCTCCCAAGGGTACAAGATCGTAGCTGAGGTGCAAGCTACTCGTCGAAGTCCAAGCGGTACTACTAGTGAGACAGATGTATCACCTGCAAAACATAAATAAAGAAAACGTGAGTACAAAGGTACTCAGCAAGACTTACATCAGATCCTATCATACATGCATTTGTATCAAGAAGGTAATGTGGGGTTTAGTTGCAGCAAGCCAGCTTTGACTCAGTGGCTATCCTATTCCACGACAACGAGAAACTTCTTTGAGGTGAGGCAGCGCACACGAGACCACTAATCACCACATCAACACACCACTATGGATTCATCCTCGTCTTCTTAAAAGAAGGCCATCCATAGCACTCACACTTGTCTTGAGCATTTTAGAGTATCCACTTTAAGTTGTCTGTGTACCACGTAAGCATCCAAGAAGTCCATTACCGAAGACACGGCTATTCGAATAGATCATGATAACCCTGCAAGGGTGTACTTCTTCACACACGCTCTCACCACTTATCACCATGTACACATCATGTACCTCGGCAACCTTCAAGAGGAAGCCTGGTGAGGGTGTCGGCCACGACCTGACTAACCACACAAGACTCTAGTCCAGGTTTATCGCCTATTCGGGTTCCATCCGCAAGAGATCCGGCCGGGGTGTCGTTCACGGCCCCAAACGATATGTGCAGGGTTCCCAAGCCCACCTCGCCGGATGGATCTACGCTTGGTACACCGTGCCACTTGTGCCTAGTCTGTCCCAAGCCCACCTGGCCGGGTGCCACTTGGTAGACTACTAACACTACCTACAAACACCAGAAACTATTTGCGACTCCTGGACAGAGATCAAGTTGGCTAATAAGTCGAGAGGGGCACTTAAGCATTCCAATGTGTGGTAGTAGCTAGTCATTGGACAACATACACGGAACTTAGTGCTTAAGGACGGTTCAAGTGAGACAACCCACCATGTACTCCTACATGGCCTCTCACCGCTACCTTTACCAAATCGTGTTCACACGCTTAACTCTCAGCACCAGAACATATCGTACCACTCCAATTCATTCCCGATGAATCAGACCTGACACAACTCTAAGCAATAGCAGGCATGGCATGGCAAGAACACAACATGGCTCAATACTCCTACACATGCTAGTGGGTTTTAACTATTTACTATGGCAATGACAGGTCATGCAGAGGAATGGGTTCAACTACCGCAACATAAAGTAGCAGTTGAATCGTTGTTGTCCTAATGCAATAAATCAGAGTAGGAGCGAGAGAGTAGGATTGTATCAGAATGAACAAGGGGGTTTGCTTGCTAGGTAGATCAACAGAGGGGGAACTGCTCCTCAGACAGGTATTCTGGATCGGTCTCCGGAGCAGGACCTATCGAGAAGGAACGGTGTCGGCAATCAATACACCAACATATGCAACAATATGATGCATGAACATGGCATGTAGATGTGATGTTGTTTGAGCTAATGCAGCTAGCATTCAATTGGATGAAGTCCATTTGAACCAAGAATTCAAATGCAACTCCAAGTTAAGTCTTTATAAATGGCATTTATATGTTTTCACCTATACAGCAAGTATAAGTTGGTTTGACATGCATGAAAATGGTACAGATGAATAGATTGCATTTTTCTGATAATTTTTCATATATAAATTATTTCAATCTGAGCTACGGTTGAATTTCTATGAATTTTTGAAGTTTATATCATTTTCTGGAATTTCCTGATTTATTTTTAAACGAGAAAAATGATATATTGCGTCAGCATGACAGCAGCATTGCGTCAGCAGGTCAAAGGCGGCTGACCAGGTCAAACCTGATGTGTGGGGTCCACATGTCAGTGTCTGTGGCTAATCATAAATTAAATTAAACCTAAACTGGTTTAGTTAATGGGGTTGGGCCCACGCGTCAGTGACCCAATTAGTTAACATGGTGTAATTAGTTGTTAAACTAATCCTAAATTAGAATTTAGTACGGATGGGCCCCACATGTCATTGACTCAGGCGGGGTCCAGCCGGAGTCAAAGTGGGTCAAACCCACCGGCGGCTTGACGCCGGCGAGGCCCGAGACGGCAGCGCGGCTCGGAAAATCGCTACAGGGCCTCGTTCGAAGCGCGTTTGGGTACGTTGGAAAGCTCTTGCTCCCGCGCGTCGAACGGTGCAGGTGCTGGGTCGTGGGGAGGCCGGAGCTTGCTGGAGTGGAGCCCGCGGCGGTTGCCAGAGTTCGAGCGTGGGTGCGGGCAGCGTTGTGGTGAACGGCAGGGGCTGCGGTTGGCGGCGTGGGCTTGCTGGGGAAATTTATTTCCTTATGCCAATTTTTGTAGGAGCTAATGGTATTATTCCAAAGCTCCTCAACTACTGGCATAAATTTTGGATAATATTATATATATAACAATATATATCCAAAGCAAATAATTACTGCATTAATTCCAAATGCCCAAGATAAATACTTATGAGCTCCTGAAAGTGTTGGTTTGAATTTTACCTCTGACCAATATTTTCAAAGAGCAACATGAACATTTTCTTGGACCTCTTTGGAGCAACTTTTACTTGGGTCATTTTCAGAAATGATTCTGAGGGTTTCACAGATCCCCATTTCAAATTTCAATGAAATTTAAACATGATGCAACATGAAGGCTAGCCTAGGTCATACCAGAACTAGGGATGTGACACACAAACGCCCGACTGAGGCATGCTTTATATTATTATCCTTTCGAGGCGTCGCTTCAGACACCCGATCGGTGCATTCTATTTCTACTCTTTGATTTCATATTCGTGTTTGACATGAATAACCTGCTTGCGTGCATCATGGACTTTTATTTCGTGACTGACATTGTGGTCATGGAACATTTCAGAGCAAGATTATCAGTTGTTATATTATACCTGAGTTCATAATGTTTGCGAGTACATTCAAAGTACTCATTGGCTTGTCCCTGGCTATTGTCTTGGCCAGATTTCTTGCATGGAGAGGAGCGTTGCGATGACAACCCCGGAACCTACGCAATGGTGATAGCAGCCTCGCGAAGATAGGAGTTATCCAGGTCAGCTGTTCCTGTGGGAAATGGAGTCCCATAGACACTGATGAACCACAAACCGCTTCCGCCATCAGCCACTAGAAACCTTGTGTTGTACTCATAGGCCAGAATGGTCTTGTACTACATATTTTGTATTTTGCTTCGAATTTCTGTATCAAGTTGGTGTCTCATCAGCTAACAGTAATCCTGGGGCTGGTGAGCACAAGGACCAATTTTTTGGGAAATTGATATCCCGAAAATCCGGTCGCGACAGCTCATGGTTGTTGTCCTCCGCACACACTACGGCAGCAAGCTTGGGGACAGAGGCCATCCCGTGCGGGCGCTAGGTCTGAGAGGACGGCCTTGTCGTTAGTGCGTGACCTCGCTTGCCGATGACGAGTGCATCAATGTTGCACGTCCTTTGCTTCCCTGGGGGATCTGAGACCACTGGTGAGGATGGAGAGAGATGCCATCTTTTTTAGATCTGGATAGAGGGTGATAGTGTGAGAAGAAAGTGGGCAACGCTTAGCAAGAAAGCGCTGAAGCTCAAACCTATATATATTTTTGATACTAGTACTAGAGGTGGAGTAGTGGTAGAGTAGTTTATATTTTATGTGCATACAGTACCAGTTAGTCGTGCTTCAAAACTGAACGACATACCATTAACAAAATAAAGGTCGATAACTAATGTGGCACCACGGGCCAACGTGGCCAGATCGCACTCTGCACGAGAAATTACACACCATGTTTCGTTGACATGTGGTCCCATTCCAACATGTCAGTGAGACGATGGCGAGTCCTTTTGTACAATTTCCGAACAGACATCTATGTAGGCCGGGGCTTCTCTTCGTGTGTTGTGGCAACCGTCCACCGCCTCTTCTCCTTTCCCTCTAGATTTGGAACTGCTGTCGCATGCTCTTCCTCCCTCCTCCATTTGCCTTCACCCTTCCTTCTGTCATTGTTCGATCGTCTTTGATATCCATGGAGGGAACATGCCGAAAATGACCCCGTTATTCTTGCCCCGATCTGAAATATGACGTGGTGGAGGAACTCATTGATCAGTGTGACATCATCACCTCGGCTAGCATGGCAGGTTCGTTCAAGACCATTCTCAACTCAACTAATAACATCATTACAAAGAACCCAAGGTTCCAGGAGCGGTTTGATCTCCCCTATCTTCTTCGCCATGATCCTGCTCGCTGGTGGGCGGACGACGGAACCCTCGCCTTGTGCAAGTTGATGCCGCTTGATAATGATACGTGTGATGTTAAGATGCCATCTCTTAAGGGTAAGGCCTGGGCAGGCGCAAATGGAGATTGGGTTGTTTATATTGGGTACAACAGTGAGTGGGAACTTGTGAATGTGTACACTCGTCATTGGGTTCCACTTCCAAAAATCTCAGAGTGCCCTGAGGTTGAGCACACAGATGATCTACGTATGTTCAAATACGATCATGGTAACTGTCGTCTATGGAAGATAGCAATTTGTCGAGTTCCAAGCCGCTCTTGGGATTACACGAACTATGAAGTTGTTGCTATCTTCGACAAGCTTGTTGCCGTCCTTACTTCCATGCCTCGATGGATATTGCTCAAAAATCAATTTCTATACACGGATGAGTATTGTGATGCAATTCAATACGAGCGTCTTCTGTTTGCTGCCACCACTCATGGCACTGTTTTTGCATGGAATCTTGATGCTTTCGGTATGTCTGTCTTCCACTGTAAATATAATTGTTTTATCCATGTGCATGCGGGTTAGCTAGTTTCCCTTTACTAATTAGCCTTCTTGTGTTTCCAAGGTCATGTGAACATTCCACCACCTATACTTGAAAAAAATTATAACCAAGGGGGACATGGCAATGGTGATGATCACGAGCATGAGGACGAGTAGGACCCATATACTCAGTGGCGCATGGAAACTTATTTCGATGGATCACCTCTTCTTGTCTATATACAGGGCACTACTGATGTTACTAAGGAAGCAGGTGTTGTCTCGCATGGTCGCATTCTCCGGACCTATTCCAACATCTATTGCATGGTATTCGGGATGGATACTAGTGTACTAGTGCCAACACCTTCTCCCTGGTTTAGTATTGATAGTCTTGGAGGAAACTCGCTCTTCCTTCGACAAAACTATCCAATGACGGTGAAAGGCGATCCAACTGCTGTTGACACAGCATTACTACCATTTATGAGAAGCAAATGTATCTATAGCTCAGACATTGCTATGGTTCCCTATCGTGGCTATCACAATATGTGTCCTGATATAGGCTACTTCAGCCTGGATGATCAGTCCTGCATTGGTGTCAAGATTGATAATAGCTGGTCCTTCCCAGAGAATCACTTCTGGTTCAAAGCAAGCGTTTCCAACACCGACGAGTGGTTCAGATGAAGTTCATTTCATTACTTGTTATTTGCTTTGTGATGAAAACTATAGTATTTATAATGTATCCTCGTTGTCGTTGTGGGTTGATGACCTTTTGCATGTAATGCTAAATGATATGCCTGTGATAAACTTACTAAATTTATGAATGGCTTTTGAGTCGCTTCTCAGAGTGGGTGCTGCGGCGAGGAAAAAATATATTTTCCAAATACATAATTGTATGTGCATTGCAACAGGTTATCGGATGAGTCCAATCAACAATAGTACTACTATTTATACTAGCTTCACATGCTTCACGCGTCGGGCTGGTGTTTTTACTATAGCTGCGAATCCCATCATCCTTGGTCCTCGAATGAGTCCGATAGAAATTGCATTATGATGTTTGGGTTCAAACTTTCAAAACTGCTGCACTATCTCTACGTCTACGTATACGTAATACGACAAGTTTTAAACTTGAGACCAGCCATCCACCCTCACAAAGAACACTTTTTAACCTAGCACAGACTCCAGGAAATTTGGCCGCACTGTGAGGTGGGCCATATGTTAATGTGTTCGCTGTATGTAACCAGCACCTCAAATCCTCGATATATAGTAGGGTGGCATGGGCCAGAACAAGCATTCACGTCGAGGAGTACGGCACACGCCACCAGCACGACTTCCATCTGACACCATATTTCTTGGAGTCTGTGCTATAGCTATCTCTTCAACCTCCTCGTTTCTCCAACTCAGCCATCACGCAGCGGGTGAGGTGGGGGTTTGCCGATAGTCGGTTTCCTCAACTGCGGTCCCACTTGTAAGACCAACTCCAAAGCATGACCCCAAACGGACATTCGTTTTCCCAGATTCGGTTCATTTGGGTAGGGCAATGGGGTCGTGCCCGGGCCATTTCTCGGATGCGGTGACCATGCGCCCAACGCGCGGATGCATTCCGGCCGCGTACATTTTCCTTTGCTGACACATATCTTTTTTTCATCATTGATTTTTGGTACATGGAAATACATCACCAAATTTTGACTAGAGAAGCAAGACCAAAGAAAACAAGAACCAGAAGAATACAGTTTAGAAGATATCCAACTTCCATAACTGCTCATGTAAGTTGGATTAGTGCCTTCTCGATGCATTCATTGTTGATCTGCGGAGGCTCGATCTTGCGTGCTTCTTTCTTCTTGGAGTGTAAAGAAGTAGACATTGCTTCACGCATCTAGTCTCATGTCTAGCCTCTATTCTATCAACAAGTGCACTAGTCTCATCTCTAGCCTCTATGCTAGCTAAAAGTGCTAGAACATCTACTAAATTGCGCTCTATCAATATATCGATGTACACTTCTTCCCAATACCAAAACTTGCATCCATTCTACACAATAAAATTTTAAGTTAGCACAACTAGTCAAATCCGAGAGCACAACCAAAGCTAATGCAGCACATACCCGATCGGTTGAGCACTTGATGAACACCCATCCGGGATGTTCCAGTGTTGTAGACACGCGGCGCAAGACCTTCTTTGGGCATTCATCGCACATAATGAGTGGCAACGGTGCACCGACGACCTTTTGGGCCAGCACCGAGCCCGGCCTACCACCATTCATGTATCTGCCGGCGAACCACTGACGGTGTAGTTCCAAGTGGCTAGAGGAGGAGTCAGTACCTGCATGCAGCCTTGCGGCCTTGCCGGGGACTTCCAGCCCGGTGCTCGGCCAGTCCATGGTGCGGCGCGGCCTCCCATAGCCGGGCATGCTCAAGCCCGACCGGATCCGCTCCAAATCTGACTGACGGGTGCGCAAAACACGTAGCCATGGTTGGGTAGCTTGGGAGCATCGAGGGAAAGGGGGCTGGGTGAGCGCACGTCCGAGCTGCACGTGCTGGAGTTTTCCTAAGTGAAGATGCAAGACAACACGTGTTTCCCTAGCGGCGTGGCAGACCAACCGTGTGGGGTTGTGAAGTGGCTTCGCTCGTGTGGGGGATGGAGGCCATTTGTTGTGTGATGAAAACTTTAGTATTTACTAGAATGTTTTGTTGGAACTAACTTATAATCCAACATGTATCCTCGTTGTCATTGTGTGTTGATGACTTGTTGTATGTAATGAATGGTACATTTGCATATGCATGTCATAAACTCAATTTATGAATGGTTTTCGACTCACTTCTTGGAGTGTGAGTACCGTAGTAGTATAGCCAGCATCCGGTTATATGAAGTTGCCACATCACATAGAGCCAACCTAATATTGGAGTATGCTAGAACAATAGTTAGTTCTAGTTAGATCTAGTAGAGCTAGGTGTCGCACGGAGGCCGAGAAATATGGTGATAGAGTGACTATGTGAGGTGGGCTTGTATGTACGTAGTAGTATGTTGTATGCACAATGTTTGTCGTGTTTCCTACTCCACCGGTCTAAATGTGGAGAAGATTTGGTCGAGTTCTTCCTCCTTTTGCTGGCATGTGGGACATCCAGCATCCAGGTCGTGTCATGCAAGAAAATGGAGTGCTAGTTGAAGCTACGTGATGTGCATCTTGGGTTAAACTGTAAATAGAATCTTACTCTTGAGTAACTCCAAAAGCGGCCACCGAAGATCTTTATTGGATTTGTTTCTCATCACCAGCATGTCGAGGTGAAAGATGTGCAGGTTCAGTGGGTTCTATTGCGTTTTCACTGACATGTGGGACCGCATGTGAGCAAACAGACAATGGGCTCCGCGCGTCTGCTGGCTGGCTGAGAAGAGAGAGAGGAGGGTTGAGCACGGACTGCAAGAACTTTGTTCTATGTAACCAGCACCTCGATATAGGCTCGATGGACGCAACTTCATTCACTTACTGTTCCTGCCTTTGTGTGCATGACAGGTGGGACCAATAGGTGGCTGGCCCACCTGTCATACAACCAAAGGCAGGTAAAGTTATGGCACCGGAGCTTAGTCCAAGCTCGATATAGTGGGGTGGCATGGGCCATAACTAGCATTCACATCTAGTAGTACGGCACACGCCACCCACACGAGTCCCATCTGACACCAATTTTCTTGGAGTCCATGCTACAGCCATCTCTTCTCCCTCCTATTTTCTCAGCCATCACGCGATGGGCGGGGTGGAGGTTTGCTGATAGTCGGTTTGCTCAACTGCGGTCCCACTTGTAAGTGAAAATGCAACACATCACGCTTTCCCCGTTGAGCGGCGTGCCGGACCAACCGTGTGGCGGTGCGACGCGAACACGGCATGCTTTTCCTTTTGAACTTGTAACTTGTAAAATTTGGTTCTGCTCCATGGCGCGACCGATAGATAGAAATAACGATTTTCCCTAGAGTAATGAGAAGTTTGGTTCTGGCGCGGTTCATGCATGGAGTACGTACGAAAATTATGAAGTTGATGCGAAAGGTAAGATAATTACTGGTAGTACCATATAATACTACATGGATTTAACGGAATTATAAAGATACAGACGGATCCATCAACGACATCCTCACGCCCTAGTGTGCCGGGTCACCAACCGACCTGTGGGGAGCAGTGGCGTTGGCGGCGAGCTCAACGTGCTTCCAAACAATGTCGTCCAAGGTTGCCCTGTGGTCCAAGAAGGCCAGCAACCTATCGTCCTCCTCTTGCATGTGGTAGTCCTTGTCGATGATTTGCACGTAGACATGGGTGATTATGTCGATGGTGTCTTGCTACGCCAGGAACCGCGCGGCGAGCGCGACCTCGAGGTGGACATTCTCCGGCGCGATGGCGGGCAGTCATAGGGCCAACAGTGTGTCGAAGAGGTTGTCACCATAGAGGCCATTGAGCGTGGCGGGCATCACAGAGCCTGGGTGTGTGGGCTGGAGGCGTACGTCTAGGTCGTCCGCGAGATTCTTGATGATGATGAACTTCTCGAGGAAGCCAACAAGGACCTCGTCGAACAAGGAGACAAAGCTGTCGTCCAAGCGGCTGCTTGCCCTTGCAGCCTCAAGCACGACTTGGAGACGTTCCTCGGTGTCGGGCCGTAGGCCTGCGTTGTGGACCACCTGGCATAGCCGGCTGATGCTCGCGCTCATCGCCTCCATGGGTCTAGCTTCTAGTCAACTGATCTTGCGATTGGAGTGTTCACTCTTGCCCTTGGTTATTAGGGTGCGTATGTGTGTAGGATTTCGTAGATTGCACTGGCGGGGAGACTTTATATGAGAAGTGCAGACTGTGTTGCATTCACGTGTGTGTTGGCCGTCTACTCCTTGGCCCTCCCTCTGTGGAACTGACCTCCGGTGCCTTAACTGCACCTGCCTTTGGCTGTATGAGAGGTGGGCCAGCCACCTATTGGGCCCACCTGTCATACACCCAAAGGCAGGTGCAGTAAGTCAATGAAGTTGTGTCCCCCTCCTTGCCGGTGTAGTATAGTCATCTCACCGGACCTCTAGTTGGGACCAAACGAGAGAACTTTGATGTTTACTGGTTTATTAGTCCCCTTTGCATTTTGCACCAAGTTTTGACCTTTGATTTAACTAATAAAATGTTAATGCATGTAACAAAAAATGTTGTGCTAAGTAGTCTCAAGTCATTGAATGGATACGCACCCGACGTCTTGTATTGGGTGATTTCTTTTTTCGTGCCAAAAAACAGGGAACAAGGTGAGAAGTTAATGCACCGCGCCTAAAAGTTTGGGGATTACTATTTGGTTTTTGTAACGTGACTAATGCACCAGTACGGAGGGAGTACAATAGTAGTCTTTGATTGCAATTTTTTGTTGGTAGCTTACCAAGCTGAGCGCTCGGTCAGTACAATAGTAGTCTGATTGATGAGACTTCAGATTTGAGGCATCTACCAGAAGGAATAAAACAATACACCATGTATTTATTTACAGAGGGAGTAGTATATTTTTTGTGACATGCATTACTAGATATTGCTAGTCAAATACTAAATCCAGATGGACGTGGTAGTACTAGTAAATCCAGACAGTGGTGCTAGTACTAGTAGTAGTACTACCAATGTAGTAGTACTGTACTACCCGTTGGTCAAATTATTACGTGCTGCTCCTCATAGTGAAGTGACAAGACCCTGCGCCAGATGACAGCTGAGTGTAGGCACCGTGTTCGGCATACCAAAGTCAGCCTCACCGTCTGCAGTGACTATCATCATGGCTGTAGAGCTAGCCTGCTTAGAGCAAGTACAGTAAGGTCTAGGCAGCAGGCTATAGCAGATGCCATGTCATTAAAATCCTAGTGGAAGAAAGAGAAAGGAAGAGAGAGAGGAGAGTGGGCACTACATGTGCAGCCCGGTTATAGCAGCACAAACAAGGAAAAAGTTTGCATGCAGCCTGCACTAGCTCCTCCCTCCCAATCACATGTCTCCTTTCACATGGACACATTAAATGCTACAATTAATTTGTAGCTAATCTATAGCCAACTTATTATATGAGTGAGATTTTCTGAAGGCTATAAATCACTTGGCATCTCTTGTAGCCGGTAGCCAGCTACATTTGACCATGCTCTTACAAATAGCCGTGTTTGACATAATTTCCCGTGCGTAGATGCCCGTGCATTGCATGGAACACCAAGATTGGGGGTGGATGGCGCCGGCAGCGGCCATTACGCCAGATTTTTCCACGTCCTTCTAGATGTTGTGGGGAGGAGATAAGGCTGATTGTGAGAGACAAGGAGTTGTTTGTAAATTGGGAACAAGTGCGGGCATCTTTTTGCAAAACTGCAGAAGTTTGGTTTATATGCGTCAGATCTAGATCCGACGGCTATTAGTGAAAGATGGCAGGCACAACATCATCACCAACTCAGGACCTCTTTGATTCACAGGATTTTGAAAACGCAGGAATAGGAAACGGCAATATTACAAGTTTCAAACTGATATTACAAATGTTAGGAGTAATGCTACACCTACGAGGAGGAAATTACTAGGAAGTTTACATAAGAACTTTCGTTACTTTAGGTGGATGCAACATTAGCGTACAAACTAAAATCCACCGCCCTTACAAGTCACTAATGGGCAAATAAATTTTTGAGTCTCTAGCCACCTGATGTTTCAAAAACAAATTCAGCTTCGGCAGAGACTTTGTCATTTAGGCTTAGACGCTTGCGGTGATCAGCACGCCATTCATTGTTGCACTAGAGAAGGCCAAACCTCAGTACCTTGAGCACACTTGCCTCCAAACCAAAGAACCTGGCCAATTTAATCTCAGATGTGCTACCTCGGTAGTCGATCAAATCAATTTCTGTAGCATGGAGATCAAGGCATTCGATGAGATTGTTATAGTGCAACACATTTTTCACTTTCGGGTCTTTTTTATCTGGAAAATAAGATAACATATTAGAGCAGGTGGCTGTATAAAATTGTCGTGTCATCAAGAGGTGCCAATATCATTCGTTCATACGATAGGGTTGGTTGGCTAGTGATATTTTCTCTCTCTCTCTCTCCTCTCATTTACCTAGGAGCACGTGAAGATCGAGATTGGGCATTTGTTGCCTTCCACTATGTGGTCGATGCCATATTTCTCAAAAGTATGCCACATAATACGCATCAATGTTAAATCAAAAGATTTTGGCACCGCTCTAGCGATGTGAGAGAGTTGGCACCGCTGTGCACACAGACCGACATGTATAAACAAATCAATCAAACCAACTACGCCAGCCTCTCAGTCTCCCAAACAAGTGTTTTTTATTGCCTCAGTCCTCTTGCTCTCCCACGCAAGTGTTTCTTCATTGCATGAGTTAATTTGGCACCGGAGCAAAGTAGGTGATCCAGATTGGGGCACCAGGTGAGTAATGGAGGGGCATCGATGCCAAATGCATCGCAAGTGAATTTGGCACGTGTTTTGGCCTACATAGTGGAGGGTCGTTATAGCCCACTTTTGTACTACCTCGTATTTAGTGTAAAAATTTGACCGTAGAATTACCTAAGAAAATGTCAATGCATGTCACCAAAAATTATACCATTTGAAATTATGTTCAAATACGAATCCAACGATATAATTTTTAGTGACATGCATTAACATTTTTGTTGGAAATATGCCCTAGAGGCAATAATAAAATGGTTATTATTGTATTTCCTTGTTCATGATTATTGTCTATTGTTCATGCTATAATTGTATTAACTGGAAACCGTAATACATGTGTGAATACATAGACCACAACATGTCCCCAGTAAGCCTCTAGTTGACTAGCTCGTTGATCAATAGATGGTTATGGTTTCCTCACCATGGACATTGGATGTCGTTGAGAATAGGATCACATAATTAGGAGAATGATGTGATAGACAAGACCCAATCCTAAGCATAGCACAAGATCATATAGTTCGTCTGCTAAAGCTTTTCTAATGTCAAGTATCATTTCCATAGACCATGAGATTGGGCAACTCCAGGATACCATAGGAATGCTTTGGGTGTGCCAAACGTCACAATGTAACTGGGTGGCTATAAAGGCACACTACGGGTATCTCCAAAAGTGTCTGTTGAGTTGGCACGAATCAAGACTTGGATTTGTCACTCCGTGTGACGGAGAGGTATCTCTGGGCCCACTCGGTAATGCATCATCATAACGAGCTCAGTGTGACTAAGGAGTTAGTCACAGGATCATGCGTTATGGAACGACTAAAGATACTTGCCGGTAACGAGATTGAACGAGGTATTGGGATACCGACGATCAAATCTCGGGCAAGTAACATACCGATAAACAAAGGGAATTGTATACGTGATTGATTGAATCCCTGACATCGTGGTTCATCCGATGAGATCATCGTGGAACATGTGGGAGCCAATATGGGTATCCAGATCCCGCTATTGGTATTTGGCCGGAGAGATGTCTCGGTCATGTCTGTATGGTTCCTGAACCCGTAGGTCTACACACTTAAGGTTCGGTGACGCTAGAGTTGTTATGGGAAATAGTATGTGGTTACCGAAGGTTGTTCGGAGTCCTGGATGAGATCCCAGACGTGACGGGGAGTTCCGGAATGGTCCGGAGGTGAAGATCGATATACTGGACGAAGGGTATTGGAGTCCGGAATTGTTCCGAGGGTACCGGGTGACGACCAGCGTGTCCGAAAGGGGGTTTCGGAGGCCCCAGCAAGCGTTGGGGGGCCTTATGGGCCAAGGGGAGGGGGCACATCAGCCCACTAAGTGGCTGAGCGCCCCTCCCACCCCATCTCACGTAACTTGGAGAGGTGGGGGTAACTCCCCTAGGGCAGCCACCCCTCCCGGCTTGGGGGGCAAGTTTCGTAGGGGTGGGGGCGCCCAAACCCATCTAGGGTTTTCCCTGTGGCCGCCGCCCCTCCCCTAGGGAACCCTAGGGCGCCTCCTCCAACCCCCTTCCCCCTATATATAGTGAGGGATAGAGAGGGCAGCCGCACCCCTTCCCTGGCGCAGCCCCTCCCTCCTCCAACTCTTCCTTCTCCCTCATAGAGCTTGGCGAAGCCCTGAAGGAATATCACAAACTCCACCACCACGCCGTCATGCTGCTGGAGTTCTCCCTCAACTTCTCCTCTCCTCTTGCTGGATCAAGGAGGAGACGTCCCCGGGTTGTACGTGTGTTGAACGCGGAGGCACCGTCTGTTCGGTGCTAGATCGGATCTTCAGCGATCTGAATCACCGCGAGTACGACTCCATCAACCGCGTTCTTGTAACGCTTCCGCTTAGCGATCTTCAAGGGTATGAAGATGCACTCCCTCTCTCTCGTTGCTAGCATCTCCTAGATTAATCTTGGTGACATGTAGGAAAATTTTGAATTATTGCTACGTTCCCCAATAGTGGTATCAGAGCCAGGTTTATGCGTAGATTCTATGCACGAGTAGAACACAAAGCAGTTGTAGGCGATGATTTGTTCAATTTGCTTACCGTTACTAGTCTTATCTTGATCCGGCGGCATTGTGGGATGAAGCGCCCAGACCGACTTCACACGTACGCTTACGTGAGACTGGTTCCACCGATTGACATGCACTTGATGCATAAGGTGGCTGGCGGTTGACTGTCTCTCCCACTTTAGTCGGATCGGATTCGATGAAAAGGGTCCTTATGAAGGCTAAATAGAAATTGGCATATCACCGTTGTGGTTTTGCATAGGTAAGAAACGTTCTTGATAGAAACCCATAGCAGCCACGTAAACCATGCAACAACAATTAGAGGACGTCTAACTTGTTTTCGCATGGTATGCTATGTGATGTCATATGGCCAAAAGGATGTGATGAATGATATATGTGATGAATGATATATGTGATGTATGATATTGATCATGTTCTTGTAATAGGAATCATGACTTGCATGTCAATGAGTATGACACCCGGCAGGAGCCATAGGAGTTGTCTTAATTTATTTATGACCTGCATGTCAATGAAAATGCCATGTAATTACTTTACTTTATTGCTAACCGTTAGTCATAGTAGTAGAAGTAATAGTTAGCGAAACAACTTCATGAAGACACGATGATGGAGATCATGATGATGGAGATCATGGTGTCATGCCAGTGACGAAGGTGATCATGCTGCTCCTCGAAGATGGAGATCAAAGGCGCAAGATGATATTGGCCATATCATGTCACTTTATGATTTGCATGTCATGTTTGTCATGTTTACATCTTATTTGCTTAGATCAACGGTAGCATAAATAAGATGATCCCTCACTAAAATTTCAACAGATGTGTTCCCCCTAACTGTGCACCATTGCGAAGGTTCGTTGTTTCGAAGCACCACGTGATAATCGGGTGAGATAGATTCTAACGTTCGCATACAACGGGTGTAAGCCAGATTTACACATGCGAAACACTTAGGTTGACTTGATGAGCCTAGCATGTACAGACATGGCCTCGGAACACAAGAGACCGAAAGGTCGAACATGAGTCGTATAGTAGATACGATCAACATGAAGATGTTCACCGATGATGACTAGTCCGTCTCACGTGATGATCGGACACGGCCTAGTTGACTCGGATCATGTATCACTTAGATGACTAGAGGGATGTCTATCTAAGTGGGAGTTCATTAAATAATCAGATGAACTTAATTATCATGAACATAGTCAAAAGGTCTTTCCAAATTATGTCGTAGCTTACGCTTTAGTCCTACTGTTTAAGATATGTTCCTAGAGAAAATTTATTTGAAAGTTGATAGTAGAAATTACGAGGTCCGTAAACTGAGGATTATCCTCACTGCTGCGCAAAAGGCTTATGTCCTTAATGCACTGCTCGGTGTGCTGAACCTCGAGCGTTGTTTGTGGATGTTGCGAAACATCTGACATACATGTTTTGATGACTACGTGATAGTTCAGTGCGTAATGCTAACAGTTTAAGAATTGTGGCACCAAAGACGTTTTTTTTGAACATCGCAGCACATATGAGATGTTCCAAAGACTAAAATTGGGATTTCAGACTAGTGCCCACGTCAAGAGGTATGAGACCTCTGACAAGTTTCTTAAGCCTGCAAACTAAGGGAGAAAAGCTCAATCATTGAGCATGTGCTCAGATTGTCTGAGTACTACAATCGCTTGAATATAGTGGGAGTTAATCTTCCAGATGAGATAGTGATGGTTCTCCATAGTCACTGCCACCAAGCTATTAGAGCTTCACGATGAACTATAACATATCAGGGATAGACATGATGATCCTTGAGCAATTCGCGATGTTTGACACCGCGAAAGTAGAAATCAAGTAGGAGCATCAATTGTTGATGGTTAGTAAAACCACTATTTTCAAGAAGGGCAAGGGAAAGAAGGGATACTTCATGAAATGGCAAATCAGTTGCTGCTCTAGTGAAGAAACCCAAGGTTGAACCCAAACCCGATATTAAGTGCTTCTATAATGAGGGGAACGGTCACTGAAGCAGAACTACCCTAGATACTTGGTAGATGAGAAGGCTGGCAAGGTCGACAGAAGTATTTTGAATATATGTTATATTATTGTGTACTTTACTAGTACTCCTAGTAGCACCAGGGTAATAAATACCGGTTCGGTTGCTAAGTGTTAGTAACTCGAAATAAAAGGCTATGGAGACTAGCTAAAGGTGAGATGACAATAGTTGTTGGAAGTGTTTCCAAGGTTGATGTGATCAAACATCGCACCCTCCCTCTACCATCGGGATTGGTGTTAAACCTAAATAATTGTTATTTGGTGTTTGCATTGAGCATAGACATGATTGGATTATGTTTATCGCAATATTGTTATTCATTTAAGGAGAATGAAGGTTACTCTGTTTATTTGAATAATACCTTCAATGGTCTTGCACCTAAAATGAATGGTTTATTGAATCTCGATCATAGTGATACACATGTTCATGCCAAAAGATATAAGATAGTAATGATAGTACCACATACTTGTGGCACTGCCATTTGAGTCATATTGGTATAAAAGGCATGAAGAAGCTCAATGTTGATGGATCTTTGGACTCACTCATTTTTGAAAAGATTGAGACATGCGAACCATGTCTATTGGTATATATGTATGAAGAAACTCCATACAGATGGATCGTTTGGACTCACTTGATTTTGAATCACTTGAGACATGCAAATTATACCACATGGGCAAGATTACTGAAAGGCCTCGTTTTCAGTAAGATGGAACAAGAAAGCAACTTGTTGGAAGTAATACATTTTGACGTGTGCAGTCCAATGAGTGTTGAGGCATGTAGGGGATATCGTTATGCTCTTGCTTCACAGATGATATGAGTAGATGCTAAGTATATTTACTTGATGAAACACAAGTCTGAACTATTGAAAGGTTTAAGTAATTTCAGAATGAAGTTGAAGATCGTCGTGACAAGAGGATAAAATGTCTATGATATGATCATAGAGATGAATATCTGAGTTACGTGTTTGGCACACAATTAAGACATTGTGGAAATTGTTTCACAACTAATACCGCCTGGAACACCATAGTGTGATGGTGTGTCCGAACATCATAACTGTACCCTATTGGATATGGTGCATACCATGATGTCTATTATCGAATTACCACTATCATTTATGGGTTAGGCATTAGAGACAACCGCATTCACTTTAAAAAGGGAAGCACGCAATTCCGTTGAGATGACACCGTATGAACTATGGTTTAGAGAAACCTAAGCTATCGTTTCTTAAAAGTTCAGGGCTGCAACTGTTATCTGAAAAAAAATCAGGATGATAAGCACGAACCCAAAGCAGATAAATGCATCTTCATAGAATACCCAAAACAGTTGGGTATACCTCCTATTTCAGATCTGGAAGCAAAAGTGATTGTTTCTAGAAACGGGTCCTTTCTCGAGGAAAAGTTTCTCTTGAAAGAATTGAGTGGGAGGATGGTGGAGACTTGATGAGGTTATTGAACCGTCACTTCAACTAGTGTGTAGCAGGGCACAGGAAGTTGTTCCTGTGGCACATACACCAATTGAAGTGGAAGCTTATGATAGCGATCATGAAACTTCGGATCAAGTCACTACCAAACCTCGTAGGTCGACAAGGATGCGTACTACTTCAGAGTGGTACGTAATCCTATCTTGGAAGTCATGTTGCTAGACAACAATGAACCTACGAGCTATGGAGAAACGATGGTGGGCCTGGATTCCGATGAATGGCTCGAGGCCATGAAATCCGAGAGAGGATCCATGTAAAAAACCAAAGTATAGACTTTCGTAGAACTACTTGATGGTCGTAAGGCTGTTGGGTGCAGATGGATTTTAAAAGGAAGACGGACAATGATGGTAAGTGTCACCATTAAGAAAGCTCGACTTGTCGTTAAGATGTTTTCCGACAAGTTCAAGGAGTTGACTATGATGAGACTTTCTCACTCGTAGCGATGCTAAGAGTCTGTTGGAATTATATTAGCAGTTACTGCATTATTTATGTAGATAGGATGTCAAAACATTGTCTCCTCGATGATTTTCTTGAGGAAAGGTTGTATGTGATACAACCAGAAGGTTTTGTCAATCCTGAAAGATGCTAACAAGTATGCAAAGCTCTAGCAATCCTTCTAAGGACTGGAGTAAGAATCTCGGAGTTGGAATGTACACTTTGATGAGATGATCAAAGATTTTGGGTTTATACAAAGTTTATGAGAAACTTGTATTTCCAAAGAAGTGAGTGGGACCACTATAGAATTTTTGATGAGTATATGTTGTTAAAATATTATTGATCAGAAATGATGTAGAATTACTGTAAAGCATACAGGGTTATTTGAAAACTGTTTTTCAATGGAAAACCTGGATTAAGCTACTTGAACATTGAGCATCAAGATCTATAAGGATAGATCAAAAACGCTTAATAGTACTTTCAGATGAATACATACCATGACAAGATTTTGAAGGAGTTCAGAAAAGATCAGCAAAGAAGGAGTTCTTGGCTCTGTTACAAGGTGTGAGTATTGAGTAAGACTGTCGGAGTAAATGACCACGGGTAGCCTAGCCGGATTCCCCTGGCACTTCAGAAAAATTATAGGCCGATCAAGCCTCCAAGCTTCCAAGACATGGGACCGCCTTCCCCTAGCCGGCTACCTCACAAGCCGGCTGCGCAAAGGCAGCCCAGCCCCGAAATCCATGAGAAACAAGACCACGAGAAGGCCGACTTTCTAAAGGCAGCCATAAAAGGGCCGACTCCCAGGACCCGGCCCCTCAGCAGGCGGCTAAGATCTTGCCCTCAGAGTCTGCACCCACATAACGGCGACAAGATGGGGTGTGGCTACAATAAAGCCTGCCACCCCCGAATCCCGGCGCACGCATGGCCACAGTGCACCATACGGGGTGGCCATCCCCATCTGGCGCGGCACTGTTGCCACGATGATCGTGACGTCACCCACGGCGAGGGGTCAGTACGACCCGGGGGTGGCGGGCGCCCTCGGTCAGGGAGATCCCGAAGGCAGATAGGCTTCCCACAGTCGGCCAAGGGAATGGCCGGCTTCCAACAGCCGGCCAGCTCTCTCCCTCCAAGGAGGTGCTTCATTAAGGAGACAAGAGAAGGTAAGGCTACAGTGATGAGCCGCCTCGCGGCGGCACTGTAGCCATGCTTACCACAACAAAGCCATCGTCACCAGGGGCAAGGTAACAGTAACCAGCCCCCGACAAGACCCCCGAGCGGTGGGGCCGGCCTGTTGGCCAAAGGGTCGGCAGCCGGCGGGCCTACCAGTCGGCGGGCCCCACCAGTCGGCGGAGAAGCCGGCGGGCGTAGACACAGACGGCTGGGGCCCACGCCCAGCCGAATTACCATTGTACCCCTGGGGGGTAGGCCTATATAAACCACCCAGGGTTCCCATGCAGGGGAGATCGCTCTTTGGATAGATTTTAGACACCACAAGGAGCAGAGGAGCGGGCTGGCCTGGCCCTCCTTCATACTTTCACCGAACAGCTCAAGGAGCATTCTATAGCTACCCATTGAGCTAGTGATCATGCGGAGACCCCGCAGAGCAGCATTAGGGGTGTTATCTCCACGGAGAGCCCTGAAGCTGGGTATGATTCGCCGGCGTGCATGTCTTCGCCTTATCCCGTTTCCAGGCACCGACGACGTTTTATTGGCTCCCACAATGATAAGCCATCCATTGGCATATGTTGCACCAACCACCCGACAAAGACTCAAGACCTGACCACGGCAGAAGAGAGAAAGGACGAAGGTCGTCCCCGATGTTTTGGACGTAGGCTCTATAGTATGCTATGCTGTGTACCGCACCTGAAGTGTGCCTTGCCATGAGTCAGTCAAGGGGTACAAGAGTGATCCAGGAATGGATCACATGACAGCGGTCGAACTTATCCTTAGTAACTAGTGGACTAAGGAATTTTCTCGATTATGGAGGTGGTAAAAGAGTTTGTCGTGAAGGGTTACGTCGATGCAAACTTTGACACTAATCTGGATGACTCTGAGTAGTAAACCGGATTCGTATAGTAGAGCAGTTATTTGGAATAGCCCCAAGTAGCGCGTGGTAGCTGCATCTACAAGATAACATAGAGATTTGTGAAGCACACATGGATATGAAAGGTTCAGACCCATTGACTAATAAACCTCTTTCGCAAGCGATATATGAACAAACCCCATGGGTGTTGGATTCATTACAATCACATAGTGATGTGAACTAGATTATTGACTCTAGTGCAAGTGGGAGACTGTTGGAAATATGTCCTAGAGGCAATAATAAAATGTTTATTATTGTATTTCCTTGTTCATGATAATTGTCTATTGTTCATGCTATAATTGTATTAACTGGAAACCGTAATACATGTGTGAATACATAGACCACAACATGTCCCTAGTAAGCCTCTAGTTGACTAGCTCATTGATCAATAGATGGTTATGGTTTCCTGACCATGGACATTGGATGTCATTGATAACGGGATCACATCATTAGGAGAATGATGTGATGGACAAGACCCAATCATAAGCATAGCACAAGATCGTATAGTTCGTCTGCTAAAGCTTTTCTAATGTCAAGTATCATTTCCTTAGACCATGAGATTGTGCAACTCCCAGATACCGTAGGAATGCTTTGGGTGTGCCAAACGTCACAACGTAACTGGGTGGCTATAAAGGCACACTACGGGTATCTCCGAAAGTGTCTGTTGAGTTGGCACGAATCGAGACTGAGATTTGTCACTCCGTGTGACGGAGAGGTATCTCTGGGCCCACTCGGTAATGCATCATCATAATGAGCTCAGCGTGACTAAGGAGTTAGTCACGGGATCATGCGTTACAGAACGAGTAAAGAGACTTGCCGGTAACGAGATTGAACGAGGTATTGGGATACCCACGATTGAATCTCGGGCATGTAACACACCGATAGACAAAGGGAATTGTATACGGGATTGATTGAATCACTGACATCGTGGTTCATCCGACGAGATCACCGTCGAACATGTGGGAGACAATATGGGTATCCAGATCCTGCTATTAGTAATTGGCCGAAGAGATGTCTCGGTCATGTCTGCATGGTTCCCGAACCCTTAGGGTCTACACACTTAAGGTTCAGTGACGCTAGAGTTGTTATGGGAAATAGTATGTGGTTACCGAAGGTTGTTCGGAGACTTGGATGAGATCCCGGACGTGACGAGGAGTTCCGGAATGCTCCGGAGGTGAAGATCGATATATTGGAAGAAGGGTATTGGAGTCCGGAATTGTTCCGGGGGTACCGGGTGACGACAAGCGTGTCCGAAAGGGGTTTCGGAAGCCCGGGCAAGCGTTGGGGGGCCTTATGGGCCAAGGGGAGGGGGCACATCAGCCCACTAAGGGGCTTAGCACCCCTCCCACCCCATCTCACGTAACTTGGAGAGGTGGGGGCGCCTCCCCTATGGCTGCCACCCCTCCCGGCTTGGGGGGGCAAGTTTCCTAGGGATGGGGGCGCCCAAACCCATCTAGGGTTTTCCCTGTGGCCGCCGCCCCTCCCCTAGGGAACCCTAGGGTGCCTCCTCCACCCCTTCCCCCTATATATAGTGAGGGAGAGAGGGGGCAGCCGCACCCCTTCCTTGGCGCAGCCCCTACGTCCTCCAACTCTTCCTTCTCCTCGGTAGAGCTTGGCGAAGCCCTGCAGGAATACCACAAACTCCACCACCACGCCGTCGTGCTGCCGGAGTTCTCCCTCAACTTCTCCTCTCCTCTTGCTGGATCGAGAAGGAGGAGACGTCCCCGGGCTGTACGTGTGTTGAACACGGAGGCGCCGTCCGTTCAATGCTAGATCGGATCTTCCGCGATTTGAATCGCCGCGAGTACGACTCCATCAACCGCGTTCTTGTAATGCTTCCGCTTAGCGATCTTCAAGGGTATGAAGATGCACTCCCTCTCTCTCGTTGCTAGAATCTCCTAGATTGATCTTGGTGACACATAGGAAAATTTGAATTATTTCTACATTCCCCAAAAATTTTGTCAGTTAAATCTATGGTCAAATTTTGATACTAAAAAATAGGAAGAGTAAACTAGGACAGAGGTAGTACTTGATCTTAGGGTAACCATCGATTTACTAGTCTAAGTTACTTACCACTATGACTAGCCTAGGCTACTATTGTAGTACAACAACAAAATGATGCAGGTGATCACGTGACAAAATAATACTAAAAACATTTCTTTCGGTGCATAGATGCAGTTTTGAACACTACACTTGTCATCGTAATTTGGGAAATTAGGAAAAAATTGAGCTACGTTGTGATTACCATTTACTAATAGGAAAGAAGTTTCACCTCGATGAGTAGTTTCTCCATGCGTGAAAAGGATGTAAGGAATCCAACAACTTGATCCAGATTGGGGCCGATAGATTTTATTGCCAAGATCTTCACTGTGCGCATAGACTGGGTCAAGCTTGTGGGAATCATGTTCTGGATGACAGTCGTAAATACATGAAGAAGAAATTAAAAAATGTGAATTTCAAGAAGATGGAGAAGAAGATGAGTGTTGTACCTGAACGATTACGGTTCCAATAAAGAGTTCAAAGAATTTGGCAGACGAGTACACAAACGTTGTCAATTTCGGCGCGTGAATGACCCTGATTTTTGTTGGACCTTCTGAATCAGATAGAAGCAATATCTCAAGGAAAGGCGCATTCTCAATGACCATATAGTGGAACAGCTGGAGTCATCTCTTCCCAACCGATGTCTTGTTGTGGGGCCAGCAAGACACATAAATCCATCGGATATTCGTCAAGGCGAAGTGGAGGCTAATGAACCCGTGGATCTGCTGAAGAGGAAGGTACTCGAGTGCAGTACAGTTGCGTAGCAGGTGCTCCATAGACTTCTTCGAGATGCCAACGTCAAAGAGGTCGAGCTGCTTCAGTTGAGGGAGAAGAAGGGCAGGCGCGACATTAATCTGGGGAAGATAGCAGGAGTTGAAGCTGGCATGGCACAGCGTTGGCGTGAGGCGGACCGCGGACGGCAGTAGAGAGCGACATCATACAACTTCAAAGTTGAGCTCCTCGAGCTGATCTAGGGCGGGGGATAAGAACCACTCGTTGAACTTGGCTTGGACCTTGCAGTTGGTACTGAACATGCGGATGACAAGGTGTCTAGCTGGCCTAGGGTGCGATGAAAGGATCTTGGGGACTGCGGCCATGCGTTTGCAATCCCCTTCACAAAGGCAGCTGTCGACGGTGAGGTTGAGAGGGACACGATGCCAGAGGGGGCACCGCCGCTGGGAGAGCAAGGTGGTCCGCACGGCAGATTTGGTGGGGAGGAGGCCGATGATGATGAGAAGCATGTCGTCGGGGAGGCTACTGATGAAGTCCAGGCCCGCCGGATGCGATTTTGGCTTGAGCCGCCTCCGCTTGTTGGCTGCCTCGCCGTCCATCTTAGCCGGCGGTGACACCGGTGTACACGTGTGCTTGTGTGTGTTGTGTGCTGGGTGTGCGTGAGTGCGTCCTTCTGTGCATGCCGCCGCGGAGTGGTGAAGTGTGCCCTCAATTTACTAGCGTGCGGGGTGCTACCCCGAGTGGTTTCAACTTTGTTTACTTCACCGCGTGTCACATGGGCCTCTAGTTTACTTATTTTCACCCACTGCCACATGGGCCAGCACACGAAGATAGAGAACACGAGCTGACAAGGCAGCATGTGGATTGGTTGACCGGTCAACTAAACAATATACGGAGCTATACGCCGACACATCGATCGTATAATCCCTCGGTATAGAGAGTTCGAGTGAGAAGGGAGGCCCGTGAGAGATAGCAGAGAGAGAAAGAGCTACTCCCTCCGTTCGATAATGTAGTGCCTACATTTTTTTAAGTCAAACTTTTGAAACTTTGACCAAGTTTATAAAGAAATTACTTATATCTACAATACCAAAGATAAATGATAGTATGAAGTAAGTAAATGTTTTGGTGAATCTAATGATCGTTCTAGATGTAAATGTTTTTCTCCACGTATAACTAGTCAAACTTTTTTGAGGTTTGACTTTTCAAAACATCCATATGCTTATGGACGTGAGAGAGTACCTAACTAGAGAGAGGGGAGGGAGGGACAGAGTGTGTGAAATAGAAAGAGGGACTGAAAAAAGTGTGTGTGCGTGTGTGAAAGAGACAGGGACAACACACGATAAAAGTAGAGAAAAGCGTGTGTGTCTTATGCAAACATATCTCACATGCATCTTCGACAGCGGAAGCAAGGTGAGGGGATAGTGTGTGGTTGTTTATAACCAAGAGAGAAAGACCCCTAGCACGTGGCCAAGAGGGATCTAACAAACAAGGGAGAGAGGTCGAGAGAGACATACGGAGAAAATGCAGACATGGGGAGGAGATAGTATATGTTTGTCATAGAGAGATCCCCGGGAGATCGTGGTGGGACTACATGGGTGGGAGATCAAGTGACAAGGTGTGTGCGTGATAGAAGATACCCCGAGAGATATCAAGATAGATGTATGGATGGAAGGAGACAATACGTGTGTTCCTGATGGCTAATGAGAGATAGGCATACTTAGGGGGGAGTGTGTGCACCTATGATGGAGTGAGGGATTATGGTACTTAGGGGGGTACGTGTCTCATAGAGAGAGTACAAGGGTAGAGAGTGTTAGATGTGTCTATGTAGCGCGAGCGAGACATGTGTATGTGTGAACCAGGGATATATAAAATTTGAGAGAGATAGGGGAGCCCCGATAAGGCTGAGTGGTGCGTTAGAGTCATCTAGATCGATGTAAAAAGCTTGCATCGATGTAACTCTTTACGACAAATTCTTTTATCACCTCCATAAACGAGAAATATTTCCTTAGTCCTCTAAGGATAATTTTGACCGCTGTCGAGTGATCTACTCCTAGATCACTATTGTACTCCCTTGCCAGAATCATGCTAAGGTATACAATAGGACTGGCAAACAACATAGTATAATTTATAGAACCTATGACTGAGGCATAGGGAATGACTTCTCATTCTCTTTCTATTTTCTGCCGTGGTCGGGTTTTGAGTCTTTACTCAACTTCACACCTTGCAACACAGGCAAGAACTCCTTCTTTGAATGTTCCATTTTGAACTACTTCAAAATCTTGTCAGGGTATGTACTCATTGAAAAAACTTATCAAGCGTCTTGATCTATCTCTATAGATCTTGATGCTCAATGTGTAAGCATCTTCATCGAGGTCTTTCGTTAAAAAAACTCTTTTCAAACACTCCTTTATGCTTTCCAGAAAATTCTACATTATTTCCGATCAACAATATGTCATTCACATATACTTATCAAAAATGTTGTAGTGCTCTCAATCACTTTCTTGTAAATACAGGCTTCACCGCAAGTCTGTATAAAACCATATGCTTTGATCAACTCATCAAAGTGTATATTCCAATTCTGAGATGCTTGCACCAGTCCATAGATGGATTGCTGGAGCTTGCTCACTTTGTTAGCACATTTAGGATTGACAAAACCTTATTGTTGCATCATATACAACTCTTTTTTAAGAAATCCATTAAGGAATGTAGTTTTGACATCCATTTGCCAGATTTCATAAAATGCGGCAACTGCTAACATGATTCGGACAAACTTTTAAGCATCGATATGAGTGAGAAAATCTCATCGTAGTCAACACCTTGAACTAGTCGAAAACATTTTGCGACAATTCGAGCTTTGTAGATAGTAACACTACTATTAGCGCCCGTCTTCCTCTTGAAGATCCATTTATTCTTAATGACTCACCGATCATCGGGTAAGTCAATCAAAGTCCACATTTTGTTTCTCATACATGGATCCCATCTTAGGTTTCATGTCCTCAAGCCATTTTGCGGAATCTGGGTTCATCATCGCTTCCTCATTGTTTGTAGGTTTGTCATGGTCAAGTAACATGACTTCCAGAAAGGATTACCGTACCACTCTGGTGCGACCATACTCTGGTTGTCCCACGAGGTTTGGTAGTAACTTGATCTGAAGTTTTGTGATCATCATCATTAGCTTCCTCACTAATTGGTGTAAAGATCACTAGAATTGATTTCTGTGATGAACTACTTTCCAATTCGGGAGAAGGTACAATTACCTTATCAAGTTCTATATTCCTCCCACTCACTTCTTTTGAGAGAAACTTCTTCTCTAGAAAGGATCCATTTTTAGCAACAAATGTCTTGCCTTTGGATCGGTGATAGAAGGTGTACCCAACAGTTTCCTTTGGGTATTCTATGAAGACACATTTCTCCGATTTGGGTTCGAGCTTATCAGGTTGAAACTTTTTCACATAAGCATCGCAGCCCCAAACTTTAAGAAACGACAGCTTAGGTTTCTAGCCAAACCATAGTTCATATGGTGTCGTCTCAACGGATTTAGATGGTGCCCTATTTAACGTGAATGCAGCTGTCTCTAATGCATAAACCCAACATCATAGTGATAAATCGGTAAGAGACATCATAGATTGCACCATTATGATGTGGTGTTCCAGGTGGCACGAATTTGTGAAACTATTCCACATTGTTTTAATTGAAGACCAAACTCATAACTCAAATATTCGTCTCCGCGATCAGATCGTAGAAACTTTATTTTCTTGTCACAATGATTTTCCACTTCACTCTGAAATTCTTTGAACTTTTCAAATGTTTTGGACTTATGTTTCATCAAGTAGATATACCCATATCTGCTCAAATCATCTATGAAGGTCAAAAATAACGATACCCGCCACGAGCCTCAACACTCATCGGACTGCATACATCATTATGTATTATTTCCAACAAGTTTGTTGCTCGCTCCATTGTTCCGGAGAACGGAGTCTTAGTCATCTTGCCCATGAGGCATGGTTCACAAGCATCAACTGATTCATAATCAAGTGATTCCAAAAGCCCATTAGCATGGAGTTTCTTCATGCGCTTTTCATAAATTTGACCCAAACGGCAGTGCCACAAATAAGTTGCAATATCATTATTAACATTGCATCTTCTGGCTTCAATATTATGAATATGTGTATCACTACGATCAAGATCCAACAAACCAATTTCATTGGGTGTATAACCATAGAAGGTTTTATTCATGTAAACAGAACAACAATTATTCTCTAACTTAAATGAATAAAAGTATTGCAATAAACATGATCAAATCATATTCATGCTCAACGCAAACACCAAATAACATTTATTTATGTTCAACACTAATCCCGAAAGTATAGGGAGTGTGCGATGATAATCATATCATTCTTGGAACCACTTCCAACACACATCGTCACTTCACCCTTTAACTAGTCTCTGTTCATTCTGCAACTCCCATTTCAAGTTACTACTCTTAGCAACTGAACTAGTATCAAATACCGAGGGGTTTCTATAAACACTAGTTAAGTACACATTAATAACATGTATATCAAATATACCTTTTGTTCATTTTGCCATCCTTCTTATCCGCCAAGTATCTAGGGGCAGTTCTGCTTCCAGTGACCAGTCCTTTTGCAGTAGAAGTACTTAGTCTCAGGCTTAGGTCTAGACTTGGGCTTCTTCACTTGAGTAGCAACTTGCTTGTCGTTCTTTTTAAAGTTCCCCATTTTCCATTTGCCCTTTTCTTGAAACTAGTGGTCTTATCTACCATCAACGCTTGATGTTTTTCTTGATTTCTACCTTCGTCGATTTCAGCATCACAAAGAGCTTGGGAATCGTTTCCGTTATCCCTTGCATATTATAGTTCATCACGAAGTTCCAGTAACTTTGTGATAGTGACTAGAGAATTCTGTCAATCACTATCTTATCTGGAAGATTAACTCCCACTTGATTCAAGTGATTGTAGTACTCAGATATTCTGAGCACATGCTCACTAGCTGAGCTATTCTCCTCCATTCTGTAGGCAAAGTACTTGTCAAAGGTCTCATACCTTTCGACATGGGCATGAGTCTGAAATACTAATTTCAACTCTTGGAACATCTTATATGTTCCATGGCATTCAAAACGTTTTTGAAGTCCCGGTTCTAAGCCGTAAAGCATGGTGCACTAAACTATCAAGTAGTCATCATACCGAGCTTTGTCAAATGTTCATAACGTCTGTATCTACTCCTGCAATAGGTCCGTCACCTAGCGGTGCATCAAGGACATAATACTTCTGTGCAGCAATGAGGATAACCCTTAGATCACGGAGCTAGTCCGCATCATTTCTACTAACATCTTTCAACTTATTTTTCCTCTAGGAACATATCAAAAATAAACGGGGAGCTACATCGCAAGCTATTGATCTACAACATAGATATGCAAATACTACCAGGACTAAGTCCATGATAAACTTAAGTTCAATTAATCATATTACTGAAGAACTCCCACTTAGATAGACATCCCTCTAATCATCTAAGTGATCACGTGATCCATATCAACTAAACCATAACCGATCATCATGTGAAATCACTACAAGAATACCCTTTACAAACCAATGCACATTCTACATCATTTTAGCTATACGTTGTAAAATTCACAATAGATACGCATATTAAAGGTTGCATATATGCGTTGTAGATTTGCATCTCTTACCTTATCATGGGACATATGAAAAGAAAAAAACAGGAAAGGAGACAGGGATGCGCGAGAAACAAATCCCCCTGATGCCCCTCTCTCTCTCCCAAATCGCCGTCACCAACCGCCTCGTCACCCTCCTCCTCCCACCTCGCTGCTGGCTCTCCCCTACCCTCCTCCCACCTCGCAGCTCCGGAGGCTAACCGATCCGCCGCATCACCCATCCACCAACTTATCACTCTCACATCCCATCTCTCTCTCTCTCTCTTGATGCAGCTCCTCGTTGCGCCACCGCACAGGCAACATCCGGCGAATCCCGCCATGGCGAAGCATACACTACAAAAAAAGACACATCCGTGACATTTTGGGCTGAACGAAATTTTTTTCTGTCATACATATGACACTTCTATGACGATAATTGTGACAAAATCCGGTATCATCATAGATGTGCTGGGCTCCTACTTCTATGACAAAGAAATCATGACAGAAAATGGGCTTTTTGTCTTGGGCGGGCCGGAGACGCAGCTGCATGACATTCTTTGGGCTGTCCATGATGGAAAAAACCATGGTAGAAGCGAGGGGGAGGAAAATTTCGGGGAGTTCCCGGTTACGGTGGGAGGTCGGGGGCCGAGCGATGCGCGTTTCTCTCGTACACGTACGCGCATGTGTGCGAGGCGTTGGCTCTAACTAAACCTGAGCGATTGCACTGCAGGCTACGCATTACTGAACCCGAGCGATCGATCGATGGCTGTTAACTGAACCCAATCGAGCGATTCCTTGCCTACTGCTGCTAACTGAAGCCGATCGATGGGATGAACAGTGAGAGTTGCGTGGGGGGGGTGTTGGATGAACAGTGAGCGGTGGCGTTGCCTCTGGATGAACAAGACCCCATCGTGTGGTGGAGGGCTGGATGAACAGTAGACGGTGGAGGGGTGCCCGTGGAGGGGTGGATGAACAAGACCGCGTGGTGTGGAGGGCAGGATGAACAGTAGATGGTGGAGGGGTGCCCGTGGAGGGGTGGTTGAACAGGACCCCGTGGTGTGGAGGGCTGGATGAACAGTAGACGGTGGAGGGGTAGTTGAACAGTAGCCGGTGGAGTAGCGCGCAGTGGAGGCTGGATGAACAGGAGCCCGTGGAGGCTGGAGGAGGTCGATGGTGGATGAACAGTAGCTCGTGGAGGCTGGAGGGGTCAACGGTGGAGATGAACAGTATCCCGTGGAGTCCCGTTTTGCGGTATGCCACACCCCTCCCGATGAATAGGACCCCCGTTTCGACCGTAGCGCTCCAACACAAGTCCGTTTCCTCCGTTTTGCGGTACGCCACATCCCTCCCGATCAACAGGACCCCCGTTTCGACCGTAGGAGGTACGTTTCCTCCGTTTTGCGGTACGCCACACCCCTCCCGATCAACAGGACCCCCGTTTCGACCGTAGGAGGTCCGTTTTCTCCTTTTTGCGGTACGCCACACCCCTCCCGATCAACAGGACCCCCGTTTCGACCGTAGGAGGTCCGTTTCCTCCGTTGTGCGGTACGCCAGGCCTCGTTTCCATCGCCTCTTCCGTCCAAGCCCTCCCGATGAACACGACCACGCATTCCGTTCTGACCCATGAACACGACGACGACGCTGTTTCTCCGTTCCGACCCAGCCATGTACATGAGCCCTCGCCGTATGTATGCACGAGTAGGCGTTCGAGACCCCGCCCGTATGTACACATACGTGGCCGTATTTTCTTTCTTGCACCCTGGCCGCCTCTACTACAACACGTGCGCGCCTCTACATCCACCAGTATATATGTACGTTCACGTTCACGACCAGAATGACAACGCTACGTACGCTTCGACCAGGTGGGTCCCGACTGTCAGGCACTTCCTTGCGTGCGAAGGTGTAGCTGGTGGGTCCCAGCAGTCAAGGGGAAACGTTTTTTCGCGAAATACGATGGCCCGTACAGTGGGTCCCTGCTGTCAGGTGGAGGAATCATTATTTTTCGCGTAATAAGGAGGCACTTCCTTGCTGCCGCCGTGGACCCAGCTGTCATCCTCTCCACATATAGTCCACGTCCGATGGAAGTCGTTCCTTGACAACATTGACCACGCCGCACCGAGAGCACCAGGGCGGTGGACGACGGTGAGGCCTAGGAAGGGGACGACGGGGAGCCGGGGAAGACGCGGCAGTGGAAGCCCGCGCGTGAGCGGAGAGGAGTACGAGGGATTCACTGGTTCGGCTGCGGTGTGAGGCTGCTGTCGCCGTAGGGCCTGGCCAGCGGTGGGAATAGTAGGGGCGGTGAGGCCTCCGCGGCAGCACAGCCGGCCACGGGAGGCAGGAGCATGCGGCATGATCGGCGCTGCTTTGGGCGGCTGGAGCAAGAACACCAGAGGTTGAAGAAGCACTACGACCGTTGGATGGACATCGTACGGTCAATGGAGCTAGAATCGTTCATACTGACTAAGTTGACAAAGCCCTTCATCCCCGTCAACTTAGTAGGCCCACAAGTCAGCCTCCCACCAAGGTGGATCACAGCTAGCCGGGGGAGTATTCATTTTTTTGTGCGTAATAAGGAGGCACTTCCGGTGGGTCCGAGCTGACAGCGGGGGGAACGTTTTTTTCATGAAATACGGTGGCCCGTCCGGTGGGTCCCAGCAGTCAGGGGGAAACGGTTTTTCTTTGCAAAATACTGGTGGCCCGTCCGGTGGGTCCCTGCTGTTAGGTGGAGGAATAATTATTTTGCATGTAATATGGAGGCACTTCCTTGCTGCGGCCGTGGACCCAGCTGTCAGCCTCTCCACGTACAGTCCACGTCCGATGGAAGCCGTTCCTTGACCATGTTGACCACGCCGCGCCAAGCGCACCAGGGCGGTGGACGACGGCGATGCCTAGGAAGGGGACGAAGCAGAGCCGGGGAAGACGCGGCAGTGGATGCCCACGCATAGAGGAGTACGAGGGCACTGGTTCGCTGCGGTGTGAGGCTGCCGTCGCTGCAGAGTAACAGGGGGTGTGGGTGACTAGAGGGATGGCCTGGCCAGCGGTGGGAGTAGTAGGGGGCAGTGAGGCCTCCACCGCATCACAGCCGGCCACGGGAGGTAGGAGCACGAGGCACGACTGGCGCTGGTTTGGGCGGCTGGAGCAAGAAGGCCAGAGGTTGAAGAAGCACTACGACTGTTGGATGGACATCGTACGGTCACTAGAGCTAGAATCATGCATTATTGACTAAGTTGACAAAGCCCTCCGTCCCCGTCAACTTAGTAGGCCCACAAGTTAGCCTGCCAGTATACTGGGTCCCATCTAACAGGGGGAGTATTCATTTTTTTTGTGCGTAATAAGGAGGCACTTCCTTGCGTGCGAAGATATAGCTGGTGGGTCCGAGCTGTCAGCGGCGGTAACGTTTTTTTCGCGAAATACAGAGGCCCTTTCGGTGTGTCCCTGATGTCAGGTGGAGGAATCATTATTTTGCACGTAATATGGAGGCATTTCCTTCCGTGCGGCCGTGGAACCAGCTGTCGGCCTCTCCACGTACAGTCCACTTCAGATGCATGTCGGTCATTGACCATGTTGACCAGGCCGCGCCGAGAGCACCAGAGCGGTGGACGACGACTAGGAAGGGAATGACACTGAGGCAGGGAAGACTCGGTAGTTGTTTCCCACGCGGAGGGGAGTACGACTGTACGAGGGTTTACTGGTTCGTCTGCCGTCGCTGGAGAATAACAGTAGGTGTGGGTGAGTAGATGGATGGCTAGGCTAGCGATGGGAGTACGGTGGGGCGGTGAGGCCCACGCGGCAGCAGAGCCGGCCGCGGGGAGGAGGGAGCAGGCAGTCCCGCCGGTGCCTGTTTGAGCGGCTGGAGCAGGAAGAGTAGAGATTGAAGAAGCATGACGGCCGTTGGATGGACATCCAACAGTCACTGCTTGTGCGTCAACCTTTTTTTAGGAAAGCCTCAAATCTGTGGAAAACAGCATATACCCATCTGCCATTATTTCTAATAATTTTCAGCCCATTTGCTAATTCTTAAGATTTTTTTGGAGCCCATAGTCTTTTTGTTAGCATTACAGCCCAAATTGTGGCCACGGTTAAAAAATTATACAAAATTTTGCATATTTCGGTGCGGTCCGAACTGTTTTTAATCCCGAAATTTCGACTCACATTCAAACTGATTTTAAAAATAAATGTATATCAATATAAAATCCAACAAATTCTCCACGCATAAAAATTAATGTAATTTAAAATCTTGAAATGAAAAAAAAGATATTTGAACTAATTGCCGGTTTGATGTGTTTTAAAAATGTACAGCCCATTTCTCATTACTGATGGGCTTTCTTGGCCACCCGAATGAAAGCTCTCCTCGTCTTGAAAGATTTGCAGCCCAATAGGCCTGACAAAGCGACTTACTTGGCAAATCACAAAAAAACTGGGCTATGGCCGTGGACCCAGCTGTCAGCCTCTCCACGTACAGTACTCTTCCGATGGAAGTCGTTCCTTGACCACATTGACCACGCCGAGCGGAGAGAACCACGGCGGTGGACGACGGCGAGGCCTAGGAAGGGGACGACGCGGAGCCGGGGAAGACGCGGCAGTGGAAGCCCGTGCGGAAAGGAGTATGAGGGTTCACTGGTTCGGATGCGGTGTAAGGCTGCCGTCGCCGCAGGGCCTGGCCAGCGGTGGGAATAGTAGGGGGCGGTGAGGCCTCCGCGGTAGCACAACCGGCCACAGGAGGCAGGAGCATGCGGCACGACCGGTGCTGCTTTGGGCGGCTGGAGTAAGAAGACCAGAGGTTGAAGAAGCACTACGCCCGTTGGATGGACATCGTATGGTCACTGGAGCTAGAATCGTTCATATTGACTAAGTTGACAAAGCCCTCCGTCCCCGTCAACTTTGTTGGCCCACAAGTCATCCTCCCACTATGGTGGGTCCAGCTAGCAGGGGGTATTCATTTTTTTTGTGCGTAATAAGGAGGCACTTCCTTGCGTGCGAAGATATAGCTGGTGGGTCCGACATGTCAGCAGGGGGAACGTTTTTTCGCGAAATACAGAGGCCCATCCGATGGTTCCCAGCTATCAGGTCCTCGCAAAGAAAAAGGGAAAGAAAATCAAAGACTTCGGAAGGCGTATAGAACAAGCAAGTGTACCAGTAAAGAGACGTTGCCGAGTTTTAGAAAAAAGAAAGACGTGCTCCTGTAGCTGGTTCAAATCCAAACCTAGACTATGACTATATATGGTGCTATGCTACTCTGCAAGTAATGAAACTGACATATCCAACGTTCGCTTCTCCTCTTCTCTACTTACTCTGCCTAGCATCAGAAGCTCTGGCCGCAGCAACCATGTCCGCTGGCTGCTCGTCCACCAGCTCTTCAGCAAGCAACAACCAGATATGCACCAAGTCGCAACCCGTACCATCACCTGTGGGCCTCATCACGCCCTCGCCGGCACGCGCACCGCAGCCGATTTCTCATCGCAACCTGCTGCCGTTGGTGTGGTGCCACTACTGCAAATCACGCAGAGTCATCCGTCGCGTCCCAACCACAATCTGCAACCCTGGCCGAGTCTTCTACAAATGCCCAAATCATGGGGTAATAATATTTTTAAGTGTTGTTCTGCTGCTTTCAGTTGCTGATTTTTTTAATAGTTTGGTTGATGATCTACCAATTTGATTCGTGCAGAAAAGGGAAGATTCGTGTGATTTGTATTTCTAGGAAGTTGCTGAAGTGGGGGAATGCAACTACGCTGATTATTTGGTTAGCCGAGGAATCCCAATACCAGCAGGTTGGGGCGTTGGACAAGTAACTGAAGAAACGGCAGAAGAGGAAGATGCAGAGCAGAAGGTTAAAGATGCAGTTCCTCTGGTCATGGCCAAGCAACAGCTGCTGAACGGCCTTGACAGCAATGAGGAGATGAAAGAGCTTGTGAAGATAATGGGCAAAATCGATGTGCTCTGTAGGATGATTGTCTCTTTATTTGAAGTGTATGTAGCACTCGTGATGTATTCAGTGGCTACGACATGAGCACTTTGCTGAAACTACTAATGAATGAAACCTGTGTAGCAGGCTAGGCGTAGTGTTGTGAACATCTAATGATTTCTATTAACGGAAATCAGGGGGTATCCCCTTTTGCTCATATAAATAAATAAATAGCAGAGGCCCTGTCGGGTCAGCTTTGTTCTCATTCGAAGACGTCGAGCAAATTGCAGTCCAACAGCAAACTATGTCATCAAATTCAAGTCTCACAGCCAAATATGAGTACAACTAAACAACAATGTCATCATGTTTTAGTTGCCATACAATCACCAAACACAAATCAGCATACATAACAAGTGATGTTCTCACAGCAAAATACCAAACAACATGTTCATCAGGTTTCAGTTGTCATAGCAAACACAATTTCACATAGTAGATAAAAAATGTCTTTTGACACGCAAATACGACAAAAGCAATGTAATCATCATCCGCAGCAGCAGCAGCGTCAACATCTTCGCCATGTGTATCAGTCTGAATCATAATTCCCCACGGTGTCATCTTCTTCTTCGTCCTCAACGTCCTCGAACGTTGGCTTCTTCTTGATCAACTCTTGTATGTCCACAGCACGACAGGCAATCTTTTCGCCGGTGTCATTGACATGATGGTTCTCAAAGATATTAGGAACATCTGTGTTATCTTGTACATCAGGAGCAGTGTAAGCATCATCTTGTTGTGCAACTTCATTAAACGAATTCCTCTGCTCAAACCTTTGCAATACTCTCCAGTCATCGCTACGTGCAAATGTGTATTCCAAGAAAAATATCTGTGTTGCTTGATTTGCCAAAATAAAAGGATCATTGGTCTGGTACGCCGCCTTGACATTGATGGATTTGAAATAATCATCAGCTCTGGGTTTTGCGATCCTGGAAAACAGGTTATACCAACGACAACACAACAGAACCACACACCGATGATCCTCGAAACTGGAGATATACTGCAACTGAACAATGTCAGTTATGTTAGCATACATTTCAGTTGTCTCTTTGTCATACGTATCTGTGCTCATGATGGCACTGTTTTGTGTCTTCCTGCCTTCGTATTGTGCAAGGGTGTTGTAGCGCACATCTCCAACAACGCAAGATTCATAATGTATTATCTGAGTATCAGGACCCATTGCTAGTGAGTAAAGGGCATCATCAACTGCCTGCCCATCCTCCCGCATCTTCTTAACCTATGGTTAGAAAATAGACAAGCTGATCATCTTATGTACTCAATATATTAAAAAAACTGACAGTGCACTTCAAAAGCTTACATGGTTCTTGAACCATTTCACAAATCCTGCCATAACCAGTTTGTCAATGTTTCTTGGATTTTGCGGCAGTAACTCCTCTTTGTAGATGCTGCACAACATAGTGATCGCGTCAAACATCTAAATATATAAGAATGTGCTGCAAGTTTGGTAGATTACGATGTATAAGCTGCAGTACTGCACTTACTTGATATAAGGTAGTATCTTAGGACAGTTATTCAACACATACCAAACCATTTTGTCCAAATCTTTAGGTTTGTCCTCTTGTCGACTCTTCCCTGTAACTCGAACAGAATAATCGAAAACATTGAGCCCGGGATTGTCTTCACCCACCTCTTTGCTAACCTGATCAGTTGTTTCAATGTATTTTGAGCAGAATGTCAACGCTTCTGTAGCAATGTAGGCCTCTGCAATGGAACCCTCGGGTCTAGCTCTGTTCCTAACATAGCCCTTGAAAGTTCCTAGCCGCCTTTCAATAGGGTACATCCAGCCATACTGTAATGGACCACTAGGTAGTGCCTCATCAGGTAGATGAACAGCCAAATGCACCATCACATCAAAGAAGGTTGGAGGATATATCTTCTCAAGGTCGCATAGGATAGTTGGTATCTTGTCTCTAACACGCTCCAAAGCATCTATCCTGATATTTCTACTGCAGAGTTCCCTAAAGAATTGTCCCAACTCTGCAGCTGCTCTGTATAAGTCAGGGCAGCCCAATCCTCTAAGGATAGCAGGTAAAACCCTTTGAAGTAGGACGTGGCAGTCATGAGTTTTCAACCCTTCTACCTTGTTTCCATCTGCACTGACTCTCCTTTCAGGGTTGGAAGCAAATCCATGTGGGAATCTCACACGTGAGAGGACCTCGCAGAATTCTTTTCTTTTTACCTTGTCCAAGACGTACACAGCTGGTGCCATATCCCGTGGTTTACCTTCATCTTGCACCTGCAAATCCTGTCTGATACCCAGGTGTGTCAAATCAATCCTAGATTTTAAGGTATCTTTCGTCTTGCCTTCAATATTAAGAAGTGTGCCGATAATGCTATCACATATATTTTTCTCGATGTGCATCACATCAAGATTATGCCGCAGATCCAAATCTTTCCAATACTCCAAGTCCCACAAAGTGGACCTGCGGTTAAACAATAATCTCTCTTCTGCCCGGCCACGCTTCCTTTTCCCGCTACCATTATCAGGATGGTTTCCTGGTGTAATATGCCTGACCTTCTCTAATTCCACTTGCAACTCATCAGCGGTGAGCCTCTTTGGCGCATCACGGTTTTCATGCTTTGCATTGAACACATGTCTTCGGTATTTTCTAGGAAGCGGCTTGTCCTTGGCAAGGAAACAGCGGTGTCTAATGTAACAGATCTTGCTAAGTATTGCGTATGACAGCGGATTCCTGTCACAGCGAACACATGCATTGTAACCATGTGTCGTTCGCCCTGACATAGTGCCCAAAGCCGGATAATCATGGATGCACCAAATTATAATAGCACGCAGAAAGAAATCAGCTGGTGGGCTGCTATATAGGTCTCGAGTGAGAACACCCTTCCATAGCTGTTGAAGTTCCTCCACAAGAGGCTCCATGAACAAATCAAAATCCTTTCCAGGACTTTTTGGACTTGGGATGAGCAAGGCCATCATGTAGTTTGATTCTTTGGTGCGGACATTTGGAGGCATGTTGTAAGGGATAACAAGCACTGGCCACATGCTATATGTGGTGCTCTGGTGGCCAAATGGGTTAAATCCATCTGAAGCTAAGCCAAGTCTAATGTTTCTCGGGTCAGCAACAAACTGTTTATGTTTATCATTGAAACTTTTCCACTCACTACCATGAGATGGATGGCTCATTACATTCTGATCTCTGTACTCCTGGTTCCTAGAATGCCACAGTACATCCTCTCTTGTTTCAGCATCATGAAACAACCTCTGCAATCTTGGTGTAATTGGAAAATGTTTGAGAACATTATGAGGAATCCTCTTCACAGCATCGCCATCTTTCCATCTTGATGATTTGCATTTCGGGCATTCACTTAAGTTGGCATAATCCTTCCGGAACAGAACACAATTATTCTTACAAACATGGATCATATCATATCCAATTCCAACTGCATGAAGGAAATTCTTCATTTTACTGTAGGTGTGTGGCAGCTCAGACGCATCTGGGAAAGATTCACGGAAAGAAGCCAACATCGCATCGATTGTTGGTCATCCGCTCAGATGTCTTCACCTGAAGAAAGTTGACCATAGCTGAGAATACTGACAGCTTATTTCCTGGGGTGACAACAATGTTGCATTGTTCCAACATGCGGGCCCACCGTTTTTCTTCTGCAGGTGAAAGTTCACGGAATGCATGAGCATTTCGTAGCATTGTTTCAATGTTGGTCAAACTCACTGGCTCCGCCACCACCACCTCCTCCTCCTCTTCCACCTGATCATCAGGCAGATCAAGATGGTGATCTGCTGCTTCCACGTAGTCAATAACATTGACGTTCACAGCTTCACCATGATGAACCCACCTAGAATATGTGACCGACATCCCATACAAGTGTAGATGATTTTGCACAGTTGACTGGGGTCTTGTAACTGAATTCATACAACTGCTACATGGGCAGAGCACATCTGATTTCGGACCACCGTACTCAGCTCTGATAAAGTTCATGAAGTTTTCAACCCCCTCGACATATGCAGCGGAGAATCTTTGAGCAGAAGTTATCCAAGTCCTGTCCATCTGTTAGACATACAAATTAGTTCTTCTACTAGATATTACAGGAAAAACATATATGCTTTTTTATGAAGTCCAGAAAAAAAATACCTAGGTCGATATCTAAAGCTATGGCAAGATATTTGGACGAGCAGATCTAAGTAACGAAATATATGTAAAGCTAACTCAGCAAACAGATTTGAGTGCCAAATTATGGCAGGCTGTTTCAGCAATCAATGAGGCCGAGCACACAGCGATCGAACTATCGAAGGCCATCGCAGCAACAAAGATCGAGTATAAAACGGTGTAGAGCTATTTCACCTAACAGATTGGCTACTAGACCATGGCAATCTACGTCACAATAAATATATGGCAGGATATTTTAGCAACTAATCAGCCTTGGCATGCCATCTCAGCTAAGCAGATTGAGTGCAGAACAGGGCAAGGAAGCTTCTTAAGCAGAGCATATTGACAGTAAACTACTTTGGAAAACAGTGAGATTAACAGCGTCCATCAGCTAACATTCAGTGCTACACCGACGTGAACGGGGCCTCAGTCTAGAATGCGCGTACCGTGGGAGAAGCTGACCATCGTGCGTCTCCACGCGAACGTAGCCAGAGGTGGCGGCCCGGCTACAGGACGGCAGTCTACGAGAGCGTACTGTGGGAGCGAGAGGATCGCCGAACCGCGGCACCGACGTATCGGCGCAGCGGGGAGGGCGGCTTTGGCGGAGCGAATGGAGTGGAGGGGGACAGGGGGGAGGGGGGTTGGGGAATATTATTGGCTAGTTGGCCGAAGGGCGGTTGAATCGGATTTGGGGGGAATTTTTGGGTGTGGGGGGGGAGGATTTTCACGCGGTGGGCGGGGGAGTTTGGTGCATGGTCGGTTTCTCCAAGTGTAGTCCCACGTGTTAGTGAAGAGGCAAGCCGAAGCGCGTTCCGTTTGCGTGAGCCGTGTGTAGGACCGAACGTGTGTGTGGTGCAATGCAACCGCGACAGGAGTGCTGTGAGTGTACCGCGTTTTTTCCTTTTAAACTAGGTGCTTCGCCCCCACAAAAAAAAATCTGTTGCTTCGCGCGATCCATCGATACTACTACTAGTAATCCGGTAATCCCGACTAAAACGGCGCGGCCGGGTCTTTTCCCGCGCGATATGCCGGGAGGTTGGCTTAGTTGGGTTTTTTAGGACGAGTAATGCTACACCTACGTAATCCCAGTTACGTAATTAACGTAATGTGAAATTTGTGAGCTGTTGATTGTAGATTGGGGGGAGGGAGGGGCCCATCACAATGAAAATCAGGGGAGGAGAGAGAGAGGCAATTTATGTTAACCCTTTCATAGGTTCCCGCAGATGTAGAAAGATGTGTCCGATCCTGCAATATAGGCCGTCCGATCTATATCTAACGGATAGGAAGAAAACTATGACAATTTACCCGCACTCATCTCCACATTTGCAGATAAGGCTTTCCCTCGTTCATCCTTTTCTCCCACAAGATCTTGATCTTCCGTGCAACGCACGGGCATCTTGCTAGTACTCCTACAATATGTATATTATTGTGAAAGTTCATATACACCGGCCGAGATTAATGCAAACACGGCAGATTTTCATTACATTTCAAACTTTTATAGGACAAAAAAATAAAAGAAACTTGACCCTAAACCTATTCTACGACGGCGACCGACGTCCTCCATCTTTGATCTCCATGTACAGGGGCGGGGTTCAAGACCCGTGAAGTGAAGGTGCGGTCTCCGGCGAGGAAAAGTAGAACACGCGGGAGACGTACCGGCCAGTTGGCACACCATGCCCTGCCGCCTCCCATGCCCTACTCATCCTCGGAGGAGTCCCCGACCTCGGCGGTGCCGAACGTTGGACGGCGGCAAGTAGGACGCGTGGCTGACGGTGCTCCCGTCATCGGCCGCCAGCGTGGCCACCGCTTGTGCGGCGACTTCAGCGAGGGCGGCGACCTCGAGCTCTATCCCCGAAGACAAGCTCTCCCGCAGAGCGTTCATGCTTGCGGTCATGGCGGATGTGGTTCCAGGTAGGATGATGATGCACTATGGTGTGGAGGTTAGCTGGGCGTGGCCGCTTTAAGTAGCGCATTCCGGTGAGGCCAAGCATCCGGGTGCGTCATTAAGTCGCCGAAGTTGTTCCTCGGGCATCGAGCCTCTTAATGGAGACATACGAACGGACGGCATGAATGCAGGCAGCTGGCGCCGGCTGGGAACGCACCGCGCGATGGCACGAAGGACGAGGGTTTTGGTGTGCTAGGGTAGTCAGCTGCGGTCGTGGCAACGTTGGAGATGCCCTTTGCTCACATGCGATCCCCGCATGTCAATTAAAAAGCAAGACGACTCGGCATGGTCTCAGGTCCAGAAGATGCAGTTGGCCGCGCTATAGCACTCCGCGGACGTGTCACGGCGCCCCGTGCATCCTCGATGAGCCGGGTGTTGGGGTGTGTTTGGATTGTGGCCAAAGTGCACCTTGCCAAAATTTTGGTCATGACCAAAAGATTGGTCTTTGTTTGGATGGTTGCCATTTTTTTGGCATGCCAATGAACTCTAGCCAACTCTAGTTCATTTTTCTTGCCAATGTCGGCCAAATCATGGGCAACCAATACCTCAACCAAAAATTTGTTCATGACCCAAAGATCGGTCTTTGTTTGGATGGTTGCCATTTCTTTGGCATGCCAATGAACTCTAGCCAACTCAAGTTCATTTTTCTTGCCAATGTCGGCCAAATCATGGGCAACCAATACCTCAACCAAAATTTTGGCTACCCAATGCTTTGATGGGGCAACCTTGGGCACAAACAAAACATACCGTTGGTCGTGCCACAGCACTAACGCAACCCTTGGCAAACTGAAACCGACTATGTCTAGCGACGATATGAGCGTGTCGCTCACCGCGGTCGCCGTGTCCAAAGGCGGTGCTGGAGCTGCGCCCCGTTGTTGGCCCCAACGACCCACATGAACGGTTGTCGGTGGCGAGGAGGTCGTGGGCCAGCTCCTCCATTGGACTAGTCTGCGCTACGTCGTCCCGACGGGTGTGCCCCACATGTCTGTTTCCCTGTTTTCCCGGCCATATTCGAGCGTCAGTGCTCCGCGTTGCGCATTAGGCCTTTCACTATGTAGGCCAAGCGAGACAACTTATTGTTTATTTGAGCCGTTCAAGTATAATCATGTGGCGTTTGCTTATTTCTCATTCCTCTCCAACCCTCTTCTCCATCAATCATGTCGCCCTCCAGTCGAGTCCATCCTCCCGCATGCCTCATTTGAACATTCCACCGAGTATCATTCACATGTACCCACCCTAGTCCTCTTTCAATAGATCTCTGGACCCCGAGATGAAATCAAGAGGGAACGAGTGGGGGCACGTGATACCGAAGGCGGATTCAAAATTTTGAACCGGTGATCATAGCATCCGCAAATCATATATAAAGGGTATTCAATGTTCGTTTCGTTTTTGAACATACAATATACTCCCTCATATCCTTTCTACTCCCTCCTTCCATCTATATTGGGCCTAATGCATTTTTCAAGACCGCCTTTGACTATTGACAACATTAATAGTACATGACATGTATAATACAAAAATTATATCATTGGAAGCTCCTTTCACATACGAATTTGATGGTATGCTTTATTTAAGTTGCATGTCATATATTATTGCTCTACCTTTTGGTCAAAGTTAGCCTCGAAAACGCATTAGGCCTTATATAGATGGAAGGAGGGAGTAGTTTACATATTAGTTTTATCTGTAGTCAAAGTATATCTACTTTGATAAAAAAAGATATCAACATTCAACAACGCCCAATCAATATTGTTAGATTCGTACGTACTCCTAGATTTGTACTCGAGATGGTTTCCAATTTGACTATTGACAAGATTAATAGTACATGAGATGTATAATGTGAAAATTATATCATTGGAAACTCCTTTCACATACAAATTTGACTGTATGCGTTGTGTAAGTTGCATGTCATATATTATTACTCTAACATTTGGTCAAAGTTAGCCTCGAAAAACACATTAGACCCTGTATGCTTTGTGTAAGTTGCATGTAATATATTATTACACTAACATTTATGTAAGTTGCATGCCATATATTATTACTCTAACATTTGGTCAAAGTAGTATAGTGGAAGTGGATCCTCTGACGTAGGTATCCCTGCCTTACCCTCCCTTTCGGTCACATACTGGCGGACCCCATGCTTGCTAGGCCCCGCATGTCAGTTACTCAATGTGTTCGGCCACGTCAGGGGATCCTCATCCGTAGTAATACTCCCTCTGTTTTTATTTACTCTGCATAAAACGGAGGGAGTGGTGGTATAATAAATGATGCGGGCGGGGAGGGGGAGGGACGTCGGTTTGCTCTCAACTGCGGTCCCACAAGCGAGCGAACACGCAAGACAAAGCGCGTTCCATTCGGTGGGCGACATGGAGGGTCCAGCGTGCCAGGCTGCAACGCGAACATGACAAGAGCGATGTACAGTCAAAACCGATTGACCGGTCGTCACCGGAACCACTATTCACACCAGAACCTTCGCTGCTCGGCCTACGCCAGCCACTGCCCTAAAACCACACCAAATCTCCAAGCCATTCCCCCACCTTTCGATCCCCTAGCCCGAATCAAGCGTCCCCTAGTTCGTCGGAAAGCCATCGTGCGCCGCAAGATCACTTACTACAAGATGCTGACGCCGGAGCGCCACGCAAAAATCGCGGTGGCGGTCGGCGCCATAGACCTCCGTTCCCAAGCTCTCTTTGCGGCGGGCCAACCCCCGAGTTCTCTGGATCCAAGCTACGAGGAGGAAGAAGCCGATCCAATGTTCATGGCAGAGGTCGCGGTGCAGAAGGCCCCTGATGGTTATGAGACGATGGACGTCGACTTCGTGCCGGCGTCCGAGTCCCGCATGGTGCAGGCGGACCAGCGGTTCAACATGGCGATACTAAAGGAGGACCGGGAGGCAGATGCTCAACTCAACGCAGAGCGCGCGCATGCCGCTGCCATCAAGGCTCTCCTGCAGGCGGAACCGGATGTCGTGGATGTGAACCGGGCGGCGGAGGCTCAACTTGAGGTGGAGCTTGCGGATGGCGCTGCCATCAAGGCCCTCCGGCAGGCGTAACCGGACGTCCTGGACTTGAACCGGGCGGCAGACGCTCGACTCGACGCAGAGCCGCGGATGCTGCTCTCATCGACGCCCTCCTGCAGGCGGAACCGGACATCCTGGACTTGAACCGGGCGGCGGAGGCTTGACTAGACGCAGAGCGCGCGGATGCCGCTGCCATCGAGGCCCTCCTGCAGGCGGAACAGGACATCCTCGACTTGAACCGGGTTGTGCTCTTGTCCGTGCAGAGCGCCCGCACGCTCCGCTTGAACGAGTAGCTGGAGGCCGAGGACAACCACGGTGCGGAGACACACGTCGACAGCGATGGCTGGTTCGCACCGGCAACCAAAGACGACGAGGCCGTCTCTTTCCGCGAGCAGTGATAGTTTTTCTATATGTTGTTGTTTTCATGGATCTTTTGCTGTGTAAAAACATATATTTGTTATGCAAGTCACCTGACTTGGGGTCAGTCTACCATTTCAGGCGGTTGGATGAATATCCTACGTCTCCTAACCCTTCTTTCCTTCTTCCTCACCTCTTCTTCTTCCCCAACAGACCACCGCACGGGCCGTACGGATACTCCCCAACATGCGGTTGGATAAACATACTCTATGAACGAAAATTATGTGTCAGCGATAGGATGGCTGAGTTTGGTGTGTTCACATGCGACAGCACCTGTTAGTGAGGGTGCGTTCCCTTGGTTGGGTTTGCGGCGTGCAGGAGCGACTATGTGAGGGTGCAGTGCGATCGCGGCGTGCAGGAGCGACCGTGTGAGGGTGCGGTGCGACCGCAATAGCCGTGCGCAAGTGTACCTCCTTCTCATTTTGAAAACTTTAGGCAAGCTTGGCAAAAATGTGTGGCGAAGTTTGGCAATGCAAGGCCTAGACCCAAACAGGATAAGTACGTACTCCCTCCGTTTCTTTTTAGTACGTACTAGGAGTACTAGTGTTAAAAAAGAAAGGCTGGGTTTTCCTTCGCGGGATTTAATCGATACAAATCCATGTTTCACGTGTCAATTAATGTGTATTTTCTTCTCCAAAGACCAAAGAGCTAACCATCTCACTCCTCATCGCTAGATTAATGCAGCGCCATGCAAACCAACCTTCTCAGTTTCGCATGCATGCAGGGGATATTAATGTCCTTGGTCGCTAACCCCATCAATTTTGCTTCGATTAGTGTTAGTGGCCCTTTCCAAATTGTAATTTTGATATACTGGCCTTGTGTACAAAAAAATGGAGGCAGTAACTATATTTGACTTCCTTCCCCATTGCGATGACGTCGACGATATTTTTTTTGTGATGGTTTGGCGAAGTGCGTTCGACGGAGAACACCATTTGCATCCAGGAAGTCCTTTACTAGTACTACTAGGAGTAACTAATGCGGTGAGATGGCTTCTCGAAGAAGACGATGGAGAAGCGGAGTCAGCGAATAGTGAAATGATGGTTGCTTCGTCCATGCTTTTGTGATTTGACGCCTCACTGCTTTGTGATTTGTGATAGAAGGGACAGGGGAGTAGACTCTGTGCTCTATACTGTAGTACTACATGCGTCCAAGCATGGGAGAAAGGGGAGAGACGTTGCATTTTTCTATTCCTTCAATCAATCAATCACGAAGCTTCGGTTCCATCTTTTTCGCTTTGGCATCACCATCCACAATGGTTCCCACGATGCCAAAAGCTATTTTCACATTTGGCTACACATTGTGGATGCCCTTAACCGTACCACTTGGTTTTGCTCCTGTGTGCTATCTATACAAATCTCAATTATATTGATCTAAAAAATTATTGAATCGAGATTAGTAAAAAGGAGGTGATTTTGCCACACGGATGGCGGGGGAGGTTTCTTACTTGAGCAATGCTACATCCACGTAATGGTTTACGTAAAGTTACAAACTGATGTGATGTGGGACTATTTGATTGGATTAAAGGAGAGGATTAAGCCCACCCCACCTGAAAATCAAGGGGGCATATATAGATTAGATGGAAAGTATACGTAGCAGCTACGTAGCCCTTTGTAAGTCTAGGATTAGGCTTCTTATTTTCGGAGGACATTGTCCTGGCAGTTTGCTAACATGCGGTCCCACGTGTCAGTGCTTTACCAAGCCGATCCGCGTCCCACATGAGGCAGAACAACTGCAGAAGCAACACGTGGTTAAGTTGAAGAGGATGAGGGAGAAGCGGCTTCAGCAACGAGTGAAATGATGGTTGCTTCGTCCCTCCAACTTAACTGCGGGAAAGGTGCAGCTTTGTGATTTGACGCCTCATTGCTCATTACTATGCCGGCGCCATGACTGGAGTGCTTCACCCTAGCTGCTCTGCACTGTATTCTGGTATGGCACATGGACCCGGTAGCTTGATGTCCCACATGTCGGCGAAAGGGACTAGAAGATTTATGAAACCGAGCGCTCCACTCTTAGGGCGGAGGAGTAGATGACACGACGGCCCAGTGAACTGTCCCTTGTACTTTATAGTACTAGTATAGTTTTGTTGTTTCGCATGATCCATCAATACAAACCCGATTAAACAGGAAAGGGCGGGATTTTTCCCGCGCGGTAGATGATACTGGCCATACATTTCAAAGGCAATTTTAATGTATGCAAACTGAATAATTATAAGTAACAATATGATATCTAGTAAAACTAAAAACACATGTGATTTATTGTGTTAGCGTGTAGTAGTAGTGCTGTATTGCATAGTTGCTAGATGTAACATGCGAGAACATGTAGAGATGTAGTTTTGGAGGGCCTACAGAGAGAAAAGTGTAATACGGTCACCGAACTTCAGAATAAGCTGATTACGGTCACTATATACCTTTGCGGTGATTATACGGTCACTTGCTCACAGCTCAGCATCGGATTGCACTCTGTTGACCGGCCAAATAGTCTGCGTGGCGCCATGTTTACTAGTTAAATTGACCACGTTCGTTGTAGGTCCCACTTGTCAGTTCGCATGGGCAAAAGGTCAGATAAACACAAATTTACGCAGGCGCGACAAAGCTCCAACCCGTGTGCGGGAATCACCTGGTTGTGTATGTGTCTGTCAGGGCCTGATGTGTGCGCATGCACGTGTAGGTTGAGCACTTGAGCGTGAGAGTGTGTGTTGGTCGTGTGGTGTACTGGTGTGTGCATGCATGCGTGCGTGTGTGTGTGTGAGTGTTGCATGCGTGCGTGGGAGTGTTGCGTGCGTGCGTGGCTGCGTGTGTATGTGTGAGTGTTGCGTGCGTGCGTGGGTGCATGTGTTTGTGTGAGTGTTGCGTGGATGCAGTTCATGTGCATGCGTATGTGTGTGTATAATCACCACACCAGCTCATGTGTGTTAAAACAGACGGCTCAGCATACCAATACAAGGCCACCTTGTCCGCTGTGCCCGCGGTCATGACTTTGAACCACCGTCCAAATATTTTTTTGTCATTTGTTTTCATTCTTACTAGCAAGATGCCCGTGTGTTGCACGTAACATCAAGATGCATTTGTATGACTTGTTTATCTTGTGAGAGAAAAGGATGAACGAGGGAAGGCCTTATTTGCAAATGTGGAGAGGTGTGTGGGTACCTTTTTGCAAAATTGCCATAGTTTCTTTCCTATCCGTCAGATATAAATCGGACGGCCTATATTGCAGGATGGCAGGCACACCATCATCACCAACTCTGTTTTTATAAGAGTGTATTTTATGTATTTTATAAGAGTGTAGATGTAGAGTAGATACAAGTCGACAGGTGTGCACGCCGGTAGTGAGATAATGTGATGCAACACTAGAGGTGCCACATGGAGCGTTTAACTGGTCAGCTAGTCATGTCATGAGCAAATATAGAGTTGTACGGTGAGCCCGTGACTGCATAATAACCACTAAACATAAATGGTGACCGTAATGAGTGGATTCTGAAGTACAATGTACGTATCATGCTTTCGCTTCAAATACAATGATCGTCATTGCATATATCGCGAGAGAAAGATGAAACATGCCTGAATTTTCTGGGGGGCTTACTTTTAGAGGACCTGGAGATAGTTTTGTATGCATAAATGAAAGGGCGTATAGGGGGGGTATGCGATGGAGAGAGAGATGCTCTTCGTTTCACTTTATTATGACTAACTTTGTATATAGTATAAAAATATACAAATTCACAGTGCGGAATAAATATCTGTGTGGGCACCATGCAATGCAAATTAGTGTTCGTACTCCTCCATATAACTATGTAATGTTGTATATATGTAGAAACTCTAAAATATTTTTTTGGCCACACTTTATTCAAAAGGAATGTTGTATGCGAAATAAACGTGAAGATAGGGATTTTTAGATCAATGGGGTACGTGATGTAACATGTGTGAATGTGCAGTTGATACATTTGGCGGGGCCTAGAGAGGTATGTGTGTGTATTACGTATTCAAGAGAGGCATGGATAGAGGGGCCGACGGGGGGGCGTGGGAGAGATAGCACGAGAAATGAGTGTGGTCTAGAGAGAGAGAGACGAATATGACGTCACGACAAGAGATTCCATTCCGTTGAGTGTGTATATGCAAGGGGGAGGGAATAGAGGCACCAGGAGAAATTTTCTATGTGTGTGGTGTTTGTGTTGGTATTTGTGGGTGTGAGAAGATAATGAGACGTGGGGGCAGAGGGTGTGTCACCGCATGAGGTCCGGTGGGTCGAGGTGAGGCCCTTCATTCTGTTCTGTCCTGTGCCACATTGGTTGGCCCGTGACGCATTTAGGAAGACCCATGGATGACTAGTCGTACAAGACAAAGATAGCAGAATTCTGAAGGACTCTGTGTCCACTGACAAAGTTGGCTAGGATTTGTAACCCTAGGTTCTCGGACTAAGGTAACCCCTTTATCTCTGATATTACTATTCATCCAACCTAACTTTAAGGGGCATCCTACAAAATGCTCTGCTACAATCATACTCGTCGATTAGGAAGAGAGGTGTGAGACAATGCATGAGAGACAAGCATAAGGATAATGTGCGTACATGAGACACGTAGGAAGGTCCATGTATATAGAAAGGGTTGGTGAGGATTGTGCGTGTGTATGTTTGCGAGAGGAAGAGTGCTTGTGATAAAGGTTAGTGAAAACAGTTGTAAATGGTTACGAGAGAGAGGGAGGGTTATATCTAGAGCATGTGTGCGAGAACGACACCTCGGGAGAGTGTGTGTGAGCATGTGTGAGACCACCGATGGAGAGTGAAACTACACGTAAAAGACTGCTCTACACATTGATTAAAGATATAAATTGTATCCAAATATTAGGATGGGATCGTGATATTTGCAATTTGCGTAAGGAGTGGTCATTGATCCATCAGACATCTAGATTCTATCGAATTTGAGCATGTCTATGTTATTATTTGACAATTGATCCACATAGTTAGTATTTTGAACTCCAGACAATGCATCGCTTTAGCAATCGAATATAAACGTGAGTATAGTACATGTTGTGTGTGTAAAGCACATAAGTTACACAATGGACATTATAAATAGCTACTGAAGGAAATATGCCCTAGAGGCAATAATAGAGTTATTATTTATTTCCTTATATCATGATAAATGTTTATTATTCATGCTAGAATTGTATTAACCGGAAACATAATACATGTGTGAATACATAGACAAACGGAGTGTCACTAGTATGCCTCTACTTGACTAGCTCGTTAATCAAAGATGGTTATGTTTCCTAACCATGAACAAAGAGTTGTTATTTGATTAACGGGATCACATCATTAGGTGAATGATCTGATTGACATGACCCATTCCATTAGCTTAGCACCCGATCGTTTAGTATGTTGCTATTGCTTTCTTCATGACTTATACACGTTCCTATGACTATGAGATTATGCAACTCCCGTTTGCCGGAGGAACACTTTGTGTGCTACCAAACGTCACAACGTAAATGGGTGATTATAAAGGTACTCTACAGGTGTCTCCAAAGGTACATGTTGGGTTGGCGTATTTCGAGATTAGGATTTGTCACTTCGATTGTCGGAGAGGTATCTCTGGGCCCTCTCGGTAATGCACATCACATAAGCCTTGCAAGCATTGCAATTAATGAGTTAGTTGCGAGATGATGTATTACGGAACGAGTAAAGAGACTTGCCGGTAACGAGATTGAACTAGGTATTGATACCGACGATCGAATCTCGGGCAAGTAACATACCGATGACAAAGGGAACAACGTATGTTGTTATGCGGTCTGACCGATAAAGATCTTCGTAGAATATGTAGGAGCCAATATGAGCATCTAGGTTCCGCTATTGGTTATTGACCGGAGACGTGTCTCGGTCATGTCTACATTGTTCTCGAACCCGTAGGGTCCACACGCTTAAGGTTTCAATGACAGTTATATTATGAGTTTATGAGTTTTGATGTACCGAAGTTAGTTCGGAGTCCCGGATGTGATCACGGACATGACGAGGAGTCTCGAAATGGTCGAGACATAAAGATTGATATATTGGACGGCTATATTCGGACACCGGAAGTGTTCCGGTGATTTCGGAGAAAACTGGAGAGCCGGAGGGTTACCGGAACCCCCCCCCCCCCCCCGGGAGAAGTAATGGGCCATATGGGCCTTAGTGGAGAGAGAGAGGGGCAGCCAAAGGTGGGGCGCGCGCCTCCTCCCCCCTGGTCCGAATTGGACTAGGAGAGGGGGGGCGGCGCCCCCCTTTCCTTCTCCCTACCCACTTCTTTCCCCCTCCTAGTAGGAGTCCTACTCCTACTAGGAGGAGGACTCCTCCTTGGCGTGCCATAGGGGCCGGCCGGCCTCCTCCCCTTGATCCTTTATATACAGGGGCAGGGGGCACCCCTAGACACACAAGTTGATCCACGTGATCATATTCTTAGCCGTGTGCGGTGCCCCCTTCCACCATAGTCCTCGATAATATTGTAGCGGTGCTTAGGCGAAGCCCTGCGACGGTAGAACATCAAGATCGTCACCACGCCGTAGTGCTGACGGAACTCTTCCCCGACACTTTGCTGGATCGGAGTCCGGGGATCGTCATCGAGCTGAACGTGTGCTAGAACTCGGAGGTGCCGTAGTTTCGGTGCTTGATCGGTCGGGCCGTGGAGACGTACGACTACATCAACCAAGTTAACGCTTCCGTTGTCGATCTACAAGGGTACGTAGATCACACTCTCCCCTCTCGTTGCTATGCATCACCATGATCTTGCGTGTGCGTAGGAAATTTTTTGAAATTACTACATTCCCCAACAGCTACTACCTATGAACTAGCATACATTTGAATTCAACTTAAGGTGGTTTAAAAAAATCGAATTCAACATGAAGTCCATTCAATTATTTGAATTTGCACCAATATTTGCTCTAATTTTGTACATAATAGCATATGTAGTCGTGTACAAAATAGATTCAAATTTAGCTCCTCCATTCCAAAATAATCGTAGTTATGGGATTTTCAAGTGTTAAAATTTCAAAAAGAAGCGGCTAATTTAATGAGGTTTTCAAACATACAAGGTCAAATATAACGTTGTATATTTAGGTCAATCCTCATAGTTCAGGAGTACTCTAAACGTGAATGCTTGTGTTTCAAAATTTCGAACGAAGCGCCAAAAGAGCCTCTACTCGACCGAAACCGTGTGAGACCAATGTTTGGTAGTACAAGGAAATTACTTTTATAATAACTCCGACCCGTGAAACCTACCGGCCCAACCTCCAAAGGTCTAAACCGGGGTAGGTTTGTAGCTTCATCTAGACGCCACGCAACCGCATCCGAAAAACATTCATACACAATGGCGCCTAAGCACACATGCGCGCGGCCGAAATCGCTCCCGCCCACTATTTGGGACACCTGGGATTACCATCCTACCCCCGACCCGCAGTAGGTCCCAAATTTAAGAGGGAGGTAAAGTTTGTACTTTCCCCAAATTTCAAACAAGCGCGTCCCATCTACTGTTCAAAAAATCCAAAACAAGCGCGTCCCAGACCAAAACATGGTTCCCCCCCACCCGCCCGATTCCCCATTCGTACTCCGTGGGCGCCAAAACTACCTCTCCACTAGCCGCGAAACCCCGGTGTCCTCCGTCCGCCACCCCATCCCACCCATCAACTGTCGCCCTCCTCCATCACGCCGGAGCCGATACCCCGATGTCGTCGTCCACCGCAACCTCAACCGCAACGCCCTCCACGACTAGTAGTTGAAGCCGAGGCCGAGCCGTCCGTACCCGAGCCAGTTCAACCTCGCCATCCTACGCCACACCGCTGCCGCTCCAACTTCGCCACCCTCCACCGCACCGGAGCTGTTCCTGCTATGCCGTCCTTCGCCGCCTTGGATCTGCTTCCCCTCCGCTGACATACGGCCACGGCAACACAGTCAACAATTTGGCCATGGGTTCATCCAAGCATGCACCCTCCAGAACATCGGTTTCCCCGGTAAAAACAAGAAGATCGGCGCGACATGTGGGGGTGACCACACCGGCAACCAAAAAAGGTACTCCTCTTCCCTTATTCATGCAAATCTTACATCTCTGATTGGACGGTATTCATCCCATAGAAGACACTAGTTGACTGCTTCTTCTTGATACTAGATGTTTCTAGTAACTCGCGATGCGCAAGGTTTCTCCTCATATACTATTTCACCTTAGCTAGAGGTCCGACGCCCCCCTGAATTTCAATTTCTGGCCACTTGATTCCCAATTAACGGAAGCATTCCCCGGCGTAACAGGTGCTAGTACGCCTATTACACCGGGGAAGCAGCGGCTTGGTGTTTATCATAGGGGCGTGTGCAGCCTAGAGCTACTGGCGCCCGATCTGGAGGTCGGTCGGGATTAAAGGGATGGCCTGGGGGTGCTGCCGAGCACGGCGGTGGTGTGAGGTCGATGGGAGGGCGAGGTGGCGGAGACAGGGGTCTGGGCCGGTGGTCGCTGGCGGTTTGAGAAAGATCGTCAACAGTGACTGGCGGGAGGTAGACAAAGGCCATCTCCCCGTTCCTTGTAGATTGGACGGTTCATTAAAAAAATCGACTGACCTATTTATTTTCAGTCGACTGTTATCTTAGATATGACCACATGTGGTGGTGTGCTGGAGGAGTACCTGCATTTCCTGTGCTCATATATTACAAAATCATACAGAGTAGAATCTAATTTTGTTTTCCATGCAATGTTGTAGAGCTATCATATGTCTCTTGTCATTTATTTTTCAGCCACCTGCTATCTGCTACTTTTGCAGTGCACTAGTTCTGCACACACTTCACCCTTACTCTCACTGTTGTGTTTTTATGCAAGGGTATTTCAGACTCTGCTGCCATGAGAGAAGCCAAAAAGAAAAGAGAGAAGTCGCTCCAGTTTGTTGTGCGGCTAGGCAAGAAACGTTTCAATGCTTTAATGGGTGCAGTGTCAGCAGATGGAGACGGGGAACGTAGCTCTAGAGTTGATGACCTCGCTTGCAATGAACCACCATCCCAGGTGCTTGCTTTAACTTCGCGGTGTCATATGTGGTTGCATGTTCCATATGGTGTATAGCTTGTATTCTAAAGGCCAGAGTCGATAAGATGAGGAAAGATATTTTTTTTACATGAACCACCATCCCGTGAGCACCAGAAGACAAATAGCTAGTCAGGGCACTGGCCGAGCCAGTGACAAGTCCAGCAAAGATAGGCCTCACTTGGAAGCCAACTAAAAAGCTATTATGGTGGCGAAGCAGCCCGCCTCCTACCAGGCTCTCGGGTCCTAGATGATCATGCTCACCACTCCAGCCGGATGTCTAGCTTGTATTGCTTCCAATTTGGTTAAATTGCATCTGCTTAGCTTACACATTATACCTTTGAATATGACATGCCTTTCTGTTTTTGGTACATACTAGTACATCTGTGTATTAACCATGTTCTTACATCAAACTAATGTTCTTGTGTATCCCTCATCAATCACTTATGACGAGGCAGGCAGGCAAGGGGACTACTCCTCATTTAAAGAATGCAGCGTCAGCCTCCCGACATGATTCTCAAGAAACAGAAATGCTACATGAAGATAGTGAACGTAGCTCTGTAGTTGATTACAGCATTTCCCCTACACTTGCATCGCAGGTGCTTGCTCTAACTTGGCAGCGTGATATGTGGTTGCATGTTGCATATGGTGTCTAGATTGTAATTCTTCCAATCTGGTTAAACTGCATGTGCTAGTCTGCTTAGCTTATACATTATACCTGTTAATGTGACATGCCTTCCTGTATTTAGTACATAGTACATCTGTCTATTAAGCATGTCCTTACATAAAACTATTGTTTTTTTTGTATCTCGCATCAATCAACATGACGAGACACCTTTAGTATATGCAGTGCGATATTAGTTGCATCTTTCATATGATTTATAGCATGCACTGCTTCTAATTTGTTGAAATTCCATTTATGATGGGACGCTTTTAACTTGGCAGAGTCATATTGGTTGCATCTTTCATGTGGTGTCTAGCTTGCATTGCTTCTTATTTGCTGGAATGGTTTCTGCTTAGTTTACACAAACAGTTGTGAACATGCCATGCCGTCCTGTTTTTCATACATATTCCATCCTGGTATCATGTGTTTGCCTTACATCAAAGTAGTGATTGTCAGTATCATGCATGAATGAGTTCTGAAGAGACAATTTTATAGCTTTTTCTTGTCGGTTTTACTTGACAATTCAAAATCAATAAAGCGGAAGGAAGCTAGCAAGGCAGCGGATAAAGGTGCTCCTTCCGAACGGAGGGCCTCTACAGCTTCTACTCCTCCACACCCCCAAGATGATTTCCAAGACAACACATGCATAGACACTCAAGAAAGTTGTGTTTATGATGAGCACGTCTCCCCTAGTGCAGCATCACCGGTGCTCCCTCTAACTTGGCACTGTTATATGTGGTTGCATGTTATGTGTGATGTCTAGCTTGTATTGCTTCTAATTTTGTTGAATTCCATCTGCTTACTTTACACATTATACTTGAGTAAGACACATGTTCCTGTTTCTAGAACATACAATATCTGTCTATCACACCATGTTCTTACATCATATTACTACTGTTGTGTAACCTGCAACAATCACTTATCATAAGACATGTTTGACTTCGGAGTGTGATATAGGTTACATCTCACATTCTTTTCTAGCTTGTACTACTAATTTGTTGAAATGGCACTTATGACGACACAGTTTTAACTTGGTAGAGTGATATTCGTTGCATCTTTCATATGGTGTCTAGCTTTCATTGCTTCTAATTTATTGAAATGCCTTCTCCTTAGTTTACACATCATAAGCTGTGAATATGCAATGTTGTGAATATGCAATGGCACTAATGACGAGAGACCTCTAACATGGTAGTGTGTTGTTGTTTGCATCTTGCATATGATTTATTTCTTGTACTGCTTCACATTTGTTTAAACGCCATTTATGATGAGACACTGTTAACTTGGCACAGCGATATTTGTAGCATCTTTCATATGGTGTCTACCTTCCATTGCATTGCTTCTAATTTGGTGAAATGTCTTCTTCTTAGTTTACACATCATAGTTCTGGTTATCTCTTCCGTCCTGTTTTTCATACATATTACATCCTCCTATCATGTGGTTGTCTAACATCAAAGTTCAGTTCGTCTGCATCATGCATCAATTTGTTCTGAAGAACTAAATTGTTATTCGTTTTTCTTGTCGGCTTGACTTAACATGGCACAGAGAAAGAGGAAGAAACACAGAATGGCAGGGAATGAGAAGCGGATGAATCCTGCAGATTCTGCTGGTACTGATGGTGCAATAGAAGGTCAAAGTCTAGCAGAAAATTCTACAAACACATCACCCCATGCTACACGAGTTGCAAAAAAAAGACAAACAGAAACAAATAGCTTCCACCAAACAAGAAGAGACAACCCTAGTTCTTGCAACACCTACCACAGTACTACCAGCTGCACGACGTACTCGTGCGTCAACTGAGCTAGCAGCACGTTCCCAAGCTCCCTTGCCACCTGACACTACTTCCCAAGCACTCTTGACACAAGACGAGTTGGCAATATCAGATGAACCTTGTGAGCTTCAACAACAAGAAGGTAGTTGCTGGAGTCAAGTTACAGTTGCATGCTTCTTTATATGTAGTCTCACAGTTTGATGTACACTAACATTTCCTATGTTTGTTGTTGGACTAGCACCTAGGCGCAAGAGGAAACAAACATCAGGGATAATGCTCGATAGGTTAACTAAATCTAGAGGAGGAAGAATGGAGATCCATTTTGAGGCAGGTTTAAAGAGGCCACGTGATGCTACAGAGTCAGCCAAGTTAGTATCACAGGCAGCTGTTGCTGTTACGTGTCATGTACGTATCCTCCCAACATGGATTCAGTATAGGAATGACAAAGAAGAAACCCAGTTCAACACATTCCTCGACCATTTATCTGTAAGTATGGTTATGTATGGAAACTAGTAATATCGTCTTGCTCTGTCCAATACTTTCTAGCTTGCTGATAATGAGACTCCCATAATTTTCAACAGATGTGGTTCAAGTTGGATAGCCAAGATGATGCAACCAGACAAGCTTGCACCCATGTTTTCAAGTCTGCTCTGTGACAGTATCGGTATAACTTGAGGAAAACTCACTTTTAAGGCAAGGCTAACAGTGAACTTGCCCAAACATCTCTAGTGGAAAATATATCTGATGAAGACTGGAGAGGCCTCGTTAAACACTGGTCCGATCTGAAGTATCAGGTACATTATACATATGTCATCATATCACATGTTGAAGTCCTATTTACGCATGTGCCATATAAATCTATCTTCTTGTAGGTGAACTGTTCAAAGAACAAGGCCAACCATACGAAAGTGAAATTCCAACAGACGATAGGATGTCGTAGCTATATTGCACACTGCGAGGCTCTTGTAACTAGCTGCTGTTTCACTCTTTTCGTTGTACCATATTATCAGATCTATATTGACTTGTTCCAAATGTAGAGGAAAGCCTACAAGGACCAAAAAGTACCTGAACCAAATGCTGTTGAAATCTTCAAGGACTGTCACACCAGCAAGAAGAAGGGCATGACTACACCAGTCAAAGCCGCTGTTGTAAGTCCTTAATCCTCATGCCTTTTAACTACTAGTTACTCTGACTTGTGCCTTGAACTGCATGGTTTGCAGCCAATGTCTATTACTCTTTTCAATATTATACACAATTTTCTTAGCGTATCATTGCACCTTACAAGGCTTAAAAGGGAGGAGTGATGTTGCTTTCATCTTGACCCATAATCTAGTTCCGTGCTGGACTTGCCCACACAACATTACAATTGCCTGTTTGTCTGTTCTCAGTTGTTTTGTGATATGAATGACGTCATACTATGCTTACCGTATTATAAACTTCGTCTCTTCATCCTTAGCCCTCAACACAATGTGAAGAAATAGACAATACATTAGCGATGGTACATGGTCATATGTTTGGAACCTGGTTTTATTATGTACTTTGCAATAAAATACAACTAATATTTTACATGGGTTCACCAGAATAAGTTCTATATATAGACCAAAGCTATTTTGTTTGGTTTTTCTGCCTCCTTAATATCTTCTGTTCTAGTACTACTAATGTAAAACCTCAACTTTTCAGCGAGCTATGGAAAAAATGGTGGAACCGCCACCTTCTGAAGGTGGCGAGGCAAATATAACCGCAATGTCAGCTCTTGCTGCAGTGGGTCAGTACCTGTCCACTAACAGTGCCAAAAGCACGTTCCTGCATAATACTGGGTTGGTTGTTAAGGCAATATCGTCCAAACCGCCTCATGATCAAGATATGTAAGCTCAAAACAGTGTTGTATCTGCCCTCCAGACACAAGTCCATTCCCTAACAGAGACCCTTTGTGAAACAAGGAGAAACATTGCTCAATGTCGTCAAGATATGCATGGTTTTGAAACCAGACTATCAGACATTTGCTATGTTGTTCAGGAGCCTAGGGGAAATGAAGGCGAGGGTTATGGTGCTCCATCGGACAATACAATATGAAAACGTAACAGTCAGGTCAAATGAACTGAGCTTCTGAACTTCTGGTGGTGCATTTATCTGCTAGACTGTTAAGTTTTATGCCAACCTTCCTTTTGTTATATAGTTGTAATTTGTTTTGGTGCGATACAAAATGTATTCTTAACGTGCAGCCACCGCCTGAAGAAAATAGCAAGCCATTTTTGTATAGTGTAGGGTGTTCCCTATATTTGCACTGGTGGCGATCTTTGATGCCGAGTGGATGTAAGCTGTGCAATCGCCTTAATAGCCTAGCATTAGTTTCGGCCTTATTTATTTCCTAGTCTTCTTTTTTCCTGGTTTGCTAGTGGCCACAACTACCATGGGCCATATACGGGACGTAGGATCCATGGGTCACCTACGGGCCGTCGATAAATGGGCCTGTAATCGGTGGGCCTCAGGCCGTCGAATAAATGTGTCTACATGGGCCATAATTGGGCGTAATTGGTATCAGCCCAGCACGGTAACAGGCCGTTAAGAGGCCGTAGGACAACAAAGGGTTAATTCTGTCACAGGCATAATGGGTCATTAATGGGCCAGAATATAGGACGGGCTAGAAACGGGGCAACGGGTTAACAGGCCAGAAATGGGCCGACTCTTGCCATGGGCCAATTTTGGCCCATTAGGGTAACAGTCCAGTAACGGGCCGACTCTTGCCATGGGCCGAATTTGGCCCATTAGTGGAACAGGCCAGTAACGGACCGGAAGTAATCAAGGGCCAAAAAGGAGCCCAAGAACGTATGGGCCGTCAATAGGCCGACAGCTAACACGGGCTGGAAACGGCCCATGTAAATCACGGGCCGTTAATGGGTATAAAGAAAATTACTGTTCATTATGGGCTAGACTCACCGTGGGCCTGTAATGGCCGAAAGATACGAAGGCCTCATATGGGCCGAAAGACATCGTGGGCCATACATGGGCCAAAAGTGAAATGGGCTGGTATTATATTCGACAGCCCACATGACGTTGTTGGGCCGATTTTCTTTAGGGCCTAACGGGTCATGAGTTAACGGGCCGTAAAATGGGCTATTTGCGAAGAGACCATTAACAGGCTTTTCATGGGCCAGCCCGTTAACTTTTGACCAAGTCAAACGGGCCGGCTTTGTAAGCTAAATGGGCCATTGTTGGGCCGTGCCACGTGTCGACATATCATAGGCGCCTATCTGACCCACTGACGAGCTGACACGTGTTTCGTCCGGCCAATAAGAATTTTACACGTGGAAATTTGCCATTGGTCGGGGCTGTTAACGGGTTATTGGATCCAAAACCCGACCCGATAGCTTAACGGCGTTCCGTTACAGTGGATGCCACGTGTCGGTCACCCTTGACGAAAGCACTTCTGTGACGCGCGATTTATCGTCATGGAACTAGACACTTCCGTGATGATAATTTTGGTAATGTCATGGAACACTTCTACGACAGCACAGGTATGAGTATCTTGATTCTGTCATAAATTTGTCATGGATGTACATGCATGACAAAAAAAGCGACCTACTGTGACAAACATGTATCATCACGGAAGTGTATTTTTTTTTGTAGTGACAGCCCGGCGTCCCCTCACACCGTAGCGCCCTCCCATGCGGCTAGATCCGGCGGTAGCGGCCACCAAAGCTCACCCACGACCTTCCCCCGATGGCTAGGGTTTCGGGCGTCGGCTCCTGCGCCGGTGGCCATGTCGTCCCCACGTCCGCTGAATTAATCCCCTCCCCTGGCTTTGTCCTCTCTCTCTCTTCCCCTTTCTCAAACCTCTGTTCTTCTCTTCTCATGTAGACGTCTAGTTTGATTCGCTCAGTTGCTTATAATCAGTTGTATTGTAATGCCTGCCCTGAAAGATCTTTGATAGACTGACCATTGAACTGTTATTCGCAAATTTGCAATAGTTTAGGATGACATGTTTTGGGAATTCAATCTAGTGTTTGTTTCTTCAGTTTAGATTATAAATTTCTTGTCTGTATTTCCAAGGGGGCAACTCAATAATTTGTTTCCATCATATCCTTTTGCCTGCAGCGAGAGCATGTATGAAGACAACGAGTTTGACCAGAGACAGCTAGCTGCACTAGTTGTCTCTAAGGTAGGATCTCATGTTACTTTATACCTTTTCTACAAGCGGCGTTGTCGGTGTTAAAACCGGCGGATCTCGGGTAGGGGGTCCCGAACTATGCGTCTAAGGCGGATGGTAACAGGAGGCAAGGAACACGATGTTTTACCTAGGTTCGGGCCCTCTTGATGGAGGTAAAACCCTACGTCCTGCTTGATTTATTCTTGATGATATGAGTATTACAAGAGTTGATCTACCGCGAGATCGGAGAGGCCAAACCCTAGAAGCTAGCCTATGGTATGATTGTATGTTGTCCTACGGACTAAAACCCTCCGTTTATATAGACACCGGAAGGGGCTAGGGTTACACAAGGTCGGTTACAAAGGAGGAGATATACATATCTGTATTGCCTAGCTTGCCTTCCACGCCAAGTAGAGTCCTATCCGGACATGAGATGAAGTGTTCAATCTTGTATCTTCATAGTCCAACAGTCTGGCCAAAGGATATAGTCCGGCTGTCCGGAGACCCCCTAATCCCGGACTCCCTCAATAGCCCCTGAACCAGGCTTCAATGACGATGAGTCCGGCACGCAGTGTTGTCTTCGGCATTGCAAGGCGGGTTCCTCCTCCGAATACACCACTGAAGAATTTGAATACAAGGATAGTGTCCGACCCTGCAAAATAAGTTCCACATATATACCACCGTAGAGAGAATAATATTTCCACAAATCTAATCTGCTGACACGTTTTGGCAACATGACATTATGCCATGGCCCGGTGATTATTCAAACCGTTTCTTTTAACTAGCCCCGCACATAACGCGAGGCAGTTTCTTGACACGTCTTGTCAAAGCAGAGATCGTGTCCCCCTTATTATGGGATTCTCATCAATACGGGTGTCGGTAACCCAACCACGCCATCAATTACGGCGCTTGGGGATAAGCGAGTTTTACCAGGCTAGTGGGGACGCATAGTTTCGGCCGCCCTTATAAGGGCTTAACCTTTCTCTACCGACGCCTTCTTCCTCCTTGCTCATCCATTCTTGCACACTCGAGCTCCAACGCCCAAGTCCACATCCTTCTCCTCAACCTTCTCCAAACATGTCCGGAGCGGGAGGCAAATGGATGGCTTCGTCCATTACGGAGGGTGACATCAAGAAGCTGCGCGGAGCCGGATACTTAGCCGTGAATATCGCACATCGGCTGCCCGCTGCGGGGCAGATCGTTCCTACCCCGGAACCTCACGAGAGGGTAGTTTTCCTCCACCACTTCCTCCGCGGACTGGGGTTTCCCCTCCATCCATCCGTCTTTGGTCTCATGTTCTACTACGGGCTGGACTTCCATGATCTGGCCCCGAACTTCATCCTCAACATTTCGGCGTTCATCTCGTGTGTGAGGCTTTCCTCCGCATCCGTCACCACTTCGGCTTGTGGTTAAAGACCTTCAATATCAAGCCAAAGGTGGTGGGAGGCCAACAAGCAAAATGCGGTGGAGCCATGGTGGGCAAGATGCCCGATGTTACATGGCTTCAAGGCTCCTTCGTGGAGACCATAAAGGGGTGGCAATCGGCGTGGTTCTACATCACCGAGTCATGCGACACCAATTGGGTGGCTGCCCCCGAGTTTCGATCTGGAATCCCCACGCGGCTCACCTCCTGGACAGAGAAGGGTCTGTCCTGGGGTTCATCGGTGGAGCTAGACGGACTCCAAAAATGTATCTAGAATATGGCAAGCAAGAAGCTCAAGCTTGTCAACGTAGTCCAGGTCATGCTCATCCTCCGGATCCTCCCGTGTCAACAACGGGATTTTAACTTATGAGAGTTTGACCTGGCCCGGCATCAGACTCTAAGTGAGCTCTTCGACACGACGCACAAGGACGTCTGGAGGGTGCTGTTCAAGGGCGCCAAGGTCCCTCCTTCTCTTACCGAGGACCGCGGGCTAAGCACGAAGCGCCAAGAGCATTCGGTGAGTTCTATACATCCGGTAGGATATTTATTTCCCCTAACTTAACCATGTGCGGGGTCTGAGCTCCATGCCTTTGACAGGACTGGGTGGCGATGTCGGGGCAGATTAACTGTTCGGCCCTCTGCCCGAAGACACTGCGGACGCTCTCCTAACGAAGATGCTGACTCCGGCTCCTTACAAGGTGCCGGAGAAGACCAAGAAGGCCAAGGGAACCCGAAAGAGTTCCTGACGCTAGGTGTTATCGGACTCATCGTCCGATAACTCCGTGACGCACTCCTCCCCCGAAGACGAGGAGGAAGATGAAGATGCTCCCCCTTCAGTCGGGGGAGACATGAAAAGGAAGGCCGCCCATACTGGGGGGTGAAGGGTCCAAGAAGGGGAGAACCCTCCTTCCGGACTACTCCACCACTGCCGCCGAAGGCGAAGACGAGTGGCTGCTCAGGGCCAAGCCCCTGGCGAAGTCGTAAGTATTCGGATACCAGAGTAACTCATAGCATACCTTCGTCACAATTCTTCCCTTAACGCCGAATATGATTATGCAGACCGCCCCAAGCCCGTATCGACGTATCTTCGTCGGGCGGCTCCTTGGACTCGTCGGATATGGATAGCGATCCACTTCCGACCGCCATCTCCCCTTGCCCTACGGACAATGCCGAGGTATTGTCTCAAGAGGCACCGGGTCGAGGGGAGACAATCCCGGAGGTGCCTCAAGGCGACCTTCCGGACTCCAGGAGCAGAGGGAGTAAGGCTCCCGAGGGCTCTGAGTTCGGCCCTCAGCCGAACATCGCGCCGGAACCTCTAGTGGTTCCGGATTTGGGCAGGCGGCCTCCTTCCGAAAGGGGCAAGATGCCTATGCCAGTGACCTCTGCCCATCCAAGGGCACTGGACAATCTACTGGGAGCACTTCGCAGCGCTTCCATCAATGAAGAGCACCGCACTATTATGAGTGCGGTGATCCAGAAGGTTCAGTCCGCCAAGAGCGGACTGACTGAAGCCTGTGCCAGCCTTCTAACAGGCTTTGAGGTAAGTATTTGAAATATAGGAAAAATATTATTGCATAGACAGTAGCCCCTGATGCTCTATTCGGTGTTCACAAAGAAAAGCCGAACAGAGGATCAAATAATATCGCAGGAGTCTAATATAAGTATGTCTATATGCGTATGCAGGCTTCGCTACTGGCCTCTAGCGCACTGACTGCGGAGGTCGCCGCACTGAAGCAGGACCTCGAAGGGTCCAAGGAAGAGCTCGGCCTTGCCAAGAGGCAGCTCGAAGAGAAAAAAGGTAAGTAGTACCTAGTCTATGGATATATATGAAAAGAATGTGATTGGAAAATGACAAGATCATCGTAAATTTGTCAGGGGCCATGACCGAGGTGGCGACCTTGAAGCAAGCGCTATCCGAGGACGAAAACAAAGCGGCCTAGGAGCGCACCGAGCGGGAAAAACAAGAGGCACGGGTGGGCGAGGTGCAGCAAGAGCTCCACGCTCTTGTGACGATTATCGTCTCGCATAGTGGCGCGCCCTCGTGATCTGTAGATCGATCTTGCATGTTTCGCTTTGTCCTCCAATACGTATCGCAAGTCTGGCATATTTCCCCATGCCTTTTTATTTGAATGGCGTCGGGGTGCGGGATGAGCTTTTGGCTAGAATGCCTCTCTGTCGCGGCCACGAGGTGGCCGATCAGCCATGTCATACGTCGAGCATGTAGGTTTTGGTGCTTCCTCCTCCAGTCGGGGTAGCAACCTGCACTTTGGGTAACTCTTGGTGGGGGCTTCGAGTTTATATTCCTCGGCCACCAGGACTTCAGTCCATCAGTCAGCTAGCAAATCTTGATCAGCTTGAAGCTGCTGCTGCTTTTTCTTAAGGCTATTTGCCATGGCTATAAGTCGGCGCTTGAAGCACTCTTGTTCGACGGGATCCTCTGGCACGACGAATTAGTCATCGTCGAGGCTTGCCTCGTCTTCGGAGGGAGGCATGTAATTATCATCCTCCGCCTCTCCATCTGCCGCTCTCTCAGGAGGGCTGGCTCCTCCATCCTCCTGCTCTAAATCTTGCTGGAGGGGATTGTTGTTGTCTTCGGCACTATCCGGAGTGCTATTATCTCCAGGGCCGGTATCACCACTTTTGCATTGGCGGGACTTAGAGCGGCGCCACTAACGCCGGCTCTTGGGTTGCTTTTTGGAGGGTCATCCTCCGTTGTCTCGTCGCCATTGCCTTCTTTGGGTGTGTCCACCATGTATATATCGTATGATGAGTTGGTTTTCCAGTGCCCTGTGGGCAGTGGTTCCTCTTCGTCTCCCGCATCGTTATCCATACCGTCGATGTCTTCAGAGTCGAAGTCGAGCATGTCGGTTAAGTCATCGACAGTGGCTACTAAGTGGGTGGTGGGTGGGCGGCGAATTTCTTCGTCATCCGCATCCTAATCCTACCGGACATAGTTCGGCCAGGATCCTCCTAACAAGGAGAGAGACCTTAATGACTTCAGTATGTCGCCGAAGGGCGAGTGCTGAAAAATATCCGCGGAGGTAAACTCCATGATCGGCGCCCAATCGGATTCGATAGGAACGGGCGCAAGCGGTTCGGAGTCCGTGGCCGGAGAAGGATCCGGCAGTTTGGCAACACGGCTCTCATGAAGGGTAAGGTCGATATTCGGCTCGATCGCCGCTGAGGATATGACCTCTGTGACGGGGTCTATCCACCCGTCCATGGATGGCGCAGCTGGCTCCGAATTGAGGCTCGGTGCGGCTGCCGGTGCGATCTCCTGAATACGGTCCGATGGTAGAGCTAAATCGTACTCATCGTGACCGCGTGGCGCACAAGGCAGGGGCTCGAATCCGTCGAAGATCAAGTCTCCGCGGATATCGTCCGTGTAGTTTAAGCTTCCAAACCTGACCTGGTGGCCAGGGGCGTAACTTTTGATCTGCTCCAGATGGCCAAGCGTGTTGGCCCGCAGTGCGAAGCCGCCGAACACAAAGATCTGTCCAGAGAGAAAAGTCTCACCTTGGACTGCATCGCTATCGATGATCGTACGAGCCATCAAGCCTAACGGCGACAACACAGAGGAACTCTCAATGAAAACACCAACGTCGGTGTCAAAACCGGTGGATCTCGGGTAGGGGGTCCCGAACTATGCGTCTAAGGCGGATGGTAACAGGAGGCAGGGAACACGATGTTTTACCCAGGTTCGGGCCCTCTTGATGGAGGTAAAACCCTACGTCCTCGTTGATTTATTCTTGATGATATGAGTATTACAAGAGTTGATCTACCACGAGATCGGAGATGCTAAACCCTAGAAGCTAGCCTATGTTATGATTGTATGTTGTCCTACGGACTAAAACCCTCCGGTTTATATAGACACCAGAAGGGGCTAGGGTTACACAAGGTCGGTTACAAAGGAGGAGATATACATATCCGTATTGCCTAGCTTGCCTTCCACGCCAAGTAGAGTCCTATCCGGACACGAGACGAAGTCTTCAATCTTGTATCTTCATAGTCCAACAGTCTGGCCAAAGGATATAGTCTGGCTGTCCGGAGACCCCCTAATCCCGGACTCCCTCAGGTGTATTTTTCATTTCTTATATTGATGACTGCTGCATATCATTATCATGTAGGTGTTTTACTACTTGGGCGAGTTAAATGATGCACTGTCGTATGCACTTGGTGCTGGACCTCTGTTTGACGTTTCTGAGGATTCAGATTATGCTCGGGCTCTTTTAGGTGAGGAGTTGTCTTTATTGCTCAATCATTCTGGATGTTATTTCACATGAATCTCTTTTGCTCATTGTGTTGAATTGGTGGTTCTTTTCTTTCAGCCAAAGCATTAGATGAATATATGAGTTTCAAGACAAGAGCTTCTAAAGCTATGGAGGAAGAAGAGAAAATGTGGATCCTAGACTAGAGACCATAGTGGAGAGGATGTTGGAGAGGTATGATAATATATCCTACCGTTTGCGCATATCCTCTTATTTATCAGATGGAGTATTCAGCTAATGTCACTCTTTGCTGTAGGTGTAGTCTTGATGGGAAATACCAACAGGCCATGGGTATGGCTGTTAAATGCAGGAGACTGGAATAGCTGGAGGAAGCAATTGTTTGGTGTGCTAATATTCCCGGGGCTCTTTCATATTGCATCAACCTCTCTCACCAATATGTTAGTCACCGTGAATATCGTTTTGAGGTAGGGGCATGTTATATATCCTAATTTTTCGATGTTAAAAATTATTTGGCAGTATGGTTGGTTTATTAAGTTAAAAGCAACTAGTAATATTAGTTTAGAGTAATCAAAAGTTAACATTCTTTATGTGTTGATCTAATAATTCATTTTATTGCCAGGTTCTTTGTTGTCTTGTTAAAATATACCAGACTTTGCCGCATCTAGACTATCCGAGCATCTGCCAGTACCTTATGGTTCTGGGCGAGCTTGAAACTGTTGCGAATATATTGGACACACTACTTTCTGGAAGCCAGGTATATGTTTGTTCTTTACTCTGCCCACCACACTACTTACATTGTGGTCTCTGTTTCTTACTTGAGATATTGTGTTCATTATGCAGGATGATGCTCTCATTGCATACCAAATTGCTTTTGATCTAGTGGAAAATGAAAATCAGGCCTTCCTTCTGAATGTGGGGAATCGCCTGGACTCACAGACTCCTGGTCAGTCATCTTTACTTGTTGATCAGACTGTTAACGCTGGTACAACTAGCACAGAACCAGCAGGTGATGTTCATATGGGAGATGACACAACTACGGCAAATGGAAATGCTCACCCAGTGGATCCAAAGGAGGCAGCGCATGCTGATAGGCTTGCAAAACTTAAAGGGATACTATCAGGGGAGAAGTCTATTCAGCTTACGCTGCAATTTTTGTATAGCCACAACTGGTACACTTATTATGTCCTAAACATTGAACCCTAGTCTCTTGCAACTTTTATATCTGACAGGTATGCACCTCCGATTCTATTGTAGCTAAATCTCTATCAAAAAAGTTTGGCCCTGGTGCAATTCATTGACGAACATTGATAGTCCTGCAGACTTACTTCCGATCTCTGTTGATTTACATTTATGCACCGATTTCTATTGTATTAAATTAGTATTATTAGATATCAATGGAGCATCAAAATTTTAAAAATTCTTACACGCTGCTAAGTGCTAACTCATCCATCCTTGATAGATGAGTCGTTAATCCTTTCTCTTTTTTATGTAGAGAAGCACTACTTCATATATGTGGACCCCATATTAAATAGACTATTACAAGAGTTACAATATTTAAGGAGGGATCTAGTCTTAATAGGACCCCATATTAAATAGTCTATTACAAGAGTTACAATATTTAAGGAGGGATCTAGTCTTAATAGGTCTATGTATTGCAGTTGTGATGAGTTACTAATCAAAGCTTTTGTTGCAATTTCACACTTTTCAGGAGTCTGATGATCAGGTTATTTAGGTGGAAGTAGTAGCTTGATAATGGTGGCTTTCACGTCCAGCTCAAATACGAGAGGATGTGGACCTGTTGGGGAAAGCACATCCACCTTTGTGTTCAGTGAGCAGGTGAATTAAAAATCTACATTGTTTCTTCTATGAAGTAGTATATTGAGTTGTAAGGGAATACTTTCACGTTGCAACTTTTCTTTGTAATAGTTGTAATCTAGGCAGGCAACCAATGTTTCGAAAGTAATGACCCATTGTAAGAAGTAATGTTTCTTATTTGCTGGGCAACCCATCAGTATTTGCATCATGTCAATGCATTTTGTATTAAGTTATTAACAGTTCAGTTTTTTATTTTGTTTGTAGATTCAAAAGATGTATGGATGATTCTATGGGTGCGTGGCATGTATACTGCAATGATGATGATGATGTTCCGGTTCATGATGATGACGATGATGGCTGTTTTCAGTTTTAGTTTAGTTGTAGGGATGCTTTTCCTGTTGGATGATGTTCCTCGGTTAAGTTTTAGTTAAGTTATAGGGATGTTGATGGATGCTTTCAGTTTAAGTTTTCCTGTCAAGAGAATATTCATATTATGCATCACATTTGAATGTTATTCCTCCTGTAATATCAACTATTGTAATCCCACAGTTTTATTTAATATATGATGTCTTCCTCTTGTGCATATATTTTTTCTTTCGACATGATATACATACTTATCACTGTGAGCATTAATTTAATTGTTGGCAATATATAAAATATTATTCACATTTTATATGTAAAACATTTGAAGCCTTGCAAATTCTTTGTGGCCAATCAATGGGATTTGAAAGCCTGTAGATGAGATTTGAATTCCTGTATGTTAACCACCAACGTATATGAGTGTTGCAAAAGTCGGTTTTATGTGTTGTACTCTTGCAACTGTTCCTTTTACCAACGAAAGTATAACAGTTGCATTATGCGCTAGCAACATTGGATAGGGCTACGCATCCCAAACCGTTGGTACAGACCCTAGCAACGCATATATGAACTTTTAGATACGGAAAAATGCGTTGCTATATATGGGGTCCTGTTGTAGTGAATGGAGTAGTTTTCAATGGTGAACATCACTATGTTGATCATATCTACTATATGATTCACGCTCGACCTTTCGGTCTCAGTGTTCCGAGGCCATATATGTATATGCTAGGCTCGTCAAGTTTAACCCGAGTATTCTGCGTGTGCAAAACTGGCTTACACCCGTTGTAGATGAACGTAGAGCTTATCACACCCGATCATCACGTGGTGTCTCCACACGACGAACTTTGGCAACGGTGCATACTCAGGGAGAACACTTTTATCTTGAAATTTAGTGAGAGATCATATTATAATTCTACCGTCAATCAAAGCAAAATAAGATGCATAAAGGATAAACATCATATGCAATCAATATAAGTGATATGATATGGCCATCATCATCTTCTGCTTGTGATCTCCATCTCCGAAGCACCATCATGATCACCATCGTTACCGGCGCGACACCTTGATCTCCATCGTAGCATCGTTCTCGTCTCGCCAACTATTGCTTCTACGACTATCGCTACCGCTTAGTGATAAAGTAAAGCAATTATAGGGCGATTGCATTGCATACAATAAAGCGACAACCATATGGCTCCTGCCAGTTGCCGATAACTCCATTACAAAACATGATCATCTCATACAATAAATATAGCATCATGTCTTAACCATATCACATCACAACATGCCCTGCAAAAACAAGTTAGACGTCCTCTACTTTGTTGTTGCAAGTTTTACGTGGCTGCTACGGGCTGAGAAAGAACCGTTCTTACCTACGCATCAAAACCAGAACGATAGTTCGTCAAGTTAGTGCCGTTTTAACCTTCTCAAGGACCGGGCGTAGCCACACTCGGTTCAACTAAAGTTGGAGAAACTGACACCCGCCAGCCACCTGTGTGCAAAGCACATCGGTAGAACCAGTCTCGCGTAAGCGTACGCGTAATGTCGGTCTGGGCTGCTTCATCCAACAATACCGCCGAACCAAAGTATGACATGCTGGTAAGTGATAACCCACAAGTATAGGGGATCGCAACAGTTTTCGAGGGTAGAGTATTCATCCCAAATTTATTGATTCGACACAAGGGGAGCCAAAGAATATTCTCAAGTATTAGCAGCCGAGTTGTCAATTCAACCACACCTGGAAACTTAATATCTGCAGCAAAGTGTTCAGTAGCAAAGTAATATGATAGTAGTGATGATGGTAGCAAAAGGTAACAGTGGTAAAAGTAATGTTTTTGGTATTTTGTAGTGATGATAGCAATAGCAACGGAAAAGTAAATAAGCGAAGCACAATATATGGAAAGCTCGTAGGCAATGGATCGGTGATGGAGAATTATGCCGTATGCGGTTCATCATGTAGCAGTCATAACCTAGGGTGACACAGAACTAGCTCCAGTTCATTGATATAATGTAGGCATGTATTCCGAATATAGTCATATGTGCTTATGGAAAAGAACTTGCATGACATCTTTTGTCCTACCCTCCCGTGGCAGCGGGGTCCTTACGGAAACTAAGGGATATTAAGGCCTCCTTTTAATAGAGAACCAGAACAAAGCATTAACACATGGTGAAGACATGAACTCCTCAAACTACGTCATCACCCGTAAGTATCCCGATTATTGTCACTTCGGGGATAACGGATCATAACACATAATAGGTGACTATAGACTTGCAAGATAGGATCAAGAACACTCATATATTGATGAAAACATAATAGGTTCAGATCTGAAATCATGGCACTCGGGCCCTAGTGACAAGCATTAAGCATAGAAAAGTCATAGCAACATCAATCTCAGAACACAATGGACACTAGGGATCAAACCCTAACAAAACTAACTCGATTACATGATAGATCCCATCCAACCCATCACCGTCCAGCAAGCCTACGATGGAATTACTCATGCACGGCGGTGAGCATCATGAAATTGGTGATGGAGGATGGTTGATGATGACGATGGCGACGGATTCCCCTCTCCGGAGCCCCGAACGGACTCCAGATCAGCACTCCCGAGAGGTTTTAGGGCTTGGCGTCGGCTCCGTATCGTAAAACGCGATGATTTCTTCTCTCTGATTTTTTCTCCCCGAAACTCATTATATGGAGGTGGAGTTGGAGTCGGAGAGGAAACATGGGGCCCAAGAGGTAGGGGGGCGCGCCCCCCACCCTCGTGGAGAGACCGTGGGCCCCCTGGCCTTCATCTTTGGCAGGTATTTTTCTTATTTCTGAAACGTATCTCCGTGAAGTTTCAGGTCATTCCGAGAACATTTGCTCCTGCACATAAATAACACCATGGTAGTTCTGCTGAAAACAACGTCAGTCCGGGTTAGTTCCATTCAAATCATGCAAGTTAGAGTCCAAAATAAGGGCAAAAGTGTTTGGAAAAGTAGATACGTTGGAGACGTATCAACTCCCCCAAGCTTAAACCTTTGCTTGTCCTCAAGCAATTCAGTTGACAAACTGAAAGTGATAAAGAAAAACTTTTACAAACTCTGTTTGCTATGGTTGTTGTAAATATGTAAAGCTAGCATTCAAGTTTTCAGCAAAGATTATAACTAACCACATTCACAATAACACATAGGTCTCAAGTTACTCATATCAATAGCATAATCAACTAGCAAGCCATAATAATAAAACTCGGATGACAACACTTTCTCAAAACAATCATAATATGACCGCAAAACATAAATGCAGAGCACCTTTAAAGACCAAGGAATGACTAGACATTGTGATTCATGGTAAAAGAGATCCAGTCAGGTCATACTCAATGTAAATTAACAACAATGAATGCAAATGACAGCAGTGCTCTCCAACTGGTGCTTTTTAATAAGAGGATGATGACTCAGCACAAAAGTAAATAGATAGGCCCTTCGCAGAGGGAAGCAGGATTTGTAGAGGTGCCAGAGCTCGGTTTTGAAACAGAGGTGAATAATATTTTGAGCGGTATACTTTCATTGTCAACATAACAACCAAGAGATGGTGATATCTTCCATGCTACACACATTATAGGCGGTTCCCAAACAGAATGGTAAAGTTTATGCTCCCCCTTCCACCATAAGCATCAATCCATGGCTTGCTCGAAACAACGAGTGCCTCCAGCTAACAAGAGTCCCAGGGGGAGTTTTGTTTGCAATTATTTTGATTTAGTTTGCATAAAGCATGGGACTGGGCATCCCAGTGACCAGCCATTTATCTCGTGAGTGAGGAGCGGAGTCCACTCCTCTTGAGAATAACCTGCCTAACATGGAAGATACAGACAACCCTAGTTGGTCCTCAAAGCCTACCCGGCCTGACAGCTTTAGTTGAATGATCTGATCCCGAAGCAAGCTTTCTACTTAAATTGCTATGACTGGCCAACTAATGATAGGACTACCTATCTTGATGCTTTGAATCTGTAAAAGAAAAGGACAGGCAGCCGCTGCTAAACCAAGATCTCCATCTCTTGACTCCGTCAATCAATCTTACCTTATAGGGCACAAAGGTATATTTACCATACGAGCTAGCTGAAGGGCGGTCCTTTTCATCTCTAACTCGAATGTTCGAGCTAATGTTTCCGGTAGTTGGAGTTGCGGGGAAGCTTCCCGGAGACCAATAGATTAAGCTATCCAATGAGTTAGGAACCTTTTTTCTTCCCCCTTCTCTTCTCCGCTTTGCTCGAGGGAATACGACGAGCACTCATCTCCAGCATTCAGGTGGTCCGCGAGAAAAGGGCTTGCGCCTCAGCCGTTTCGCTTGATTCGGACCTTGTGGTTGTAGTCACAGGGTACAAAGATAACCCCACAAATGGTAAGCGAGTCAGTACAATCGGTTGCACAACCGTCCAGTCCATATCATAATTGTCATAATCAATCATATCAGTAGGTGGCATACTTGCCTGCTCAAGTCCATCTACTATGGATGTGGGCTTGGACCAAGTGGCGCAGAAAGCGAAATGTTTTGCAGCGAGTCAAGCGTAATATGATCAAAAGGAAATGGGGTCGATGCTAAAACTCAAACAGTTCCCTAGAGGGGGCCCCGGGTTGAAAGAGCGAGTCCATAAACTGGGCCGAAGATCTGACAGAGGTTGACTTGCTGGCTTGTCAGTTGCCAGCTCCGTAGTTGATTGCTAACCATAGGATAGTGACAGCCAATATTCCTATTCCTGCTTGTGTGCTTGTTTGCTATTCTTCCTGTGGCCGGTAGGAATTTGCCTCTTCTTTTTCCAACTGATATGGCCGATAGGAATTTGCCTATGATTTTTCCAACTGATATGTCGATAGATCTTTAAGTGGCTTACGAGGTAGACTTGATCATGATCCATATCCAACCTTCTCCCATCTGCTTCTGTCTCTAAAGATTAGAGTCATCGACGTGATTCAAGTCCACTCGCTCTTTAACTCGGAGTCGTAGAAGCTAGTGTTGACTCCACTAGATACCCATGCCAAGGTAAGAAACAAACAGCAATGCTTCCTACTTGAATTCAAAGTCGATAGCCAAGCAAAGCTATTCCACTTGGTGAGGCTTCTGGACTTGGTATGAAATAAGAAAACACTTTTTAAGCAAAACCTCTTGTAGAAAATCCCAATTCACCCTGTCATATGCTTTTTCAAAGTCTAGCTTTAGTATGACCCCCTCTTGTTTAGGTCTTTCTTATAGCGATCGCTGAAAGTCAGTCAATGCCCTGGCTTCAATGAATGAAGACCGATGGGCTACGAAGTGGAGATGATGTCGTCGTGTCATTGCTCGTGATGTCTTCACCAGGATTTGACTTACCAATGTGAAAGGTACCGCCATGCAGTACGAATTGCATGGCTGCATGCAGCCTTTATGAACAAACAAACTTTGCAGAGCCGTTTCACCTAATCGATTCCGTCGGCGGATCATCCACGTCACGAATTGAATGGCAGGCACAATTCTTACTAGTTCGTTCGACTTGTTGTTCGACAAAATAGAAAGCTGTCTCTCGTATGTTATTGTAAGGTGATTCATTCCAGTCTAGTTTATTGTGATATGATCCTGAGGGACTCTTCAAATACATGTAGGGAGTCACACAGGTCTCCGACATATCAAATTGTATCTGGATTTGAGGGATTCGTGGAATTTCCGTTTTTGAATTGCGTTGGGGGAAATCTACCAAAGCTAGGCAGATAGATAGACTCCTTTCCCGCTGCTAAGGGAGAGCAAGAAACTAAATCAAATGATTGTTTTTTTTTCACCAGCGGGCGAAACTAGCTCTTCTTTGGTTTCCCTGGGTCCAAGTTGGGGCAAAACCTGCTCTTTTCCCGCAAAAAGTCTATCGTACTAGGTGGCGCGACACGCGACATAGGTAGTAAAGTAGTGATACATGAGCTATTCGAGCATACAAGACAGGATATTTATTTGAAGGTTTAGAGTTTGGCACATACAAATTTACTTGGAACGGCAGGTAGATACCGTATATAGATAGGTATAGTGGACTCATGTGGAATAACTTTGGGGTTTAAGGAGTTTGGATGCACAAGCACTATTCCCGCTTAGTACAGGTGAAGGCTAGCAAAAGACTGGTAAGCGACCAGCTAGAGAGCGACAACAGTCATGAACATGCATTAGAATTAATCAACACTGAATGCAAACATGAGTAGGATATAATCCACCATGAACATAAATATCGTGAAGGCTATGTTGATTTTGTTTCAACTACATGCGTGAACATGCGCCAAGTCAAGTCACTTAAATCATTCAGAGGAGGATACCACCCTATCATACCGCATCATAACCATTTTAATAGCATGTTGGCACGCAAGGTAAACCATTATAACTCATAGATAATCAAGCATGGCACAAGAAACTATGATCTCTAGTTGTCATTGCAAACATGTTTATTCATAATAGGCCAAATCAAGAATGATGAACTAATCATATTTACAAAAACAAAAGAGGTCGAGTTCATACCAGCTTTTCTCATCTCAGCCAGTCCATCATATATCATCATAATTGCCTTTCACTTGCATGACCGAACAATGTGAATAATAATAATAGTGCACGAGCATTGGACTAAGCCGGAATCTGCAGGCATTCAATAAACAGGGGAAGACAAGGTAATATGGGCTCTTTTGTGAGATCAACACTAATGCATATAAGAGCCACTTCAACAATTTAATTATGGTCTTCTCTTATCGACCCCCAAAGAAAAGAAAAGAAATAAAACTATTTACACGGGAAAGCTCCCAACAAGCAAAAGAAGAACATGAAATATTTTTGGATTTTCTTTTTAATTACTACTACAAGCATGGAAGGTAAATTAATTAAAAGCTACAACTATTTTTTTTGTTTTTCTTAAGGTTTATTAAACACACAAGAAGATAGCATAAAAAGGAAAATAAACTAGCATGGATGATACAATGAAAAAGTATGAGCGCCGACATTTAGCAATGACTGTGTGAACATAAATGTAGTGTAGGTGGGAAATACGTACTCCCCCAAGCTTAGGCTTTTGGCCTAAGTTGGTCTATGGCCACGGCTAGCCTGGCGGATATCCATAATAGTAGCTAGGGTCGTACTATGATGCAGGAGCTATCGCATGCTGAGCTGCAACGTAGCGACGGGCTGCCTCCTCTCTCCTCTCGTACTCATCTACCTCCTCTCTGGTAATAGTATGTCCTCCTCTTGCCTGATAATCAAAGAAACCAGGAGCAGGGAGAGTAATACGGACATCACGGCGTCTGTCAAAGATTAGTCGATACTTGAGAGGTGATTCGTTCCTCTCGACAAACTGGTGGTGAACCATAGCATTAAAATCTAGATAGGCAGGAGGTAATTTAATATCATCTTCGCGCACATCTATACCAAGAAAATTAGCTACGCGGGTTGCATAAATTCCATCAAAGAAATCTCCATCAAGTCTATTCAGATGCAACCTACGTGCAACAATGGCTCCCAAATTATATGATTTGTCTCCTAACACAGCACTCCTAAGAATACTAAGATCGGGGACACACATGTGACATGCCTCATCTTTACCATTTATGCATCTACCTATGAAGATAGCAAAATAATGTATAGCAGGAAAGTGAATGCTCCATATGGTAGCTTGTATAATATCTCTAGATTCTCCCACAGTTATATTAGCAAGAAAATCTCTAAATTCAGATTTGCGAGGATCCCTTATACTACCCCATTGTGGAAGTTTGCATGCAGTGGTAAAATCCTCTAAGTCCATGGTATAAGATTTATCATAAAGATCAAACAGGATAGTTGGAGAATTACGTGAAGTTGAAAATTCAAACCTCCTCACAAAGGAGCTAGTGAGATCATGATACTGACTGCACTTCTCTTCCTCAAAGCTCACAAGATCAGCGTTACGCAAATATGCGTTGAATTGTTCTTTTATTCCCGCTCAATCCATAAATTTTTCAAAAGGCCACTCACAAGGACGCGCTGGAGCATCTCTTGGTGGCTCTTTGTCAGCATCACGCATTGCAAGCCTGGGTCCTTGCTTCTTGGAAGAACCACCTTGGAACATTTTCCTAAGAATTTTTCTACCTCTAAAAAATTCTGAAATTTTTTTAGTAACTTCAAAATAAAAGTAAACCAAACTCAATAATAATGATAGTAACTACTCCAACAAGTGCCTAGGGCCTATATCATGCATCAAAACTACTTTTGACCATATAAATTTGACATGCAAGCTCAAGAACAGGGTCACCTAAGCAGCAAAAATTTGCAATGAATAAATCACTAGAACAAAAACTAATTGGACCAATGGAGGAGTCACATACCAAGGAACAATCTCCCCAAGCAGTTTTGTGAGAGGTGCTTTGAGCAAGGAGATCGAAAATGGCAGCAAAACGAGCTTGGACTCAAGTTTGAGCTGGTTATTCGTGTTTGGGGGAGGAAGATGAAGTGTGTGGGTGCAAGAATAAGTGGAGGAGGGCCACCCTGGGCCCACGAGGCAGGGGGGGCGCCCTCCACCCTCGTGGGCAGGTGGTTGACCCCCCTGGTGTGTTCTCAGTTCCATAAATCCTCAAATATTCTGAAAAAATCATATTTAATTTTCAGGGCATTTGGAGAACTTTTATTTTCGAGGTATTTTTATATTGCATGGATAATCAGATAACAGACAAAAAAATATTTATTTATTTTATTTAATATAAATAACAGAAAGTATAAGTGGGGTACAGAAGGTTCTGCCTTCTAGTTTCATCCATCTCATGATCATCAAAAGGAATCCACTAACAAGGTTGATCAAGTCTTGTTAACGAACTCATTCCGAATAACATGGAACCGGAGAAATTTCGAATAACACTATGTTACCTCAACGGGGATATGCACATCCCCAATAATAACAATATCATATTTCTTCTTGACAGTAGGAAGAGGAAATTCAAAACCTCCAAATATAATCGATGGAATTTTTCCAATAGAGTTGATACTATGAACATGAGGTTGTTTCCTTGGAAAGTGTACCGTATGCTCATTACCATTAACATGAAAAGTGACATTGCCTTTAGTGCAATCAATAACAGCCCCTACAGTATTCAAAAAGGGTCTTCCAAGAATAATAGACATACTATCGTCCTCGGGAATATCAAGAATAACAAAGTCCATTAAAATAGTAATGTTTGCAACTACAACAGGCACATCCTCACAAATACCGACAGGTATAGCAGTTGATTTATCAGCCATTTGCAAAGATATTTTAGTAGGTGTCAACTTATTCAAATCAATTATATGATATAAAGAGAGAGGCATAACACTAACACCGGCTCCAAGATCACATAAAGCAGTTTTAACATAGTTTCTTTTAGTGGAGCATGGTATAGTGGGTACTCGTGGATCTCCAAGTTTCTTTGGTATTCCACCCTTAAAAGTATAATTAGCAAGCATGGTGGAAATTTCAGCTTCCGGTATCTTTCTCTTATTTGTAATAATATCTTTCATATACTTAGCATAAGGATTGGTTTTGAGCATATCAGTTAATCGCATACGTAAAAAGATAGGTCTAATCATTTCAGCAAAGCACTCAAAATCCTCATCATCCTTTTTATTGGATGGTTTAGGAGGAAAGGGCGTGGGTTTCTGAACCCATGGCTCTCTTTCTTTACCGTGTTTCCTAGCAACAAAATCTTTCTTATCATAACGTTGATTCTTTGATTGTGGGTTATCAAGATCAATAGCAGGTTCAATTTCTATATCATTATCATTACTAGGTTGAGCATCATTATGAACATTATTATTAACATTATCACTAGTTTCAGGTTCATTACCAGATTGAGTTTCAGCATCAGAAATAGAAATATCATTTGGATTCTCAGGTGTTTCAACAATAGGATCACTAGAAGCATGCAAAGTCCTATCATTTTTCTTTTTCTTCTTTTTAGAAGAGCTAGGTGCATCTATATTATTTCTCTGAGAATCTTGCTCAATTCTTTTAGGATGGCCTTCAGGATACAAAGGTTCCTGAGTCATTCTACCACCTCTAGTCATAACTCTAACATCATTATCATTATTCTTACTGTTCAATTCATTGAGCAAATCATTCTGAGCTTTAAGTACTTGTTCTTGTTGAGTGGTAACCATAGAAGCATGTTTACTAATAAGTTTAAGTTCAGCTTTAACATTAGCCATATAATCACCCAAGTGTCCAAGCATATTTGAATTGTATTTCAATTGTCTACCAAAATAAGCATTAAAATCTTCTTGCTTTACCATAAATTTATCAAACTCATCTAATCATGGGCTAGCAATTTTAGTAAATGGGATGACAGCTTTATCATATCTATAGAGAGAATTTACCTTTACTACCTGTGTCGGGTTATCCAGACCATGAGTTTCTTCAATAGGTAAAGGTTTAAGATTATATGTTTCTTCAACAGGAGGTAAATTAAGACCGTGTATTTCTTCAATAGGAGGTAAATTCTTAACATCTTCAGCTTTAATACCCTTTTCTTTCATAGATTTCTTTGCCTCTTGCATATCTTCAGGACTGAGAAATAGAATACCCCTCTTCTTCGGAGTTGGTTTAGGAATAGGCTCAGGAATTGGCTCCGAAGGTGTCCAATTATTTTCATTCAACATATTATTCAATAGAATTTTAGCTTCATCCGGTGTTCTTTCCCTGAAAACAGAACCAACACAACTATCCAGGTAATCTCTGGAGGCATCGATTAGTCCATTATAAAAGATATCAAGTATTTCATTTTTCTTAAGAGGATGATCAGGCAAAGCATTAAGTAATTGGAGAAGCCTCCCCCAAGCTTGTGGGAGACTCTCTTCTTCAATTTGCACAAAATTATAAATATCCCTTAAAGCAGCTTGTTTCTTATGAGCAGGGAAATATTTAGCAGAGAAGTAATAAATCATATCCTGGGGATTACGCACACAACCAGGATCAAGAGAATTAAACCATATCTTAGCATCACCCTTTAATGAGCACGGAATTATTTTAAGGATGTAAATGTAGCGAGTTCTCTCATCTTTAGTGAACAGGGTAGCTATATCATTTAATTTAGTAAGATGTGCCACAACAGTTTCAGATTCATAACCATGAAAAGGATCAGATTCAACCAAAGTAATTATATCAGGATCAACAAAGAATTCATAATCCTTATTAGTAATAAAGATAGGTGAAGTAGCAAAAGCAGGGTCAGGTTTCATTCTAGCATTTAGAGATTGCTTACTCCATTTAGCTAATAATTTTTTAAGTTCAGTTCTATTTCTGCAAGCTAAAATGGCTACAGAAGCATCTTGATCAAAGACATAACCCTTAGGAATGGAAAGTGGTTCTTCATCATCACTTTCATCAGTATCATCAGATTCAATATTTTCAATTTCTCTAGCCCTAGCAAGTTGTTCATCAAGAAAAGCACTAAGTGGCATAGTAGTATCATGCATAGAGGTACTTTCATCATAAGTATCATGCATAGCAGAAGTGGCATCATCAATAACATGCCACATATCAGAACGAATAGCAGAAGCAGGTGTAGGTGTCGCAAACTTACTCATAACAGAAGGTGAATCAAGTGCAGAGCTAGATGGCAGTTCCTTACCTCCCCTCGTAGTTGAGGGATAGATCTTGGTTTCTCGATCTCTCAAGTTCTTCATAATGATAAGCAGATATATATCCTAGGTGACTCAATGAATAGAGCTATGCTCCCCGGCAACGGCGCCAGAAAATGGTCTTGATAAACCACAAGTATAGGGGATCGCAACAGTTTTCGAGGGTAGAGTATTCAACCCAAATTTATTGATTCGACACAAGGGGAGCCAAAGAATATTCTCAAGTATTAGCAGCTGAGTTGTCAATTCAACCACACCTGGAAACTTAATATCTGCAGCAAAGTGTTCAGTAGCAAAGTAATATGATAGTAGTGATAACGGTAGCAAAAGGTAACAGTGGTAAAAGTAATGTTTTTGGTATTTTGTAGTGATGATAGCAATAGCAATGGAAAAGTAAATAAGCGAAGCAAAATATATGGAAAGCTCGTAGGCAATGGATCGGTGATGGAGAATTATGCCAGATGCGGTTCATCATTGTCGGAGTAATGGGCCACGGGTAGGCCAACCCGAGCCCTAGAACCTTTCAAGACATTGGGGCAGGCTGCGCCCCTCAAGAAGTCCACGACAAGATGGCCGACTGACCACTCACGGCCGAGTCCCAGGGATGACCGCAGGGTAAGCCGACTCCTGACTGGCGACTTCCGGAGAAGCCGGCTTTGGGGAGTCTGCCTGCGAATCCAACAAACCCCGTGACCTCGTCAAGGGGCGATGGGGCAGGGGAGTGGCTACAGTGAAGCCCACTCACGCCCCTTACCAAGGGCGGGCATGGCGACAGCACGCCGTACCACGGAAGATCTCCATGCGGCGTGGCACTGTTGCCGTACCGGCCCTGACATCAGCACCGAAGACCGAATCCTGCACCCACGATGGCTTGTCTGTATGGCTCAGAGGCGGCGGGTCCCACCAGACGGTGAGACCCCAAGAGACGGCAAGAGGACCACTAGTCGGACCCATCGGAAGTCGGCCTGGGGGAGTCGGCCGAGCCCTCCCCCGGGGCCCACGCACCATTAATCAAGATGTGATGGAGAGTGGCAATAGTGATCACCCGCCAGGCGGCGGGGCTGTTGCCACGACCCCATGATCAAGCCCGCGTCATCAGAAGCACGGCAACAGTAATCAGCAGCCGGCAAGACCCGCCCACGGCGGACGCGGCCTGTCGGCTCCGTACCAAGCCAGTCAGCGGGGCCCGCCAGCCGACGGGCCCCAGTGGTCGGCAGAGAAGACGGAGGCCGGAGGCGCTGACGGCTGGGCCCGCGTCCAGCCGGATTACCATTGTACCCCTGGGGGTAGGCCTATATAAACCCCCCCAGGGCACCCATGCAAAGGGTTGGAACCCATTAGCTCTAGACCAGATCATATAGAAGGGAGAGAGCTAGCCTTGCCCTCTCCTACCTCCTAGAAACAGCTCAAGGAGCAACCGTGTAAACACCTTGCCATAGTGATCATGCGGAGACCACGCAGAGCAACAGTAGGGGTATTATCTCCTCGGAGAGCCCTGAAGCTGGGTAAGATTCGCTGGCGTGCATGTCTTCGCCTCATCCTGTTTCCAGGCACCGGCGACATTCTACTCGCCCCCACCATGATAAGCCATCCTTTGGCATATGTCACACCAAACCCCCGACATTTGGCGCCCACCGTGGGGCCTGGTGCACCACCGTCCGGAGACATGTTCTGGACGGGAACCCTTTTTCTCCCTGGCGAGCGCAGCCAGCCAGGCACGCCAGACGGAGTTTGCGCCGACGCGCTAAGTGGCGTTGAGATCGCCTGCGCAGCCAGCTACCTGGCCGAACTTGTCGGCGAGGTCCGCCTCTCCGATGAACCTGCATGCAACGCAGGCACGGGCGGCCCCGAGAGCCTCCTCGCAGGCCTCCTCGATCAACTCCATGTTTCCGGCGAGCCTGCCGTAGACTTGGAGTCTGTGGGCTCCACCGACCCGATGCTGGTCGACTCCGACACCGCGTCGCTCGACGCGTTCCCCACCAACGTGGTGGTCTACGATGAACCTCTCCCTCGCGCGGAGAGCAACGGAAGCACCGTCACCGAGGTGCTCATCATCAGTCATGACGAGCTCCCCGGCGGAGGAGCGCACGACTCACTCGGCGTGGCGCTGCAAGACCTAACTGCACCCATTCCGGAAGATGCTGACGCCGAGACGTTGGAGGCGCGCCGCCTTCAGCTCATTGAAGGCGTGAAGAAGCTGGCCAGCATGAGACGCTTGTCAGAAGCCTACCAGCGGGAGATGGATCGCGCCGTCGGCGGCTCGCCGGCCCCGGCGGGGCCCAGCCGCCTTGGCACGGTCCAGCAGCGTGGCGTAGCCATCGCCAACCTGTTTGGGGCAAGCCGCCTTGTGTACGCTACACCAGCAGAGAACATCCGAGCTGCCCAGGCAGCGGCGGATGAGCTGGACAATTTCGAGGGCGAAGAGCACCGCCTCATGATGGAGCGAGTCCAGCGGCTCTTCGACGCGGCCGCCGCGCAGAATGAGGCCGGCTGCCGCACGGGGGCGCCGCAGCGGCCAAACGACGACCTTCACCGAGAGCAAGGCACGACGTCTTGGACGCCGACTGGCGGCGCCCGAGGAAGAAGGGACAGGGAGCCGGCTGTCAGCCACAGTCGGACTCGCATTACCATATAGCGCGACCGAGACGGCCGCCCGAGAGCAGTGGAACGACGGGACGACTGTCCGCCTCCCCCTCCCCGCAAGGAGAGGCGAGTCTCCTTGCTGCTTGTTGACCATCCGACTCTCGGCGACCGCCTTGGCCGCCGAGAGGGAGTTGGAGAGAATGACGCCCGCCACCGGATCGACCGACTTCACCGATCCTTAGCGCTGGAAGAAGAAGACGAGCTGGGTCCGCCTTGTTTCGGGCCCCGCATTCGGGACATCCCTTTCCCAGAGGGTTCACGCTCCCAAGAGACACGCCCAAGTATACCGGCTCCGTGAAGCCGGAAGACTGGCTAGTCGACTACTCCACGGCTGTCAGCATAGCGAACGGCAACAAGCGCATCATCGTAAAGTACGTTCCGCTCATGCTCTAGGGCACGGCCCGGACATGGCTGAACAGCCTAAAGCCCCGCAGCATCATGCTTGTGCGTGCAAGGCCCCGACGAGTCAACTCGCGATTACCTAACGCGTTGGGCCGAGCTTCGGAACTCCCGTGAGGGCGTGCATGAGGTGCAGGCCATCGAGTACTTCATAGCCGGGTGTAGAGAAGGCACCCTCCTCAAGCACAAGCTCCTCTGCGACGAGCCAAAAACCCTCGACGAGCTGCTGATCATAGCAGACAAGTACGCCACGGCCGACTCCTCCATGAAGGCAGAGATTCAAATCAGCACAACTGGCAAAGTGGCTCCTCAAGCTCCAAGAACTCCGGTGGCAGACGCCAACCGGCGACAACAGCAGGGCGACCACAAGCGCAAGGCCCCGCAGCCGGCTTCCAGCAGCTGGCAAGTTGCGACTGTTGAAGCCCAGCAGCCAGATGAGCAGCCTCCGCCCAAGCGACAGAAAGGCGGCAAGCCAAACTGGTTGTCGGCCTTCTCCTATGAGCAGACTTTGGATGGACCTTGCAAGTTCCATAGCGGCGCGAAGCCGTCGAATCACACCACCCGGAAGTGCCACTGGCTCACCAGGATCGCCAAGGGAGACGACCTCCTGCCTTCCCCACCTGCTGGGCAGCCGCCTCCGCCGCCGCCCCAGCAGCCGGCTGTCAGGCTAGTCGGCGCGGTACAAGACGAATACCCTGAAGAGCACGGAGCCTACGTGGTGTTCACCAGTGTGGCTGATGATGGACGCAGCAGGCGGCTGCAGCGACAAGAGGTGAATGCAGTAGCGTCGGAGACGCCAGAGTTCATGCACTGGTCCGAGAAGCCTATCAGCTAGAGCAGGGCTGACCACCCAGAAGTGATGCCGAGTCCGGGCTTGCCTTGGTCCTGGACGCCACCTTTGCTACAGACAGACGAGCCGCGCGTTTCTCGCGAGTTCTGATAGACGAAGGCAGCAGCATCAATATCATGTACAAGGACACCATGGAGAAGTTAGGAATCAAGCAAAGACAGCGTCAGAACAGCCGAACTGTGTTCCACGGCATTGTTCCTGGGCTTTCCTGCTTGCCAATCGGCAAGATCCTGATGGACATCCTCTTTGGAGACAAAGATCACTTCCGCAGAGAGTCTGATTGATTTGAGGTGGTGGACCTTGAGAGCCCATACCATGTGCTACTTGGCCGACCCGCCTTGGCCAAGTTCATGGCGGTCCCCCACTACGCCTACCTCAAGATGAAGATGCCCAGTTCCAGGGGAATTCTGACTGTGGTTGGCGACTACCGGAAGTAGTCTGCTTGCGCGGCTGAGAGCAGTCGGCTGGCTGAGTCCCTGGTAATCGCGGCCGAGAAGCGGCTCCTTGAGCGAGTTGTGGCGATGGCCGGCAAGCAGCCTGAGGTATCGCCCAACCCAAAAGAGTCGGAGGCTGAGGGTTCATTCAAGCCGGCCAAAGAGACAAAGAAGATACCCTTGGATCCGGAGCACCCAGAGAGGCACGTCGTCGTGGGTGCAAACCTCGACATCAAATAGGAAGGCAAGCTTGTCGATTTCCTTCGTGAGAATCGGGACATCTTCGCATGGTCCCCCAAAGACATGCCAGGTGTACCGACGAAATTCGCCGAGCACAAGTTACATGTCCGATCTGATGCAAAGCCGGTCAGGCAGCCCCTGCGCCGCCTATCAGAAGAGAAGAGAAGAGTTTTCGGAGAAGAGATAGCCCAAATCCTAGCAGCCGGCTTCATTATGGAAGTGTTCTTTCCAGGATGGCTAGCAAATCCGGTCCTGGTACTGAAGAAGAACAAGCAGTGGTGAATGTGTATTGACTACATGAGCATCAACAAGGCCTGCCCCAAGGACCCATTTGCTCTACCAAGAATCGATCAGGTGATAGACTCCACAGCCGGATGCAGGTTGTTGAGTTTTTTGGATGCATACTCAGGATATCACCAGATCAAGCTGAACATGGCTGACAGACTGAAGACCGCCTTCTTCACGCCGTTTGGAGCCTTCTGCTACCTCACCATGACGTTCGGCTTAAGGAATGCTGGCGCCACCTTTCAGCGTTGCATGCAGAAGTGCCTCCTCAAGCAGCTCGGCAGGAACGCCCACGTCTACGTGGACGACATGGTGGTGAAGACGGAAAAGCGTGGAACACTGCTGGAAGACCTCAAGGAGACTTTTGAGAACCTGCGCCGATTCCAGATCAAGCTCAATCCCGAGAAGTGTGTCTTCGGAGTACCAGCCGGCCAGCTCCTTGGCTTCCTGGTCTCTGAACGCGGCATAGAATGCAACCCAGTAAAAATCAAGGCCATTGAGAGAATGGAGGTACCCAGCCGACTGCTGGATGTACAAAAGTTCACTGGCTGCTTGGCGTCCATCAGCCGATTCATCAGTCAGCTGGGCGAGAAAGCTCTCCCCTTATACCAACTCATGAAGAAGACCACTTTTTTCGAGTGGAACCATAAGGCGGACGAAGCTTTTCTCCAGTTGAAGAAGATGCTGACTACTCCACCCGTCCTGGCGGCTCCGACTCCAAAGGAACCTATGCTCCTGTACATCGCCGCCACTAGCCGGGTGGTCAGCATGATCATTGTAGTGGAACGCAAGGAGGAAGGCAAGGCACTACCTATCCAGAGACCGGTATATTACCTGAGCGAAGTACTGTCGACCTCCAAGCAGAACTACCCCCACTACCAGAAGATGTGCTATGGTGTACACTTTACTACAAAGAAATTGAAGCCTTACTTTCAAGAGCATCCAATCACGGTGGTCTACACGGCCCCACTTGCCGAGATCATTGGTAGCCGAGATGCTTCTGGCCGAGTGGCCAAGTGGGCCATAGAGCTGGCTCCTTACACCATCCACTACCAGCCCCGCACCACTATCAAGTCACAAGCACTGGCTGACTTCCTCGTCGACTGGGCCGATACCCAGTACCTACCTCCAGCTCCTGACTCCACCCATTGGCGGATGCATTTCGACGGCTCCAAGATGCGCACCGGCTTGGGAGCCGGCGGCGTCCTCACCTCTCCTAAAGGCGACAAGCTCAAATACGCATTAAAAATCCATTTCGCCGCCTCCAACAACGTCGCCGAGTACAAGGCGCTCATTCACGGGCTCCGGCTTGCCAAAGAACTTGGCATCCGCCGGATCTTGTGTTATGGCGACTCGGACTTAGTGGTCCAGTAATCATCTGGCGACTGGGACATGAAAGACGCAAACATGGCGAGTTACCATTTCCTCGTGCAGCAGCTCAGGGGTATTTCGAAGGGTGCGAGTTCCTCCATGTGCCAAGAAACGACACCGACCAAGCAGATGCCTTGGCACGAATCGGCTCTATCCGCCAAGCAATACCATCTGGCGTCGCCCTTCAACGCCTCCTCAAGCCGTTTGTCAAGCCTTCACCAGAATCAGACTCCATTTTTGTGTCGGCTCCTCCCGAAGACGTCGGATCCGACTCCAGAGCTCCGGCAGTCGGTACGGGGATTTTGGCGGATGACTCCAAAGCCGCCACAGTCGAACCCGGCCCGGGGACCGCGGCGGTGGACTCGAAGACTCCAGAACTCGGCCCAAGGGCCGCGCCAGTTGGCCTGGGGACTTCATTAACCCAGCAAGCGGTTGTTGACTCCAACCCGCCGCCTCCTAGCCCAACCGCCCTCGTCCAAGTCGCAGTTCTGGCAGTTGAAGAAATAGCAGCACCCTCATGGGCCCAGCCCATCCTCAAGTTCCTGGTGAACAAAGAGCTGCCGACTGATGAGACCTCAGCTCGGCAAGTACAACGCCGGGTGGCAGCCTACACCATAGTCAACAGAGATGTAACACCCTCGATGCGACTATATCTCCCACGTGTCGAGGCACGACTTAGAGGCATAATCGCATTGAAGGCATATGTCGCAAGTTAGGCAATCTTCACAACATCCCATGTAATATAGATAAATAAAGGGGAGATACATAGTTGGCTTACACTCACCACGTCAATCAAGTACATAAATAACATTACATCATAAAACACCCATGGCCCGACTACGGCGCCAAAATAGAAGAACAACCCAACATGCGACACGGTCCCGATCACCCCAACTAGGCACCACTACTGATCATCAGGAAAAGAAACATAGTATCGTTGAGAGTCCTTGTCGAACTCCCACTTGAGCTCAAGCGCGTCATCTGGAGCGGAATCATCGGGTCCTGCATCTGGTGTAATAGTAATCTGTGAGCCACAGGGACTCAGCAATCTCGCACCCTCGCGATCAAGACTATTTAAGCTTATAGGTAAGGCAAGGTAAATGTGGAGCTGCAGCAAGCGACTAGCATGAATGGTGGCTATCCTGTTCGCAAAAGAGAGCGAGAAGAGGAGGCAAAGCGCGAACGCATAACTAGAGGGCAATCCTGCGGCAAGCATTACTCCAACACCGTGTCCACTTCCCGGACTCCACCGAGAAGAGGTCATCATGGTAACTCACACAGTTGATTCATTTTAATTAAATTAAGGTTCAAGTTATCTACAACCGAACATTAACAAATTCCCATCTGCCCATAACCGCGGGCACGGATTTCGAAAGTTCAAATCCCTGCAGGGGATTCCCAACTTAGCCCATGACAAGCTCTCACGGTCAACGAAGGAATAGACCTCCTCCCGAGACGTTCCGATCAGACTCGGTACCTCGGTTCTTCAAAACACTTCGACAGGTTAAAACTAATCCAGCAACACCGCCCGAATGTGCCGACAAATCCCGATAGGAGCTGCACATATCTCGTTCTCAGGGCACACTCTGATTGTCTTAGGTACGGGTAGGCCATCCCAGAGTTGCCCCTGGTGGCCACCGGCAGCTGACAGGTGGACCAACACTCAGAGGAGCACTGGCCCGGGGGGGTTTAAAATAAGATGACCCTCGGGCTCCGGAAACCCAAGGGAAAAAGAGGCTAGGTGGAAAATGGTAAAACCAAGGTTGGGCATTGCTGGAAAAGCTTTAATCAAGGCGAACTATCAAGGGGTTCCCATTATAACCCAACCGCGTAAGGAACGCAAAATCCGGGAACATAACACCGATATGACGGAAACTAGGGCGGCAAGAGTGGAACAAAACACTAGGTGAGAGGCCGAGCCTTCCACCCTTTACCAAGTATATAGATGAATTAAGATAACATGGCAATATAATGATATCCCAACAAGTAAATAATGTTCCAACAAGGAACGGTCTCCAATCTTCACCTGCAACTAGCAACGCTATAAGAGGGGCTGAGCAAAGCGGTAACATAGCCAATCAATGGTTTGCTAGGACATGGTGGGTTAGAGGTTTGACATGGCAATTTGGGAGGCTTGAAAGCAAGTGGTAGGCATCGTATCATTGGCATAGCAAAAGAGCCAGCATCTAGCAAAGCAAAGATAGTAGTGATTTCGAGGGTATGATCATCTTGCCTGCAAAGTTGTCAGAGTTGACTGGATCCTCGAAAGCAAAGTCAACGGGCTCCTCGTTAGCGAACTCGTCTCCCGGCTCTACCCAAACAAGACAAACAATCAACAAGGACACAATCAACCACGTGCAAACTCAAACAATATGATGCAAACATGGTATGCTATGCGGGATGCAATATGTGATGCATATGCAAGATTGACAAGCAATGCATGAACCTGGCCTCAACTTGGAAATCCAAGTGTGCCACTGGAAAGATGAGATTAAATCGCTTGAAAACGATATAAAGATCACCGGAATCGTAGTTACGGTTTGGAAATGGCAAGCGATTCAAATATGACACCGGTCTACGATTTACAGCAAGTAGCCATCTAAATGCAATGAGATGAACATGCTACAGCACCCAAACATGGCAACAAAATACATGGCAGGGGTGCATTCAAGGTGCTTAAAAAAATTCTAGCACTGAGCTACGGCCAATTCATCCATTAACAGGTTCAAACAAGCATGGCAAAAATGCATATGATAAACAGATCTCAGACTTAGTGAAATTAACACTTGTCTGGAATTTCAGATCAGATAGCACTCTTCGGAGCAACAAAACTACAAGCTACAGGACCTGAACATGGAAAAGTAAAGCATGGCATGGAGCTACTCAAAGAGCTTAACAAAAGTCCCTTAGTCACCTTGAGCCAAAAGGGATCAGAAAATACAATTTCAAGCATGTGAACATGGTAAAAACATAATCAGATCACAGACTTAGTGAAAACTGGAGCATGCTGAAACAGATATCAAGTAGGCATGTTTACGAGCTCGAAGCACTCACTACAGAGCAAGTCATGGCAAGCTAAGCATACACCCATCAAGAATACACAAAATTCAAGCTAGACATGGCAAGAACAATAACATAGCATGCACGGATCAACTACAACATCCTCGGCAAAATCGCTAACAAGTAGACAATCTGCCCAGATTCATGAAGTAGCAAAAGTAGAGCTCGATTGACTCAAGCTAGGGTGCTCCATAATTGCAAACAAAGGCATGGATGGATAGAGCACTATAAGATTAACAAAACATCCTAACTGATCATCCTCAAAAGAGGCACGGATCACTAGGAAACAACATGAACATATGGCATCATGAGAAAAATAGATCAAGGACTTAGTGGAATTGCTAAGTCCCTGAAATCAGCATTACCAAGTGCCTCACTTTGCAAGCTTGTGCTAGTCACCACACACATCACAAAAATACATGGGTTGCACCTCTGGAAAGATGGCAAAACCCTTAACAAAACATGTGTAGAGCTCACGGGCATATCATGCACACAATAATCATGGCAAAAATGACAAATATCTAAATGGAGCAGCAGATCTGACAATTATCTCAAGTAGCACTCTTCCAATAGCATTTCGGGCATCAATATGAACTCAAATGAAAATGATGCAATGAGATGAAATGATGTGCTCTCTGAGACGAACATTTTGATATGCTATATGCCAAAAACGGAGCTACAGATGAGGAGATACGACATGATGAACAGGAGCATATGAACTAGGGTTTCGGGGAAAAAGTCGACCGATTCCAGATCTGGATCCGGTTTGCACGCGGATCGAGGTTCGTTGCCGAAGTCGCCGGAGCTCGCCGGAGAAGCAGGGGGCGTCGCCGGACTTGCCGAGAAGAGGAGGGGCTCGCCGGGGCGCGGTCGTCGGCGTGCTCACCGGCTCCGGGTGGTGGCGGCGCGGCCTTGCCGGAGTAGGAGGAGGCGCGGCGGAGCGCCGGCGAGGAAGGTGGCGGGCGGCAGCGTGCGGCGGTCGGCGGGGTCGGCGCCGGCAACGAGGCGCGTCGCGGCGGAGGCGGCAGCCGGTGTGGGCGGCGCGGCGAGGGAGGCGTGCCTCGGGCGAGTGGCGGCGGAGGCGGGCCGCGGGGGTTTAAAATAAGATGACCCTCGGGCTCCGGAAACCCAAGGGAAAAAGAGACTAGGTGGCAAATGGTAAAACCAAGGTTGGGCATTGCTGGAAAAGCTTTAATCAAGGCGAACTATCAAGGGGTTCCCATTATAACCCAACCGCGTAAGGAACGCAAAATCCGGGAACATAACACCGATATGACGGAAACTAGGGCGGCAAGAGTGGAACAAAACACTAGGCGAGAGGCCGAGCCATCCACCCTTTACCAAGTATATAGATGCATTAAGATAACATGGCAATATAATGATATCCCAACAAGTAAATAATGTTCCAACTATGTCTGTTCCATTCTGAGTGTTTGGATGATGTAATGTTATTTATATACTTGATTGACGTGGCGAGTGTAAGCCAACTATGTATCTCCCCTTTATTTATCTATATTACATGGGATGTTGTGAAGATTGCCTAACTTGCGACATATGCCTTCAATGCGATTATGCCTCTAAGTCGTGCCTCGACACGTGGGAGATATAGTCGCATCGAGGGTGTTACAAGAGAGATGGTCAGGCGCAGCATCACTGGTGTCTACCAGCGCTGCGTAGAGCCAGAGCAAGGCCAAGCGATTCTCAAAGACATCCATCAAGCCGAGTGCGGCCACCATGCGGCTTCAAGAGCACTCGTCGCCAAAGCCTTTCAACACGGTTTCTTCTGGCCAACTGCCTTGGAAGAGGCCAAGGAGTTGGTCCAAAAATGCAAAGGGTGCCAGAAGTTCAGCTCCAAGCTGCACCAGCCAGCTTCTGCACTCAAGACCATCCCCATTGCCTGGCCTTTCGCAGTTTGGGGTCTAGACATGGTGGGACCATTCAAGACAGCACGAGGTGGGCTTACTCACTTAGTTGTCGCAGTGGACAAGTTCACCAAGTGGATAGAAGCGAAGCCAATCAAGAAGCTGAACGGTCCAACTGCCGTGACTTTCATCGCCGATATCACAATTCGATACGGCAAACCACACAGCATCATTACCGACAACGGCACAAATTTTGCCAAAGGCGCCTTGGCCCGTTTCTGCGCAACACAGGGCATCCGACTGGACCTAGCGTCTGTCGCCCATGCACAGTCAAACGGCCAGGTGGAGCGAGCAAACGGCCTCATCCTGTCCGACATCAAGCCCCGGCTGATCTAGCCTCTGGAGCGCTCAGCTGGCTGCTGGCTCGATGAGCTACCAGCCGTCCTCTGAAGTCTGCGCACGACTCCAAATAAGTCAACCAGCTTCACGCCTTTCTTCCTCGTCTATGGTGCCGAAGCCGTCATCCCAACGGACATAGAGTTCGACTCCCCACGAGTCACCATGTACACCGAGGAGGAAGCAGAAGAAGCACGACAAGACGGCGTCGATCTGCTGGAAGAGGGCCGGCTGTTGGCACTCAGTCAGTCCAGCTTCTACCAGCAGAGCCTGCGCCGATACCACAACAGGAAGGTCAGGCCAAGATCTTTCCAAGAAGGCGACCTTGTGCTCCGGCTGATCCAGCAAACAGCCGGCCAGCACAAGCTGTCGGCGCCTTGGGAAGGCCCTTTCATCATCAACAAAGTACTGGGCAACGACTCCTACTACCTGATTGACGCTCAGAAGCCCCGAGCACGCAAGAGGGACGACTCCGGCAAGGAGACAGAGCGGCCATGGAATGCAAATCTCCTCCGAAGATTTTACAGTTGATGCAGTATGTACCACGCTTCCTTTTGTATTAAAGTACCAAGACTTCGGGCCCCCGAGATGAACTCGGGGAGTGCCCTCTTTTGTCTGTATGATAAAGATTATGCCTACAAGTATGTTACTCTTTGTCATACCGCTTGGCACCGGGCTCGACAATACGGCCCGGGGACTTGCTGCCTTGCACTATGAAATGCTTCCTGCAGTCGGACAAGTAGTGTGTAAACGCCTAAACCGTCTCCTGTCAGAAGCCGCAGCTCGCAGAGCGACTGAACGGTGGGCAGAAGTAAGGTAGAATGGGCATTCACATGAAAAATGGCTAAGGACTCAAAGCATAAAACATAGCTCAATATGGCTTCCAGCCTTTCTCGCAAACCGACTCTCAAATAGTCGGATTACCGTCTTCTATTCAACTTGCTCAAAAAAACTCTTAAAAACGGCTAAGTACTTGCCTTCCCAAAGTAGCCAAGCATTTGATCCAGCAGCAGTCCGCAGAGCGGCTGTCCGATTGGCAAGGCAGGCAACTAAGAGAAAGCAGCAAAGGAAAAATGCCAAAAGAGCAATGAGCAAGAAAAGATGGAACTCGGATAAATATATTTACATAACATAGGACCTTGGCCGAATCTTCGAGTAGAAGTTCAAAATACACCCCGTGGGTGGAATTGTGCGAATTAACAAGTTCTTCAAAGACTACTGAAGCAGATAAAATAAAGCGGCAACTTAGGAAGCAACAGACAGATTTGGAGGGTCGGAGGAGGAGGCAGCATCAGGCGTCGGGGCGTCCGGCTGGCTAGTCTCGGTTTGATCGCCGACGGCGGCAGTCGACTCGGTCGCGCACGGCTTGTTGCTGGAGGCGCGGTCGAGCTGAGGTTGGCCGTCTGCTCCATCTTCTGGTGCCTCCGCCTCGCCTCCGGCCTCCGCCTCGCCCTCCTCCTCGACGCTGCAGCCAATCACCTCCGCCGAGTCCTCGCCGTAGTCTGGGTTCATCCCAAACCACTCCGGCGGTACCTCCTCGCCGTCTTCAGACCGCTTGGGGACGAAGATACTGGTGTCAGTGTACTCGGCAATCGCCGCAGCACGCTTGAAGAGGGCGTCTTCCACAGCTGCTAGCTCCGGCTGGGCCTCTGACCGGTCTAGATCCAGCCCCGGATACCATGCCTTGACGAACTCTAAGGCCCGACGCGCTCCAGCTCGGGCCGAAGAGCCCTTCCAGGCCTCAAGACGACCAGCCGCGACCTCTAGCCAGTCGGCCCTCAGGTTGGGGGTGCGCGGAGCCTGCATATCCGGCCACAGGGTGGCAATCGCCTGGGCACCAACACGCTGAAGCCGGCACAGCATCCAGTGAGCCGGCCGAAGGCGAGCCTCGATGCTCAGGATGTGCTCGTCAAGAGTTCGAGGGGCGTCGGCGGCAATCTCTGCACCCTCCGCCCTCTGACCTTCTCGGTCAGCCTCGATGGCTTGGATGGCGGCCTGCGAGTGCCCAGGAAAGAAGTCTGCAAAGACAGGAAGAAACAAAGAAGCAAGTCAAAAACCAGAAGTCAGCACGACTTAAATCAGCAGCTCGAAGAAAATAAAGAAACTCACCATCAATGATGTCTTCAATCTTGTGGAAGCCGGAGGCCAGCATCACCGCCTTGTCAGACCAGGAGGAGCGCTCGCTCTTGAACTTGGCCAGGAGGGCGGTTTCCGTTTCCTCCGCTTCCCTCTGTGTCTTCACAAGCAGCTCCTGCTCTGCCAATTGAGAGGCCAGCAGATCGCGCTCCGTGGCGAGCTTGCTGCACTCCTCCTCCGGCTCTCCGACAGATCGGCGGTCCGCTTGCCCAGCTCTTCAACGTTATGGTTAAAGGCAGTGACGCGGAGGTTGTGGTAATCCTGCGACGAACATTTCAGACAAAAAGTTAATACCCAGAGTTCATCAATTGGAGTTCCGGGCTGCCTGCTCAGCAGCCAGCCCGAAACTCGGGGACTACACCCAGTGGGTGTGTTGGCGCGCCCCCACAAAGAGGAACAAGAAAACAAAAACCAAAGGAAAAAACATACCCGAACGGCTGCCCGCGACGCCAGGAACGCCTTGGTGCAACTCTGGAGAGCGTCGCCCTCAGCGCGAAGCTTCGCCTGGACGTCCAGGAGCGCCTGGTTCAGCGGCCCTGTGCCGCCTCCTCGCACCCACCCAATGGGCGCGGTGCTTGTCACTTCGGTGTTTGGGATCGCCGAGCTGGCGGTGCCGGCTTCCAGGGGTGGGGTGCCGAAGTCGCCTTCTCCAGACGGCGGCGCATTGGCGAGCCGACTTGGAGGAGCAGCCTTGCCACGGCCTCGTCTTCGGTTGGCGGCACTGGATGGTCCGCTGGCTGCTCCCCTTGCGCACTCACAGATGGCGGCGGAGGCGGCGGCGGAACAATATCGTCCGGCGTAGAGGGGTCGCCGCCTTCCCTCTCCACGACGGGGTTCTCAAAGCCGTCTTCCCCAGTATGCCCCGTGAACTGCGTAGGCGGCGGTGCAGAGTTCAATGGGGTGACGAACACCGCCGATTGGCGGGGTGCGGCTTCCTCAGCCTACCGCTTCGTCGCGGCATCGGCTTCGGCCTCCGCCAGTTTTATTCTTGGCAGAGGCCTCTGCCCTGTCGGCCTCCGCCTTCTCCAGGCAAACGGCCTCTTCTTCGTTGCGCTTCTCCTACACATTCCGCTCCGTCGCCTCCCGGAGGTCAGCAGCGGGGTCAATCCGCCGAGTGGTGGCGGACGTCTCCGCTGACCCCTTGACGGAGGCGGCGGTGACCCTTTCAAGAGTGAGGGGAGCCCTGAAGCAAGGGGAGCAAGCAAAGACTCAGACAAAGCAACAAAGAAAGAATAAAGCATTGAGACAGAATACTCACGCGGAGACCAATGGTGGCTTCTTCACTTCCTTACAGAAGCGGATGGCCTTCGCGGCCGCCTCGTCCCGCCGGGTCGCCGCACCCGAACCCTTGGGTTTCTTTGGCCGACTGCCGAACAAGGTCGGCACGGCCCTGCGCTTCTTCCTGCCGCCTGGAGCACCCAGCGCGGCAAAACAGCCCGCGCCAGGCTAGCTGGCTCCTGGCCGATGGCGGGGGGCGACTTCCCCCTCGGCGTCGTCGTCAGGCCAGTCGGCGAAAGTGGCCCAAGGCCTGAAGTTGCCTGTTGTTCCTCCTCCTCCCTTGGCGTCATCCTCCAAATCCGCCGCCCCTAGATCGGGGTCGTCGACGTCGCTCTCCGCCCGGTCGGCGAGGAACTCGCAGGCCGGCCCCGAGGTGCCGGCTGGTGGGTGGAGGAGGGGATTCTGACCAAAGCCGACTGGTCAAAACAAACTCGGCGAGAGAGAACACAATCTGAAGTAAGAAAGGATAGGCAACTCACCACGGGCGGAGGGTTGGCGCACTACTAGGAAAAGGGCTATAGATGGAAATGACACTAATGGCGCACCAGACATGTGATGCGCCATTACTATATATATACTAATGGCGCACCATCTGTTGGTGCGCCATTAGTGTGGAAGACACTAATGGCGCACGAGGCACACGGTGCGCCACTAGTAACAAAATGTTTTTTTTCATTTTTTCAAACATACTAATGGCGCATCCAGGCAGAGTGCGCCATTAGTAGTTAGAACTACTAATGGCGCACCAGCCATAGAGTGCGCCACTACTGTATTTTTTTTACTTTTTTGCAAAACTACTAATGGCGCACCATTGCATAGTGCGCCATTACTAGTTTAAACTAGTAATGGCACACTGTGCCACGGTGCGCCATTAGTACAATTTTTTTTACTTTTTTGCAAAACTACTAATGGCGCATGTCTGTGTGGTGCGCCATTAGTATGTTGGGTTACTAATGGCGCATGCGTCTGTGGTGCGCCATTAGCACCCCCCGGACCCTCCCCCCGCTCCACCGCCGCCGACGACCCCCGGGCCCGCACCCTCTCCCCCGCTCCACCGCCGCCGACGACCCACCGCACCCTCCCCCGCTCCACCGCCGCCGAGGACACCCCCGCACTCTCCCCCGCTCCACCGCCGCCGATGACCCACCGCACCCTCCCCCGCTCCACCACCGCCGAGGACACCCCCGCACCCTCCCCCGCTCCACCGCTGCCGACGACCCCCCACACCCTCCCCCGCTCCACCGCCGCCGACGACCCCCCGCACCCTCCCCCGCTCCACCGTCACAAATGAATGCAACTAAAAATCCAAAAAAACAAATTTGATTATATTTTCAAATAACAAATTTGATGATATTTTCAAATAACAAATTTGATGATATTTTTTTATATTCATAAATATTTTCAAATAACAAATTTGATGATATTTTTAAAAAGTTATTATTGTTTTTATACAAAATTATTACTGTTTCATATTCATATTCATTTTCTAAAAAATTATTAGATGCAACAAAAAATAATAAAAAAATTACTTATGGTGCACCGCTGGCTGGTGCGCCATTACTATCTAAAAAGAAGATTACTTATGGCGCACCGGTCGGGGGTGCGCCATTGCTATAAAAAAACATACTAATGGCGCACCGCCGGGGGGTGCGCCATTAGTAATCTTCCCCCTAGCTAATTCGCCCAATCCCTTCGTCCCTCCCTCGCCAGATCCACTTCCTCCCCCCCCCTCGCCACACCCTCACGCCCCCTCCTTCCGCTCCGACAACCCCCGCGCCCCGCCTCGCCGTCTCGGTCCTCACTGCCGACGGCCTGCCGCCACGACTGCCAGCCCGACGCCGCGGCGCACCCAGCCATCCGAAGCCTCCGCTGCCCCGCAGCTGGCACAGGAGCCCAGCAGCGCCTCCCTCTGTCGAGCAGCCGCTCCCACCAGCAGCGCCTCCCGCCAAGCAACGCCTCCTCCCGGAGCTACGCCGGCAACCAATCCATAGGCAGGTAGCCACCATTCCTACGTCCCCCTTCTTCCTCCTCCCTCTTCCCTCACCCCTCCCTCCTTCCTCTTGCATCCTCTGTCTATTCATTTTTGCCCTAATTTTTGCATTGGATGAGTATGTGCGCTAGATTGGGTATTGTGAGAATATAACGATGGCCATTTCCTGATGAATACTTGCTGCATGATTTTTTCCGGTGCATGTTAAAGTTTACTTGTGAAAGGATTTTGCATGTTAAAGTTTCCTGACGATATATTTTTAAAAATTATTACTGTTTTTATAAAAAAATATTACTGTTTCATATTCATATTCATTTTTTTTAAATAATAATAAAAAAGTGTAGACTACAATTGTTGTTAAACAACAATTATTACTGTTTTTATAAAAAAAATATTACTGTTTCATATTCATATTCATATTCATTTTTTAAAAAGTAAAAAAAGAAATTCTTACTTATGGCGCACGGGTGGCCGGTGCGCCATTGCTATCTAAAAAAGGGTATACTTATGGCGCACTGTCCCGCTGGTGCGCCATTGCTGTGAAAAAAAACATTCTAATGGCGCACCGCCTGGGGGTGCGCCATTAGTAATCTTCCCCATCCATACACTTCGTCCCTCCCTCTCGCCAGACACTTCCCTCTCCCTCCACCGCGCCGCTCCCTCCCTCGTCCCTCCCTCCACCGCGCCGCCACCGCCGCTGCCCCGACCAAGTACACCGCAGCCGCCCACGCGCCCCCGCCGCCTCCCTCTCCCCTTCCTCCCCCTCGAGCGCCGCCTCCCTCGCCTCCCTCGAAACCCTAGAAGCCCGCGACGTCCTGGCCGTCTATCCCCGCCTCCCCCAAGCTCGCGTCTCCGCCCTCCGTCGTCTCCGCTCCGGCCACCACCAAATCTCTCTCGTCGGAGCTGCCCCTCGACGGCGCTAGCCTCATCGGACGCGCTTCTCGACGGCGGCGCGAGCCTCCCCGCGCGGCCTGGTTAGTCTCTCTCTCTCCCTCCCTCCCTCTCTCCCCCGCTCATGCCCATGCCCGCACGGGGCGGCAACCTAGGGTTAGGTGCTGCCGCCGTTCCCGCGTGCTTGCGTGCTCCCGTGCTCCATTGAATTTGGGTTGTTCTGTTCGTCATGCTGTTCATATCTCCCCCGGATCGCTGCCGAAGGGCCTGCACTCGCTGGATCTGTCGCGGAACAAGATCGCCAACGTCGAGGGGCTTCGGGAACTGATGAAGCTTCGCGTGCTCAAGCTCAGCTACAACCGAATTTCGTGCATCGGCCACGGTAAGTCGCAGACTTGGGGTTCTTGCATTGCACTGCACATCTACTATAAATTCCTTAGTACTAGATTTCTTTCTGGTCCATGTACACCTGCATCCTATCCAAGACAGACATGTAACATTCCATAGGATGTATGGATCATATCTTGAATGATATGGTAGTGGCCACATTTGTTGGTGGCTGGGACCGGCCACATTCAGTAATTATTTTTTTCCTACAAAAGTTCAATGTCTATGCATCACATGTTATAGTCCGAGGAAAAGTTCACTGAAATTGTTGTAGTTTAAAAAACAGTTAACTGAAACCGTTGTAGTCTGAAACTGTCAGGAGTTGGTAATTATCGGACTAAGTAAGTTACTTGTTACTACAAGTCTACAAGACTTTGTTTCCAGCGATGGTCATAAGCTTTCGTGTTGACGTCAGTGCGGTCTTTGTGATTCTTCACAGGGTTCTATCTTATGTCAATTCACCTCTGTGATCTGGGGGTCTTGATATATAGCAATGAAGATGGCAATTTAGCATCCTTCTTGCTAATACTTATTACTGCCCTTCTGCAGATCCATTATTAGTTAGTACTATTATAGAGTATCCGAGGGTGCTAGCCTTTAACTGTTCTGATTTTAATGGTGAGAAGATAAATTTTTCAACTAGTTTGTTTACTCTATTTTTGGGACAAAGGCAGACAGGCGCTCTACTGATTTCATTAAGAGAAAGGGTAGCAGGCTCAATATTTGTAGAAAATTCTTTCTCTTGCTGCTTTCTAGGTTTCAGAGTCTTGTGGACACATATCAATAGGATTCGTTTTAAGTTTGATTCAAGACATAAATGACATTAATGTTTAGCTCACAGTATCTAAAGTGTTAGGAATTCTGTGTTGTTTCTAAAAGCTCTACAATATCTAGATTTTATGATATTTGTACATCCACAAGACTTAGCCTAAAATCTGTGTTGTTTCTGAATATTCATAGTGAATAGTTTCAGTATTGCTTTTTTAAACATGTCAGTATTGATTTGCATAATGCATAATGTTTTGTTCAAGCTTATGTACAGCAGTACAGTCCATATGAGGCTATTTATTCATTTTGTTGTGCTCTGGTGATTGGTTGCAAAAAATTGCCCCTGTTCATTCAGTTTTGCTTGCATGATGGAAGGGGAAAAATGCTAAAAAAGTGTCCTCCAATACCCCGGCCCATGCATCAAATCCTTTTGGATGTTTTGGATGTTTTGTCTCCGACCATTGTGTCATGATGAATTTGCAGGTACCCTGAGAGGCCCTTGAGTTTGCCGGAATGTCGATTAACTTCCGTTGCGGCAAATTCGGGTACTCCATATGTCCTATTTTCAGCAAAGGTCATGCTGAAATTTTCCGTGAATTTTAGCATGACTTTGCTAAAAATAGGACATATGGGTACTTGCGACTAATGCATGGGCCGGGGTATCTTAGTACTTAGTTAAGTAGGATCAACTGCCCATCCATTCTTGTTGCATTAAACCATAGGTGGCAATAGAGCCAAGTGATTAGGCCCAACTTAGCATCGATAAACCCTAGATGATAAACCCAACATAGGTGACAATAGAGCCAAGTGATTAGTGCCAAGTGATTAGGCCCAACCTAGGGTGCCTCGGCATCGATAAACCCTAAATGATGAAAACTTAACTTGGCTTCTATAGGGTGCCTCGGTGTCGATGAGAACCTAAATGATGTACGCTTAGGCTTTTAGGGTGCCTCGGCGTTGACAAACCCTAAATGATAAAAGCTTAGATTTTAGGATGCCTCGGTGTCGACAAACCCTAAATGATGAGACCATGATCTTTTTCCTTGACAATAACCAACTTTTTGACCAAACTTTTTTCCTATTTAGAGCGAAACATGGCCCACAACGATGAGGCCGGCGGTTCGAGCGGCAAGCAATTCTGGGAGCTGTCCCAGGAGCTGGAGGAAGAACCTCACCGCTATGAGGACGCCGCGGAAGACACCGATCCTGACTACACAACCCCTAGTGGCGTCGGGGATGACACCACTGATGATGGCGCCACGGATGCCACCACTGATGATGGAGGCGCACGCACAGATGGCAGCCAACCGAAGAGGCAACGGAAGGACCGGCGCCCGAACGTGCTCGGCACCGTCAGGGAGGAATTTACTGAAGTGAACTCCGACGGGCATCCGACGGCGCCCAAACACGTAGTCAAGGGGTACTCGATTCAGCTCGGGTGCATTCTCCGGAGCACCGCCTCAATCAACACCGAGAACCTATGGCATAAGGACCGAGGGAATTTGCGCAGCCTCCTCTTCACGAAGCTGCACGAACGATACAAGTTCCCCGCTGAGTTCGCAAACACATGCCTCTCGGGTAATAAAGTGAACGGTGCCGCCCTCACGACATGAGCACGGCCCTGTCTACTTGGAAAAGCACGGTGAAGGCAATGATTGACAAAGGTGATAGTTATGAGAAGATCAAGGCGAAATATACTTTGATGAGCGAAGATGACTACAAGGAGTTCAAGATCAAGTGCGAGAGCCCCGCAACCTCCGAATCAAGTCAGTGGGGGAAAGAAATGCGGAAGTTGAGCAAAGGGGTCCACCAACTCGGTCCCGGCGGTTACAGAGTGGCGGAGCCTGTATGGGACAAGGAGGACGCGGAGCATGCCGAGCAAGGCCTACCGCCCCGCTTCAAGAAATACAGTGACAAGCAGACCAGGAACTTTCTCAGGGCCCGGTACAAGGAGGACCCGGTAATAAAGGAGCTTACCACAGATCCGAAGACCAAGGAGCTTGAGCTTGTTCTGGTAAGGAATACACCCCCGCGTAATTAGAAACATATGGTTGCATTCTAATTAATCCCCAATATTTCTAAATGGTTCACGTTCCTTCCGCAGGACAAAGAAAGAAGTAGCGCGGGGTCGTTCAGAGCTCCCCTTTCGACACCCCTTTGAATAGGGCATTGAACGTAATGAAAAACAGGGATAAGCTCAATAAGCCGACGTCAGCTGGTCATGTGACCAGCAAAGGCTTGTCCACAAAATGGTCGTCATACTATGGCGCTGGGGGCGAAAGGAGAAAAAGACCAGCTTGGAAAGCCAGTCGCGTGAGGTTGAAGCACTCAAGGCGCAAGTGGCGCCGATTCCGGAGATGGTCCAAGAGCAAGTGCAACAACAACTGGGATCGACGCTCACTGGCATTATGCCTACCTTGATTCATGGGATAATGAAGTGGATTGCGGGTGGCCAATAGGGGCCACCCCCGATTCCCAGCTTCACGTCCAGCAACTCGCACAACGCGCAGGCGGCGCCATTGGTGTCTCCGGCGGCGGCGGTATTGGTTTCTACGGCGGCGGCGCCATTGGTGTCTTCGGCGGCGGCGGTATTGGTGTCTTCGATGCCGGCATTGGAGCTTAATGCACCCGGGTGTACGCCGGCCAGCACCTCGCCAGCAAGCAGCCCCTCCGTCAGTTGCACGCCCGCCGTTGGCGGTGCCTCGACATTAGCTGAGCTCGATGGCATCATGGTAACTAAGCCTCTCAGCCGAGGACTTCATCTCCTTGCCTTTGACTGGGCATCCCTGACGCCCTACATGTTTTCGCAGGGCGCCGCCGACGTTCCTTGCACTCTCCTGCACTTCGTGGGCGGTGAGTTGGTCAATGTTGCCCAGGGCAGAATCGTTCAACCGGGCAACCCCGTGTTCCACGGTAATCCGATGCCACCCACAATGTATAGGGTTGAAGTGGTTCAGGTGCTGCCAGGCTGCGACGAGCTGTTACCTCCGATTCGACCCGCTGGGGTCGACGAAGAAGATGAGATGACCCTCAGCGCCTGCGTAAGCTGGCCCCTGCTTTGGCCGAAGAGCTAGATTCGTTTGGGGGCGGGGGAGACCACCCCATAGACAAGACCGCCAGTCGTGCCGGCGCCAAGCCATGGCAAGAACGCCGCAACGCTACCGGACATGCCGGACATCCCTATGGCACAGGATCCGGACATGCATATGGCACAGGATCCGGACGACGACGACAACGATGATGGTACATTTACCAACGTCAATAAGTACTTTGCCGAACATGGGTACGGTGACGAGTTCTGCGGGCCTCCTTCTCAAGAACCCAAACAAGATGACCACGATCTAGCTGGTACGGCGGAGAAACCCAATTGCAACAGGCGTCGTTTGGCGTTCAGTTCTCAGGAGACGCCTCCAGCTGCCGCCTTCACCGAGCCTCAGATAGCGGAGGTGCCAAGTATTATCAGCCCCAACACGCTCAAGAAGGCGGTCTGTGAGCAGAACTCGGTCCCATTACAGCAGATCAAGAAGAAGGGCCGGAAACGGCCGACTAAAAAGGCCGCCGGTGCGAGCCAGCCGGCACCGAGTACGATCCGTGCTCAGGACGGGCCACCTTCACCTAAGGATATCTCGAGGAGGGTGCATGTGGTGGGTAGGGCGATGCTACCGACAAATATGCTCAATGCTGCAACCGGTGCTATGCGGAGTCTGCACGACAGTGTTCTTTCTTTGGAGAAGCTGCGTCTCAGAGAGAATGATGTGGCATACCCGGTTTTCGTGGCCAAGGTGCCAGAGGGCAAGGGCTTTGTGGATGGCGCCATCGGGGGTACGATCGTCCTGCGGTTTGATGACATCTTTGCTATGTTCAACCTTCATCCGCTGCACTACACCTTCGTTCGGCTGTTTTCGCTGAGTATGGAGATGCGGATCATTAGAGACAAGACCCCGGACATCGTGATCGTCGACCCCTTCTACATGCGTGCCAAGCTCTTGAGTAGCACTGGGGACCGCCAAGTCACGAGTTCACACCTCGAAGATGTCATTTTGGCAAACCCAGATAAGGATAACTTCCTTGTGGCTTACTTTCCCGAGTAAGTCATCCCTTAACCGCCCCGTAACATATGATTTCTTAGATTTCGATCGTTCTTTTTTTTTCTAACATTTCGTGTTCTGTGCAGTGACACACATTGCACACTCATCCTCTTAAGCCCGAAATATTCCATGGCCACGTATTTCGACCCGAACCGTAACTCCAAGATAGACTACACAAATATCAAGAAAGTTCTTGATGATGTTCTCCCTGGCTACGCCAAATCTGGAGGCACCTTCATTAGGGCAGTTCGTAACTACAGCAAGCACATGTTCGCCCGCAATACGACGTTCTACTGCGTCAAGCAGCCGCCTGGTGGTCAGAAGGATGCCTACTACGCCCTCCATCACATGCGGGCGATCGTAAGGGACCATCATCACCTTCTGCTACCAAATGATCTCAAAGATTGGGCCGCGAGCTTGTCGGCAATCCAGGACGTGGACATCAGACAAGAATTCTTTCGCATCTAGTCGGAGTTTGCGGACATCATCCATCAAGATGTCCTTCATACCTCGGGGCAGTTCTTCCTCCGATATCAACCGTCCAACAGTGAGATAGACGGAATGCTACAAATGCAGGCTGACAACGCCCGCGATTTCATGACCATCACGATAGACGGCGGCTTCATCCACGCTCCTGTCCATGAGTCGAGTCGAAAGTAGTGATGCTATGTGTAGTTCTGAAACATTGATTGGCTCATGTTGTAATTAAACTTTAATGAATTGTATGTCTCTTTGGTTTGGACAGTCGTTCAACTTAGATGTAATCGATGCTATTTATTAGTAGGACCATGAATCGTGCTATTAATGTCATGTCTTGCTTTTCTCTTCCGATCATTTTGTTGCATACTTATATATTGCTTATGTATGTATTGTCTGTTGTTTGGCTTGTGCATAGAGATGCCGTCGTATGTCGTGTACAAGGGTAAGGTTCCTGGAGTCTATGACGACTCGGAGGAGTGAGACAGGTTCACCGTTTTAGCGGTAACAGTTACAAAGGGTACACCACTAGGGTGGAGGCGGAATCTAGATACGCCCGCTATCTAGTGGGAGAGAGGAGGGAGCGTTGGAGGAACCGGATGAAGACCAGTTTCATCGCGATGATGCTCATCGTGATGACCGCAGCTCTCTTCTATGTGATGGTAGTTTAGATGATCGATATTGACTTGTAATGTGAAGACAATCTCGATACTCGCGGTCTCGAGACTTGTAATGTTTTATCTTTGTTCGGTCTTTTGAATTCGGAGACTAATATGATGAATTGTATTCGGAGACTAATCTTCTATTGTATTCGATGAATCTGCTGTTGCTGTGTGCTACTATCTATATTCTGTCAAATAATATATTTTGTAACCTGTGCAAAAATCAGAAAAGTAAAAAAAAACTAATACTCATACTAATGGCGCATCACTACAGAGTGCGCCATTAGTATGCCAAAGTATACTAATGGCGCATCACCAAAGAGTGCGCCATTAGTATGCCAAGTATACTAATGGTGCATCCATCTGCAGTGCGCCATTAGTGTGGCAAAGCACATGGTTAAATATGGCCCCTGGGAGGCATACTAATGGCGCATGGTGTTATATACTAATGGCGCACTTGGTGGTGCGCCATTAGTATACCAGATACTAATGGCGCACCAGTGGTGCGCCATTAGTAATAAATACTAGTGGCATGATACTAATGGCGCACCAGTGATGCACCATTAGTAGGCAAAACTGGTGCGCCATTAGTAGGCCTTTTCCTAGTAGTGGCGCGGGAGTACGGCTCCTTGCCGAACCGCCAATCCTCCAGGAGCTTGCTATCCGAGAGGTAGTTCACCATGAAGGCCACCTCTTCGTGAGGCATGTCCTTGGTGCACATCCGACTCGGGTCGCGGTGCCCGCTCATCTGGCATATCATGTGGGGGCGGCCTTGGAGTGGGAGAACTCGGTGTGCCATGAAGGCGGCCACCAGGTCTGGACTAGTCAAATCCTCCGACTACGTCAGCACTCGGAGTCGCACGATGGCGCCGGCTCCCGCAGGCGTCAGCGACTTGGCCCGGTACGACCAGTTGGGCAGTCGCCCAGCTGGCAGGCGGCTTCGAAAGCCTGCAGGTTGACCCAGTCCCACCTCGCGGAGACGCTCCTGACGTAAAAGTAGGATCTCTGCCACATCTTCATCGACTTTATCAGCGAGATGGAGGGGAAGGGATTGTCGGCCCCCGACCTTCGCACGGCGATGAAAGCGCCGCACTGAGCCGGCACGCCCGCGGCCTGGGTGCCGAACTTGGAGAAGAAGAACTCCCCCCAGAGCTCGAGGGTGGGGAGGACTCCGAGGAAGCCTTTGCACAAGGCCACGAAGGCGGACAGCAGCACCACTGTGTTGGGGGTGAGCTGGTGCGGATGGAGGCCATAGAACTCCAGGAAAGATCGGAAGAAACTTCTCGTCGGCAGCCCCAACCCGCGCAAGCAGTGCGAGCGGAAGATGACCCGCTCGCCCTCCTGCGGCGCGGGGGAAAACTCCCCCTTCGGCGCAAGGCGCACCCGCACGTGATCCTCGCCGGGAAGCCGACGAGTCCGGCGAAGGAACTCGATGTGGTCGTTGTGAACTTCGGAACCGTCCCAAGTGCTGGAGCGCACCGGGGAAGGCGTGGCGGCGGAGGAAGAACTCATCGCGAGCTGATAGCCGCGGCGTTCGCCGGAGCTTGGGAGCACGGCGGAGCGAAGAAGAAGAAGAAGAAGGAGGAGAGCGAGGAGCAGTGAGAAGGAAGAAAGCGAGGAGTGGTGGGAAGGAGGAGCGCACGTGCCCCCCCTCTTCCCCCTACTTATAGCCCCGTGGGCTGCGAAGCCGAGGGGGCGGACGTGGGGATTTACTGCGCCCATGGCCCCACGACCCCCACGTTCCATGATAAAGTTACTGCACGCATTAACTCCACAGGAATCCCAACCGTCCGCCGGGGCCACAGCGGATCCGCTCGGGCGCCGAGGCGCGGTAGTGGCGGGCCCCGCCTATGGGCCTGTCCCGTCGCGCGCGTAGGCTGGCAGGACGGCCCAGCCACGTCTCATCGCATGACAGGCCTAGAACGGGCGGCGGCCTGCAGGCTTAGCCAGCACGCTACTTGGATCCCGCCGCGACATTCGAAATATTGTGTGAGTCGGAATCAAGTGAGTCCGAATTGAGCAAATCCGACTCCTTCTAGTCGGCCCGGCAGAAGTCAATCAAAGACCATGTGTTGAGCACCCGGAAAGAGAAACTGATGAGGCTTCTCGGCTGATCGTCCGCGGTGCCTCACCTGCTTCGGGGACTACTGTCGGAGTAATGGGCCACGGGTAGGCCGACCCGAGCCCCAGAACCTTTCAAGACATCGGGGCAGGCTGCGCCCCTCAAGACCCTAGGACAGAGAGCCGCCTTCAAGAAGTCCACGACAAGACAGCCGACTGACCACTCGCGGCCGAGTCCCAGGGACGACCGCAGGGTAAGCCGACTCCTGACTGGCGACTTCCGGAGAAGCCGGCTTTGGGGAGTCGGCCTATGATTCCAACAAACCCCGTGACCTCGTCAAGGGGGGACGGGGCAGGGGAGTGGCTACAGTGAAGCCCACTCCCGCCCCTTACCAAGGGCGGGCATGGCCATAGCACGCCATACCCCAGAAGATCTCCGTGCGACGTGGCACTGTTGTCGTGCCGGCCCTGACATCAGCACCGCAGGACCGAATCCTGCACCCACGACGGCTTGTCTGTACGGCTCAGAGGCGGCGGGTCCCACCAGATGGTGAGACCCCAAGAGACGGCAAGAGGACCACTAGTCGGACCTGTCGGAAGTCGGCCTGGGGGAGTCGGCCGAGCCATACCCCAGGGCCCACGCACCATTAATCAAGATGTGATGGAGAGTGGCAATAGTGATCACCCGCCAGGCGGCGGGGCTGTTGCCACGACCCCATGATCAAGCCCGCGTCATCAGAAGCACGGCAACAGTAATCAGCAGCCGGCAAGACCCGCCCACGGCGGACGCGGCCTGTCGGCTCCGTACCAAGCCAGTCAGCGGGGCCCGCCAGCCGACGGGCCCCAGTGGTCGGCAGAGAAGACGGAGGCCGGAGGCGCTGACGGCTGGGCCCGCGTCCAGCCGGATTACCATTGTACCCCTGGGGGGTAGGCCTATATAAACCCCCCAGGGAACCCATGCAAAGGGTTGCAACCCATTAGCTCTAGACCAGATCATATAGAAGGGAGAGAGCTAGCCTTGCCCTCTCCTACCTCCTAGAAACAGCTCAAGGAGCAACCGTGTAAACACCTTGCCATAGTGATCATGCGGAGACCCCGCAGAGCAGCAGTAGGGGTATTATCTCCTCGGAGAGCCCTGAAGCTGGGTAAGATTCGCCGGCGTGCATGTCTTCGCCTCATCCCGTTTCCAGGCACCGGCGACGTTCTAATCGCCCCCACCATGATAAGCCATCCTTTGGCATATGTCACACCAAACCCCCGACAATCATGTAACAGTCGTAACCTAGGGTGACACAGAACTAGCTCCAGTTCATTGATATAATGTAGGCATGTATTCCGAATATAGTCATACGTGATTATGGAAAAGAACTTGCATGACATCTTTTGTCCTACCCTCCCGTGGCAGCGGGTTCCTTACGGAAACTAAGGGACATTAAGGCCTCCTTTTAATAGAGAACCAGAACAAAGCATTAACACATGGTGAATACATGAACTCCTCAAACGACGGTCATCACCGGTAAGTATCCCGATTATTGTCACTTCAGGGTTAATGGATCATAACACATAATAGGTGACTATAGACTTGCAAGACATAGGATCAAGAACACTCATATATTGATGAAAATATAATAGGTTCAGATCTGAAATCATGGCACTCGGGCCCTAGTGACAAGCATTAAGCATAGCAAAGTCATAGCAACATCAATCTCAGAACACAGTGGACACTAGGGATCAAACCCTAACAAAACTAACTTGGTGAAAATCTCATCCAACCCATCACCGTCCAGCAAGCCTACGATGGAATTACTCACGCACGGCGGTGAGCATCGTGAAATTGGTGATGGAGGATGGTTGATGATGACGATGGTGACAGATTCCCCTCTCCGGAGCCCCGAACGGACTCCAGATTAGCCCTCCCGAGATTTTTTAGGGCTTGGCGGCGGCTCTGTATTGTAAAACACGATGATTTCTTCTCTCTAATTTTTTTCTCCCCGAAACTCAATATATGGAGGTGGAGTTGGAGTCGGAGAGGCAACAGGGGGGCCCACGAGGTAGGGGGCGCACCCCCACCCTCGTGGAGAGACGGTGGGCCCCCTGGCCTTCATCTTTGGCAGGTATTTTTCTTATTTTCTAAAAAGTGTCTCCGTGAAGTGTCAGGTCATTCCGAGAACGTTTGCTCCTGCACATAAATAACACCATGGTAGTTCTGCTGAAAACAGCGTCAGTCTGTGTTTGTTCCATTCAAATCATGCAAGTTAGAGTCCAAAACAAGGGCAAAAGTGTTTGGAAAAGTTGATACATTGGAGACATATTAGTAAGCAGTATGACTAGTATCGCCCACAACTCAATTGTGTTCTACTCGTGCATATAACATCTACGCATAAACCTGGCTCGGATGCCACTGTTGGGGAACATAGTAATTTCAAAAAAAATCCTACGCACACGCATGATCATGGTGATGCATAGCAACGAGAGGGGAGAGTGTCGTCCACATACCCTCGTAGACCGTTAAGCGGAAGTGTTATGACAACGCGGTTGATGTAGTCGTACGTCTTCATGATCCATCGATCCTCAGTACCGGCACCTCCGCGTTCAGCACACGTTCAGCTGGGTGACATCCCGCGAACTCATGATCCAGTAGAGCTCGGGAAGAGTTTCGTCAGCACGACGGCGTGGTGACGATGTTGATGAAGCTACCGCAGCAGGGCTTCGCCTAAACACCGCTACAGTATGACCGAGGTGGATTATGGTGGAGGGGGGCACCGCACATGCCTAAGAGATCAATGATCAATTGTTGTGTCTCCAAGGGGTGCCCCTCTCCCCGTATATAAAGGAGTGGAGGAGGGAGAGGGCCGGCCCTCTCTATGGCGCACCCTTGGGGAGTCCTACTCCCACCGGGAGTAGGATTCCCCCTTTCCTAGTAGAACTAGGAGCCCTTCCAAGTAGTGGGAGTAGGAGAGAAGGAAAGGGAAAAGAGAAGAGAAGGAAGGAGGGGGCGCCGCCCCTCCCCCTAGTCTAATTCGGACTAGGCCTTGGGGGGCATGCAGCCTCTCCTCTCTCTTTCCCCTAAAGCCAAATAAGGCCCATCTACTCCCCGGCGAATTCCCGTAACTCTCCGGTACTCCGAAAAATACCCGAATCACTCGGAATCTTTCCAATGTCCGAATATAGTCGTCCAATATATCGATCTTTACGTCTCGACCATTTCGAGACTCCTTGTCATGTCCCTCATCTCATCCGGGACTCCGAACTACCTTCGGTACATCAAAACACAAAAACTCATAATACTGATCGTCACCGAACTTTAAGCATGCAGACCCTATGGGTTCGAGAACTATGTAGACATGACCGAGACACGTCTCCGGTCAATAGCCAATAGCGGAACCTGGATCCTCATATTGGCTCCACATATTCTACGAAGATCTTTATCGGTTAAACCACATAACAACATACGTTGTTCCCTTTGTCATCGGTATGTTATTTGCCCGAGATTCGATCGTCGGTATCTCAATACCTAGTTCAATCTCGTTACCGGAAAGTCTCTTTACTCGTTCCGTAATACATCATCCCACAACTAACTCATTAGTTACAATGCTTGAAAGGCTTATAGTGATGTGCAATACTGAGTGGGCCCAGAGGTACCTCTCCGACAATCGGAGTGACAAATCCTAATCTCGAAATATGCCAACTCAACAAGTACCTTCGGAGACACCTGTAGAGCACCTTTATAATCACCCAATTACGTTGTGACATTTGGTAGCACACAAAGTGTTCCTCCGGTAAACGGGAGCTGCATAATCTCATAGTCATAGGAACATGTATAAGTCATGAAGAAAGCAATAGCAACATACTAAACGATCAAGTGCTAAGCTAACAGAATGGATCAAGTCAATCACATCATTCTCCTAATGATGTGATCCCGTTAATCAAATGACAACTAATGTCTATGGCTAGGAAACATAACCATCTTTGATCAACGAGCTAGTCAAGTAGAGGCATACTAGTGACACTCTGTTTGTCTATGTATTCACAGATGTATCATGTTTCTGGTTAATACAATATCTTCCTTCAATATCTTCCTTCCAAACCGCCTTAGCTCTACTTCCCCAACTCGCTACGTCGCTGCATGTGCATCATTTTCTACCTCTAAGCCCCTCTCGATCGGATGGTCCAACATCACCTTTTTTTCTATTGTCAGAGGTAAAGCTACTTCATGGAGTCGAATCTTGTACTTGGTTCAAACAAGAAATAAAAGTGGGGGTGGGGGAATTTATTATGTACATCGGACTTGGTACAAACAGGAAGGAAAGGGGGTGAGAGTAGTACAGACTGGTCATCCAACTGGTCTCTTGGTCAAAAAGGGAAATATCGGGGTAACACTGTACAAAGTGGTATGACCAGGACTAGATTTGCTATCCACACATAGGAGTAGGTGGCTAGAGAGAACAAAAATGGGACCAACCCAGATATGTTTCTTGGATGTTTGTTTCTCGGGGCAACAAACTCTGAATCACCACTTTATGCCCCTGTTTAGGTACATGGTGCTGGACTGCTGGTGCACCCACTGTCCCATGCCCTTATACCAAATATTTAGCTGTTCTTAATCTAATGCCCCTGGTAAAATGAATCCATGCCATTGTTATAAGCCATGACAAGTTTAGCCAAATGTTTTTGCTTGTAATTGTTTGAGACTTTGACTGTTTCCATTGTAGATTTTTGTGCAAACAGGGATATCCATTTCACCAGGATGCTGTTGTGACCTTTTGGTGCACGGCACAAAACACTTCTTAAAGGAAGTGACTTTTGTGCTGTTTAACTAGAATGTCAGAATGGAATAGTTGATTCATTTCGGTGGAACTGCACAAAGCGAGATATGTGTTCCAATCCTCATCATCCATATTGACGCCATAACCTTCCTTTAGGTAAGAATGATATTTAATGCATGTGTTCGTCTCTATTTTGCGACTCCCATGAGAAAATAATGCTATTGTTTACTAGTATACTTGTACTCCCTCACTGACAAAACCAATTCAGAAATATAAGGCCAATCATGTACTTGGTTTCACCAACTGGTGAGGAGAAAGAGAAACAGAGGATGAAGAGGAAGAAGAAGAAGAATAAACAGTGCCAAGGTGATCTTGCTGAAGCCAGAGGCCTCAGTCGAGGCCATTCAAGGGCTCCGGCAACGTCTACCTTACATGTGAGACTATCCTGTGCAAACAGGGATGATGTTGTGCCAATCATACATTTTAGTGGAACTACACAAGACAATACAATGAACTATATCCCAGCCAGTGCTTTAACTCTGCTGGAAGCTCCTGGTAATCTTTCGATATAATCTCAGCACTGGTAAACAAGAGTGATTTCAACCATACATTTGAAGTGCACAAAAATATACACTATTGAGTGATTCCAGTGAGTGGTTTATCATCTCTTATGGGACTACATGAATAAGCTTTTTTCCTCAGGTTTTTACCGGCCTAAGGCCTTCATCCATATTCGTTTGATGTCATCTCTATTTGTATCGTGCTACTGTCATGAGAAACTCCATCATCTTTGCACGTTAAAGTTTTGCAACCTATGATTAAATAAACAAATACCTCTCTTTAAGAAAGACTACTATGTTGCTAACTTTACCCATTAAGATAATGAGGGTGCTTCTATTTGTTAGTGTATCTTTCATCAACTAGTCCCACTATTATAGTAATCTCACTCTCTCAATATATGTGACAATAGGGATGCTCGATTTTCATGGAACTGCATAAAACTTTGGGTGTTTCATTGCCTCGACAGCTTCCTTCCTTTCCTGTCAGTCGCTAATCTGGGCTTGCATTCTTCCTTTGTTGTCAGTCGCTTGGCTTATCTCGGCTTCTAGTAAAAGGAAATAGTAATTGATATGCTACCTCACACAGGTTGGTACTTGTCTTTATCCTGATTATTTTGCTTGTCATATGTATTGGTAATTTGGTATTGTGCTACTATTTTCCGATTTCATAAAGGAGTAACTTGGAGCCTGAACTCGCAGGCAAAGCATTACATTGGGTGATTTCAGTAGAACTACACAAAAAGATCAGATGGACAGGTACTTATGCTGCTGCTATGTACTCCAAAGCTCACTCAAACAAGCATCGATGTTGACAAGAAGAAGTGCCTATATTCATTCGAGTATCAACCGGCGCCAACCAGTTGTCAAACTCCAAGTATTAGGAGAGTGAACGCCAAAAATATTGCTTGGCGCATAGCCCAGAAAAACACAGTCCAGTCTTTGGTCCCAACTTGTGCGTTTTGGTTATCGGCAGATATGGTAGCGAACTGTATGGCATGGAGTCTAAAGATTCTAGACAAGTTAGTTGACTCATATATTCATCTGGCACTTAATCAGTCTACACTCCAGGGATGCTCCATTTAAGTTGAACTGCACAAAAAATTTGGGTGGTTCATTTTCTCAACCGCCTCCTTTCTTGTCTGCAATGTAGAATTTTGGCGAGCTACATGACCAAGATGAGCCAGTAAACTAGTTAGATGAAAGTAGTGGCCAAGTTGCTCAAACCTCCCTCGGCACGAGGCCACTATTTGTGGATAAACCTACAAGAGAAGTTCAGATTGTCTGTGATGCCTTTTATGTACTTGAAAGTTTACTCGTACAAGCATTAATTTTAGCAAGAAGTACCTCTGACTGAACACCATTTACCAGTCTGCAATGTAGAATTTTGGCGAGCTACAGGACCAAGATGAGCCAGTAAACTAGTTGGATGAAAGTAGTCGCCAATTTGCTCAAACCTCCCTCAGCACGAGGCCACTATTTGAGGATAAACCTACAAGCAAAGTTCTGATTGTCTATGCTGCCTCTTATGTACTCGAAAGTTTACTCGTACAAGCATTAATTTTAGCAAGAAGTACCTCCGACTGAACACCATTTACCAGTCTGTACCCTAGGTAATTAAAGTTCGTCCATGGATTATATTGGCTATGATCTCAATCATTTGGATGCATAAACATACTGAACATGTGTATATCTGAATCTTTTTATGAATTATCTATGAATATTCTTGTGTGATCTATCAATCATTTGGATCCATAGACATGCTAAACTTGTGTATATATGAATCTTTTGAGTTGTTGATAGTGAATGTTGGCTATGAATATGAACGTGTCATGTGAACCTGAGTTTGATAGGAATGTTTACCTTTTCTGTTGTAATTGTGTGTGAACTTGTTTGTATGCCTACTGTGGGGTATGTGACATGTGGGTGTCAACGACACACCTTCTTCCTGAGAAGAATTGCACCTGCTTTGTTAGGGTAGCAACGGCACAAGCTCTTTTTAATCTTTTTGCTCTATCTTGCCCCCTCCCCCGCTCAACCCCTGTCATAATGTTTTCGGCCTCAAAACAAACATAGTACTGCGTTGTTTTGGGGGCTTAATGAAAAATCGAGTGCTGGTTCCTGTAGGTTGGCCCGCCCAGCAAATGGGCTGCTGGTTCACCACAGACTGGGAGGCTAAAAATACAAGTTGTATGGTGCAGAGGCTAGTAAAAACGCCATCGAGAGCCATCCACTGAAGAAAAAATAATCGCTCCTGATGTGCTTCTTCAGTCGTGCCACCGGCCCCCTCTTTAATCCAGTTCGCTCGAGGATCTGGTATCATTTTTTTCTAGAGGGCGAACAAGTATCAGCTAGGCCTAGGTTTTGTATTTTTAACATGCGTAGCCCACGACATACGGTGACAGTGGTTTCAACTTATTTTTTGAGGTCCATATCGGCCTATGGGTTTTTTCTTAAAGATCGGCAGCCCAATGTATTTTTTAACCACATTATATATATTTATATTATTACTATTATCGTATATTTTATAGAGACTTATATATACATTATAAAAACATCCCACGTGTTATTAACTTATAAAAGTAAATGTTTAACAGAAGTTGGCAAGGAAAATCCTAGTTGTTCTTGACTCATAGGCAAGGAAAATCCTAGTGATTGCGTACAAAAGCTTGCGAAGATTTTAAGGACCAATGTAATAATAATGTGCTCATTTTATTTTGAGAAATAACTCGCTAATTTGTTAATTATGTATATAAAAAATGTGCCTCTCCGGTTTATTTTTTGATATTAATTGCTCCTTCTAACATAAAATTATATATATAATTAGCCTAGCTAATTCATGTATTTGAAGGAAGTGCAAATGGCTGGGATTCCTTAGAAAATATAAATGGGCCGCATTGACGTGAAATTATTTGTTCACCCAGCCCAGCAAATGGACTGTACATTCTAGAAAACATGGGTTAAATATATGCCACATTTTTGCAGGCTGACATGTGGGCCAATAGGTTGAAGCCTACGCATGGTGTTGTCAACTTGGTCAACAAATGATTATGACATCCACAACCATTGGATTTATATCCAACGGCCGGCATGCACCTTCAATCTCTCGTCTTCTTCCTCCAACGTCGCCGGGACCGCCTGGTCCGGCCTCCGGCGGCTAGCGGCTCTCTTAGCACGCATCGCTACGAAGCGCTACCCCACCACCGGCCAGGCTATCACTCCACCCCTCCACACCTCCTGTTATTATCCACCGACTGCAGCCCCACGCCGCACCAGAACCAGTTATAACCCTTCTCCCCCTCTCAAACTACGACTCCACTACCGCATCTTCCCATCTCCGAGTCGTTCCCGTCCGGGGCCTTGCCGTCGTCCACCGCCTCGCTGCGCTCTGTGCGGCATGGTCAACAAACGAGAGTCATCTGAAGAGGACTATATGTGGAGAGCCTAACAGCTGGGACCCACGAGTTCCATGGTCGCACACATGGAAAGTTCCTCCTTATTAAGCTGAAAAAAATGTTTCCTCCACTTGATAGTTGGGACCCACCGGTTGTATCTTCACATGAAAGGAAGTTCCTCCTTGTTATGCGAAAAAAATTATTCCTCCCGTTGATAGCTGGGACCCGTCAGATTTGGTGGCTGACTTGTGGGCCTACTAAGAGGACGTGTACGCAGGGCTTTGTCAACTTAATCAACAAATGATTCTAGCAGCTGGACCGTTGGATGTTAATCCAACAGCCATGCTCCTTCTTCAACCTCTATTCTTGCTCCTGCTCTCGTGGGCGGCACCGCGGTTGTGCTGCCACACACCCGAACCAGTCAAGTTTCCCACTCCTCTCCATCTGCGACTCCACTGCCCCGTCTTCCCCATCTCTGGGTCGTTCCATTCTGGGGCCTCGCCGTCATCCACCGGCCTTGGTGCGCTCGGCACGGTGTGATCAACATGGTGAACAACCGAGAGTCATTGGAAGATGACTATATGTGAGAGGCTGACAGTGGGGACGCACCACGCCCATGGACGCATGCATGCAACGGAATGCGGCGTGGTCAACATGGTCAAGGAATGACTTCCATCGGAAGTGTACTGTACGTGGAGAGGCTGAGAGCTGGGTCCACGGCCGCAGCAAGGAAGTGCCTCCTTATTACGCGGAAAATAATGATTCCTCCACCTGACAACAGGGACCCACCGGACGGGCTGCCGTATTTTGCAGAAAAAATGTTTCCCCCTAACTGCTGGGACCCACCGGACGGGCCACCCTATTTCACGAAAAAATGTTCCCCCGCTGTCAGCTCGGACCCATCGGAAGTGCCTCCTTATTACGCAGAAAAAATGAATACTCCCCCTGCTAGCTGGGACCCACCTTGGTGGGAGGCTGACTTGTGGGCCTACTAAGTTGACGGGGACGGATGGCTTTGTCAACTTAGTTAATATGAACAATTCTAGCTCCAGTGACCGTACGATGTCCATCCAACGGCCATAGTGCTTCTTCAACCTCTGGTCTTCTTGCTCCAGCCGCCCAAACCAACGCCGGTCATGCCGCGTGCTCCCGCCTCCCGTGGCCGACTGTGATGCCGCGAAGGCCTCACCGCCCCCTACTACTCCCACCGCTGGCCAGGCCATCCCTCTTCTCACCCACACCCCCCCTGTTATTCTGTGGCGACGGCAGCCTCACACCGCAGCCGAACCAGTGAACCCTCATACTCCTCTCCGCATGGGCATCCACTGTCGCGTCTTCCCTGGCTCCGCGTCGTCCCCTTCCTAGGCCTCGCTGTCGTCCACCGCCTTGGTGCTCTTGGCACGGCGTGGTCAATGTGGTCAATGACCGACTTCCATCGGAAGATTACTGTACGTGGAGAGGCTGACAGCTGGGTCCACGGAAGCTGCAAGGAAGTGCCTCCTTATTACGCGCAAAATAATTATTCTTGCACCTGATAGCGGGGACCCACCGGACGGGCCACTGTATTTCGTGAAAAAAACATTTCCCCCTGACCACTAGGACCGACCAGCTACATCTTCGCATGCAAGGAAGTGCGTCCGGGCAAAAAAAATGATTCGCACCCCTGGTGCTCGGACCCACCAGCTATATCTTCGCACGCAAGGAAGTGCCCGACAATCGGGACCCACCTGGTCGAAGCGTATGTAGCGTTGTCATTCTGGTCGCGAACGTGTACGTACATACTGGTCGATGTCGAGGCGCGCATGTTTCGTAGTAGAGGCGCGCACGTAGCATGTACACGTATGTACAACGGCCAATGTGCAAGAAAGAAAATACGGCCACGTACGTACGTGCGTGCGGGGTCTCGAATGCCTACTCACACATACGTACGGCCAGGGCTCGTGTACATGGTTGGGTCGGAACGGAGAAACATCGTCGTTGTCGTGTTCATGGGGAGCGAACCGGCTGGGTCGGAATGGAATGCGTCGTCGCATTCATCGGGAGGGCTTGGACGGAACAGTCGATGGAAATGATGCCTGGCGTACCGCAGAACGGAGGAAACGGCCTTGTGTTCGACCGGCCACGGTCGAAATGGGATCCTGTTCATCAGGAGGGGTCTGGCGTACCGCAAAATGGAGGAAATGGACCTTCTACGGTCGAAACGAGGGTCCTGTTCATCGGGAGGGGTGTGGCGTACCGCAAAACGGAGGAAACGGACTTGTGCTGGAGCGCTACGGTCGAAACGAGGGTCATGTTCATCAGGAGGGGTGTGGCGTACCGCAAAATGGGACTCCACGGGATACTGTTCATCTCCGCCGTCGACCCCTCCAGCCTCCATGGGCTACTGTTCATCCACTGTCGACCTCCTCCAGCCTCCACCTACGACTGTTCATCCGCGGGCTCCTGTTCATCCAGCCTCCACCGCACGCTACTCCATCGGCTACTGTTCAACCAGCCCTCTCCACACGGGCTCTTGTTCAACCACCCCTCCAAGGGCTACTGTTCATCCAGCCCTCCACCGTCTACTATTCATCCAGCCCTCCATGGGGTTGTCCTGTTCATCCAGACCTCTACGGGGTCCTGTTCATCCAGCCCCAAGCGGCTCGGTCGATCGGGGTCCTGTTCATTCAGAGGCAACACCATGGGGTCCTGTTCATCCACCCCATCGGGAACTGTTCATCCAACCCCCCCAGCAATGCTCACTGTTCATCCCGAGGCCGCATCGATCGGCTTCAGTTAGCAGCAGTAGCAAAGGAATCGCTCGATCGGGTTCAGTTAACAACCATCGGTCGACCACTCGGGTTCAGTAACGCGTAGCCTGCAGTGCAATCGCTCGGGTTCAGTAGGCAAACGCCTCGCTTGGGTTCAGTTAGAGCCCAACGCCTCGCACCCACGCGCATGCGTGTATGAGAGAAACGCGCATCGCTCGGCCCTGACCACCAACCGTAACCGGGAACACCTCGATACTCTCCTCGCCCTAGCTTCTACCACGGTTTTTTCCGTCATGGACGGCCAAAAGAATGTCATGCAGCTGCGTCTCCGGCCCGCCCAGGACGAAAAGCCCATTTTTGTCATAGAAGTAGGAGACCACCACATTTATGATGATACCGGGTTTTGTCATAATTATTGTCAAAGAAGTGTCATAAGTATGACAAAAAATTCGTTCGGCCCAAAATGTCACGGATGTGTCTTTTTTTGTAGTGTGGCTAACATGCGCATACAAGAGTAAGATGAGAAGCTACGCAATGGTCGTGAAACTAGAAGTGATCAATAAGTGATCCTGAACTACTTACGTTCAAACATAACCCAAACCGTGTTCACTTCCCGGACTCCGGCGAAAAGAGACCATCACAGCTACACACGCGGTTGATGCATTTTAATTACGTTAAGTGTCAAGTTCTCTACAGCCGGATATTAACAAATTCCCATCTGCCACATAACCGCGGGCACGGCTCTTGAAAGTTTATACCTTACAGGGGTGTCCCAACTTAGCCCATCACAAGCTCTCACGATCAACGAAGGATATTCCTTCTCCCAGAAAGACCCGATCAGTCTCGGAATCCCGGTTACAAGACATTTCAGCAATGGTAAAATAAGACCAGCAAGACCGCCCGATGTGCCAACAAATCCCGATTGGAGTCGCATGTATCTAGTTCTCATGGCACACCGGATGGGCCAGACGTCGGGTTAGCGGAGACCCTGGTTGCCCAAGGGGCGCCAAACATCGCCCAGGTTGGACCAGCACTCAAAGGAACACTGGCCTGGGGGATTTAAATAAAGATGACCCTCGGGTTTATAACACCCAAGGGAAAAGTTTAGGTTGTTATTAGGCAAATGTTAAAACCAAGGTTGGGCCTTGCTGGTGGAGTTTTATTCGACGCGAACTGTCAAGGAACACAAAATCAAGGAACATAACACCGGTATGACAGAAACTAGGGCGGCAAGAGTGGAACAAAACACCGAGCAAAAGGTCAAGCCTTCCACCCTTTGCTAAATATATAGATGCATTAATTTAAATAAGAGATATTGTGATATCCCAACATATCCATGTTCCAACATGGAACAACCTGCAAGGCACATGCAACTAGCAACGCTATAAGTGGGGCTGAGAAAAAGCGGTAACTTAGCCAAACAACGGTTTGCTAGGAAGGTGGGTTAGAGGCTTGACATGGCAATATGGGAGGCATGATAAACAAGTGGTAGGTGACGCGACATAGCGATAGAGCGAACAACTAGCAAGCAAAGATAGAAGTGATATCAAGGGTAACGGTCATCTTGCCTGACATCCCGAGAGGAAGAAGAACGAGTCCAAGAAGAAGCAAACGGGCGGAGTCGAATGAATCCTAAAAACTCTGGAACGAAACCGAAGCTAACGAGAGAAGCAAACCAGAAAGAAGAAAACAACATGGTAAACACATAAGCATGAACATGGCATGATGCACAAACACGTATGATGCATGTCCGGTTTAAATATGCATGGCATGGCAAAGTGCACAAACAAAACTACAAGTTAAGTGGAGCTCAATATACAACGAGATGGATATTGACAAAACACCACATTCAGTTATTTAGTTCACTCTCGGTTAGGTACTCAACAATATTAAATGTTGGTTAACATGGCAAGAGGTGAGGCATAAGTAAACTAACTATTTAGGCAAATTTAAATGAGGCCGGAGATAACAAACAACAATTTCGGTAAATCCTCATGTGCAATATAGCAATTTAAAGCGAACAAAAATTTTAAACATTTTAATGTTGTTATCATGATGCGGATGACATATACAAGTTTTATGCAATTTTAAGAAAATGTTGCTATAATATGATGTGAGGCATTTGTCGCCATGGCGGAAGGAAAAAGGTGCCACAACAGCGAAACGGAAATGGTGCCATGGTGGTGAATATGGAAATGGTGCCACAACAACATTCCCATGATCTGGCCACTCAATTGAGATGTCGGTAGAAAAAGAAAGGCCATGAGCGAGTTGAGCAAAATGGTGGGGTGCTCCCGACTACCGGGTTCCCACGGGTTAGTGGCATGGAAATGAGTGACAATTCGAACACGGTGCACACATACGGTTTCATCTCATACAACATGTCGGATTTCGGGTTCCGGCAAAACCCTTGAGGTTCGAACACTAGGGTGCGCACGAAGATCTCTCCTCCCTCTGGCTCACGCCCTCACCGCGATCTCAAGGCTCAACGCGTCAAACTCGCAGAATAAAGGGACACAAGATTTATATTGGTTCAGGCCACCGATGTGGTGTAATACCCAACTCCAGTGTGGTGTGGTCGATTGCCTCTTGGGCTGAGGATGAACAGTTACAAGGGAAGAACAGCCTCCTGGGGAGAGGTGCTCTTGTGCTTGGCGAGTTTGTGTGGTTGCCTTGGTGGGATGGATCCGGTCCAAGATGCGATGCCTCACTACGATGGTGGCTAGTCCTATATATAGAGGCCCGGGTCCTCTTCCCAAATATTAGGCAGAAAGGGATCCCACAATGGCCAATTTGAAGGGGGACAGCAAGTACAAGCTATCCTAACAATAGATGGTCTTCGCCTGCCAAAGGCTCTGGTGATGACGCCGTCCTGGGCTCCAAAGTGACCTCCGTCCTGCCGTCCTGCTGGTCTTGGTTTCGTTGCACCCATATGGAAACCTTTGCTTAACGCCTCGGGACACCGCGCCTGTGCTTGTCTCTTTAGCACCAAAGAGGAAACAAGGACACTGCCCGCGCTGGCGCCTGCCTGGTCCTGGTCATCATGGCTTGCGTCACAGGAACCTCGCGAGGTGCCCCTTGCCTTGATATCTCTGCCCCCCGCGAGCCAGCCTGGTGAGGCCGCCCCCGAGGAGGTCTTGCATCGTCCGCCTCGCGAGGGTCTTGAGTGTTTGCTGGTGAAGATGGGCCGTACAGGGCCGCTGGTGGACCCACGCCGTGGGTCGCAGGTAGGGAAGTCTGGGGACCCTCGTTCCTAGGACGCCCACAGTAGCCCCCGGGCCCAAGGCGCGCTCGGACTTGGCTTTGAGGCGAAGCCAAGGGGCAAGTGTGGAGCGCCGCAGGCCCCAACAGCCTGCGGCCTCGCTTGACGCATGGCGATTGATTGGACATGGGCATCTCCGCTTCCCCACACTGCCTCGGCAACTGCCCGACTTGACGAGTCCTTACTGCATGCAGAAAAAAGGTCATTATTACCTTAGATTGTGGAGGCCGGCAGTTGGCCTCCTCTTGGCTATAAAGGGGAAGGGGGGAGCGGAGCCCCCGGCAATCATCTCTTCCTTCACTCCTCCTACTTCTTCTTCTTCCTTGCTTCACCGCTAGCAGCGACACTCATGGCGCCGATACGGAGGTTTTCGGACGTAGAGAAGGGAAAACCCCCCCTCGACGAGCCCGTGCCACTTCCGCCGAAGAAGAGGCTGGCCCACCATCGCGACATAGTCGTGAGGCTGGAGGTGTCGAGGCCTTGGTGCGAGCGGCCACCTCCAGGGTATCTGCTTCCTCTTTACGCCTGAGCCGAGGGCTCCGGAGGGAGAGGCGGTGAACGGCGCCGCCCACGCCATGGTCGTGGTCCCTGCCCCGTGGTGACGCACACCGTCGCCCTAGGAGCCCACGCCACAGACTCCTCGCGTGAGCTCATGATGTGGGCGGTGATGCCTCCGCGCACTTGGATTCACTTCTCACAGTTCTTCTCCGCCGAGATGCCGCCAAGGGGCCCTTCGAGCTTTGGCTGCAGCACGCCAACTGTGACACCCCGGCGACTGGAGCGGAGGTTGAAGCCGTCTCCCCAGGGAAGATCTTCATAACCCGTGTCTGGGCCGAGGTTGCTCGAGTCAGCCGTGCGGAATGTGCCCTCGCCATCCACTTTGAGTACGATGGCGCCTCCACGATGTTCTTCAAGGTCTTCGATGAAGAAGGCCGCCGCTTGGTGTGCTATCCTGAAGGGGATCGTCAGGACGGCGCAGCGGCCAACGCCGAGCCTACCGCTGGCTTCGCCAGCGGCTCCTCCAGCGGCAACGGTGACTCCTGGTGGTCCAGCGATTCTCTCAAGCCCGACGAGACTCCGGAGACAAGCGACGACAGCTACGTGCCCCGAGCTCTCGCCGCGCCCGGAGCAAGGCCGCAGCGTCCGGCCACCGCCGTCGCTGATCTGGATGGGGTTGGCGTCGGCCTCTCGTGGCCCTCTATTGATGATGGCATCGGCGGCGCTTGGCGCGTGTAGATAGGGCCCCTAAAAACTCCCTTCTTTCATTCCCTGCAAGGAATCAGGACGGACCCCGTGGGGGCATGTAAAGGGTCTGTAATGTCTTTTGTTGATATTGTCCTTATTATGAAAATTCACGAATGCATGTCCTGCTTCAGCTCGGTCTCCCCTTTCCAACCCCGTGGCAGCTTGGTGCTCTACGCCGACAGGTCCCAGTCCCCAGGCAGGCTGCAGCCGTCGCTGGTATGCCAGGTCGCGATGCCGTGGTCAAGGCTAGGAGGTGAGCAGCCCAAGGTCCAATAAGAGCTCCTGAGGCGCGATGCTCAAGAGGTCCCGTTTAGCGTGCAAGCAACTACCTAAAGGTGGGAAAGGGAGGCGACCCCGCCACAACAGGGCTGCGAGAGATGGGAATCTTATGCCATAGCGCTTGGCCGACCTAGGTGCGAAACTAATCTTGGTAGTCCAGAGTTGTTTCCTTGTGTTGCGCCAGACTCGTGCACCGACAGCCGTAGTGTAGCAAGGTTAGGCCCGTGTGAGCCTCCCCCTCTTCTCCACACTCTTCTGTGTGCTCTACGTCCTCAGGTCCCGGCCCTCGAGCGAGCTCAGCCGCCGCTGGTATGCTAGGTGGCAGTGCCATGGTCAAGGCCAGGGGGTGAGGGCTGGAGAGCCAGTAAGTGCTCCTGAGTCGCGATGCTCAGGAGCCCCACTTTTAACACGCAAGCGAATTGCATGGGAGAAGAGGGAGCCCACGGTACCGCCTGCTGCTGTCTTCAGGAGGCTCCTGCAAGTTAGCGCGAGGAGGGACACAAATTGCCACTATGATTGCCGGTCTGCCACTGGTCGCTCCGCAAGGAGGTGAAGGCACTGAGGGCCTGGTGAGGTGACGTGCGCGGGCGTGCCGTGAGCCAGAGCTTGACCACTCAGATTTGTCAGTGTTGCAGGAACGGACCCGAGCACAAGCGTCGTGCCGGCGTGAATGGCTCCCACGGTGGGTGGCAATCAAGCAGGTGATGACCATAGATAGCTTATGCATGTAAAGCAAACTAGCTTAGGTAAATGCAAGAACAATACATGCCACTGGGTCGGACCTAAGCTGCCTGGGGATGATGCAGCCCGAGGGGCGCCCCTAGCAGGGTAAGCTAAAGATCCAAGAGGATACACGCCGCAGGGACAGGCCCATGCGACCTGGGAATAATGCAGCCTAAGGGGCGCTCCTAGCTGAATGAACTGGGAAAATGTCACCTGGTTTTGTTGTCGAAGGAGCGTTGGGGTAGCTGAAGGCGCGCGCTGAAGAAGTCGCTCCTCATGAGCCATCGATACCCTAAGCCTCGGGAGGCTCGGGGGGCTCAGGTGGCTCCCTGAGGACCGTCTCCATCTCCGCCAGGAGCGCGTGATGCCTGGCCTCCTGGGTCGCCAGGATGCTCCATCGATTGTGCTGGAAGACGGCTGCCACGCTCGGCAGGCCAAGCGGCATGCGAACGTAGCTGTGAGGTGGACCCTCACACCGGCCAGCACGCGAAGGCCAGAAGCGCTCCTGAGATGCGGCCATGTTGATCCCTGGGATGTCGATGCAGACGCGCAGCTCGCCACCCTCGCCCGGGTGGGGAGCTACACCAGGTGGGCAGTGGTCGCCGCGTATCACCCTTGCTTCCTGAAGCTCCTAGGTGGCCTTGATGATGAACTCCTGACCGCCGGGCGCTCCTCGTTGGTGCCCTCCTGAGGGAAACGCGCTGCGAAGCATGCCTCCACGTGGTGCTCGAGCGCCTCCCTCGTGATGTTGGCCAAGTCTGAGGCCCTCCTGAAGAGAGCCCCCGAGCCCTACCTGAGGAGGGCATCGGGCGCGCCTTCCTATGCGAGGGAGGGTGGCGCCCCAGGTCAGCACCGATCCTGATGTGGCACCGCTAGAGGCACCGCTCCCTTGAGGCCTTGTGCGGAGTAGCTACTTCTTCTTCTTGGGATGGCCTCAGAGGGTAATGCGCGCCCTCGCTATCAGGGTCTTTCGATTGCTGTGGTTTGGAAGGCGCGCTCGAGGGAGCACACCGCATCTCTTTCTTCGCAGGGGACTGTGATGATTCCGCCGCTTCCCGGCATCTTGAGGACGTTGTAGCCACAGTGGGTCACTGCCATGAATTTAGCTAACGCTGGGTACACGAGGATGGCATTGTACGTCAGATGGATGTGGGCGACGTCAAAGTTGACGAGCTCGCTACGGTAGTTGTCGCGCTGACCAAAGGTAAAAGGGAGACGAACTTGCCCTATCGGGGTGGTGGAGCCGTTGGTCACTCCTGAAAAGGGCTTAGTAGGCTGCAGCTGACCATAGGGCACTTGAAGGCTGTCGATTGTCTCGACGGACAGGACACAGAGCCTCGTGTCGTCGTTGATGAGGGTCTTGGTGACATGGACATTGCTGATGATGGGTGAGCAGAGCATCGGGAGGATGCGGGCGGTTGCCGCGCATTTGAGCTGGTCCACCGAGCTGAAGGTGATGGCGTACTTAGACCATCTGAGCGGGCGCGTGGCCTCGAGCTTGGGGAGGGCTGTAATCACCTCGCGAGTGAACTGCTTGAAGATGCGTTGGGAAGCTAGGGCTTGAGCACCACCCAAGATTCAAGCGATGGCACGCGGCTCCTGAAAGCCCCCAGCCCCCTCGTCCTAATGGTGGTCGTCGTTCCTCCTTGGTGGTGGCGGCAGCGGAGGGAGACCGGGATTGCCCTGAGGACGATCCTCGCAAGGCTAGTCCCTCCAGGCGCCCTCACGAGGCTGGTCCTGCCAGCTGTCCTCATGAGGCTAGTCGCGCCACTCCTGGCGGGGGCCCGGTCGTCCCAACGTCATCCGCCTCGTCCTTCTCCTCGGCCATAGCCCCGGTCGTTGCGCTCGGAGCATCGACCGAAGCGTCCATCTCGAATGGCCCTGAGCTCTTGACAACCGTTGGTGTTGTGGCTGCGCACGTTGTGGAAGGCGCAGAACGGATGGCCGCCCTTGGACGACTCGGGGAGGTCCCGGCCGCGCTTTCTGTCTGGCTCTGCCGCGAGTACGGCCACTCCCTTGCGCTTCACGTCCTTGACCTTGGCCTTCTTCTCCTCTGGATCTGCAGCAGGGAGCTCGAGGAGGGAGAGATGCCCCTCCTCAGCTCTTGCACACTTGGTTTCTATGTTGAACAGCTCCAGAGTCATGCATAGCTCCTCATGGATGGCGAACTCCTCCTTCATCTTGATGTCACGGACGCCATCGGAAAACGCTAAGATGATGGCCTCGTCCGTCACCTTGGGGATCTTGAGACGCACACTCTTGAAGCGTTGTATGTACTTCTGCAGGGTCTCTCCCGGCTGTTGCTTGATGCGGCATAGGTCACCCGCGACCGGAGGGTGGTCGTGAGTGCCCTGGAAGTTGGCGACAAAGCAGTCGCGCATCTCACCCCAGGAGGAGATCGAGCCTAGAGTCAGGTTCAGGAGCCATGAGCGAGCGCCATTGTTGAGAGCTATGGGAAACCAGTTCGCCCTGACATTTTCGTCGCAGTTGGCCTCCTCGATGCTCAGCTCCTAGAGCTGCAGGAAGTCTATGGGGTCAAGGGTGCCGTCGTACCGAGGAGACAGATCCGTCTTGAACTTGCCTAGACAGACGACGCTATGCAGCTCAGGAGTGACGGCGTGGCAGCCTGCTGTGGCCACCGGGGCCCTTTGCTGATGTTGGGCCGGGCCTGGATGTCCGCGCACCGCCGCCGCAGGCGACACCAGGTCTTGTCGTGGTGATGCTAGAGCGCTGGAGTGTTTTCTTGCAGCCGGGGCACCTCTTGGCAGCTTCCTTCTTCATGCGCGGGCACACGGCGCGATGGATCACGCCGCGGGACCGCACGTATTGGGGCGAGGACATCGTCTTGATGTGGAGGAGGCGATGGCGCTTCATGAGCTGCGCGCCTCGGCGCAAGGGCGCCGTCCTGATGCGAAGGCGCTCCGTGAGCTACATCGCCCGCGGCTGGAGGTGGGCGAGGCAGCGAGAGGGATGGTGCAGGAGAGCCTCCAGCGGCGCTGACGACCTTGGCGATGCGGTCCAACCAGTCCTCGTAGAGGTCGTCGACTGGGCGGTAATGCAGGAGCTTGCGTGCCATGAGTAGCGTAGCTTGCGCGTCCGTGGGTGCGCGGCGAGCATGAGACAGTGAGCCGGCCGGAGTTAGCGATGGTGTGGCGGTGCGGCCGTCCCGCCGCACGGAGGGGTGCGGTGAGGACGCTTGCTGCTCATTTGCTGTCGGGCCGGTAGCGGCGTTGGCAACAGGAGATGGAGAACGACGGGGAGGCCCGCCAACAGGGGCTGTCTGAGCGACACGGTCGGCGAGGGCGGCCCGGCGCTCGGCGCGCGTCCGACATGGATGTGGTGGAGCGGTGGAACGTGGATCAGCGGAAGGAAAGCTTCAGCACACCCCTACCTGCGCGCCACATGTCGGATTTCGGGTTCTGGCAAAACCCTTGAGGTTCGAAGACTGGCGTGCGCACAAAGATCTCTCCTCCCTCTGGCTCACGCCCTCACTGCGACCTCAAGGCTTAGCGCGTCGAACTCGCAGAACAAAGGGACACAAGATTTATACTGGTTCGTGTTGGGGAACGTAGTAATTTCAAAAAAATTCCTATGCACACGCAAGATCATGGTGATGCATAGCAACGAGGGGAGAGTGTGATCTACGTACCTTGTAGATCGACAACGGGAGCGTTTGGTTGATGTAGTCGTACGTCTCCACGGCCTGACCGATCAAGCACCGAAACTACGGCACCTCCGAGTTCTAGCACACGTTCAGCTCGATGACGATCCCTGGACTCCGATCCAGCAAAGTGTCGGGGAAGAGTTCTGTCAGCACGACGGCGTGGTGACGATCTTGATGTACTACCGTCGCAGGGCTTCGCCTAAGCACCGCTACAATATTATCGAGGACTATGGTGGAAGGGGGTACCGCACACGGCTAACAATATGATCACGTGGATCAACTTGTGTCTTTCTGGGGTGCCCCTGCCTCCGTATATAAAGGACTAAAGGGGGGGTGCGGCCAGCCTAGGAGAGGCGCGCCAGGAGAGTCCTACTCCCTCTGGGAGTAGGATTCCCCCCCCCCCCAATCCTAGTTGGAATAGGATTCGCGGAGGGGGGAAAATGGAGAGGGTGGCCGGCCCCCTCTCCTTGTCCTATTCGGACCAAGGGAGGGGAGGGGCGCGCGGCCCACTTTGGGCTGCCCCTTCTCTTTTCCACTAAGGCCCACTATGGCCCATATAGCTCCTGGGGGGTTCCGGTAACCTCCCGGTACTCCGGTAAAATCCCGATTTCACCCGGAACACTTCTGATATCCAAACATAGGCCTCCAATATATCAATCTTTATGTCTCAACCATTTCGAGACTCCTCGTCATGTCCGTGATCACATCCGGGACTCCGAACAAACTTCGGTACATCAAAATGCATAAACTCATAATAAAACTGTCATCGTAACCTTAAGCGTGCGGACCCTACGGGTTCGAGAACAATGTAGACATGACCGAGACACGTCTCCGGTCAATAACCAATAGCGGAACCTGGATGCTCATATTGGCTCCTACATATTCTACGAAGATCTTTATCGATCAGACCGCATAACAACATACGTTGTTCCCTTTGTCATCGGTATGTCACTTGCCCGAGATTCGATCGTCGGTATTCCAATACCTAGTTCAATCTCGTTACCGGCAAGTCTCTTTACTCGTTCTGTAATACATCATCCCGCAACTAACTCATTAGTTGCAATGCTTGCAAGGCTTAAGTGATGTGCATTACCGAGAGGGCCTAGAGATACCTCTCCGACAATCGGAGTGACAAATCCTAATCCCGAAATACGCCAACCCAACATTTACCTTTGGAGACACCTGTGGAGCTCCTTTATAATCACCCAGTTACGTTGTGACGTTTGGTAGCACACAAAGTGTTCCTCCGGCAAACGGGAGTTGCATAATCTCATAGTCATAGGAACATGTATAAGTCATGAAGAAAGCAATAGCAACATACTAAACGATCTGGTGCTAAGCTAATGGAATGGGTCATGTCAATCAGATCATTCACTTAATGATGTGATCCCGTTAATCAAATAACAACTCATTGTTCATGGTTAGGAAACATAACCATCTTTGATTAACGAGCTAGTCAAGTAGAGGCATACTAGTGACACTTTGTTTGTCTATATATTCACACATGTATTATGTTTCTGGTTAATACAATTCTAGCATGAATAATAAACATTTATCATGATATAAGGAAATAAATAATAACTTTATTATTGCCTCTAGGGCATATTTCCTTCAGTCTCCCACTTGCACTAGAGTCAATAATCTAGATTACACAGTAATGATTCTAACACCCATGGAGCCTTGGTGCTGATCATGTTTTGCTCATGGAAGAGGCTTAGTCAACGGGTCTGCAACATTCAGATCCGTATGTATCTTGCAAATCTCTATGTCTCCCACCTAGACTAGATCCCGGATGGAATTGAAGCGTCTCTTGATGTGCTTGGTTCTCTTGTGAAATCTGGATTCCTTTGCCAAGGCAATTGCACCAGTATTGTCACAAAAGATTTTCATTGGACCCGATGCACTAGGTATGACACCTAGATCGGATATGAACTCCTTCATCCAGACTCCTTCATTTGCTGCTTCCGAAGCAGCTATGTACTCCGCTTCACATGTAGATCCTGCTACAACGCTTTGTTTAGAACTGCACCAACTGACAGCTCCACCGTTTAATGTAAACACGTATCCGGTTTGCGATTTAGAATCGTCCGGATCAGTTTCAAAGCTTGCATCAACGTAACCTTTTACGATGAGCTCTTTGTCACCTCCATATATGATAAACATATCCTTAGTCCTTTTCAGGTATTTCAGGATGTTCTTGACCGCTGTCCAGTGATCCACTCCTGGATTACTTTGGTACCTCCCTGCTAGACTTATAGCAAGGCACACATCAGGTCTGGTACACAGCATTGCATACATGATAGAGCCTATGGCTAAAGCATAGGGAACATCTTTCATATTCTCTCTATCTTCTGCAGTGGTCGGGCATTGAGTCTTACTCAACTTCACACCTTGTAACACAGGCAAGAACCCTTTCTTTGCTTGATCCATTTTGAACTTCTTCAAAACTTTGTCAAGGTATGTGCTTTGTGAAAGTCCAATTAAGCGTCTTGATCTATCTCTATAGATCTTAATGCCTAATATGTAAGCAGCTTCACCGAGGTCTTTCATTGAAAAACTCTTATTCAAGTATCCCTTTATGCTATCCAGAAATTCTATATCATTTCCAATTAGTAATATGTCATCTACATATAATATCAGAAATGCTATAGAGCTCCCACTCACTTTCTTGTAAATACAGGCTTCTCCAAAAGTCTGTATAAAACCAAATGCTTTGATCACACTATCAAAGCGTTTATTCCAACTCCGAGAGGCTTGCACTAGTCCATAAATGGATCGCTGGAGCTTGCACACTTTGTTAGCTCCCTTTGGATCGACAAAACCTTCTGGTTGCATCATATACAACTCTTCTTCCAGAAATCCATTTAGGAATGCAGTTTTGACATCCATCTGCCAAATTTCATAATCATAAAATGCGGCAATTGCTAACATGATTCGGACAGACTTAAGCATCGCTACGGGTGAGAAGGTCTCATCGTAGTCAATCCCTTGAACTTGCCGAAACCCTTTTGCGACAAGTCGAGCTTTGTAGACAGTAATATTACCGTCAGCGTCAGTCTTCTTCTTGAAGATCCATTTATTCTCAATTGCTTGCCGATCATCGGGCAAGTCAACCAAATTCCATACTTTGTTCTCATACATGGATCCCATCTCAGATTTCATGGCTTCAAGCCACTTTGCGGAATCTGGGCTCACCATCGCTTCTTCATAGTTCGTAGGTTCATCATGATCTAGTAGCATGACTTCCAGAACAGGATTACTGTACCACTCTGGCGCGGATCTTACTCTGGTTGATCTACGAGGTTCAGTAGTATCTTGTTCTGAAGTTTCATGATCATCATCATTAGCTTCCTCACTAACTGGTGTAGGTGTCACAGAAACAGTTTTCTGTGATGTACTACTTTCCAATAAGGGAGTAGGTACAGTTACCTCGTCAAGTTCTACTTTCCTCCCACTCACTTCTTTCGAGAGAAACTCCTTCTCCAGAAAGTTTCCGAATTTAGCAACAAAAGTCTTGCCTTCGGATCTGTGATAGAAGGTGTATCCAATAGTCTCCTTTGGATATCCTATGAAGACACATTTCTCCGATTTGGGTTCGAGTTTATCAGGTTGAAGCTTTTTCACATAAGCATCGCAGCCCCAAACTTTCAGAAACGACAACTTTGGTTTCTTGCCAAACCACAGTTCATAAGGCGTCGTCTCAACGGATTTTGATGGTGCCCTATTTAACGTGAATGCGGCCGTCTCTAGAGCGTATCCCCAAAATGATAGCGGTAAATCAGTAAGAGACATCATAGATCGCACCATATCTAGTAAAGTACGATTACGACGTTCGGACACACCATTACGCTGTGGTGTTCCGGGTGGCGTGAGTTGCGAAACTATTCCACAATTTTTCAAATGTACACCAAACTCATAACTCAAATATTCTCCTCCACGATCAGATCGTAGAAACTTTATTTTCTTGTTACGATGATTTTCAACTTCACTCTGAAATTCTTTGAACTTTTCAAACGTTTCAGACTTATGTTTCATTAAGTAGATATACCCATATCTGCTTAAGTCATCTGTGAAGGTGAGAAAATAACGATATCCGCCACGAGCCTCAATATTCATCGGACCACATACATCTGTATGTATGATTTCCAACAAATCTTTTGCTCTCTCCATAGTACCGGAGAACGGTGTTTTGGTCATCTTGCCCATGAGGCACGGTTCGCAAGTACCAAGTGATTCATAATCAAGTGGTTCCAAAAGTCCATCAGTATGGAGTTTCTTCATGCGCTTTACACCGATATGACCTAAACGGCAGTGCCACAAATATGTTGCACTATCATTATCAACTATGCATCTTTTGGCTTCAACATTATGAATATGTGTGTTATTACTATCGAGATTCATCAAGAATAGATCACTCTTCAAGGGTGCATGACCATAAAAGATATTACTCATATAAATAGAACAACCATTATTCTCTGATTTAAATGAATAACCGTCTCGCATCAAACAAGATCCAGATATAATGTTCATGCTTAACGCTGGCACCAAATAACAATTATTTAGGTCTAATATTAATCCCGAAGGTAGATGTAGAGGTAGCGTGCCGACTGCGATCACATCGACTTTGGAACCGTTTCCCACGCGCATCGTCACCTCGTCCTTTGCCAATCTTCGCTTAATCCGTAGTCCCTGTTTCGAGTTGCAAATATTAGCAACAGAACCAGTATCAAATACCCAGGTGCTAATGCGAGCATTAGTAAGGTACACATCAATAACATGTATATCACATATACCTTTGTTCACCTTGCCATCCTTCTTATCCGCCAAATACTTGGGGTAGTTCCGCTTCCAGTGCCCAGTCTGCTTGCAATAGAAGCACTCAGTTTCAGGCTTAGGTCCAGGTTTGGGTTTCTTCTCTTGAGTAGCAACTTGCTTGACGTTCTTTTTGAAGTTCCCCTTCTTCTTCCCTTTGCCCTTTTTCTTGAAACTAGTGGTCTTGTTGACCATCAACACTTGATGCTCCTTTTTGATTTCTACCTCTGCAGCTTTCAGCATCGCGAAGAGCTCGGGAATAGTCTTATTCATCCCTTGCATATTATAGTTCATCACGAAGCTCTTGTAGCTTGGTGGCAGTGATTGGAGAATTCTGTCAATGACGCAATCATCTGGAAGATTAACTCCCAATTGAATCAAGTGATTATTATACCCAGACATTTTGAGTATATGCTCACTGACAGAACTGTTCTCCTCCATCTTGCAGCTATAGAACTTATTGGAGACTTCATATCTCTCAATCCAGGCATTTGCTTGAAATATTAACTTCAACTCCTGAAACATCTCATATGCTCCATGACGTTCAAAACGTCGTTGAAGTCCCGATTCTAAGCCGTAAAGCATGGCACACTGAACTATTGAGTAGTCATCAGCTTTGCTCTGCCAGACGTTCATAACATCCGGTGTTGCTCCAGCAGCAGGCCTGGCACCCAGCGGTGTTTCCAGGACGTAATTCTTCTGTGCAGCAATGAGGATAATCCTCAAGTTACGGACCCAGTCCGTGTAATTGCTACCATCATCTTTCAACTTTGCTTTCTCAAGGAACGCATTAAAATTCAACGGAACAACAGCACGAGCCATCTATCTACAAACAAGCATAAACAAGCAAGATACTTATCAGGTACTAAGTTTCATGATAAATTTAAGTTCAGTTAATTTACTTAAAGAACTCCCACTTAGATAGACATCCCTCTAATCCTCTAAGTGATTACGTGATCCAAATCAACTAAACCATGTCCGATCATCATGTGAGATGGAGTAGTTTCATTGGTGAACATCACTATGTTGATCATATCTACTATATGATTCACGCTCAACCTTTCGGTCTCCGTGTTCCGAGGCCATATCTGTATATGCTTGGCTCGTCAAGTATAACCTGAGTATTCCGCGTGTGCAACTGTTTTGCACCCGTTGTATTTGAACGTAGAGCCTATCACACCCGATCATCACGTGGTGTCTCAGCACGAAGAATTTTCGCAACGGTGCATACTCAGGGAGAACACTTCTTGATATTTAGTGAGAGATCATCTTATAATGCTACCGTCAATCAAAGCAAGATAAGATGCATAAAAGATAAACATCACATGCAATCAATATAAGTGATATGATATGGCCATTATCTTGTGCTTGTGATCTCCATCTCCGAAGCACCGTCGTGATCACCATCGTCACCGGCGCGACACCTTGATCTCCATCGTAGCATCATTGTCGTCTCGCCAAGCTTGTGCTTCCACGACTATCGCTACCGTTTAGTGATAAAGTAAAGCATTACAGCGCGATTGCATTGCATACAATAAAGCGACAACTATATGGCTCCTGCTAGTTGCCGATAACTCGGTTACAAAACATGATCATCTCATACAATAAAATTTAGCATCATGTCTTGACCATATCACATCACAACATGCCCTGCAAAAACAAGTTAGACGTCCTCTACTTTGTTGTTGCAAGTTTTACGTGGCTTCTACGGGCTTAAGCAAGAACCAATCTTACCTACGCATCAAAACCACAACGATAGTTTGTCAAGTTGGTGTTGTTTTAACCTTCGCAAGGACCAGGCGTAGCCACACTCGATTCAACTAAAGTTGGAGAAACTGTCACCCGCAAGCCACCTATGTGCAAAGCACGTCGGGAGAACTGGTCTCGCGTAAGCGTACGCGTAATGTCGGTCCGGGCCGCTTCGTCCAACAATACCGCCGAACCAAAGTATGACATGCTGGTAAGCAGTATGACTTATATTGCCCACAACTCACTTGTGTTCTACTCGTGCATATAACATCAACATATAAAACCTAGGCTCGGATGCCACTGTTGGGGAACGTAGTAATTTCAAAAAAAATCCTACGCACACGCAAGATCATGGTGATGCATAGCAACGAGGGGAGAGTGTGATCTACGTACCTTGTAGATCGACAACGGAAGCGTTTGGTTGATGTAGTCGTACGTCTCCACGGCCTGACCGATCAAGCACCGAAACTACGGCACCTCCGAGTTCTAGCACACGTTCAGCTCGATGACGATCCCCGGACTCCGATCCAGCAAAGTGTCGGGGAAGAGTTCTGTCAGCACGACGGCGTGGTGACGATCTTGATGTACTACCGTCGCAGGGCTTCGCCTAAGCACCGCTACAATATTATCGAGGACTATGGTGGAAGGGGGTACCGTACACGGCTAAGAATATGATCACGTGGATCAACTTGTGTCTTTCTGGGGTGCCCCTGCCTCCGTATATAAAGGAATAAAGGGGGGGTGCGGCCGGCCTAGGAGAGGCGCGCCAGGAGAGTCCTACTCCCTCTGGGAGTAGGATTCCCCCCCCCCCCCAATCCTAGTTGGAATAGGATTCGCGGAGGGGGGAAAAGAGAGAGGGGGGCCAGCCCCCTCTCCTTGTCCTATTCAGACCAAGGGAGGGGAGGGGCACGCGGCCCACTTTGGGCTGCCCCTTCTGTTTTCCACTAAGGCCCACTATGGCCCATATAGCTCCCGGGGGGTTCCGGTAACCTCCCGGTACTCCGGTAAAATCCCGATTTCACCCGGAACACTTCCGATATCCAAACATAGCCTTCCAATATATCAATCTTTATGTCTCGACCATTTCGAGACTCCTCGTCATGTCCGTGATCACATCCGGGACTCCGAACAAACTTCGGTACATCAAAATGCATAAACTCATAATAAAACTGTCGTCGTAACCTTAAGCGTGCGGACCCTACGGGTTCGAGAACAATGTAGACATGACCGAGACACGTCTCCGGTCAATAACCAATAGCGAAACCTGGATGCTCATATTGGCTCCTACATATTCTACGAAGATCTTTATCAGTCAGACCGCATAACAACATACGTTGTTCCCTTTGTCATCGGTATGTTACTTGCCCGAGATTCGATCGTCGGTATTCCAATACCTAGTTCAATCTCGTTACCGGCAAGTCTCTTTACTCGTTCTGTAATACATCATCCCGCAACTAACTCATTAGTTGCAATGCTTGCAAGGCTTAAGTGATGTGCATTACCGAGAGGGCCCAGAGATACCTCTCCGACAATCGGAGTGACAAATCCTAATCTTGAAATACGCCAACCCAACATTTACCTTTGGAGACACCTGTAGAGCTCCTTTATAATCACCCAGTTACGTTGTGACGTTTGGTAGCACACAAAGTGTTCCTCCGGCAAACGGGAGTTGCATAATCTCATAGTCATAGGAACATGTATAAGTCATGAAGAAAGCAATAGCAACGTACTAAACGATCGGGTGCTAAGCTAATGGAATGGGTCATGTCAATCAGATCATTCACTTAATGATGTGATCCCGTTAATCAAATAACAACTCATTGTTCATGGTTAGGAAACATAACCATCTTTGATTAACGAGCTAGTCAAGTAGAGGCATACTAGTGACACTTTGTTTGTCTATGTATTCACACATGTATTATGTTTTCGGTTAATACAATTCTAGCATGAATAATAAACATTTATCATGATATATGGAAATAAATAATAACTTTATTATTGCCTCGGGCATATTTCCTTCAGTTCGGGCCACCTATGTGGTGTAATACCCTACTCCAGTGTGGTGTGGTCGATTTCCTCTTGGACTGAGGATGAACAGTTACAAGGAAAGAACAGCCTCCTGAGGAGAGGTGCTCTTGTGCTTGGCGAGTTTGTGTGGTTGCCTTGGTGGGATAGATCTGGTCCAAGATGTGATGCCTCACTACCATGGTGGCTAGTCCTATATATAGAGGCCCGGGTCCTCCTCTCAAATACTCCCTCTGTTCCAAATTACTCGTCGTAGAAATGGATGTATCTAGAACTAAAATACATCTAGATACATCCATACCTGTGACAAGTAATTTGGAACGGAGGGATTATTAGGCGGGAAGGGATCCCACAACGGCCAATTTGAAGGGGGACAGCTAGTACAAGCTATCCTCACAAAAGATGGTCTTCGCCTGCCAAAGGCTCTGGTGATGACGTCGTCCTGGGCTCCACGGTGACCTCCGTCCCGCCGTCCTGCTGGTCCTGGTCTCATTGCATCAATATGAAAACCTTTGCTTGACGCCTCGGGACATCGCGAATGCGCTTGTCTCTTTAGCACCAAAGAGAAAATGAGGACACTGCGCATGATAGCGCCCGCCTGGCCCCGGTCATCATGACTTGCGTCATAGGAACCACGCGAGGCGCCCCTTGCCTTGATCTCTTTGCCCCTCGCGAGCCAGCCTGGTGAGACCACCCCCGAGGAGGTCTTGCATCGTCCACCTCGCGAGGCTTGGCCTCTCGTGAGGGTCTTGAGTGTTTGCTGGTGAAGATTGGCCGTACAGGGCCGCTGGTGGAGCCAAGCCGTGGGCCGCAGGCAGGCAAGTCTGGGGATCCCCATTTCCAGGACGCCGACACAACATGCATTCGTCCACGTGTCAACATCTCGGCGGTTATATGTTCAAAACGTGCATTTTCAGAGCGCATGGGTTCGATGCGGTATAGACGGAAGTAGTGGTTCACAACCAGGAAGCGGTTTACGACGATGGTAGTTGAACTTGCTGATCCGAGGGGTATTTGGCAGTCTTGTTCTTGCGATGGTAGTCGTTCACGTTCGTTCGGAGAGGTACTTGATGACTCCAAGCCCTTCACGGTCGACGGTAGTCGTGCACAGGTCTTCGGTGATAGTAGGCATACACACGTTGCAGTCGAACTTGACTCTTGCGTTACACATGTCTTCGTCGACTGTAGTGGTGCACTAGTCGGAGAGGGACTTGACGAATCCAGTGTCTGGGGTCGTCGCGGTACTAGGTATCTTGTGGGACTTCACGGTTCGTCGTGGTACTTGGCGGTCTGGATCGGGGCAGCAAAACATGGTCGAACTTGGCAGGCTTCGGTTCAAACAGCGACAAGCATCACAGGTGCATGTAGGCCGAGGCGACGAATCGGGACAGAGGAGCTTGGCGAATGCAAGCAGCAGCACGGGGCTGGCAGAGGCGACGCGAGGCCGACGCGGAGGGTTGAATCAGTCAACGAGTGAAGAGGGACTGCAGCGGCGGATGCAGCGGCTCGACACAAGCATGGCACCGCGGCTCCAGGAACATGGCGGGGAGGAAGAGCCGCAGGGGAAGCCAAGATCCACCGGATCCTGGCGGAGCACGCCGGCAGCGACGATGGTCGGTGGAGAAGTACGGAGCGGCCATGGCGATGGTGGTCGAAGCAGAAGGCGGGGCCGCGGGCAACCATGGCCTCGACGAGGGGGTCGGGCGCGAGGCTCCTGCGACGGAGGCGGTGAACGGGCGACGACCATGGTTGTGAGGCGAAGCGGCGGAGGAGGCGGTGGGGCACGGCTCACCGGCGAGCAGCAAGGTCGCTGGGTAGCGCGCGGGACCACAGCGAGGACGTGAGGGGGAGGGGCGGCGCAAGGCGGTGGCTCGTTGACGGGGCGATGCGAGGAAGCGGCCTCCTGGCGTTCGAGCCAAGCGGCAAGGGTGCAGCGGCGCGGCGCCAGAGCATGGGCTCGCCAACCAGAGCGGCAGCGGGGTCTCGGGGCGACGCGAGGGAATGAGGAGGGATCGGGTCGAGGCACAAGGAGCTCCTCTCCCTAGCGATTTGCATTGCGTGTGGTGGCGCGGGAGGGAGAGACTGATGGGAGATGAGATCGAGAGAGCGCTGGAGGATGTGTAGCTCTCAGCATCGGTTCTCGTACTGGCGCCCGAAGGTGATTCGACTGGGCCGGCCCAGCAAGATTCAATCGCTACAGAGGAAACGCCAAAAAGACAGCGCAAAATTGGTCATCGGCAAGGATCGAACTCACGCCGTGACAACACCGAACAAGTAAGACTAACCGCCTCACCTACCACGCTATACTAACCAATCACAGGGACAACTTTCTAAGTACATTTGTACCCCCGCAAACGTTTACTGTCGCGCTTTGATTTAAATTTTTTGAAAACATTTTGGAAAAGGTTCACGAATAACAAAAAAGTTCATTTGTTTTTAAAAAAATTAATCGATTTTCACAAAAATTTCATGATTTTGAGAAAAATTAATCGATTTTCACAAAAAGTTCATGATTTTGAGAAAAATGTCTAGCGATTTTGAAAAGGGTTCATCCATTTCAAAAAAAAGTTCACAAATCTTGAGAAAAAAGTTCACATATTTGAATAAAGTTCATCAAAATTCAAAAATGGTTCATTGATTCTGAAAAAAGTTCATCAATTTTGAAAAATAGTTCATGCATTTGAAAAAAGTTCATCAATTTTGAAAAAAGTTCAGAAAAAAGTGGAAAAAAGTTCATCAAATTTGAAATAAGTTCATCAAAATTGGAAAAAGTTCATCAAAATTCAAAAAAAGTTCATCAAATTTGAAAAATAGTTCATCGAATTTGAACAACAGTTCATCGTAATTCAGAAAAAGTTGATCGATTTGAATAAAAACGTCCATGTATTTGCAAACCAATTCATCACACCAAGACAAAAGAAAAAATGAAAAACTAAAAAAGGAAAAACTAAAAAAGGGAAAAGGAAGAAGAACGAATAACAGAGGAAAAAGTAAGTTGCAACCAGATGCCGTGCGGCGGCCTAGTGGTTTGACTAGCTGTCCTTGATGCGGGAGGTTGCTGGTTCGAATCCTAGCGGTGGCACCCGATTTTTTTGGCAGATTAAGACAGAAAGGAAAACACTTTAGATGGGCCGGCCCATAGCATCGCGGGGGCGTACGCCCGTCTGCGCACATGCCTGTAACGGGCGCAACAGGCGCTGTTTAGGAAACGCCGATGTGTAGGTGCGTGCTAGGGTTAGAGGATTGGCAGATTAAGACAGAAAGGAAAACACTTTAGATGGGCCGGCCCATAGCATCGCGGGGGTGTACGCCCGTCTGCGCACATGCCTGTAACGGGCGCAACAGGCGCTGTTTAGGAAACGCCGATGTGTAGGTGCGTGCTAGGGTTAGAGGAGAGGGACTGGGTTGTGCCTCCAGGAGCAAATGGGCCTGTAGTAGGAATCTGGTTCACTGCTTTAGGTATTAGTACTATGGCTTTCAACCTAAATGGTTTCAATTTCAACCAATCTGTAGTTGATAGTCAAGGTCGCGTTATTAATACTTGGGCTGATATCATCAACCGTGCTAACCTTGGTATGGAAGTAATGCACGAACGTAATGCTCACAACTTCCCTCTAGACTTAGCTGCTGTTGAAGTTCCATCTATTAATGGATAAGGTTTTTCTGCTAACATATAAGAATTTTTGAAGACAGAAATACCCAATATCTTGTTCTAGCAAGATATTGGGTATTTCTGTCTTTATTTTGAATCTTTTTTTCTTCTTAATCTTTCTATTCAGAATTCAGTTAACGACGAGATTTAGTATCCTTTCTTGCATTTTCATAACTCGTGAAATGCCGAGTAGGCACGAATTCCCCCAATTTGCGACCTACCATAGGATTTGTTATGTAAATAGGTATATGTTCCTTTCCATTATGAATCGCGATTGTATGGCCAACCATTGTGGGTAGAATGCTAGATGCCCGGGACCACGTTACTATTGTTTCTTTCTCCTCCTTCATATTGACCTTTTCTATCTTTGCCAATAAATGATGAGCTACAAAAGGATTCGTTTTTTTTCGTGTCACAGCTGATTACTCCTTTTTTCCTTTTTAAAGAGTGGCATTCTATGTCCAATATCTCGATCGAAGTACGGAGGTCAGAATAAATAGAATAATGATCAATGGAAAAAAGAAAAAAATCCTTTAGCTGGATAAGGGGCGGATGTAGCCAAGTGGATCAAGGCAGTGGATTGTGAATCCACCATGCGCGGGTTCAATTCCCGTCGTTCGCCCATCGCATTATTGCAAATTCCAAAAATGCAATTTTCCATATTCCTAGTTACGTATTTACTTACGGCGACGAAGAATAAAACTATCGCTATATTTTTTCCTTTTCCTAGTTCTTCTTCCAAGCGCAGGATAACCCCAAGGGGTTGTGGGTTTTTTTCTACCAATGGGAGCTTTCCCTTCACCGCCCCCATGGGGGTGGTCCACAGGGTTCATAACTACCCCTCTTACTACGGGGCGTTTACCTAGCCAACACTTAGATCCGGCTCTACCCAAACTTTTTTGGTTCACCCCAACATTACCCACTTGTCCGACTGTTGCTAAGCAGTTTTGGGATACTAAACGGACCTCCCCAGATGGTAATCTTAAAGTGGCCGATTTACCCTCTTTTGCAATGAGTTTCGCTACAGCACCTGCTGCTCTAGCTAATTGCCCACCCCTTCCACGTGTGATTTCTATGTTATGCATGGCCGTGCCTAAGGGCATATCGGTTGAAGTAGATTCTTCTTTTCTCTCAAAAAACCCCTTCCCAAACTGTACAAGCTTCTTCCAAAGCATACGGCTTTCTAGATGTATATGACGATCTCTAGACAGATGGATCTTATATGAATCATATGATGAAGTACCACATGAGTGGATATATAGGAAAGGAATCCAAATCTGCCGAATCGCTCATGTTATGATCTTCTACATCCTAGGTCTCTGCGTTCCGTCATCTGGCTTATGTTCTTCATGTAGCATTCAGATCGAATGACTCTATGAAATTACGTCGATACTTCCACATATTATGGGTAACGTAGGAGACATCCCTATTTTCCCCCGGGGGTCTTAATTACCACTGCTTAGCTTTCAATTTGCCTCTGACCATCAAATTAAATGTGAATAACCCGTCCTCCTCTCTTTGAAACAAGGGGCGCTTCCGGTTCTGTGCGTGCTTCAAACAATTTTGTCTTCTCCATATTACCATATCTCTAGAGCCAATAATTTTCTATGAGGAACTACTGAACTCAATCACTTGCTGCCGTTACTCAACAGTTTTCTGTTGAGGTCTATCCCGTAGAGGTAGTCAAATTGGATCAGTGATCGATTTCTAGGTTTCGTCGTAAACCTAATTGGTTACTTCCAATTACGTAAATCAATAGTTCAAACCGCACTCAAAGGTAGGGCATTTCCCATTGATATAGGAACTTTTGTACCAGAAACAATAGTATCTCCAATTATAGCCCCTCTGGGATGTAAAATATATCTCTTCTCACCATCCCCATAGTGTATGAGACAAATGTATGCATTTCGATTAGGGTCGTATTCTATGGTTACGATTCTACCAGATATGTCTTTTTGATTCCGTCGAAAATCTATTTTACGGTATAGGCGCTTATGACCTCCCCCTCTATGCCTTGCGGTAATGATTCCTCTGGAATTACGACCTTTACCACAACGGTGCCGTCCATGGATCAAATTATTTCGTGGATTGGATTTCACTTGCCTGTCTACGGTTCCCTTGCGTGTGCTCGGGATAGGTGTTTTGTATAAATGTTTCGCCGTATTATTAAGTATTCTCCTTTAGTTTTTTTCTCTATCTAGAAGTGGAATAGAATAACCCGGTTGAAGGGTAATGATCATACGTCTGTAATGCATTGTATGGCCCAGAATAGGTCCTATTCTTCTACCTTTTCCAGGTAGTCGATGGCTATTCACAGCTACCACCTTAACACCAAAGAAGAGTTCGACCCAATGCTTTATTTCTGTCTTAGTGAATCCCGATTCGACATTAAAAGTATATTGATTCTTTCCCAATAAACGAAGACTTTTTTCTGTAAATACTGCGTATTTGATTCCATCCATAAATCGACTTTCCCTCCTATGCTCTGAGTTCCAGTATCGATAAGAATTCGAGTTCTTATTGTTCTTATGTTATGGTATGAATATACCATACCAATTCGTTATGTATGGATGATGGATGAGATTCCATGGATAGAGAGCCAGTTCCAATAGACTTATGGAATGTTCCCGTTCGTGTGCATCCAGCAGGAATTGAACCCGCAAATTTACCAATTATGAGTTGGGCGCTTTAACCATTCAGCCATGGATGCTTAACAGGGATCATCGTACATCGTAAATAACCAATTTTCATATAGAAAGACATATCATAGAAAAATGAAATCGAAAATATTCCGAGATGGCAAATATTCGGAGATGACTATGAAAACACCTCTCTGGATCCTCGAATTGAAAGAGAGATTGAGAGGGATCAAGAATCCTAATTCTCGCTATTTGGAATGGATCCAATTCTATTGAGTCTGACTCATAGTGATCATTTCTCTTTAGCAAAGAATGACCTTGGTTATCAAAGGATTGAACAACCGGGATCCATTTACTTATGATACCTAGTTGGCATTGATAACAAGGATCTAATGAATTATGAGTTTAATAGATCCTCTTTAGCAGAAAGACGTATATTCCTTGCTCATTATCAGACAATCACTTATTCCCAAACCTCGTGTGGGACTAATCGTTTTCATTTACCATCTCATGGAAAACCCTTTTCGTTCCGCTTAGCCCTATCGGGTATTTTAGTGATAGGTTCTGTAGGAACTGGACGATCCTATTTGGTCAAATACCTAACGAAAAATTACGATTTTCCTTTCATTAAGGTACGAGGGCTTCTTATTCCACAAGAACGAAAGCACCTTTTCATTCTTTCATATACTAGGGGTTTTTACTTGGAAAAGACAATGTTCCATACTAAAGGATTCGGGTCCATAACCACGAGTTCCAGTGCACTAGATCTTGTAGCACTTAGCAACGAAGCCCTATCCATTAGTATTCCACATAAGAAATCCATTCTAGAAAAAAATACAATTAGATTAGCTCTTCATAGACAAACTTGGGGTTTGCGAGCCAAGGTAAGATCGGCTCGGGATCATGGGACCCTTTTCTATCAGATAGGAGGGGCTCTTGTACAAAATAGACTTACTAAGTAATAACCCCATAGAATCTATCTATATAAAGATAAAGAGGCAATCGTGTCAGGAAGCGGGTTTTTCTTTGGCCAAAAGGTACTTCGAACTTGGAACGAGCATGAAGAGATTAACGAGACTTCTTTCTCTTTTGAGTTTTTCTGGCGGACCTGCCGCGCAAGATCTTTGGTCTTCCCCTGGAACCGATGAAAAAAAGTGGATCGCTTCTTATGTACTCGCTCAGAATGATTCTTCTCTATCTATAGTTCATGGCCTATTAGAAGTAGAAGGTGCTCTGGTGCAATCCTTACCGACAGAAAAAGATTGCAGTCAGGTTGATAATAGTCGAGTGACATTACTTCGTCGGTCCGAACTAAGGAATCTGTTAGAAATGTTTTGAAATGGATATTGTTCTCTCTTTGATCAGGGATTGCTATATGAAAAGAAGTGGAGTTTGAAAAAGGGAACGGAATGCTCAAACCGGAACTGCTAGAGGAACGAATTTTCAATAGCATAACTTGGGCTCCTAGAATATGGCGCCCTTGGGACAATCTATTTGATTGCAGGGTTTTGTTCCGAAGCAAAGATATCCGCGGAGGCCGGTTCGTTCGTCCTATTCTGATATTCAGGACCAAGAGGTACTGGATTCTCTTTCGGATAGGCCCTGAAAGGAGAAGAAAGGCTGAAATGCCAACGGACCTCTGTCTATTCTCTAATTCACCCGATCCGATAGTACCCGTTTTTGGAACGTCCAGTGCCAAAGTCACTGAATGGGTAAGTCACCAATCCAATCCCTTTGACAAATCGGATGTCATATTAGATATCATATTCTATATATATAGAAATATCATAGATAGAATAGACATATAGAATTTTTGGTCGGCAAATTCGAAGGAATCATTGAGTGAAAAAGGAGCAAAGAATGACAAAAGACGAGACTCTACTAGTCTTCACTCTTGTGGTTTCCTCTTCCTCGGTTTCTGTTTTCTTATTCGGGATCTTGCTTTTCATGGTTCTCATCTCTGCAACTCGCGATTTTCGCGAGAGAACCAAATCCAAGTTGGTGAAGATCATGATTTGGGCTGGCACGGGGATCGTTTGATCGATTTCCTTGATTTGATCGCTACTTAATGGGCGTGCGCTCAAAGGATACAAACAGGGATTCGCAAACAAAAAGGGGAATTCGTAGTCACTTTTTCCTGTCGCGTAAAAAAAAAGTCTTTACGCGAGAGCAATAGAGGTTGGGATACATCTATCTCTTCTGAGCAACCTCTTTTGGATTCTTAAGACCACCCTTGCAGTAGGATACCATCTGCTTTGGGTT